>NW_026901928.1:0-680123 GCF_033783945.1 Neopsephotus bourkii
GTGTACGACACAGTTGTGGATGATGTTTCTGTACTGTCAGTTAATATTTCTAATTTTTTATGAAATCTTGTATTGTTGAGAATGAAAACAAGGTAAACGTTGCAGGAATCCTAATTTACACTAGCTATTCAAACAAATAAATGTATTATTTCTTATTTTTCCTTATTTGTGTACGATACAGTTGTGGATGATGTTTCTGTACTGTCAGTTAATATTTCTAATTTTTTATGAAATCTTGTATTGTTGAGAATGAAAACAAGGTAAACGTTGCAGGAATCCTAATTTACACTAGCTATTCAAACAAATAAATGTATTATTTCTTATTTTTCCTATTAAGTGTCTAGGGAGAATACTTACTTCTTTAAGCATTGGAAAACTTTTCATTTGTAAGTAGTTCAAAAATATGTATTTTGCTTCCTGTACTGGAGACCTACTCATATTGTTAAACAAATCCCTGAGAGAATGACAGTTACCTTTTTGATATAATTCAATGAACAGAAAACTGTAATTTTGGTTATCCAGTGTTCCTACAGAGACCAAAAAATTTTCACACTACCCCTACCTCATTTGAATAACTGATTCGTTGAAGTTGGTGACTCTATGAGCAATTCTGTTGCTGTCAGTAATGAAATAATGAATAATATTGTTAGCAATGAAACCAGAAGCCGAAGATGACATAGATAGCCAGTGCTCTGCATGTCTGCCTTTCTTATTTGTCTCAAAGCAATAGCACCTAAGGTTAGTGGTGCAAGAAATTCAGAAGGGTTATTGTTTCTCCTTATTTCACATTATCTGATACTAGAGTATGAGAGTCTCTGTTGTATCCGAACACTTCCAGACTGTAACAGGTTGCCTCACAGGTTGCCTCACACTATGGCATTCTCATGGATAAACTGCTAAAAATGCCCAAACATTCCCTGTCCAATTAATCTTATGCCTGTTTAAGCTTGTGATATCACCTTTAAATCTTCTGCCCCACGGTAAGACACACTGGCTAGAAAGCTACAGAAGTATGACAAAGAAGTATACTAAAGACATAAAAATACTTTTCAATTCTTCCTTTGGTACTTTATAGCATGCCATTGTGAAAATCGCGTAACAGCTGGTATCGCTAATAGAGTTGAGTATCCATCAATTCTGAATAATAACCTAAATTTAAAAACAAGTGTGAAAATGTAGGACTAGGAATCATAGAACACTATTTGTACGAAATCTAATTTACAAAGTCTTGACAGAACCTATACGCACTGCTAAGTAAAAGTAAAAACTAAATGCTAGTTAATCAAACCTGATTTTGAAACATCAAGAAAGGTGTAATTGTTGCTTTGCATATACCTAATTCTTCAGAATAGGCAATTATTGTATTCTGTATTTCATCCAGCTTTTTAAAAATTGCTTGGATACTGACTGAAGTGAAATTCTTGAGGGCTACCACTATCCAGTATTTTTACCATACTACTGCTATTTCTATGACTAGATGTGGTCAAAAGATTAGTTCCATAGAATCATAGAATCATAGGATGGTTAGAGTTGGAAAGGACCTTAAGATCATCAAGTTCCAACCCCCCTGCCATGGGCAGGGACACCTGGCTTTAAACCATATCACCCAAGGCCTCGTCCAACCTGGACTTGAACACTGCCAGGGATGGAGCATTCACAGATTCCTTGGGCAAACCAATCCAGTGCCTCATCACCCTAACAGGAAAGAACCTTCTCCTTATATCCAATCTAAACTTCCCCTGTTTAAATTCTAACCTGTTACCCCTTGTCCTATCACTACAGTCCCTAATGAAGAGTCCATCCCCAGCATCCCTATAGGGCCCCTTCAGATACTGGAAGGCTGCTATGAGGTCTCCATGCAGCCTTCTCTTCTCCAGGCTGAACAGCCCCAACTTTCTCAGCTGATCTTCATATGGGAGGTGCTCCAGTCCCCTGATCATCCTCGTGGCCCTCCTCTGGACTTGTTCCAACAGTTCCATGTCCTTTTTATGTTGAGGACACCAGAACTGCACACAATACTCCAAGTGAGGTCTCACGAGAGCAGAATAAAGGGGCAGGATCACCTCCTTCAACCTGCTGGTCACACTCCTTTTGATGCAGCCCAGGATACGGTTGGCTTTCTGGGCTGCAAGCGCACACTGCCGGCTCATGTTCATTTTCTCATCGACCAGCACCCCCAAGTCCTTCTCCGCAGGGCTGCTCTGAATCTCTTCTCTGCCCAGCCTGTAGCTGTGCCTGGGATTGCTCCGACCCAGGTGTAGGACCTTGCACTTGGCATGGTTAAACTTCATGAGGTTGGCATCAGCCCACCTTAGAAGCGTGTCAAGGTCCTTCTGGATGGCATTCCTTCCCTCCAGTGTATCAACCGAATCACACAGCTTGGTGTCATCGGCAAACTTGCTGAGGGCGCACTCAATCCCACTGTCCATGTCAGCGACAAAGATGTTGAACAAGACCGGTCCCAACACCAATCCCTGAGGAACACAACTCGTTACAGGTGTCCAGCAGAACATTGAGCCATTGACCACAACTCTTTGTGTTCGGCCATCCAGCCAGTTCCTTATCCACCGAGTGGTCCATTCATCAAATTGATGTCTCTCCAGTTTAGAGACAAGGATGTCATGTGGGACAGTGTTGAACGCTTTATACAAATCCAGGTAGATGACATCAACTGCTTTACCGCTGTCCATCAGTTCTGTAGTCCCATCATAGGAGACCACCAAACTGGTCAGGCAGGATTTTCCCTTAGTGAAGCCATGCTGGTTGTCACCAAGCACCTTGTTGTTTTTCATGTGCCTTAGCATGCCTTCCAGGAGAACCTGCTCCAAGATTTTACCAGGCACAGAGGTGAGACTGACTGGTCTGTAATTTCCCGGGTCATCCATTTTCCCCTCCTTGAAAATGTTGGTTATATTCCCCTTTTTCCAGCCATCGGGAGCTTCACCTGACTACCATGATTTTGCAAATATGACGGCCAGCGGCTTAGCAACTTCATTCGCCAGCTCCTTCAGGACCCGTGGATGGATTTCATCAGGACCCATGGACTTGTGCACGTTCAGTTTTTTAAGATGGTCTCTAACCAATTCCTCTCCTACAGTGGGCCCAATGTCTTCATTCTCACAGACCCTGCATCTGCTTTCCAAGAATAGGGTGGTGCGATCAGAGCCTTTGCTAGAGAAGACAGAGGCAAAGAAGTCATTCAGAACCTCAGCCTTCTCCAAATCCTGTGTAGCTGGTTCTCCCGAGAGCTTCCTGAGGGGGCCTACATTCTCCCTAATCTGTTTTTTATTTGCTATGTACCTGTAGACTCCCTTCCTGTTATCCCTAATATCCCTAGCCAAGTTTAATTCTAACTGGGCCTTAGCTGTCCTAATGTGGTCCCTGGCTTCCTGGACAGCATCCCTGTACTCTTCCCAGGCCGCTTTCCTTGCTTCCACTTTCTATAAAACTCTTTTTCATTTGAGTTTTACTCAGGAGCTACTTATCCATCCATGGAGGTCTCCTGGCCCTCCTGATGCACTTCCTTCTAGTTGGGATGCAATGCTCCTGAGCTTGTAACAGGTGATCCTTGAAGACCAACCAAGAGTCTTGAGTCCCCCTGCCCTCTAGGGCTATATCCCATGGAGCCTTACTAACCAGGTTCCTGAAGAGGCCAAAGTCTGCTCTTTTGAAGTCTAGGGCAGTGAGCTTGCTGCACGCTCTTCTCACTGTTCTGAGGATCTCAAATTGAACCATCTCGTGGTCACTGCATCCAAGGCTGCCCTGGAGTGCCACATTTCCAACAAGCCCTTCCCTGTTGGTGAGAACAAGGTCAATCGTAGCACCTCTCCTTGTCGGTTCCTCTATTACTTGCAGAAGGAAGTTGTCTTCCACACAATCGAGGAACCTCCTGGATTGCTTGTGCCAGGCCGTACCGTCAGGCCAACAGATGTCAGGGTGGTTGAAGTCACCCATGAGAACTAGGGCCTGTGAGCATGAGGCTTTTCCTATCTGCATCTAGAGTGCTTCATCCACAGATTCCTCTTGATCAGGTGGTCTATAACAGATCCCCACAGTAATGTCTCCCATCGCTGTTTTCCCTTAACCCTGGCCCACAAGCTCTCTGTTAACTGCTACCAGTCCCCAGACAGAGTTCCATACTCTCCAGCCTATTCCTAACATAAAGGGCAACTCCCCCTCCGCGCCTGCCAGGCCTGTCTTTTCTAAAGATTCTGTAACCTTCCATTCCAACACTCCAGTCATAGGAGCCATCCCACTATGCTTCTGTGATGCCTATAATATCATACTCTTGTAGATGAGCACACATCCCTAATTCCTCTTGTTTGGTCCCCATGCTACAGGCATTTGTATAGAGTAATCTGAGCCGAGCTTCAAATGAAGCCTGCTCATTGGCTGGAGCAGCCAGAATATCTATGCATTGCTCCGAACATTTATTATAGGTGCTGGCAACTGACTGGTTGTGTTGGGATGGAATGATGCTCCCCTCCCCTTTTCTTCAGAAAAAGAAGATAGGAGTAAAGAATTCCACTGAAAATGCTAGAGGTATTTGAAATAAAGTATTCTGGTAAGGTCATTATTATCAGTAGTTTAAGACAGGAAGAATAAACTGGTAATTTTTATAGCCTCCTATTTATTTAGATTTGTAGTTTGTGGTAGAATTTTCACATTTTAGTCAATGAACAAATTGAATTCATAAATTTAAAAAAATGTGTTACAGGATGGCTCTTCATGTATATAATTTGGTTTTGAAACATTTTTTCAACTTCTTGGTACACCTAATACAAAAGTATTAAATTTTGTAGGTAGGTCCCAATGTCTGCAAAATCTGGCAATTTATAGTGTTTCCTAATATATTGTGTGCAGCAATAAACAGATTACAGAAGATGGAATGATATCCTGTATTAAAGATTTCCATTCAAACAGACAGTATTGCTTTCATCTTGGCAAGCTTCTCAAGTTTTTTTAATCATGCCACTGGGACATATTGCAACATTAACTGTAAACTGGCTACTAACTAGTTATGCATACTTAAATTGAATGGAGTAGAGGCACTGTATCAGAAACATTGTCTGATAATAGTTGTTTTTAGCCTTTGGAGAGAGCACTGATGCTGAAGTGAAATAAGAAAAAATAAGATATTAGACGTTCAGAAAGTTTGAAGTTTGTAATATGCCTGCATACCCTTTCAGAGATTTCTGTGGGTTTTTTTTTTAATATTACCAAGTGATGAAACACAGAAAGCTTGATATTATTTCATATAATTGTATTCATATTGGATGAAGAAGCATAACTCTGGCTTTGTGCAAGCATGGAACAAGTACAAAAGCTAATTAAATTTTTATCATGCTGAATCTGAATACCTCTACATAGAAATAGTACATTTGAATCATTCCCTTGGGAAGAACAATAAACCAAAACTAAAAGGTATTCTATAAATTTTGAAAACAGAAAAATTCTTCTGTAACTTCATAAAAAAATGACAGAAATACAAAGATTACAGGGGTAATTTATTGTTCACATGATGAATGATGTGGCTGCCTTGAGATACCTTTTTCCTCCTGCTAGAAGTTATTTTTCTAGGTGGAATCTGAAATAAATCTGCTTTGCCACTTAGCAGTAACCAATGAAACATTAACTCTCCTTTTGTTTTGTAGCTCTTATGTTCACTTCCTGAAAAGTTCCAGATTGCTTCATCAACTTTTCTTTCAGGTTCTCCAACACTTAAATCCCTAAACAACAAACCTACTAAGTGAAAGAATTTTTAATTCATATGTGATTTAAAATGTGCACGACCACGTATTCAGAAATGTTTCTAACTGCCCTGCATGATGCATTTCCTTTTCTTTCCTTTATGCGTGAAGAGGAATATATCTGGGAATAGTCAGATTTTAGGCCCTTTAGTTCATGGTTATCCTATAGTGTTGAAATAATGCAACCATAAAGCTGGTGTTCCTGTCAGACAATTTTTTTTCATGGACCAACCTGACAAATAATAAACAGAACTTTTGATCCAAAGGCAGCTTCTCTTATGTGGAACTAGCTGTTTCTGGTTTCTGAGACATTCTTGTTATATTAATACTAATTTTCTGAAGATACAGCATGAAGATATAGACTTATGATAGCTACCTCAGAGTATGAAAATACTCTTTAGACAGAGAAAATGAGGAGGAAAAGGAGGCTTTTGCACAAAGCAATAAACACTTCGGCAAAGATTGCAGGATCAACAGTGGTTCTTTTTACAACATGTGAACCAGGTCAGAAAAAATACTGCTGAACCTTATGAGCTACCTCTAAATTTAAATACCTCCAGATCTAGATATCTCACAAGTGAGCAGCTGTATGAAGCTGTAAAGCTTATATGTGAACTGCTGCAATGGTTAAATGGTACCGCTGCTTAAAACAGACTGCATTGTCAGTCTCCCCTCCATATGGCTGTGTGTGAAGTGTCTGTAAGGAATTTCTTTGTGGTTTCCTTTGTACTAAGACACTCAATAGACTGGAGGGAAAAAAAAAAAAAAAAGTTCCTTTCCAAGGAAATTTTAATTTTACACATGCATTTCAAAATAACTGGCCTTGCATGCTCTCATTTACTAGTATGGATTGCTGCCAGCTACCTTTCACTGTTATTTTATTGCCTGTGCAACTCCTCTGCCCCTCGCTCTCCCATTCTTTATAGGGAGCTTTCAGAAATAAAATTTGATGTTAACTATTCTAAGTAAATAGTTGAAGTAGGTTTTCATTGATATGCTAGTCGGTAACTATGACATAGAACTTCATGCTTACAGATTATGATAGTTTAAAAAGATATTTTGCTTTGAAATTTGGCTGTTAGCATTTCCTGGGAATTACAATCCTGTAGGAAAATTCCTCACTTAAGCACAAGGGGTTTGGTAGAAGATTCCTCTGGTTGAAAGAGTATCTTGTAATTTCTTTTTTTGCTAACTTGTTTTGAGTGAGTTGCCTGATGTTTTTGTTCCTCATGTGAGTTTTGTTCATCATGTGAGTTGCATGATGTTTTTCTTGTGGTTACATCTTGTTAGTCATGTCACATTACAATCCTCACGTTTTCTGAGACATAGAATTTAGGAGTCAGTTGCTGTGCACTAGTTGCTAAACGCACTTCTTCACATACTCCTGCATCACCCTCTGTCACAGACACTGCAGAGTTATGCAGGCATAATGGAAGGACCTGTATATCATCCCTTAGTGCTTTCTTGCCTGTAATTCCTTTTCACAGCAGAGTTATGAAACTTATGAAATCTGACTTATGAACTTTGAATAAAATCAATCTTTGTTGTATCCAAATCCTCTTGCATTTTATCATTGCTTCGGTTATGACAGGCTTCTTAAAATTCCTTATCTTCATATACCTCTGGAACAGGGACACAGTTCATGGAGGACACAGTAAAAGAATCACAGAGGGATTTCCTTTTCAGCTTGTGTATTAGAACTTTTTTCTTCTTTTTTTTTTTTTTTTTTCCAGTAGCATTTCATAGTCTTCTAGGATGTAAAATTTCTGGGTGTCCTGAGTTCAGCAGTAGCAGTTGTTTCTCTCAGTCTTAGTAGCTGGTGCAGTGCTGTGTTTTTGATTTCCAGCCTGGGAACAGCGCTGATAACACCGATGTTTTTAGTTCCTGCTCAGTAATGTTTACTCTGATCAAGCACTTTGCAAGCCTCATGCTCTGCCAGGGAGGAGGGGAAGCCGGAAGGAAGCAGAGACAGGACACCTGACCCAAATTGACCAAAGAGGTATTCCATACCACAGTCATGCCCACTATATAAGCTGGGGGAGTTACCCGGAAGTGTTAGATCACTGCTCAGTCAAGCTGGGTATCGGTTGGTGGGTGGTGAGCAGTTGTATTGTCTTCCCTAATTATAATTATAATTATTGGTGGTAGCAATAGTGGTTTGTGTTATACCTTAGTTACTGGACTGCTCTTATCTCAATCCATGGGGGTTACATTCTTTTGATTTTCCTCCCCATCCCTCCGGGAGCAGGGGGATAAGAAAGGGGGGAGTGAGAGAGAGGCAGAGTGGTTCTGAGTTATGGCTGGGCTTAAAACACGACACTGGGGCAGTGGCCATCTTATTAATATCCTATTGCCTGGAGAAGGAGAGTGAACAGGATGTACCCAGAGATTACTGAGTCTTAGCTTATTTGAGAGGGAACTTTGACATCTTCTTCCTTGTTTTTCATGACTGGAAATGGTATGTGAAATATCAGATCAGCTGCCATCTAATTTTTTTGCTACTTAATTCTCAATAACTATCCGTAGAAGAGAAAAGCTTGTCTTTACTGAGGCAATGATGAAATTGAAGCCTTTCTGTGTGGGGAATGCTTCAAAAGAAGCTGCACCAGTGGACCTGGATGAGAGCCTGGACATCTGGACTCTTATTAGCCACAAACCTTGGAAAAAGTGAACAGAACAAGTTGGGAGGAACCAGAGAAAGAATATCAAGGTAATTACTGAGGACTGTAAATTTGGGAATAGAAGATGGTTAATACAAGATAAAGACTGTGGGGTCAAGGGGAAGTGAAATAATGATGTAACGAGTAGTGATAGTGACAACAGAACTATGTTTAGAAATAATTGCTTAAGCAAGGGCACTTGGACAGTAAGGTGATTGATTGGCTGAAAGAGCGCATGATCACGTCATGATGGAAAAGTACCACAGGAGCTATCTGCTACTAACTGCTAGTCGGAATACTATAAAAGCCTGTAATCTCACTCAATAAAGGATCTTGTTTGTAATCAAAAATGGCATCTGTGCCTCCACTGCCACATTTCTGTGTACTAAGCTGGGTATGTTGTACCAGCATATACACTGACAACCATTTAAACAAATGCATGATTTATTACTGTGAGCAAACATGCTGGAAAACTGCAACTCTGTAAAAAATATAATATAATTTAGGGTGTCTGATACTCAGCTTTATTTTTGAGAAATATTGCAGTGAGTGACTGTGTCCTGTCTGTCCTCAAGTCACAATGGCACTTGGCAGTCTGTAGTGAAGTAAAATTAAACTTGCAGTGTTTTTGACAATTCATCACAGACATACCTGTGGGTCACACATTTTCTGAAAATTCTTCTGAAGGACTAAGGCCCTGTTAAAACTGTAGAGGAACCGAATTGACCTTTAGGAGGGTATGGTCTCATAAAAGTCTAGGAGACCATCATTACACTTGTGTGTGTTAGGCCAAACACAGACTAGATCCAGCCCTCCCAGAAAGGAATGATCTAATTTTAGTTTATAATTATACTTAGTATCATTAAACAGTAAAAGAAGTAATAGATTTAATTTTCCAACAGCCAACTTGTTATATTATTATTATTGCTACTGATGCTACTACTATTACCACTGCCAATAGTATTGTTATTATTGTCGTTACACATTGTTGCTTTTCTCTGTACCTAAGAATGTGCTTCTGTTACAGTGCTTATCTCATAGCTCTTGCCAGACTAATGGTGTAGGAGCACCAAGAAGGTTAATAGTCTAGAAAAATTAATACGAGGAACAAAAAAAAATTAATGACATAAATGACCCAAACTACAAGTGTTTCTTTGTAACAATAAAAAGCTCATGAAGATAAAACTAAACTCCTTAAATGTGAAACAGAGGATGATATTCATTTATAACATAAGGAAAATAACAAGCATATGAATTTGACAATATTTATTTTGAGGTAACAATCTGGCTATTTTAGTGATGGAATAACTGCCTTACTATTGAAGATTCTTTATGAAAACAATTGTTTCATTCATGAAAACTATTGTCAGAAGATTAATTCTTGACAGAGAAATCTAAGCGTGGATAAGCACAACTCTTTCCCGAAGTTGTTCACACTCGATGGAGTTTAACCATGCCAGAAACATTGTGTGCTCTAATATCATAGCCACTGGTATTTGAGCAGCTCCACATAGCAGAAGAATTGTCTTTTATACAGGGTGAAACTGTTTCAGCTCCATTAGGTTTGTTGGTACATTTCAAAGTGACATAGAAGAGTTAGAAGTCCTGTAACTGAATTTTTATTCCAGTGATATATTTACAACATAAAAATATGAAGCTAGAGATAAAAAATATGCAATTATTAAGCATGTGTATTATCATTTTTGCCTACAAGGTGACATATATGTGTTTTGTTCTGTTTTTTATTAAAAAGCCAAGTTATGCAGATATCAAGAAAAGGATTACAAATTTATTCAACTAGTAGCAACATGACTTCTTAAGTCTACATATATGTTTTGGTTACAGGCTAGTTAGAAACTTGTCAAAGTATACGTGGCTCCACTGTTCTGTCAGAGGTTCTGCTTTTCTCCTAACCTTTGTGTGAAAAAAGCCTTCCTAAGAACCTGCTTTTGTATAAAATCATACTTATATAAAGCTATGTGGTATAAATTTGTAGGTGCTATTGATTTCAAGAGTCAATATGACCCAGATGCTTTGCTAATAATATGGTATAATTCCTGTGCCAGTTTAGATTTGCTGTTTGCAGTAACTGAGGATCTGTAACAGTGATTACAGAACATTTCAGTTCACTCACCACATTAGGAAAAAAACCTATCACTTTTCCCCATCTCTACTATTGTTCAACAGTTACAAAGTGAAACCTCTATCTGAATTGGAAGCTTATGTAGCAATTGTGGAGCATAGAACCTGCCAGAGTGTCAAACTTGCTTAACTTCTTCCTTAAGTGATCACCCCTTTGGCAATACACTTGATTTTATAACTTCTGTTTTCATGGTTCTGTTTTTATGGAAGTGATACTTTAGGTCATAGATCTTTTTCATCAGACACACAATTTATTATGTTGTGATTTGTAATAATGTACTGCTTGAGTATAGGACAGTATTTTTATTAGTGAGATAAATGTAGTTAGAAATACAGTAATCTAGCATAACAGCAGTCAAAAGATTTTAAAGTTTATTATTTCTTTTATATACATACTGATGACTGTGTATATGTGTGTGTATGTATGTAAACACATACTATGAAACACAATGAAAAAGCTTAAAGAACAAGGAAACCTGCAGATATTTAATGGGTTTTACTTTCAGCTGGAGTACTGTGAATGCACCTAAGTGGGGTTAAATTTCACACATCAAAACCAGAGAAGAACAACTGAGGCATAAACTGATGTTAGTTTCATCATATGTGGTCTGGCACATAAGTAATATTAACATATGTGATGCATGATCTGACAGCTGAAGATGGTGAGGAGTCTGTGTCTTTTAAATATTCAGAAAGAAGCAACACAACTTAAACACAGGAATGATATAACACAACTTAAACACAGGAATGATATAAGTCCAGTGTTAAAGAAGCAGAATGCTTGTTTGCAAACTGATCAGAAGTTTCTAACTGTTACAGTAGATCTTTTATGAAAACAGGGTTGATGTTCAAAGTTTATGGAATGACTTTTTTTCCCAGTTATTGAAACAAACAGGTCTTAGAGTCATACAGAATAGCTTAGAGTTGGATATATAGAATCATAGAATAGTTAGGGTTGGAAAGGACCTTAAGATCATCAAGTTCCAACCCCAGTCAGCCTGCTGACTTGCATTTCAGAACTCCCTTCCATTAACTTTAATGGAATTAGTCAAGCTTTTAATGATATGTCTTGTGAAAAACATAGGAAGAACAATCAACAATATCAAGAATTTTCTGTTCTAAATGCCAGTGACCTCTCAGAAGCAAGATTCCTTTTATACATGATTGATACATCTGAGTACAACAGAATCAAGCACATAAATATTTCCTAGTGATGTTAAACAGGGGAAGTTTAGACTGGATATAAGGAAGAAGTTCTTTACCATAAGGGTGGTGAGGCACTGGAATGGGTTGCCCCAGGAAGCTGTGAATACTCCATCCCCGGTGGTGTTCAAGGCCAGGTTGGACAGAACCTTGAGTGACATGGTTTAGTGTGAGGTGGTCATGGAAGGAGGGGCTGGCAACTTGGAAGGAATATAAGGCTGCTGCTAGAGGATGTAGGAAGGCAGCTAGGATGACTAAGGTCTCCTTAGAATTAAAGCTGTCAGGAGGAGTCAAGGACAGCAGAAGGAGCTTTTTCAAATACATGGCAGATAAAACTAACACCAGAGGCAATGTAGGCCCACAGATGAACGGGATGAGTGCCCTGGTGACAGAAGATACAGAGATGGCAGAGTTACTGAATGCCTTCTTTGTCTCTGTCTACTCTGCTGGAGGCAGTCCTAAAGAGCCCTGTACCTCTGACACCTCAGAGGAAGTCAGGTCAACGGAGCGGTTTGTCTTAGTCGATGAGGAATGGGTTAGAGACCAGTTGAGCAATCTGGACATTCATAAATCCATGGGTCCAGATGAGATGCACCCACGGGTGTTTAGAGAACTGGCAGAGGTCATTGCTAGACCACTCTCCATCATCTTTACCAAGTCTTGGGAAACGGGAGAGGTGCCTGAGGACTGGAGGAAAGCAAATGTCACTCCAGCCTTCAAAAAGGGCAAGAAGGAGGACCCGGGTAACTATAGACCAGTCAGCCTCACCTGCATCCCTGGGAAAGTGATGGAACACCTTATCCCTGGTGCCATCTTAAGGCATATCAAGGATAAGAGGGTTATGAGGGGCAGTCAACATGGCTTCACCAAGGGGAAGTCATGCTTGACCAATCTCGTAGCCTTCTATGAGGAAATAACACGGTGGATGGATGATGGTAGAGCGGTGGATGTGGTCTACCTTGACTTCAGCAAAGCGTTTGACACAGTCTCCCACAGCATCCTCGCAGCTAAATTGAGGAAGTGTGGTCTGGATGATCGGGTAGTGAGGTGGACTGTGAACTGGCTGAAGGAGAGAAGCCAGAGAGTTGTAGTCTATGGGGCGGAGTCTAGTTGGAGGCCTGTATCTAGTGGAGTGCCTCAAGGGTCAGTACTGGGGCCAGTATTATTTAATATATTCATCAATGATTTAGATGAGGGAATTGAGTGTACTATCAGCAAGTTTGCTGATGACACTAAGCTGGGAGGAGTGGCTGACACGCCAGAAGGCTGTGCTGCCATCCAGCGAGACCTGGACAGGCTGGAGAGTTGGGCAGGGAATAACTTGATGAAATATAACAAGGGAAAGTGTAGAGTCCTGCATCTGGGCAGGAACAACCCCAGGTTCCAGTATAGGTTGGGGAACGACCTGTTAGAGAGCAGTGTAGGGGAGAGGGACCTGGGGGTCCTAGTGGACGACAGGATGACCATGAGCCGACACTGTGCCCTTGTGGCCAAGAAGGCCAATGGCATCCTGGGGTGTATTAGAAGGGGGGTGGTTAGTAGGTCGAGAGAGGTCCTCCTTCCCCTCTACTCTGCCCTGGTGAGACCTCATCTGGAATATTGTGTCCAGTTCTGGGCCCCTCAGTTCAAGAAGGACAGGGACCTGCTGGAGAGAGTCCAGCGCAGGGCAACTAAGATGATTAAGGGAGTGGAGCATCTCCCTTATGAGGAAAGACTGAGGGAGCTGGGTCTCTATAGTTTGGAGAAGAAGAGATTGAGGGGTGACCTTATTAGTGTATATAAATATATAAAGGGGGAGTGTCACGAGGATGGAGCCAGGCTCTTCTCAGTGGCAAACAATGATAGGACAAGGGGAAATGGGTACAAACTGGAACACAAGAGGTTCCACTTAAACTTGAGAAGAAACTTGTTCTCAGTGAGGGTGACGGAACACTGGAACAGGCTGCCCAGGGAGGTTGTGGAGTCTCCTTCTCTGGAGACATTCAAAACCCGCCTGGACACGTTCCTGTGTAACCTTATCTAGGTGTTCCTGCTCCGGCAGGGAGATTGGACTAGATGATCTTTTGAGGTCCCTTCTATTCTCTGGCATACTGTGATCCTGTGATACTGTGAAACTCTAGAGAAATTTATATGTAAATGTGAAGGATTTTCTTTAAGCTACACTATACCTTCAGGCTCTGACACATAGCCCAGGTGTGATCTAGAGCAGACATTGCAATTGGTGGTCAGTCCCGCTGACTGTCCTCCTGGAAGGTGACAGTCATGTTGACACCTAGACATTTTGACTACAGTACTCTGACATGGGTTCAAAGCTCACTCAAACTAAAGAGTTCAGACATTAAAATATTCTATATTTTTAGTCCTCACTACCTAAAGCTGAGTTTCCAGTTTGGCAAGAACTATTTAAGGGTTAATATTATTATGTACACCTTCAGATGGGGCATCTGACTCATTTTTGGCAGAAAATACCAGTTAACAGCAACAAAAGCTGGAGGCTTCTCTTGCGGTTAGTCTTCTTAGGACTGGATCAGAAAGGAGGGTGTAAGGTATTGTCTTGTTCACAGGAACCTTGAAAAACTTCAATTTGACGTAAGGTAATTTCCTTTGCATATCAAACTTTCAAAGTTTACCTGACTTCCTTTAAAGTATATCCCCTAATAGGAGTTTAGAACTAAGTGAGATACTGTGTCTCAATTCCAGGATATTGGTGTTAAAGAATAAACATTGGCTGTATCAACCTTAGGCGTTTTTGTCCTCTTGGCAACTAAACTACTTAGTGAGTTTTAATCAGTGTATTTGTTACTTGATTGATTTAGTAACTGGAGTTTCATTTTGACTTTAATTTGAAAATTTAATTATTTGGTTTGTATTTTTAGCATACTTTATCATAGTGAGATTTTTCCTTTAAACCAAGAGCATAGGTCAGCATGCTGTACATATCTGCAGAAAAGAAACTCCCTGTATACATTTAACTTAAATTTTATCTTTTTCTAAAAGCTCAAAAGTGGAATTCTGATGTCTATTAACCTTTGTGCTATTGTTTATTCAGCTTTGTCAGTAACAAAGCCTTGGGTGACATCGTGTAGTGTGAAGTGCCCCTGCCCATGGTAGTTTTCAACCCTTACCATTCTATGATTCTGTGATGATGGGTGATTGATAGTACACTATGTCTTCCTTAACTCCTAAATTCCTTCCAGTTGTGATTATGCCACATATTTTCTCTTGCTCTTTTGAAGTTTCCAATATACCTACAGTGACCAAATATTATTTATTGAGGTTGCAAGCTGTTCTTATTGTATGTTTAGTGGGAGAAGGGAGGAACAAATTATTTCTTTCAAAACAGCTTTTGAAAAATACGAATGAGTTAGTCTCCTTCTGAGCATTGCTTTGTTGTCCTACTTATAACGACTATGAAAAGGATGTCTCTGAGCACTAGGTGGCTTTCTCTCAACATTGTCCTTAAGGCTTATGCACAATGGTGAGGTGTTGGTTCCAAAAATGACAACTGAATTTACATAAGCTTTTGTTCTGCTGCTTAGGTCAATCAAGAATAGGTCCTTTCTTGCTCTGTTAGTTCATATGTTGGGTTTTAAGCCTGTCCTTCAATTAAATTCTTTTGCTTTGAACGCTTAACAACTTGCTTTAGTTGTGCATGTTTGGCACTTCCAAAGAACCCCTCTAAAGCAGTCAGTTCGCAAAGTAAATAGAGAGCAACTGTGTTTTGCAAAAACAATCTTTTATTTTTATATTTTTCTTCTGGATTGTAATGAATCTGCTGAAATCTAAGCTCTTTTCATCATATACTCAGTCATGGTTTATAACACATACCTAGGAAATTTCACTTCTGTGCTTTGCAAGAGCACAGGTACTCAACTGAGCCCAAACTTTTATATATCAAGTTGTATTTTTAATGATCATTTTTGAAGAAATTTCTAAGCATTCATAACTCTAGGCTGCATTCTAAAAAAGTCTTTTCAAAGCATATGCATAACGCCTTGAAATATTTGCTGATATGAAGTTTTACAAAACATAGATAAGTACTGAGCCTCAAGTTACAGATAAACAGTAACAAGCAGAGCTCTTTGTTAACTTTTTTATCACAGTACAGCACAATGCTGTGCATATAGAGTTGTCAGAATGTTTCAGATCTATTCCTTTCATTTTCATCAATTTTCTTCTTAATAAGGTTGGATAGAAAAGTTTTGGTATTTATGTAAGCTTTGAAAATTTATGTTCTGCAATGAGGTGACTAAGAGATTTTTCTTTTCAAAAATCTCCTCCACAGAGAAAGCTGATAAAAAAAAAGTTCAGTTCTTACAAGCATTTTCTGGGATATGGTGCATTCATAGCTTCTCTCTCTCTCTAGAACATGGCCAGAGTTATAGCTTGAGCATTTCAAATCACCAATTTGTAGCTTTTAAGGAGAAGTCTATTCCTTGTCTTTGACCAACCAGTCTATCTTGACCATAAAAACTTCCTATAATAGTTATTTAATAAAAAAAAAGGCAAAACAAAACCCAACAAACCTAAACATAAGTAGAAAAAAAAAAAAAAAGCCAAAAAAACCACCCCAGTATTAAAACCCAAACCAAACCAAAAGGAAATCATTATTGGTCTTAACCATGAGTGATTTTTTGCATAGGTAATATATTTTAGAACAATATTCCCTTCTTATCAAGTCTTTTGAGACCATGTATATTTAATAAATAAATAAATAAGGCACACTTACTCCCACTGACATTGACTGAAAAAAAAAAGAGATTACAACCTCTTGTTTCACTGAGGTTAGAGGAATAGAAAAATATTTTTTCAGTTTGTCTTCAGTAATGTAAGTAAAAGTGAGTCCATACTACATCATTTTATCTAATGTCTTAAGTCTTCAAGGAATATGATTCATGAATGTTTTAAAGTGACAAGCCGGATACATTAGGTTAGGATGCAATTTACTGGAGTTTATTGAAACTCCAGCAGAAAGTGCTTTGCATATCTTCAAAGCTTCTTTCTCATTTGAACAGCTTAGTCTGTGGTCTTTTATTTGAATTTCTTATTTTATGAAGTCCTTTCTTTAAGGTTGTTTGTTTAGTTTTTTTTAACTTGAAGAATTTATCTTAAAAAATATTTGTTTAGAATCCTGTGTTGGCTTCCATATCTGCTTATTAGGGACTTTGAAATATTAATTTCAAAATGAAGTGCAGTGTTCGTCAGTTATGTTTTCCAGTCATTCTACACTATTTCATATTTTTCTTTTGTCCATTTTTATTGTACAGATAGAGTTTTAGTGGACTGGAAGTATAAGAAGTGGTTGCACATTCCTTTGTAAATAAAGAATAGTTAAGCTTAGAATTTGTGTCTAACATTTATTCCACTGAATGAGTTTTGAATCAAGGATGAATTAAAAACTTAGAGTCATGGCTGTCTTTGAGATGCTTAGTACTGGACTAATATTAGTGTTATGAGATTTATGCCTTCAAAACAAATGGATAAATTTTTGTCATGCTTTTAATCATTTAGCATTGAAGAACAGCACAACTTCTAAATTTCCTCATACAAAGCAGTGCGTAGACTGGAGAAAGAAGAGTTTAGAGAGTCCACTGCTGTATAAGACACCCCATTTTCTTATCTTTCTCTTCCTACTTTTTTGTCAGGTGGAGTTAAAAAAATGCTGTTACTACGTAGACTGATAAGACCTTATTCCAGCAGTACCCAGCTCTAGTTATGATCTGTCATTAGGTTTCAGGATTATGCCTTCATTTGAAACTATATACACCTATTGTGTAAGCATAGATGCGCTTGCACACAATTACAAGCATCTTCAATCTGCTTATATACCTATCCTAGTTTAATGATGTGAAAGAGAATGACTTAATAAAAAACTGCAATGGGCACAGTAGTCCATCCCTGGAGATGTTTTGTTTGGATTGAGCTCCCCACACAGAGAAGTAGACATTACTACTACACACTTGGAGTTATTTTCCAGGAATTGGTCATGTAACACATCTTAATCTGATTCACAGCAAGACAGTAGGGTAAAGGTGTTTGGCTACCCTTTTTCCAGACTGACCTTGGAAGTTCATTTTTCTGATAGACAATTCTCTATGATACAAAATCAGAGGAGTTAGAAGCATTTTTAAAGCATATTGTCAGACCAGGTTTTGAAAACATTTAAGAAACGTTGGAAATTAACTCTTCAAAATATAATAATGATATAGTGTTTTTCAAGTTGATATAAACTGGTGTTTTACTTAGCAATATTCCTGTTAAATTTTTCCTGGTTTTTTTAGTCAAACTTCAGAAATATTCTCCTGTGAAAATTTGCACAGAGATCCCAGAGTAAGATGTTTTCCTCTTGCTCCTCTATCACAATTTTTGAGTTATTTTGATATTTTTAATGTACTTTATTGGTTAAATATATAGACTATAATCCCACATATGTCTAGAGGGAGTCAGGATTCAAATACTGGGGACATTTTCTGCAATAACCATAATTATTAATATGGACATGGTCTCATTTTTTTCTTAGCATTTCTCATACAGCATTAACACTTTACTGGTCTTGTTTCTTTCATTACTATTAACATTGGAAAAACTTTATTGGATTAAATTTTGGTGTTAGGAAATCAAGAGGTATTATCCTCCTGAGCATATTCACATACAACATTAGTCTCTAAGCCAGCGTTTGCAGATTCCCAATAACTAGGGCATGATTCATGGTTTGTTTTATTTATTTTTTTTTTAAGGCTTTGTTAATGTTTAACCATACAGCTTTCCAAATAGGAAATATAACCAATGTTACACATGAAAAATATTCTGACTATGTATTTTTAATTGATATTTGCGTAGATATATTTGCACAAAGAATGTAAGGAGATTACCTTTGAGAGAACAATGTAAGGATAATTCAGTTCATGTTTTTGGAAAATGTCAGCTCTATGCATTCTTCATTATGCATAGCACATGATATGATTTCTGAAATTTACAAGAGTAAAAAAATGAATCATGGTAGTAGAAGCTATAATTTCCCATGATATTACTGTAGACCATTTCCAGTCACATTGGTAATTTTAAGAACAACCTCCTCATTATGGAAACTTGTATCCTAACTTTTTTAAACATGGGAGTAAATAATTACATTTGCTAGTTCCTTAAATCTTTCTTTCTTTTATGTGAATCTGTGCTCTTCTGTGTCCTGAATGCATCCTAGGGAAGAAGGCTCAGCCATCCATGTTTTGCAGTTACCTGATTTTTGTGGATGGACTTCATTTTTGATCATTCTAGGTTGCTGGCTGACATTTTTTGGAATAGCTGTTGGATCCCACTTTCTTCAGTGCACATGAAGCTTTCTAGATTTGTGGTTAGAAGAAAAGAAAATGTAGATAAACTACTTTTGTTGAAGAACATCTACGGACATTATGCTCCCTAGCAGTGCTCCTACTTTAAAGATGACAAACTGCCTTTTTTCTCTGTTTGCTTCTGGTTGTTTGTTTGTATATTCCACTTTTCTTGTTTGTCAGGTACATTGGCACAAATTAAAAGGATTTTTCATTCCCTAGAAAAAGATTTTTCACAAAATGTCTTATTAAGAACACGTTAGGTCAAGGGAAAGAAGGTTACTTCTACTAAACTATAAATCAAACTTTATTATTTATTGTAGTGTCATAGTTGTTCAGTCATAATAAATGATGTACCAGGTTAGATGCTGGTAAGAATTCTGCATATCTGAATAAGTCAACAAATCATGAAGCCTCCTCTGTTTCCAATGAACTTAACAAATATAAACAATGGATTAATTTTAGGGCAAGAATATAACTTTAAAGTAACAAAGTAAAAAGAGTTTAATTAAAAAAGATGTGCATGAAAGCTAATTCATATAAATTTTGTTCAGATATAAAAAAGGAGCTTTCCATACTTAGACTGAAATTCTTTATATGAACACATGGCTGCTCTCATGAATCAGAGGATTCTTTGAAAAGTAGAGGTGACATACAAGCTTTCATCCAGTCGGAAAAAAGGGAATGCAGTGTTTCAGTTGGAACTGGTCTTGGTCTACACAGGACTTCTAATTTTTTTTCCAGTTTGGCAGTACATTAATACCACTTTTAAATCATTAAAGCAATATTGGAATAATGCAAAATTATAGCCTGTTATTGTGAAGAGTCATTCTTGAATTTTGTTGTTTAAATCATTACCATGAATTTAACTGGAAATAGAGAGTACACACAGGTTATGTGGCTATATATTTACTGACTTTAATTCACATTCTGTGTTATAACACTATAACTTGTGTAGACAAGTATGCAAGCAATCTAGTGCAACCTTGAGTAGCTATAAACCATGCTACTGTCCAGAAAAGCTCTTTGACATAAGGGGTTCCAAAGCTGTTTTAAAGCTATCTTTGACTATTTACTTATATGTAAGTCATGTTTTAGCTGGACCTGAGAGTATGGATCCACTATTTTCCTGTCAGTAAGAAATCATTTACAAAACACTTTAAATATACTAAAAGGATTGCTGTGTTCTCAGGATCTGATTAACAACATTTCATTTGTGTTATTACTAACCTGATGCAAATTACAGAGCTATAGTAAGGGATGTTTTAAATGCAATACCAGAGTATACAGCCACTCTTTTTTTTTTATCAGAAGTTACATTTAGTAAACTGTGAATGCTTGTTTGGACCAGATCCTAACACTTTTATATGTGACAACTAATTTACAGTAAACAGTACACTGCAGTGAAAATACTCCAGTCCATTTGGCATATTTGTTTTCTATGTACAAAAAAACCCTAATAAGGTTTTAACGGTGTCTACAAAGAAGAATTTTGTAAGCTTTCAGTACAGAGTGTATGAAACACCTGACTGCTCTCACTGTAATTGCTAAACAAATTTCTTTCAGAAGCTGAATGTTCAAAAGTGAACATTTGGCTAATCGTGTTTAAACATGAGTGTACATGTGGAATACGGAGAAGATACAGCAAGGTGATTAAACTGATAATCACTTGAAAAAAAGATTGGGTTTGTCTTCACTTTTGTTCATCAGTGTTGTTTATAGCTGCATTAATGCTCTCTTGAAACTCCTTTATATCACTCCTTTATATTCCACCTGAAAGTCATTCACTTATATTGAAAGAGGAAAAAAGTAAAGGTAACTTTTAAGGCATAAAACAGTCTTAGCATGTGGCTAATTATTCATCTTTGTTTTGCATTTTTAACTTCTTATCTCCTTATCTTGTTTTCACCTCATCTAATTTCCTAATCATATTTGTACATTCAATGCTCATTCTATTTTCCCTACCCTTTCTTGCCATGTTGTATGTATTATAGGGTCTTCGTTTCCAGTTTTTTTACCTAATCATTAACTTTCTATTAATAAATTTGAACAAAACCAAAGAGATTATGAGGAACATGTGAAGAATGACACATCCACCTATAAATCGGATATTTGAAGAGTTAAATTTTTCTTTTAATTGTTTTTAATTTTAAAATATGTGGTTACTGGTGAAACAGAATATTTTTTGTGCTTTATAACAACTTATAATAAATATATTGCTTACTTTTTAACACTTTTTTTTTTTTCTTGAATGTGGAGATATTTCAAGCGCTCCAGGCAATGAGCCGGCTTCATTTGGAGCTTGGTTCAAATGCCTCTATACAAAAAAACATGGTATGGGAAACAAAAAAGAGGCATTAGAGATGGGGCATATCTACAGGGGTATGTTGTAATAGGTATCATAGAAACATGTTGGAATGGCTCCTGTGACTGGAGTGTTGGAATGGAAGTTCATAGGCTTCTTAGAAAAAACAGGCCTGGCAGGCACGGAGGTGATTTGCTATTTATTTTAGGGATAGGGTGGAGAGTATGGAACTCTGGGGACAAGTGAGCAGTTAACTGAGAGTTTGTGGGTCAGGGTTAAAGGGAAAACAGCGATGGGAGACATTACTGTGGAGATCTGTTATAGGCCACTTGATCAAGAGGACTCTGGATGAAGCACTCTATAGGCAGATAGGAACAGCCTCATGCTTGCAGGCCCTTGTTCTCATGGAGGACTTCAATCACCCTGATATCTGTTGGAGTGATGGTATGGCCCAGCACAAGCAATCTGGGAGGTTCCTTCATTGTGTGGAAGACAACTTCCTTCTGCAAGTAATAGAGGAGCTGACAAGGAGAGGTGCCATGGCTGACCTTGTGCTCACCAACAGAGAAGGGATGGTTGGAAATGTGATGCTCTGAGGCAGCCTTGGTTGTAGCGATCATGAGATGGTTGAGTTCGAGATCCTCAGGACAGTGAGAAGAGTGGGAAGCAAACTTGCTGCCCTGGACTTCAAGAGAGCAGACTTTGGCCTTTTCAGGAACCTGCTTAGTAAGATTCCATGAAGTATAGCCCTAGAGAGCAGGGGGACCCAAGACTGTTGGCTGATATTCAAGGATCACCTATCGCAAGCTCAGGAATGTTGCATCCCCACTAGAAGGAACTGCAGCAGGAGGGCCAGAAGACCTTGGATGTATAAGGAGCTGCTGAGAAAACTTAGAGGGAAAAAAGAGGCTTATAAAAGTGGAAGCAAGGACAAGCAGCCTGGGAAGAATACAGGCATGCTGTCCAGGAAGCTAGGGACCAGGTTAGGAAAGCTAAGGCCCAGTTAGAATTAAACTTGGCTAGGGATACGAAAGATAACAGGAGGGGATTCTAATGGTACATTGCAAATAAAAGACAGACTAGGGACAACGTGGGCCCTCTCTGGAAGCCATCAGGACAACTGGCTAGCCTGGATTTGGAGGCTGAGGTTCTGAATGACTTCTTTGCCTCAGTCTTCACTGGCAAATGATCTGACCACACTTCCTATGTCCTGGAAGGCAGACGCAGGGACCGTGAGAATGAAGAGCTTGGGCCCACTGTAGGAGAGGGTTTTTTTAAGACCATCTTAAGAACTTGAACGTGCACAAGTCCATGGGTCCTGATGAAATCCATCATTGGATACTGAAGGAGCTGGCAAATGAAGTTGCTAAGCCACTGGCCATCACATTTGAAAAATCATGGCAGTCAGGTGAAGCTCCCGATGGCTGGAAAAAGGGGAATATAACCCCCATTTTCAAGAAAGGGAAAATGGATGACCCGGGGAATTGCAGACTGGTCAGTCTCACCTCTGTGCCTGGCAAAATCTTGGAGCAGATTCTTGTGGAAGGCATGCTAAGGCACATAAAAAACAACAAGGTGCTTGGTGACAACCAGCATGGCTTCACTAAGGGGAAATCCTGCCTGACCAATTTGGTGGCCTTTTATGATGGGGCTACAGAACTGATGGACAGGGGTAGAGCAGTTGATGTTACCTACATGGACTTGTGCGAAACGTTCGACACTGCCCCACATGACATCCTTGTCGCTAAACTGGAGAGACATCAATTTGATAGATGGACCACTGGGTAGATAAAGAACTGGCTGGATGGCCACATGAAAAGAGTTGTGTTTAATGGATCTATGTCCTGCTGGAGACCAGTAACGAGTTGTGTTCCTCAGGGATCGGTGTTGGGACTGGTCTTGTTCAACATCTTTGTTGGTGACACCAAGCTGTGTGGTTCAGTTGATATTGTGGAGGGAAGGAATGCTACCCAGAGGGAACTTGACACGCTTGTCAGGTGGGCCAATGTTAACCTTATGAAGTTTAACCGTGCCAAGTGCAAGGTCCTACACCTGGGTAGGAGCAATCCCAAGAACAACTACAGGTTGGGCAGAGAAGAGACTCAGAGCAGCCCCACGGAGAAGGACTTGGGGGTGCTGATAGATGAGAAATTGAACATGAGCCAGCTTCAGTGTGCGCTTGCAACCCAGAAGGCCAACCATATCCTGGGCTGCATCAAAAGGAGCATGACCAGCAGGCTGAACGAGGTGACCCTGCCCCTCTACTCTGCTCTCATGAGACCTCACTTGGAGTACTGTGTGCAGCTCTGGTGTCTTCAACATAAAAAGGACGTGGAACTGCTGGAAAAAGTGCAGAGAGGACTGAAGCACCTCCCGTATGAAGATCAGCTGAGAAAGTTGGGACTATTTAGCCTGGAGAAGAGAAGGCTGCATGGAGACCTCACAGCAGCCTTTCAGTATCTGAAGGGGCCCTATAGGATGCTGGGGATGGACTCTTCATTAGGGTCTGTAGTCATAGGACAAGAGGTAACGGGCTAAAACTTAAAGAGGGGAAGTTTAGATTGGATATAAGGAGGAAGTTCTTTACTGTGAGGGTGGTGAGGCACTGAAATTGGTTGCCCAAGGAAGCTGTTAATGCTCCATTCCTGGCGGTGTTCAGGGCCAGGTTGCATAGAGCATTGGGTGACATGGTTTAGTGTGAAGTGTTCCTGGCATGGCAGGGCGATTGGAACTAGAAGATCTTAAGACCCTTTCTAGCCCTAACTTATTCCATGATTCTATGATTCTGTAATATTGATCTACTTTTAATTGAAATGGAATATTCCTGTATTTCACAATAAACTTGAAGGTAGAACATGGTAAAATACCTGGTTTTCCAAAGGTTACTTCAGCAATTAACCGGCATGCCGCAGTCATTTCTGATGAACAGGATAAATCTAGTCTTTGGCCATTGCAAACCTAGATGTCTTATTATTATACTTACACTTCAATTGTAATGAATTTGTAATTCCAACAAGCCTTTTTTTCTTTTTTATCATTAGAGGCAACTCTTATTGCCCATGTTGTCCCAAATGTTATTGCTTTTTGTTTCTGTGTGTCCTCTATGTAGACAGTGTTTGGAGTAAATCAGAAAAGGTTGTTCCTTTAATGATCTAAAGTAGGAATTACATATTCCAGTTTTTCAAGGCAGTTTTAATATTAAAAAGCTAATAGAGATTGCAGGAGTTGTTTTCAAAATGAATACTTAAAAAGAGGGGTACTCAAGAAGATGTAGTTATTAGGTTTACATTCACCATCACTCCCGTCATAAGGGAAGAAGGAATCTTGTCTATGTTACAAGCTCTTTCTCTCCCTCACAAGAAAGAAACAGTTCAGCCTTAAAATAAGTGAATGTACCACTGGGGAAATCCCAAAGCCTTCCAGATATGTTGTGAACAGTGATGTGTCGATTTGGGGATGGACGCAGTCAGCCAAGCACTAAAGGACCACATGCCCATGACAAAGTGTTGACTGACAGTTTAGAAACAGACAACAAAATTATTCATCCTCAATATGAATAATAAAAGTTTAGGATCCCTCAGTAATGCTAATTATAGACTGGAGAGGAGGGGGAGCTAGTACATACAAAATGTTGTGATGTCTTTGCCAAAACAGAGTAAATCCTGGGAAGAGACCAATTAGTTAATGTCACTCTAAATAACAATTTCTGGTAATAACAATTTCTGGTGGTGTCTGTAACAGAAGATCCCTCAGACACTGCAAGCTGTTGTCTCAGATATTGAGCCTCCCTAATTAGCTACCGGCATACAAGGTGGATACTTCAAGATGGTGCATAGTCTGGTCTGACTAACATGCAAAACAAGAATCAACAGTGATGAAGCTGGCAAATGGAAGTAAGAACAACAAGTGAAGAACAGCAGTGAAGAGAGTTAGTGTAGCAAGTCAGTGCAGAAAAACTCCTCAAGGTAAATTAGTGTCAGACAACCTATTAAAACATATGGAAAATGGCAACTGAAACATGTTGGTGGTCAGTGCATGTTTCAGGGGACTAAAGAAATGCCTAAGTAAAACAACCCATCAGTGGAAGATCAAATGTCATAAACTCAAATACAGGGAAGAGGATCGTAATTTTTCAGGTAATAATGTAATACGTAATTTTCAAAACCAAGGACTTACACTTTCAGCAAACAGCACTGCTGGGACAAATAAATTACTAAGATGCAGCGTAGATGAACATCTTCTTTAAAGTAACAAACATTATAGGTGCAGGGAATATACAGGTGACCAACAATTATGCACTAAGGACTTCAGGTATAAAAAAAGAGAAGCAACGAATGAGTGAATTCAGTGACACAGATCATCTGATTTGTGAATACATCAGGAAAAGCAGGATGAGATAATAAGGGTATCGTGTGAGGACTAAAAAAAAAAAAAAAAAGCAGCTTCTCATAAATTTATTTAAAATCAGAATTTCAACTTACTCTAAGTAATGTTACAGAGCATATTAATAACTAACAATCTGGTAAGCAGCCTGAGGATCTTGGCTTATAACAGTATTTGGTTATACTCATGTATCAGTCCAGTAGTTCCTGGGTAGAATGAATTCTTGTCAGATTCCCTTCCATTTCTAACACTCAAGGGAGATTTAAAGGTAAGTAATGGAAACAGAATAAAAGAAAAAATAAGTCCTAAATTAGTGGTTTATGCTTATGCCTTTGATCACACAACCAAAGATCAGTATAACTGACTTAATTACCAAGTCAAACTATGAAGAAGTTGTGGGAAATCGTGTATTGGGATATTATAATGCCCCGTTCTTCACCCATAAGTGCCAAATTGTACAGCCTCTTCCTCATTAGAGGAAGAGACCACATCGGTGTACAATCATGACTCTGGATTTGGTTTTCAATGAATTAGTGATGTATTGCTTTCTAGTTCAGAATTTTTTTCATACATTGCTGTTGAAGTAGAAATCACCATTCGCTGAGAAGATTCTTTTCTCATTTGCCTTTATCCAGGTCATATTGAGCACTTGCAAGAGTTGCCTAGTTCCGAGGTCAAAGCTATTACTGAAACATATCAGTTAGAAAAATTTCCTTACAGTCTCCAATTTGTCATCATCATTCTTTTGTTTGAAACTGCCATCTGTGTGTTTTCACTTTTTTCTTTCTTTCTTAACATAAACTTAACGCTAACACTAAAACTAAAACTAAGACTAACGCTAAATGTAACGGTAAAACCTAACACTAACCCTAATAATTATGTCTTTGTTTGAAAGAGTCATCTATAGATTTTTAAATTTTTCTTTGTTTCTTACCCTAAACCTAAAACTAAACCTAAGGTTAACCCTACACCTAAACCTACACTTAACCCTAAACCTAACCCTAACCTTAATCCTAACAATAACACTTAACTTAACCCTAAACCTCAAAAAACCCATAACGCTAACACTAGTCTATCCCTAACTCTAACCTAAACCTAACCCTAACCCTAACACTAAACCTAACCAAAAAAACACAATCCTAACACTAACCCTAACCCTAACCCTAAAAACTAACCATAACCATAACCTAACCCTAACCCTAACTATTTACCGAGGTTATACTGAGCACTTACTACAGTTGCCTACTTCCTAGGACAAAGCTATTAATGAAATCTATCCATAAAACTCCCCCCCCCCGGTCCCAAATTTCTAATCATTTTTTACTTCCTTTGAAAGTATCATCTGTGTTTTTTTTAATTTTTCATTAATTCTTACCCTGAACCTAAACCTAACCTTAACATTCACCCTAACCATAACGCAAAACCTAAACCCTAACACTAACCTTAACCTAACCCTAAACCTAACTGTAACCATAATCTAACCCTAAACTTAAAAATAACACAAAATTAAAACTAACCCTAAAACTAAACCCTAAACCTAAATCTAACTTTACCACTAACCATAAAAATAACCATACCCCTAAATCTAAAGCTATCCCTCAAGCCTAAAACTAAACCTAATATTTATGCTTTTGTTTAAAAGAGTAATCTGTGGATTTTTACATTTTTCTTCACTTCTTACACTAAACCTAACACTAACGCCAAACCGAAAACTAAAACTACACCTAACCCTAACCTTAATAATAACCATAACGCTAAACCTAACCCTAACACTAAACCTAAAAAAAACACTAATCCTAACAATAAATCCTAAATCTAACACTAAACCTAAACCTAAAAGCTAACCTTTACCCTAACACTAAACTAACCCTAAACCTAAACCTAATCTAACCCTAACACTAACCCTCTACCCAGGAAATACAGAAAACTTAAAACGATTGTGTGCTTCCTACATCAGACCTACTATTGAAATCTATCTGTTCAAAAATTTTTCTTCCCTAAATCCAGTGTCTCATAATTCTGCTGCTTTTGTTTGAAAGTGTCATCTCAGGGTTTCTAGTTTTTTGTTTGTGACCCTACACCTAAAACTAACCTTAACCCTAAGCAGAACACTAAACCTAACCCTGACTATAACATTAAACATAACCCCAAACCTAAAACCTTACCCTAACCCTAACAATAACCTAACCCTAACCATAGCCCTAACCAAAAGCTAACCCTAACCTTACCACTAAAATGACCCCTAAACATAAATGCAGAACCTAAATTTAACGTTAACCGTAATCCAAATGCTAACACTAATCCAAACCCAAAACCTACCACTTAAACCTAACACTAAACCTAACCCTAAAATAACACCAACTGTAACCCTGACCTAAACCTAATATTAACCTGAACACTAGACATAAGCCTAAACACTAAACCTAAACCTAACTCTAAACCTAATCATATGCCTAAACATAATGTAAGACGAACACTAAAATAAACCGTAACCCTAACCAAAATATAAAACTAACCCTACCATTAACACTAACTATAACCCTAACCGTAATATTGCCACCTTTATTTGAAAGACTCATCTGTGGACATTTACATTTATGCTTGTTACCCTACAACTAACACTACCCCTAAAAGAAAGCATAAACCTAATCCTAGACCTAAACTAAACCTACAATAAACCTTTAACACAAACGGTAATCCTAACCAAACCGTATGATAAACCTAACCATAAACCTAACCCTGAATATAACCTTGACCCCAAACCCCCAAAGTTACCCTATATATAACCATGACTCTAACCATAACCTAAAACTAACACTAAACCTAAACTAAACCTAAACCTAATCCTACACCAAAACTGAACACTAAAACCAACTCTAACCATAACCACAAAATTAAATCTAACCATAAACACCAACCCTAAACCTAACACTAACCATAAAATTAATACTAACCCTAAACCCTACCCTAACCTAACCCTAAACCTAAACCTAACCCTAAAACCCACCAATAACCCTAACCTAGGCCTAACCCTAACACAACTCCTAATCCTAAATCCTAAACCTAAGCATAAACTTAACCCTAATGCTAACCCTAAACATAACCCAAAACCTGACCCTAACCTAAGCTTAACTGTAACCCGAACACTAACACTAAACACTAAAACTAACCCTAACCTTAACCCTAAACCTAACCGTAACCTCCAAACAAAACATAACAATAGCCATAACCCGTAACCTGACTCTAAACCTAACCCTAACCCTAACTTAATTACCAAGACAAACTATCCAGAAATTGTGGGAAATTGTGTATTGTGACATTATAGTGCTCTCCTCTTCACCCATAAGTACCAATTGGTACAGCCCCTTATTCATTAGAGGACGAAACTACATCAATGTACAATCATGAATCTGGATTTGGTTTTCAATGAATGTGTGATATATTGCTTTCTAGTTCACAAATTCTTTTGCATATTGTTGTTCAAGAAAAAATTCACTGACATGGCTCTTTTCCATTTGCTTTTACCCACATCACACAGACCACTTAAAAAAGCTGTCTGATTCCTAGATCAAAGTTATTATTTACATCTATCATTACAAAAATTTTTCTTTCCTCTCTCCAATTTGTCGTCATTCTTCTGCTTTAATTTCAATGTGTCATATCAGGCTTCTCACATTTTTGTTTCCTTGTTACCCTAACCTGAAAGGTAACCCTAAACTTAACCCTACCCCTAACACTAACACTAATACTAACCCTAAACCTAAACTTAACACTAAACCTAAACCCTAACCCTAAACACAACATTAAGCTAACCCTAATACTGACCCTAAACTAAACATAAACATATACCTAACCATAAACCTAAAACTAACCCTACACCTAAACCCAAAACCTAACCCTATATTTACAACTAACCCTAACACTATCACTAACCCTAAACCTAACCCTAACACTAAACCAAAAACCTAACTATACCCACAATAACCTAACCCTAACCACAACAATAACCTAACCCTGATCCTAACCATAAACTAAATGTTACCTTAAGCCAAACCCTAACACTAACCCTAAACTGAAAACCCAATCCTATTTTTAACCCTAACCTAACCCTTACCTTAACCCTAACCTAAACCTCACCCTAACCATAACCTAAACCTAAAACCTAATCCTATTTTTAACCCTAACCCTAACCTAACCCTTACCCTAACCCTAACCTAAACCTATCCCTAACCCTAATCGTAACAGTAACACTAACCCTAACCTATACCTAACACTAAACACTTTGTCATTAAATTAGGGTTAGGATTAGGGTCAGGGTTGTGTTAGGGTTTGGGTTAGGTTAGGGTTAAGGTTAGGGTTAGGTTTAAGTTTAGTGTAACAAGCAAACAAAAAAGTAAAAACCCAAAGGGTTTGGGCTAGAGTTAGGGTTACAGTTAAGGGTAGGTTTATGTTTAGGATTAGGGTTATTGTTAGGGTTAGGGTTAGCTCTAGGGTTATAGATATGTTACCAAACAAAGAAAAAATTAAGTACCCAATGTTTTCAGGCTGGAGTTATTTTTAGTATTAGCATTAGGGTTGGTGTTAAATTTACACTAACAATCAAAAATGTAAAAGCCCACAGATGACAGTTTCAAACAAATGCAGAAGGATGATGACAATTTTGAGGCAGTGAGGAGAATTTTTTGAATGTATAGATTTAAATAATAGCTTTGAGCTAGGAAGCTTGAGACTGTTGTAAGTGCTCAGTAAGACCTGGGTAAAGGCAATTGTGAAAATATCATCTTAGTGAATGGTGATTTTTACTTCAACAACAATGTAAAAAATAATTTCTGAACTACAAAGCCATACATCAGACATTCACTGAAAAACGAAATCTAGATACATGATTGTTCACCGATGTAGTGTCTTCCTCTAATGAAGAAGGGGCTGTACTATTTGGCACTTGTGGGTGAAGAAGGGGGCATTATAATATCCCAATAGACATTGTCCCACATCTTCTGGATAGTTTCACTTGGTAATTAAAGTAGCATTGGTTTCAGGGTTACGGTTAAGCTTAGGGTTATGGTTAACTGTAGTGTTGTTTTTAGGTATCAGGTTTAGATTTAGGGTTAGCGTAATGCCTTAGGGTAGTATTAAGGTTAGGGTTAGAGTTATGTTAACAAGCAAACAAACAAAAAAATCCCACAGATGGCCCTATCAAACAAAGGAGATGGATGATGGCAAATTGGAGATACGGAGGAAAAATTTTAGAACAGATTGATTTTAGTAATTGCTTTAACGTAGGAAGCAAGTCTTGTAAGTGTTCAGCATGACCTGCGAATGGTGACTTTTTTACTTCAGCAGCAATGTATGAAAGAACTTTTGAACTGGAAAGGAAAACATCACACATTCAGTGAAAAAACAAAATCCAGAGACATGACTACACACTGATGTAGACTCTTCATGTAATGATGAAGGAGCTACAGTAGTTGGCACTAATGGCTGAAGAAGGGGGCATTGTGGTGTCCCAACACAATTTCCCACAGCTGCGCAGTTTGACTTGATAAATAACTTAGAGTTAGGGTTAGGTTTAGGGTAAGTGTTAGGCTTATGATTACAGCTATGGTTAAGGTTAGGGTTTACAGTTAGGGTTAGGGTTAGGTTTAGGGTTAGAGTTAGGGTAAGTCATAGTGTTAGTTTTAACTTTAGAATTAGGTTTAGTTTTAAAAACAGTGTAACAAATAAAAAAAATGAAAAAACCCACAGATGACAATTCCAAACAAAAGAGATACTTTAGACTTGTAATTAAGGATAAGGATAGGATAATGACTAGGGTCTTGATTAGGGAATTTTAACCCTAACATTTAAAACAAACCCTAAAAGTAAACTTAAAGGTATTTCTAAACCTAAAACTAAAACTAACCCTAGAACTACCACTACCACTAACAGCAATCCTAACACTAAACCTAAACCCTAAACCAAACACTAACCCTAACCTTAACTCTAACCTAAAGTTAAGCCTAACCCTAAAACACACCCTAAAACTAAAACCTAGCAATAATCCTAAACCTAACTCTAACCACTAAACCTTAACCCTAAACCATAAACATAACTCTATCACAAACCCAAAGCCTACCACAAACCTAGACCTAACCATAAACCTAACACTATACCATAACCTAACACTATACCATAACCCTAACCTAACTCTAACCCTAACATAAAAATAACCATAAAACTAACCTCAAAGTAAACCTAACACTAACCTAACCATAAACCTAACCCTATCCCTAAGCATAAAAGCTAAACCTGAAAATCACCCTACCAATAACCCTATCCCTAACCGTAAAGGTAACACTAACCCTAAACCTACCTTAGCAACAAAACCTAACCCTAAGTGTAAATCTATCCATAAACACTAACCCTATTGATTTTGTCTGAAACTGTCATCTGTAGTTCATACTTTTTTGAAGATTTGTTCTGTTACATATAACACTAACCCTACCCAAACTCTAAACCTAAACCATAAACACTAACCCTAACAACAAAACTTAACACTAACACTAAACTTAACCACTAATACTAACCCTAATACCTAAACATAACTCTAACGCTAACTGTAATGCTACCCCTAACCCTAACCCTAACCATAACACCAACACTAACCTAAACCTAACCCAAACCCTACCACTAACGCTAACACTAAAACTAACCTTATCCCTAACCCTAATCTAACCCTAACCCTAACCTAAACCTAACACTAACCCTGAACCTAAACCTAAAACTAAACCTAAACGTAAAATCTAACTCTAAAATTAACCCTAACCCTAACCAAACCCAAAACTTAACTCTAACCTTAACACTAACCCTAACCCCTAATACTAATCCTAACAATAAATCTAACACCAAACCTTTATCCTAATCCTAACCCCGAACCCGAACCCTAACCCTAACCTCTAACCCTAGCCCAAATTACTCAAAGCACTATAGTGTTGAGGTGGTGAAAGTTTCCTTAAAGCTTGAGGGACTCAAGACAGTGACTACATTGGTGAAATGATCAGCTTTCCTGGTCTATTCTAGAACTCTAAGTTTCCCTTCATGCAACCTATATTCTGTGTTCATTACTAGCCTTACATTCTAAACTCTCTTTGTCCTAAATGTCTCTTTTAAGATCGGAGCTGTACAAACAAGATGGCATTCACACTATTTGTAATAACTTGTAATTAATGTGCATGTAGAAGTACTCTGTTTGCTTTTCAGCATCTGTGATGCCTTCAGTGATATCTGCAAACATCTGGGAGCTGTGATTGTTAATCAGTTTGATGACTACTAACTGCAGTTGGAGGAAAATACATCCCCTGTGATATGTCATATTAGTTTTCCTAAAACATCTTCCATTTTTTTTTCCTAGGAATAGAAAAACAAAGAAGGGATTAGGTGTCTAAATCACATGTCCATATTAAAGGCTGAAGTGTTTTTTGTTTTTTTTTCTTTCCTTAAATAAAGTACCAAATTAATCATTGTAAATTCCAAAGTAGTTCTGGATAATACTTTTGAAGTTTCACTTATGAAATATGTGACACATTACTTAACAAATCTTGTGGTTTTGAATCGGTTTTATTGAAATGTAAGAAGTATTAGAAGACTAGTTTTTTGATCCATGTAGCAACTGAAATGTTACTTTTCATGTATAAGCGAAGCAAAATTTCCACTTTGAACTTTGAAATAATAGAAAACAATGGTTCTATTAAAATGTAACAAAACAATTCCAAATTTCAAGTTTATGTGTAAGATAGGATTATTAGAGTCAAATATACTTGTGAATTATTGTTAAAACACAACCATGACCATTTCGATTATATAAAATGTGTAATAGAGAGGAATTGCTGGTATGCTAAACATATTCTCTGTGAAATTATTGCTAAAGTATTCCCATTGTTATCACGCAACTGGGAATGCAGATCAACAAGACTTCTGTTGCTTCTTGAATCTCTTGCATATAAACTAAGGAGTTTGTGGTTACTGTGTGTTTACAAAGTTTTATGACCTCTTCAGACTGGGACAAACTATGTCTCACCTTATTTAGTCAGTGACAATACATTTTTTTTTGTGAGTTCATGAACCTGTTATCTATACACCAAGGTACCATTTTTTCTTTTGTCTGCTTTTACTAGACTTTCAGATTCTCTTTTCTCAGAACTTGCTCTTGATCTTCATGAGAATATTCATTTTCATATCTTTTGGTAGTTAATGTTTAAGTAATTTCTAGTGATTAGGGGTTTTGTTAACTGAAAAAAAAAAAAAAAAAAGTTAATTTAAAAAGCCAGAAACAGAAATTTACATAATAAGAAAATTATCTTAACAAAACTATTCTGAAACTTTAGAAGTTTAATTTTACATTCTTCTGGTACAGTTTTAACACTTTCGTATCAGCTGCCCTCTCAGTGCTGGGACACTTTTTGTCCTGTGTTTTGCAAAGATTCTTCCATGAGTTAGGTTAATGACCTCACCTCCCACTGCAGCATACAATGTAAGTATTAACCCATGTTAGCATTTCTATAGTCACTTCATGGTAGGGATATTCAGGAAATGCCCAGAATTTCTTTTTTTTCTTTTTGGTGCAGTTTCTTGTTAATATTACTCTAATTTCTTTGTGGTATCCCCTCTATAGCTGTGATGTAATGTGTTTAGAATTTGATATTGTTAACCTGCACAGTTAACTCAGATGTGATGTCTCTATTATTTAATTTTCTGCAGCATTTCCATGCTTCCAACTCAAAATTAAATCTGAAATTTTGAAAAGTCAATGATTGAATTGTGTTCTAACAGATTAAAGGTTTCTACATGAATGAGTGATACACTTCGCTTTTGCAGTAAAATATTTTGTTGTAATCAGTTACTCTTTACTATACTATATACCTAGACAGAAAATTTAATGTTTTGTAACTGGGATGCTAAAAGGCTAAGGCTGCTGTTGTAGTGCAATTGAAAGGTGTGACAGCAGCTCACATAGGATGTATGTGGAGTGTGTTAGAGCTGTCTTGCTTAGGCACTATTGGCTTCAGCAGCAGAGGACTGACACTTGACTTTATCCCTCTGTGGGATCTGAAAGCCCAGACTTCATGTACCGTGTCTGATGACAGTGTAGATATATGTAAAGTTGCTTCCAATTATCTGATATAGAAGTAGGATCAAAATAAAAGTATTCAGAGAAGGTATGGTCTGCTTTTATCCATATAGGATGGCAATTCAGGTTATCTCAACTGATTTTGTAGTGAACTAATACTCATTTCCTCAGGAACAGTTGATCATTTTGAGTCTAACAGTTTCTTCTAAATCTAATTTTAAAACCAGTTTTGTGTTAGGTCATCTTCAAACCTGAAAATAGTGTTTGCTTCCTTTCTCCTATCAGCACTGTAAAAATTAGATACTACTGCAATAAAAATGTTATCACTTTTTTACCCCTAAATTCACGAAATCTGGTAATATTGTTAAAATAATCTTAGCTATTATTATTAATAACAATTATAATAATAACTGCAGTAAGCATAAATAACCCAAGATTTTTACCATACAAATGTCTAATAAGGTTGGTATGAAACATGCCCTTCTATGTTGCTTTGCCGTTTTACAGGCTAAGACACATGGATTTTCTCTTTATCAATCTTTAAAGGTGAATTTAATTTAAGTATTTAAAAAAATATTCTGGTAACTATTATTTTAAAAATCCATATTCAGATGAGTGGAAATGAACATATTTTATTAAGAAACTATTGGGAAAAGTGTATAGAATAGCAGCTTGAACTGCTTGAACATGTTTCTAATGCTTTTTAAAAGTTTTTTTTTTTTTAATCATTAGAAAAAGGAAATTTCATCTCCAGTTGAACTTAAAAAACAACAAGACTTCATGACTCAGCAATAAGCTGTAAACCTTTGAAGGGTCATAAAGTACAAAAGTTAGTATTAAAAACAGTTTATGTATGAATATCTAAAACCAATATTTGCATCCTGGATACAGTAAGTGCATATTCTTTAAAAGTCTGAAGGAAAAAGAAAAATAATCATCTTCTATGCAAGCTCTTAAAAATGTTAATTCTAACGCATGTTTTTTTCTGAATAGATTGGTTGTGTCATTTGTTGAGACTTTATTTTTACTTAGCTTGAAATGCATTTAAATGAGTTTCATATTTTGGAACAGAATGGTGTTTATATGTGTGCTTATGTGTTACATTGCTGTCAGCAGTATAGAAATGAGTATCATTGCTTCCTGTTTGCAGGCAGTTTCGACAAAAGAAACAAATTCTGTGAGTCTTCAAATAAAATCTCCACTAAATTAATACTGAGTTTACCTTGAAACTCAGTGTGGCATTTTTATCAGTATTTCTAACTCAGGAATGCTTACAGTGGTTATATAAAAACTACTATATACATAACAGACATATTTCTAATTGTAAAATATATTCATTTTTGCATCTGTATAAGGGGATATATATATATGTGTATACTGACACAGTCCAATTGGACATAGTCAAAATATATTGGTTTCACAACCCAATTAAATTCCTGATTCAATTTGCTTCTATATAACTTAGTACAGTAGAATAAATGTACTCCCTTATAGGTAGAATATTTTTTTTCTACACTGTAGCAGATTCCCACACTAAAAATTGTTTTTATGTGAAAACTAAAGAAACCAGTTGAATTTATCAAACAAACATTAATTAATTTAATGGCTTCAACCAAAACTCCAACAAACAGAATGTTATTTGAAAATTCAAATTTTTGCTTCCTTACAGAACAACAGCATTAAGTACTAATATAGTTGGTCTTACGTCACCATCCACCTACTAAGTTTCCAGTGGTGCCAGGATCTATGCCTGATATATGTACCTGAGACTTCCACATTGATGGGTTAAGGAAAGCTAGGCTTAGGGTCAGCATGGTTGTTGTGGTTTAAGCCCAGCCTGTCACCCAGAAACCACGTAGCTGTTCACTCATTCCCCCCCCAACACTCTTCCTCCCCCCACTCCCAGAGGGATGTGGAGGAGAATCGAAAGAATGTAACTCCCACGGGTTGAGACAAAAACAGTCCAGTAACTAAGGTATAACACAAATCACTACTGCTACCACCAATAATAATCATGATAAGGGAAATAACAAGGGAGGAGAATACAACCACTCACCGCCCACCGACTGATACCCAGCTTGACCGAGCAGCGATCTAGCCCTTTCGGGTAACTGCCCCTAGTTTATATAGTGGGCATGACATGCTGTGGTATTGAATACCTCTTTGGTCAGTTTGGGTCAGGTGTCCTGTCTCTGCTTCCTCCCGGCTTCCCCTCCTCCCTGGCAGAGCATGAGACTCAAGAAAGTCCTTAGTCACAGTAAACATTACTGAGCAACAACTAAAAACATCGGTGTTACCAGCGCTGTTCCCAGGCTGAAAGTCAAAAAACACAGCACTGCAGCAGGTTCCAAGAAGCAGAAAAATGACTGCTACTGCTGAACCCACGACAATGATGAAGCTTTTTCACAGCCCACAAAGCCAAAGTAAATAGTTTATGTACTATGTATTCAGAAAGAAATGTAGATTAACAGAAGCTTAAGGAAAAATACTGTTAGATATATCTCTCAGGTGATTGTAAATTCACTCTTCCAGCTACTTGTCAGCTTTGCAGATTCCAAAGTTGCTATGGAAGGCTGAGGCAGACCAAAAGTCAGGTATCTGTTACCAGAAACAAAGAGGTCAAGGGTGAACCGTGGTTGGCAAACAGATCAGTTTGGTTTGATATGAGCATGAAATAAAAATCTCTAATGCAAAGAAAACTCACAACAGTTATCCATTCTGACAAGTATGTTTGCCTGGACATTTAGTTCATAAAGGTGAAGCATAAGAAAACAGAAAGGTCTGTCCTCACTCAATCCACCTGACCTTTCTTGTCATTTTATATTAAAATATCTGTAAAGCAAATTTGCTTCTCTCACCTCAAGTACAATGAAACGGTATTCTTAATAAAAGAGAGACATGTTCAAAGAATTATAAATATGATGCCAAGCAAGGGAGCACTCAATAATTCACACTTACCTCGAAGATTTTATTAGCACTTACAGGCCTAGTAGTTACAAATTTCTGAGACTCCGATCTCCTGGAGAGAATGAATAGCATATTTCACAGCAGACGTAGTGTTAAGGGCTCTCCAGCTTAGGGTTTTATGAGCAAATGACACATACAGACACTCCTCCTAGACGCTGAGGATAGTACAGAGGTTCAGCCCCTTCCAAAGTCATTATCAAGGACATGGGCTATGACTTGAGGTTGTACTCCAATTGCTGTCATTGCACCCCTCACTCACATCACTCACATCAGTCTCCCAACCTTCACTTAGTCCTTGCAGCACTAACAGACATAGGATAGAGTGAGATGGCACAGACACAAAGTTGAAAAAAACTGTTTAACAAGAAGATAGGGTGCACCACAGCCAACAGGTGAAGGTCTCAGGCAGAAAAACATAGAGACTCATGTTCAGCTGGCCCCTTTTATATCAATTTCTGCCTGCCTTCCTGCTGTTCTTCCCAAGCCTTCTCTCCTTCACAATCATTCATTTGTGCAGACTTTTTTAGTAAGTTTAAAATCGAGTCACCATCACTAAAAATTAAAATAAAATTAGAAAAAATATAAAAATCTTCTACTAATAAAGTTGTGTTTACATGGAGAAGTTTTATTAGTTTTTGTCGGTTCCAGCTGGAAGTTCCTGAAAGGACTCACCACAAGATAGAGCTGAGTCTCTAGGAAAACATATTTAAGAAAAGGTTAAAAAAAAATTGTGAAAGAGTTCTGAAACAGAGAAGTGAGGAAAAAGTGTGAGATAAACAACCCCACAGACATGAATATTGGAGAAGGAGAGGGAATCAGTGATCCAATCACCAGAGCAGATTCCCCTGCAGTCTGTGGAGAAGACCAAAGTGAAGTAGGTGTCCCTCTGCAACCTGTGAAAAGGACCATACCAGAGCATATATCAACACTTCAGCCCACAGAGGACCCCATGCTGCAGAAGATGGGCATGCCCTGGGGGAAGTAGTCAGTGGAAAGCCCACAAAGTATCAGGCGCCTGCCAGGAGCTGTGGCTTGTGTAGAGGAGCCCACACAGGAGAAGCTTTTTGCAAAAAACTGTGGCCTCTTTGGGGTCCACACTGGAGCAGTCTGTTCCTGAAGGACTGTAGCCTGTGAAAAGGACCTATGCTGGATCAGTTGTCTTTTTTCTCACCACTGAACTTTATGTTTAAATTGGCAAAATGTTGCATTAATTTTGCCCAAGTTAAGTCTGTTTTGCCTGTGACAAAAACTGTTAAGTGATCTCCCTATCTTTTGACCCATTAGCTTTTCCATCTTATTTTGTCCTGAATGCCCTGACCAAGAAGAGGAATGAAAAAGCAATTGGATGAGGGTTCAAATGCCAGCCAGGGTCAATGCACTACAAATATTTGTTTAGTAACTGTGTACAATAATTCATAAAGCTTGGCCCTTTCAGGAATGATAAAATTATATATTATATTCTGTTGTCTTTTATGATATATACTATTCATTTTCCTTCATTACCAGGCAGTGGTCCTGGGATTTTTTACTTTTTTTTTATTTTTATATTGAATATTCCCCAAGTCAGTGTGATAAAATTTTTCAGTAGTAGTTACTAAAGCCTGCTGTTGCTAACAATTCTGTCCATTGAATTAAACCAATATTGATGTTTCCAACAAACTGTTTTCTGTGGGGCCCTCAGAAGATCTTCTATTTTTATTTAGTAGTCTGTACTTATCAGACAATTCATTTTGCATTGACCATTACACATAACTTAGCTAACTTTCTTTCAGTTGAAGGGACATTGTATGTACAGGGAATGAAATTGTTTCTTTATTCATATTAATCAGAAGGGAATATTTAGAGGGTGATTTTAGCAGGACAACGTGTAAGAAAATTTCCTCGCCAGCTTAAGTGACATAACTGTTCCTTGGCTGCTACAATAAGATTGTTTAAGGAGAAAACATTGATATGACATTAAAGAGGAGGACACATTACTAACACTTCTATACTGACATGTGACTGGTAAAGACTTGTATTGAAAACAATCTGTTGCCATCTCATAAGTGTGCATACAGAAAATCAAGACATTTGTAACAGAATAATTGGCAAAGCTGTTAATTACCTAACATGGATCTTGAACAAGATCCTATTTACCACTTATTTCTATGCAAATGATAAAAGGACTTATGAATCATCTTAGTAAAAAACAGACTTAGTCACTCTCTGCTAGTTTTTCATCAGTTACAATGGAGATGAACTCATCCCATAAATTAATGAATTCACTCTTTTTTCTTTTTTTTTTTTTTTTATAATCTATTCTGAGATTCATTAAATCTTCAAAAGTAACCCTTTTACCAAGTAATCCCGTGATACTTTCTTGTCTCTCAAGTATCTAGCGGTCTTGTTGCACTCACATAATTGCAAAGGTGAGCTGAGTGGCAGCTAAAAATAAAAGAAAAAGAAATATCTTTCCCTTTTGCTGTACCTGAGATTATGTAAAGTAACTCACAATATAAAGGAACAATTAGAACTTGAAACATCTGCACAGGTTAGGATATCGTGTTTCCTGAATTCAGGATTTTTATTTTCAACAATTTTGCCTCTATGAAACAGAAATAGTTTAGAGAGCCAGCAACTCCTGAGAACTAACCCCACCGCCCACTATCTTATTCTGTATTATCAGATTATTCACATTAACTTCTTTCTCTAATATTCTCATTCAGTAACATGAAGGATAACATTTTGTAAGGTCCATTATGAGTATTAAATATAATTATTGTTTTTGTTTACTTCTATTTCAACAGTTTCCAGTGTTGATTGTGAGAGGTTGTGAAGTTTGGTGCTTTTTTAAGAAGACAAAAACCAGTTCTGCAATTTCAAAAGTTAATACAGCACCCTATCTCCTGACAGGAGCATCCTATCTCTTCATCCAGATAGAACATTAAACAACACACTGTTTAGAATCATAAAATGGTTTGTGTTGGAAAGGATGCTAAAAATCATCTAGTTACAACCCCCCAGCCACGGGCAGGGACACCTTCCACAAGAACAGGTTGCTCAAAGACACATTCAGCCTGGCCTTGAACACTTCCTGGTATGAGGCAGCCACAACTTCTCTCTGAAACTTGTTCCAATGTCTCACCACTCTCACAAGAACTTCTTCCTTATATCTAATCTAAACCTGCTCTCTTTCACTGTAAGGCCGTTATGCCTTGTCCTATCATATATCTTTGTCAAAAGTCCTCCAGCTTTCTTGCAGGTCCCCATTAGGGACTGGAAGGCTACTATAAGGTCTCCCCAGAGCCTTCTCTTCTCCAGGCTGAACAACTTTCTCAGTCTCTCTTCACAGGAGAGGTGCTCCAATCCTCTGATCTTCTTTGTAGCCCTCCTCCAGACTCACTCCAACAGGTTCACATCCTTCTTATGTTGGCGGCCCCAGAGCTGAAAGCAGTACTCCAGATGGGGTCTCACAAGAGTGGAGTAGAGGGGTAGAATCACCTCTCTTGACCTGCTGGCCACAATTCTTTAGATACAGCCCAGGGTGCAATTGGCTTTCTGGGTTGCAAAGGACACATTGCTGAGTTACAGTACTTCTCATCAACCAGTAACCCAAGTCCTCCTCATGGCTGCCCTCAATCCATTCATTGCCCAGCATGTGGTTGTGCCTGGGATTGCCCCAACGCATGTGCAGGACATTGCACTTGGCCTTGTTGAAGTCCATGATGTTGGCATTGGCCCACCTCTCAAGTGTGTCAAGGTCCTTCTGAATGGCATCCCTTCCCTCCAGCATGTCGACTGTACTACACAGCTTGGTAACATTTGCAAACTTGCTGAGGGTGCACTCAGTTCAACTGTCCATGTCACTGACAAAGGTGTTAGGCAGCACTAGTCCCAGTTCTACCTCCTGAGGAACACCACACCTCACTAGTCTCCACTGGGACATCCAACCATTGATGGTAACTCCTTTGGCAAAACCATCCAGCCAATTCATTGTCCACCAAGCGGTCCATCCATCAAATACATACCATTCTAGCTTGCAGACAATGATATCATGTGGGGCGGTGTCAAATACTTTTTACAAGTTGAGGTAGACCATGCTAATTGCTTTTCCTTTATCCATCAATGCCATAACCCTGTCATTGAAGGTCATCAATTTTTTCAGATACCATTTGCCCCTAGTGAAGCCATGTTGTCTGTCACAAATCATCTCCTTATTTTTCATGTGCCTTAGCACAGTTTCCATAAATGCCCACCCCATGATCTTGCCAGATGCAGAGGTGAGACTTATCAGCCTGCAATTCCCTGGGTTTATTTTTTCCCTTTTTAAATATGGGGATTATGTTTCCAATCAGTGTGAAATTCCCTGGACTCCAATGACTTCTCAAATATGATGGTTAATTGCTTGGCAGCTTAATCCACCAGCTCCTTCAGAACCTACAAAGACATCTTTTCAGGTCCCATGGTCTTGTCTACCTTCAGTTTCCTTAGATGGTCTTGAAACTGATTTGCTTGTGCAGCAAATGGCTCTTCATTTTCCCAGTCCCTGACTTTGCATTTTGCAACTTGAGTGGCTGGAACACCTGTCAGCAAAGACCAAGGCAAAAAGTTATTGAGTGCCTCAACCTTCTCTATATACCAGGTAATCAGGTTTCCCATTTCTGGAGGGGGCCTTCATTTTCCATAATCTTCTTTTTGCCACTAATGTATCTGTAGAAGCTTTTCTTGTTGCCCTTCTTGTGCCCCTCAAAATGAGTCTCCTACTACTATTACCTATTGCCTTTTATTACTTGTGCTGGTTGTTATACAGTGATCAGATTGGGCTGCTGTACTCATCTTCAGCAACTCTCTTAATGAGGCAAGTCTTTTTCCTCTTCAGTCTGCAAAGCGGGGAAGCAGTTCTCCAAGTGAACTTGCAGGTAAGTTCCTCCCTCCTGCAGTTTCTTGTTGCTCAAACTTCCATCCTTTGGTGTTATTGCCCCCTTCTCTTCTGTGTGTGCTGGTGCAGTCTTTTCATTGTAAATTAGAATTGTCTAATAGGAAGAGAAGACGTTAATACTTCAAAACAATTACATTCGGTATCATTGATATTATCTCATTTTGGAGTTACATTTGGTAACTTAGAAAAAATTTTCCTTGTCTTATCCTCAATGGCACTCAGTAATGGGTTAGATAGTTATACGTGATAGAGTAAGATTAGTATGAAGTCCAGTTTTGTTAGTCTACTTGGAAAAAAAATAGTAACTCAGGAGTTCACCTAGAGTTTGGCTATGAACTTAGTTTTAATAGTAGAGATATAAAAAATCTGAAAAATACTAATTTCCACAGTCTCTTTGAATCTGTAATTCTGGTCCAAACTAGAAAAAACACCAAAGTATACTGAATATTATGTTTCTATATTTTTGTGGGTTATATTATACAGCAGAGTTAGTAGTGTGAACGTAATAAAGAAGTCCAACGATGACTTGATAAGGAACATTTGTAAATTTTTGAAACAATTTGGCCAGAATTTTAACTCTTTCAACCTGATTTATAGTCATACATTTCCCTTAGGACTAGTGATCCCTTCTTTCCACTGCAATTTTGATCCACAATTTTGACCTAGACCTAAAAAATCCATTAGAACTTCTATTTTTAATAAATAGCAATTTTCTAAGAAAAAAAAATCCATCTTCTATTCTTAATGACCAAAGCATTCATTATTTATGAGATATGAAATTACAACTAGCTGACAAAGCAGCAAGTTGCCAATATGATTCTGAGCAGAAGACCACTGTACACAGCACAGCATGACCCACAAGACAGATAACCTGCAGAGATGCAGGTCTGTGCTGTGCTGTCCCTCCTGTCAAACAAGGACATAGGAGAGCTGATTGACAGCCAGCTGAAAATGACCCAACTTGTGCCCAGGCAACCAAGAAGGTCAACAGCATCCTGGCCTGTATCAGAAATAGCATTGCCAACAGGACTAGGAGAGTGTTCATCCCCTTTTACTCTGCACTGGTGAGGCTGCACCTCGAATCCTGTGTTCAGTTCTGAGCCCCTCACTATAAGAGAGACATCGAGGCACTGGATTGGGTCCAGAGAAAGGTAACAAAGCTAGTGCAGGGTCTGAAGCACAAGTCTGATGAGGAACAGCTAGGGGGACTGGGGGTGTTTAGTCTGGAGAAAAGAATGCTCAGGAGGGACCTTACCGCTCTCTACAACTACCTGAGAGGAAGACAGAGAGAGGAGCTGGCTGGTCTCTTCTTCCAGGTAACAAGTGATAGGACAAGAGATAACTACCTTAAGCTGAGCCAGGGGAGGTTTAGATTGGATATTAGGAAAAAATTCTTCACCAAAAGATTAATCAGGCATCGGAACAGGCTTCCCAGGGAAGTGGTGGTGCCATTGTCCCTGGAAGTCTTCAAAAACCATGTAGATGAGGCTCTTAGTGATGTGGTTTAGTGATGGACTTGGCAGCTCTGAGGTGACGGTTGGACTTGATCATCTTAAAGGCCTTTTCCAACCTTGTTGAAAACTTTTCCAACCTGGTTGATTCTATGATTCTATAATTCTATGTCCAGCATGACTGTACAGATCTCATGGCTGCAAGGAAATTTCAGCCAGCTGGTGATAACAGATGAGCCTGCAGGCAGCTCCCACTTGGTATTAGTAATCATGCCATCTGTGCAGCCTTGTCTTTATCTGAAAATTCAGCCAGAAGTTCTGTGTGAAAATCCTTGGTGTTTGTCAATGGTGAATAAAGGTTGTTTAGGTTGGCCTTTTTTTTTTTTTTCTCTCTCTCTCTTTATGGTCAAAATGGGGTATTCTACCAAAGCAGGAGCTTCATTGTGTGCTGTGTCCTGATCAGAGCCACATTTAATGTTACACAACTTGAGATTCACAACATGTGAGAGATGCAAGACTACCTGTACTATCCTCTTTTTTTGTCTAGTGTTATCTTTAACAAACAATATTTGGACTGACACTTTACCAAGTCTGAGTGCCTTTCTAACTGGGATCGCAACAAGCAAGCACATTCTGGTGTAGAACAGATGCCCAGGTGCTGCTCAGAGGTGATAAACTGCAAACTGAAGTGTCTCTGAGGAAAGTTAGGATGCAGTTGTAGCTGAGTTGTGCAAGCAACTCTCCATTAGTGGAAAAAAAAAATCAGTATCCCAGAGGGAAAATTAAACATGTAAGAGAAATTACCTACTCTTTCAAATACAGTTACAAAATATACAGTATGAATACCAAATGAAAACTAGAGGAGTAAAAACATTAATATTCTGAATAGTTATGTAAGCAGAAGTCAGTCTGAAGTTTTTGTGTTGCATAGAAGACTGCAATCTCTAATACGGTGCATTGACTGATGCGTCCCCTGAATCATAATGGTTCCTTTAAAGAGGAAAAATGCAACAGGGTATTAGCAGAGAAACCTGTGATAAAATTAGTACAACTGACAACTTGTAAACCAGGTGACATTAAATACAAAGTCTCCTACACATTTTTGTGAAATAACAATGCCAAGAGAAGAAAAGAAGACTTAGAATCATTATTCATATTTTATATTGTTTTAATTTATTTAAGCTAAGTAGCTGCCTTTTCTGTCTACTGCACCTCAGTTAAGGTGTCAGGAGAACTATCAACATACAGACATATATGGTACAGGGATGCCAAAGAGGTTTTTCCCTTTCTATTTTTTCACCCTGGGACATTTCCCTTTCCATGAAGTAAAATGAAATTGAAAAGTTTCTTATTAGAGGTTGTTCAGAGTAGCCTGAAGAGATCTTATTAAGTGTTTATATTCTGCACGTGTCAAAGAGTGGAAGTGTCCTCTGTGCAACTCTTTCTGTAGAGCTTCAAAATTCATATGTTACATATGCTATTCTCCTTTTCTGACTAGTGTTATCTTTAACAAACAGTATTTGGATTGACAGTTTACCAAATCTGAGTGCCTTTCTTACTGGGATTGTAACAAACCAGCACAACCTGATTAAAATTATTTGCTAAAGGAACACATTACCATAGAGGGACATCTGCCAGACCAGACATTAATTAATAAACTTTGTCCAAAATACCTGAATCTCAGACAACAACTGAATCTTGACTGTGAAGAGTTTTCACTGCTTCTGTTGTTAAGGGGATGACTTTTCTGTTAAAATAACATTCATATGAATCCTAATTTTTAATAGCTGTTGAGAATGAGAAGCAGCAGAAAATGCATAACAGTGAAAGATGGGGAAAATAGCTGAACTATGTTCCAGCTTTCAAAAACACTACTTGTCCCTTCTAGAAGGGGAACATTTTCATTTTATCAGCCAAAGAGCCATAACTTTTGTTTTATATAGTTAAGCTTGAATATTTCAAAACTGAGCAATCTTAATTAAGGTTTTTCTGTTACTTTCTTGGACACTTCTATTTTTTTCTTAGACTTATAAGTACTAAAATCTTAATACATGCATAACCTGCTTGTGTTTGTTTTATATGCAAAAATAAGTCAGATATTTGGATTTATATATATATTTTTTCCCTTAGGTGAATCAGTATGAAGCAAAGGCTTCAGGAAGCAAATAAAATTAAACAGTTGTATAAATTGTATACGGAATTATTTTATTATATATTAAACATGTTTTCAAGGCACAAATGATTCTTTTTTTCCACTATGAAAATCAAAGACTTTAATCAAGACTGTGTTTTCTTTCTATTCAACTAACAGCTAAATGAATACACATATAAATAGTGAAAATAGAATATTTTCAGGAAGTGGTTTCTGAAAGCTGGAAATATAGATGGAGTCATCAAAACTCCCTTGAAAAGACACCAAATTTTCAACAGAAATTATTTTACATAAACTAATTGGCTCTTAATTATTTGGGGTTTTTTTTCCCTCCAATTTCCTTTTTCCTTCAAACTAAGAGCCACAGTAATTAAAATACCTCTTAATTTGTAATTTTGCATCTGTTTATTCATACATTTGTAGCTTTTTTCTTTTGGATATGGTTACCTACATCTTTGTGATCTGTATCCAAGATTGTTATCCACACATTAGGAACAGTTACATTTTTAATTTAAGTGACAGAAAGGAAGCTGCCTGCTTCTTGAATGCACTTCACAAAGTAGTATGTTAAGTGTTGCCCCACTAAATTCCAGTGACTGGTGGGAGAGTATGGGTTACAGTTCGGCCTTTAAATACTGCTACTATCGGATATGGTGACTCTTTACCTAACTACCTAAACTGAACTTAACAAACAAATTAATTGAAAATGATGATCCTAATTTCAGAGATTTTATTAACTATGAGGTTGTTCTAATTGGTTGCCCCCATTTACAGCAACTCTCAGTCTAATAAAGAATGAGGCAGAGTTTGAATTTGTGGTTCATCCTATATAGACTTTTACCAGTGTTTAGCACTGTCTGATGAAATAAAGGTCAAGCAGGTATGAGACTGTTGACTCTGGATATATCAGGGTATAGTCAGCAGTAATGGAAAGTGTCTATAGAAGATCTGTGTAAGACAGTGGTCAGTTTTGGTGCAACGTCAAATGGGCATAGCTGCCATACTATATAATATTAAATAATTTAAATAATTTAACTGGAAATTAAAAAAGCGTTCTACAACAAAGTCCAAAGAAATGTGAAGCAAATAAATGTGGAAATAAGTCTTTCCCTCTCATTTTTCTGCCACTCTTAGTAATAATACCATAACCAAGAATAGAAAGCATGGTTTACTTCAGAGTGATTTCAGTCTTTGTACCACAAGAAATGAATTCTTGCTACCTATTCTTATTTGCTATAAATGCTTATTTGATATAAATATGTTTATTTGATATAAATGTGAGATTGTGATAAAATGTAGAAATATAAGTCTTGGTTAAATGGTGCTTGAATGAGTTTGATTAATAAAATACGTATAACATGGAAACTTGTCATGGTGTTGTGGACAATGAATTTCTAGTGTGCTGGAGTGCAGAGTGTGTGTATTAGAAATGCATTATTACTGTAAATTGTGGACTATATTATAGGACAAAGTTTTGCTGATACCAGATGTTTTTCTTACCTTATTGTTGAAGAAATGAAGTGCCTGACTAATACCTGTATTTTTTCTCCCTATTATTAAAGAAGAATTTTTTTTGTTGTGGGAACAAATGGCAGGTAATTTGGGGTGTATGTTTAGTAGAAAATAAGGAAAACTTCAGCTTCTATATAATGGGGTAGTTTTATGTTACACGAAACCAATGCACAACCTACCATTTTCATCATGTTCAGAAAATATGATCAACACTGGATAAGCTACTTAGCCTAAAGTCCTAATCAGAAAAAAAGAAAATTTGGTTATTCCTGTTTTAAGTGGCTACTTATACTTGGTATAAATGTCAACCATCGGGGTGAGCAAATCTCCAGCTCCAGCTCTTAGGAGGCCTTATATGCCGTGGAAATATTTAGGCTAAGTTCAATAGGTTTCACAGGATGTGAAATTGCCATGATTCAAGAACCAGGTGTCACATGCAGCCTGACAGTGGCCAAACTGGAGAACAGTGACACTAGAAAATCTATTCTTAGAAAAACAGATTAAAAAAAAAAAAAACAAACAAGGCATTTCTGAGCCAGGAGTTATTAGTAAGAATTAAACATATTTGCATGAAAGATCAGCTCTTCTACAAGCAGAAGCCCTAAGATAAAGCTTGGATTTGGTAGCAGGCTGGGCAGTAGAATATTTTTTCATTCATTTCATGAGCAGCATAGACTCTTGTTAAAAAAAAACCAACAAAACACCTTACACAAATCATATAAAAATGTAAAAAATCGGAATTTTTTTCCCATACAAGCTTTTGCTTTAAGGGTTTTCTCCTAGCTGAAAAATGATGCAAATTTTTTTCATTTATATCAAATCACGGTGAAAATCCATAGAAATAAGTGATCCTTTTTTTCTACGTTACAGCATTTTAAAATAGTATTTCACATAGTATTTCATAAATCACTTTAAAAATTCTGAAATGCGTTCATTATAGTTCTTGATTAGCTGAAAATAATTACAGTTCTCTGTAAGTCCACTTACTCCAAATGATTTTGTTTGGGAAAGTTGAAACAATTGTTAAATTACGTAGCATACATAAAAAATACACTCTTAATTGGTTGCTGGGTAAATGGTGCATTAACGGAAAAATTATTGTATTCAGATTCATGGCTTGGCTTTTTGTTGTTACTTTGCTTTGGTTGTTTTATTGTTTCTCTTCTTCAAATCAACCACTTTTCTTTTTTTTTTTTTTTTTCAATCCTGCCTGAAAACCTCGCAGTTGCATTTATGCTGCCTCTTGCTGCGCAGTGGCCTTTGTGTAGACTGTGTAAAGTAAAAGGAGGCAAAGAAAGAATATTAGTTAATGCCTTCAAGAGCATGGTATTTTTGTTAATGTCATTTTGGTGCTAGTGAATCAGCATTTTTCTAGCACTGAAGTGCCATTACTGAAACTAACACATATGTATGGATTACTTCAAACAGTGGGGATTCAGCAGTGTGAAAGATAAGATAATGCTCCCTTAAACATACTATGGAGAGAATGGATTTCTGCTAGCATTTTGAAAAAGGAAAAAAAAGGAAAAAAAAATCATATTTTTTAGGTGTCCCAGATGGTGTACATTAGACAAAACTGGATTTCAAATATGTCCTTAGAACTGAATTTACTTGGAAGTGAATGCATAAGAGGTGGGAACTTGGCTACAAGTCTGATGCAGTAGACCCTCCAAGAATTAAAATTACTAAGCCTGTATCATCTGGAAAGCCATTCTGTTTTGAAGCTTGTTAAGTAAATAGAATATTTTTTCTAACATTGAAAATAGACAATGGATTGTGTTTAACTGTGATGAAAAGGCTTCTGCTCTGGCAAAATGATGTAAACCTAACATCATATGTGGCTGAATGCAAATCTTATTGGTAGCCATGCTTAGTAAGAAGTTAAAGAAGCTAACACTTTATTACATTTTCTTACATTGCCAACACCTCCTTCGTCCTCCTTTTAAAAGCAACTTTACATCTTTTTTCAGATAACATTTGTTCAATTTAGAAAATGTCACCTCTTACACAAGAGAGTTTTGAGGAAAATGCAAGATGGATCACTGAACAACTGTAAAGCAGTAGTTTGGCAAAGAGATTTATTGAACATAAATAAAGTTATACGTGTTCATTTTCTGGGTTAAGTAAAGCTGGCCTGTCCACCTAAGAAATAATGGGTGATTATTTTCTTTTGGCAGGATACCTGACACATCATGATTCCTATCTTCTTGTTCCCACATTCTATCAAAGCCCCCTTCTTTGTCTCCTGGCAGTTGCCAGCCCAAAGAATGAGTTCCACCTTGGATGGATAGATAGAATTGGTTTATTTATAATTCATCAATTCATACAATAGATCAATCAAAATTAAGATCTTAAAACTGTCCATGCTTGACTAGGAAATATTTATACAATATCTACTGATGTAAAAAGCACCCTATCTTATAAACAGTGAGCAACCTTTTCCTGTAGGGACCTGGAGAGTACTAATCCAGCTAATAAGTTACAATTGCCTTGATGTCATTTTCCACTTGTTCCTAAAGGAAATCCAGTAAATTTAATAGTAGTGTCATTCATCAGTTCTTGAAATTGATTTTTAAGATGTTGGTATTTCTTTACTTCCTCTGCTGCTGCTTCAGCCAAAGATTTTGATTTAACCTTATATCTACCTGTGATGTCAATTACAAGGGCCTCCTCTCCCTTAAAACGTGCCAGGTCTGGCTTACATAACTCATCTTCGTCCTTCAGCAGCATCTACTGGATTATTACCTGTTCTTTTTTCTTGGCTTCAATCACCAATATCTCACATAGCTGGTTACATCTATTAATACTTGCACTCTAAATAAACATTTTATCTTGTAATATTCTGTTTCACCTAGAAGGAGGTGGTTTAAGACAGAATTAATGTTTGTAGCAAAGATAAAAGCCAAAAAAAGGATTACTGAAAGTTTATATTTTGCAGTTCCTTCGTTAGTACAAAACCATAATCGGTGGAAACAGCACCAGCTAGACTAAGCTACATAATTTCTGTGCATCCTGTACGGCTTTATAAATTTTTCCAACAAAAATTGCTATCTCTTTAGAAGTTATGTTAGGTAAGAAACAAACCAGCAGACAACAAAACAAAAAACCAAGAGACAGTATTTTTTTCTTCTTTCATGCAAAATAAGCCAAATACTCATCCTCCTTCACTGAGAGTACAGTAAAAATAGTACTGTTCCACTTCAAGTTCAAAAGAGCTGGTCCTTATCGCAGTCCACAGACATTCCTAAATTTATTGCGGAGTAGAATTTGAGGTTGAGGAGACTGTGAGGAACAATCTTCTTTACAAAGATAACAGACCTGTAAAATAGGACAAATGGTTTTCAGGTCTGTATTGTGGAAATCAGGAGACTTGGAAAGAAAAACACTGTACCAGATAACAGTGACATACATTGCATGCTTACGGTACACACTGGAAAGGATCTAGGTTTCTTAATGTCTCCTTTAACAGGTACATTCCTTGAGTTTCTCCTAAATTCTTTGTGAATTTTGCCTTATTTTCATAGTGTACAGAAATGCCCCTAAATATTAGTCTCAGATATTGTATGCATTTGTTATTTTGAGTACAGATATTTTGTCAGGATAAGGCCTCATATGCTTTTTAATCTAAATATCCAAGAGTCTATTTCATCAGGCAGCTCTTTAAGCTTTGAATTTAAAACATTCACTTCTTCCTTCACTGAATCTGATGCAAGTGTGAGAAACAGAAAAGTCATCCAGCAGTTATGAAAATAAATATATTTCTTGTTTGACTGTTTTACAGACTTTTATTGATTCTATTTATTTTAAAGATATTGACTCAATTTTACAGTCTGATTACACTCAGATTTTTTTCTTTCCAAAAATAAACATGTATGCACCTAATTTACAACCTACAAATACTCTGAGAGTGTTAACTAACTAAATTCTACTAAAAGTGAGGGGAGATCTTTCTATTTTGTGGTACCTATGTCAGATATACTAATGAAGTCTCCTAGTGAATTTAATGCAAAATACATAAATCAGGTTACTGCAATGTATTGTGTTTTAAGTGGCGTTCAGCCACTGTAAATAATAGTTCAGCCACTGTAAATAATGTTTTAGTATGTACAACTATTAGAGTATCTGACAGAAGCATGGTATTTGTTAATCAAACCGACTTCAACCTACTTGCACTGCTTTAATTGTTGTTAGTATTAGAAAAGTTCCATAATGTCAAACCTGAATTTCACCTGTTATAATTTAAGCCAATTACTTTTAATAATTTACAGGATGAAAAATGGGGAAAAATAATCTCATAGTTTGTAAAAGCCTAGATGACAATCAAAAGGTTTTCTTGATTCAGCAACCCTAATTTCTCCAGTGTCTCCTGATAGGTTGCTGATTGGTATTCGCGTTTTCCTCTGCTGATTCCAGCTATCATGTATTTCTTTGAAGTATGAAAAATCCTTGACAGAATGCTGAGCAAAGTTTATACTCATGCATTTCCTACTCTTTCTGTTTATGCTGCCTTGGCCATTTGTTGTTTATACCTGGAAGACACTGTCAATTCATGCTTTCCTTGTGATCCATTCTAGTTGTGCTTTCTGGACCCTTTTCCGCACAGATACTGTCTGCAAAATCATTCTGACCCACTATTTCTGCAGCTGATGTTTTTTCCTGCTTAATTTCACACTTGAAACTTTTGAATGTGTTTGGTTTGCTTTTTTTGCTTGGTTTGTTTTTTGGTTGGGTTTTTTCTACAGGAAAATGGAATTGTGTTCAGTGCTCATTTGTATGGTTCTTGTGAACTGAAACCATACTCTCTATTGAACTGACAGATTCCTTCAGCATACACCCTACAAAAATGTTAGGCACCTATTTTATTTTTTATCCTAATAGACCCAGAAAAAAAACATACGGAATCCTTCTCCTCATATGTTTTCACCTTTACAATTGTCGTAGTTTAACCCCAGCCAGACGGCTTGTGCACTCACTCCCAGTGAGTGGTGCCAGTCTGGAAACAATGGATGCCCACGTCCCCCCCTCCCCAGGGGCTGCCTCCCCTTCCCTGCTCCCAGATGGATGGGGAGGAGAATCGAAAGAATGCAACTCCCACGGGCTGAGATAAGAACAGTCCAGCAACCAACGTACAACACAAATCACCACCGCTACCACCACTAACAACAATAAGAGATAATAGCAAGGGAAAAGAGTACAATACCACGCGCCGAACAACAAGTCCGACCCGGCAGACTCCCTGTCCTTCCGGGTAACTCCCAGTTCCCCCCTGGGCATGACGTGCTATGGTATGGAATACCTCTTTGGTCAGTTTGGGTCAGGTGTCCTGTCTCTGCTTCCTCCCAGCCTCCCCTCCTCCCTGGCAGAGCATGAGGCTCACGAAGTCCTTGGCCAAACCAAAACATCGTTTTTATCAGCGCTGTTCCCAGGCCAAAAGTCAAAACACAGCACTGCACCAGCTACCAAGAAGGAGAAAATATGACTGCTACTGCTAAACCCAGGACAACCATAAAAAATTCAAAAGTATTTTCTGACTACCATTTGCAAAGAGCTTTGCAACAGCTTGTAGGGATTTCATACAGGATAGATTTCCTTAATTTTCTTCAGAAGGTGCTATATGAGACAATCTCAAAAACCTAAGCAATTCTAGAATTGCTGTGTTTTCCTCTGGTCAGAAGTTTTTGTTGTTGTTTGGTTTTTGTTTGGTTTGGGTTTTTTGGTTTGGTTGTTTTTTTCTGTCAACACACATTATCTTATACTGCATTTAATGGAAACTTCAATGGGAAATGTCAAAATCAGTGTCTCAGAGACAGTGGTTACCATTGTATTTGGGCTCAGATGAGAATTGGTTATAAGCTATATGAATAAATCTTAGATATATAATTCTGTGAGAAGCAAGTTCTGTGTTTAGAAATTAGGCAAGGTTTCATAAGGGATCTCACCATTTAGTCAATGGCAAGGAACAATGTATACATCAGAGGGAGTTAATGAGTTTAGTTTAGCCAATACAGAAATTTCTCATCTACCTTCAGATATCTATAACATAGCATACACATCTGAGTTACTATTCAGGTTCTCTTTATAGTTACTATTGAAACAAATGCTGCTGCGGGGTGATTTATGTAGCCTATTTTGGGATGAGAAGAATTGCAGCCTTTCAGCATCTCTTTTACTGACCATAAAAGAAGTTCAGAGAATTAATGTAAAAGATGTAAATTAGGACTGATGACTCCCATCCTGTCTTTGGGTGAAGTAAGTGACAATAATTTGGGCTGTCTCTGTGCCTTTAAGGCTTTCAAGCTTAGGTCCTAGGCATGTGAGAGGTACATTTGATGAGAAGAAGGTCTAAACTTGGGTTAATGCACAGTAAGTGTTCCTGGAGGAAAGGGGAGAACAAATTCTGCGATATCAAGCTAAAAGTCTGGTGTTAAGAAGAATGAGAATAAATTAAGTCAAAATCCTTTGTTATTATTATTATTATTTATTATTATCATTAATTATTATCATCATCATCATCATTTTCTCCTGTGTTGGCATAAAAAGCTTTATGTCATTGACATTAATATTTTGCATTTTATTTATTTTCTCAAATTTAGCCTAAACTAAACTGTGGTAAAAGTGGACTCAGGGAACTCTCTGACTTTTGCTTAAGATGGCAGTCCTTAGAAATATGACATGAAGACACCTCTAACATGATCTGTTCCACCTCCACTGCGTATTTCATGGCACATCCATGGCATAATAATCTCTCTTTCCACTTAATTTGATGGACTAGCTTAAGAGCTGATAATGCTGTAGTCTATAAGGAAGAAATATCTTTTGGTTACTAGCACTAGCCAGCAAAACTGTGATATGTATCAGCTGTTACAGTTGGCAACTGAAGAAAAATGAATTTTAGGAAATTAGATTTATACTTAGGAAATTAATGTGGTTTGCAGTTGTTTAAGCCATTAATTGTTTACCTTATGCTTGAATAATTTTTTGTATCTCCCTCTTTTGAACCAAATTATTGGCCTTATTTAACCAAATTGTTATTATTTTGAACCAAATTATTTTGAACCAAATTATTACAATAATTGTTATATTTTGATTTTTTAATGTAAATAGTATATTTCAGTAACTTATTTTGAAATATCTTGTTATTCCTCTTCTAAATGTGGGTAATGTAAATTAACAGAAGAGAAGGGAATTAAATGTACTGCACATGATGATGAAATGAAATGTAAGAATTTTTTGTCATTGTTTTTAAAGTCTTATTGAAATATGAATTTAAGATTAATGTTACCTTTCCTGCACAATTTTTTCAGGTTTTCTCATTCAACTGCATGCCCTAATTAAGTTGCTAATACTCTCCACTCTCCTATCTTACTCTGTGATCACAGATGTGACTGGTATTTAAATTTTTGTGGATGTCAATACTGATATCACTATCCTGTGTCTTGTAGCCCACATGAGCTTATTTAATTTTAATTTATTTAAATATTAATTTAATTATTATTTAAAAAATCAAGAAAGAAGCCCGCACTTACATAATTTATTTTATTCTTGATTTACATTCATACATTTTACTAGATTTCTAGAGATAAGTTAGAACTTACTCAGTAGGAATTTAGAGCAGTATGACTAGTGGCTAAAATAGTACTTGTACTGCACTTGATGTTTCTTTTTGGTAGTCAGATAATACAGTATGTAATTACCAAGACTTATTAAAGGTCATTTAATGATTTTAGCCAATTTTAAAGCCATGACACAAAAGAAAATTTAAAATTATAATAACAATTAAAAAAAAAAGTAGAAACTTACCACTATAGCTCTTTGGGTTTTTTAGTTTTTGCCGACGGCGAGGAGAAGCAAGACACGACAACCCAATATGAGTGATAAACAAGCTTCTCCTTTATTCGTGTCGCACATTGCTTATATCCTCAGAGTGTTAATTATGCCTACTGTCATAACAGCATTGGCTAGTTCTGAACGGTTTCATTTACATTCCCCTCCCGTATATGGTCCCTGTTTACAAGGGTCTTCAACCACAGCTCAGCCCCTAGGGACTTTCCCCAGAGCTCAAGGACAGTGTGCCCTTCTTCAGCTTAATCGTGTACATGTGAGGCCTACACTTTGCTCGTACAAGGCCTCCAAGGATCCATGGCCTTGTTCCTGGAGCCATTCTGCAACAGGTTTTCTTTTTTCTTTTTAAGTTTGTTCTATTAAGAATGGCATACGACATCAGTACTTAAAAGGTTGATGGACAACTATAATTATGTAAAATCATATGCAATTATTAGATTTACAAGAAAAAGGGGAAAAAATCAGCATCTATTTTGGTACCATGTCCACTAAACAACAGATTTGCTATCTGCAAATACTGAAATTTGGATGAGATCTTCAAGATTTTAGAAAAAAGCAATTTTTGTTTACATTTTTCATCTAGTTTGCCATATACTGAGAATACAAATTCAGGACAATTCAGGCTGAGAATGACCTCAGGAAATCTGTGGTACATCTTCCTGCTTAAAGAAGAGTTGGTCATAATCTCACACCATGCTGCTCAGGACTTCATTCAATTGAAGCTTAAAAACCTCTTAGTATCAAGTTTGCATGGCATCTGCGGATAACCTGCTTTTCTCCTTGACCACCCTCAAGGACAGACAAATTCTCCTTACATCCAGTCTCAACCTTTTCTTTTGTAACAGATACTATAAAATGCAATATAACTTTCAAAATTTGGTTTTACACTTGCACATGCACGATGTAATTGGTGACAGAATATGTTAACTAAATTTCTTAGAAACCTCAGCAGGAGTGCCTGAATATTATTTTTGTACCTTAGTTTTTAGCTGTTATTGTTCTATTTAGGATAGGTCTCTATATCATTATCTCCTGATGAAAATTCAATACATTCAGTTATTAGAGAAAATACATTTATTTCTTCATAGGCTTGCATTCATTTCAAGTGGCATGTATTTTCTGAATTGCATAAATACAGTTTCATATATTCTTTGCTGTCGTGATGCACAGTTGTCTCTGTTGAAGCTTTTTGTATAAATGGCTGGTAGCTTTTAAGATTAAGTCAAGAAAGAACCGACTGAAATTAAGGATAAAATATAGAAACCCAATATATGAATACATTAATTATGGTTTTGTATTTCAATGGTTTGGAGAATACTAATGAATATCTGAGGATAGGAATGGGATTAGTAAACAAGCAAGATCTGAGTGATAGACTTCTTTGTGAAGTTAGCCCTTGGAAGAACCATTTCCTAGATATTGGTTGAGACATACATAAAATTAAAAATTACCAATTAGTCTAATACACATGCTGGACAATCAACTTTAACAGTAGATAAATAATTAAAAGCCAAGGTCTTTTTTCAACTTCAAATAATAAGATTATAAAAAGATTTTGCCATCTTTTTCATTGTGATATCTTTAGAAGTATTTAATGTCTTTAGAAGAATGAAGTCAAATCCAGTTTCTATAAAATTGGATAAAATAAATGTCAATAACTCTTTAGTCTAAATGAGAAAAGAAGTCAAACAATGAATGAAAAATATGCCATACCTATACTGACATGAAGCACCTATAGCCTACTTGAATAGCAATGCTCACATTCATTTCTACATTAAAAAATCTAGAAGCTGAGTTACTTGACTTTTCTTAAGCCCGGAATGTAATTTTTAAGGTCTCCTTTAGCTCATACTATACTTCCAATTTGTTAGAGTGTTGGTTCAATGTTGTGTTTTCCTCAATGTCAAAAAAGATAAGGGAAAGTTAAAGATCTCTCAGGATTGAGTTTCCTTTGTGAAACAAGGGAGGCTTATTTACCTCTGCAACTAACATTGTTTTTTGACAGATATCCAAATCCTAACGGTTCTATGGCTGACATAACCATCTTTGGTGTGGAATTAGATTTATAACTTAAAAAAAAATGGGATTACTTGCAAACTTGAGCACATCAAGCTGATCTTACAATTTCAAACAGTCTGATAGTCCACTTGAGACACCTGAAAGCATCAGTGTGAGCAAGAAAACGTGGAGACATCCTGGTATTTGCAAACCAGTGCAGCATAGTCTTCTAATCTAGTGTTAAATTCATTAAAAAAAAAAATCTCTTGGATCAGTAATACTTGCTGGCTATCAGATTCAGAGGCATTCATACTTTTAAGCATCCCTGGACAATCTGACATACCACACAATGGCATTTCAAACTGCATATTACTTACTTCCAAGAATTACAGTATTTGAATATACAGATCTTGAGACAGACTTCCATACATTCAAAAGAAACCTGCTTTAAATTCCCTTCTGTTCCTTTTTAGCTAATGGCTTTATTTTAATTTTATAACCTTCCATACCTAAAAAATATGGAAGTAAATGGCTAGGGGAAAAAGAATAAAAAAAAATAAAATGGTCTGATAGGTTATTTCATAGCAGTAGTTGAAAAATCAATGCCCCATGAGTTTGTATTTTAATGCAGTCTTTCAGTGAATCATATTACGACTACGAAAACAATATGAGCAAAAGATGCTCATTTGTGGTAGGATTATCAGGTTGTATTTTTAAGTAAAAGTAGAAATTTTTGAGAAAATTAATATAGGTCTATGAGTAACTATATAAGTAACTTCAAGATTTATGTTTCTCAATGCCTATTATCAGAGCATGTTTACAAAGAGAAATAAGGTATTTATTATTGTAAGTCCATTATTGTGATAGAAAAATGTAATTTTTACTGATTGCAGCTTATATTTCCCTTGCAAAATCCTCTTTTAGCAGTTATGAATATTCTAAACTAAATATTCATCAGAAACTCTGGCTCTACTAAAATTAAGAATTTCTTAATGACACAAATTTATGATTCTAAATTTATGAAGGTTGGCATAATTTAGAAAAAAAGAAAAATGCATCTATCAAACATGTTCGAGGTCATGAATGGCAGCATTTTGGTATTTAAGGCCAGGATTTGAAAATTGTGCAATATAAGTTAATTAGTCAAAGAGGAGCTTGTGTATTTGCCTCCTATTCTTTAACAATGAATGAGACTGCTATTCTATTTCTGCTGTGAGATAATCTTGAAACTGAAGAAATACATATCAGATACATGCCAAATTGCTTGAATCTGCTGACTTCAAATCTATTGCATTATGTTTTTTTTCTAAATGTGAGACTATACTAAGATGTTATGTCAATAAGCCTTAGTTCAAAGATTCCAACAGGCAACAGAGACACAATATGTTGCTCATTTGGCTGGGTTTCTTGCTAGTGTAGTGACAATTGCATGCTGGATCAGCAGTCCTCATTTGTTCAGTGACTTCCACACTGTAGAAGACCATATTCTACTTAATGGAACCTATAAGCACTGAAAATGGGTTAATTTTATGTTGGATGGGAATTAATAATTTTACAATTTCCAAGTCTCATTACAATTTTTTTTAGGAAATAACTTGATTAGTTTCTCCCTTTTTGTTCTTCTGATTTAACTGTCAGAAGAATGATAATTTCACTGGTATAGTTTAGGAATTAAGGTGGCAGAACTTTGATCTTCTAAGTGTTCTGCACCCGGGTTGGCTATTCTACCTTGAGATATATTGCTCACTGTCAGGGTCCATAAAACTCAATAAAGGTTCTCAATTTTCAGAGAACCATTCAATCTTTTATCCATAAGGAATAACAGATTCAAATTTAGTAGAGTGGAAGAAGTAACAGCACTGAGTAACAAATTGATGACTTGGTATTTTGTCTCTTAAAAGTAGTCTGTGTCTGTTATGCATAGGCTGGCCTAAGGAAGAGCATGTACCCTATGTAGCTTAAAAGTAGGCCTAGGTAAATAATATTTTTCAGGGTGGTTGTCAAACTGAAAATTATGATCAGAAGAAATAATGGTAAACTCTTCCATGATATTCCTTCTATCGGGCAAAGAAGCCATCATAATACCTGGATCTATTATTTTTTAAGTAGTTAATATTAATTTTCTTTACAAGAAGAATTGAGTAAACGTGACTTAAGAATACCAGGTAGCCTGCTGCTGGAGTAGTCTTTCAGCAAGAGGAAATGTGAGGAGACAGTGTTCTCACAGGAGAACGCATAATTGGTGCAAAAACTGAATAATCCTGAAAGATACAGCAAGGCCGTGAGAGGCCCGAGGAAGCTTAAGCAAGCAAGATAAGAAGAAGCTGTAATTCACTGAGTTAATGAGAACTGTGGACTGTTGGCAAACTTTCGAGGTCAAGTTCTGACACCTGTGCTTAACCAATTGTGTGTTAGTCGTTAAGGGTCTTCAAGACATGCATCCAATCATAATATGCCAAATCACTGTAAGTGCCTGTAAGAAATGGTATATAAGGATTTAAAGCTTTGTAATAAATTGGCATTCGCTGATCACATTGATCGTTCCTGCGTTGTCCGTGACTCCCGCATTGACAAATGGAGCCCGAACAGGGACCCTCAGATCAGTAACTTGTGGCATCAAGTTTGAAGGTCCGATCAAAAGAAGAGGGGGTGGAGAGCCGGACGAAAGTCAGCGCTGCCCCGGTGCTGTGGAAGTCAGACATCTGCAAACAGTGGAGTAACTGTGGGATCTCGCCCTGATCAGGTGAGCGGCCAGGGAGGAGATGGGGCACTCGCCTTCCAAAGAAGAAGAGGCAGTGATGGGGCTCCTCCACAGAATTCTTTCTAAGAGAGGACTGCAACATGATAGTGCCGCCTCACAGAGGATGTTAAAGTGGGCCCAGGATAGTGGCTTTATCCCCACAGAGCAAGCCACCTTTGAAGTTTTTGAATGGGAACACATAGGTCAGGCATTTTGGGATGAGATTAGTAAAGGGACAAAGGAAGCCCTGAAGTATTCTATGTTATGGAGATTGATAATTGAGACCTTAAAGGAAATGAAATCAGAACAGGCAGCAGTGGCATCTGTTTTCCTGGCCACTGCTCCTTCACAAAGTCAGTCAGAGGTAGAGAAGAGTGCTACCTCTATGGTATTTGCCCTCCCTGTTGTGCTTAGCACGGCACCGCAGAAGCCTCCTCGGTATAAGGGGGAAGATAAAGTGAAATGGCGCTCGCATCTGAAAGTACAAGTAGAAAGTGCAAACGCGGTCACCTTCGACCTAGAGGAAGAAGACCCCGAATCAGAACTGGAACCAGACCCAAAGTCTCCGGCAGAACCGGACTTGTACTCTCCCCTTCCTGATCCCAACTCAGACTCAGACGGTTCAGACAGTTCGGCTCGTCAGCAGATGCGAACCAGCCTCAGTGACTGTCAACTGCAACACCTGCTGAAGAAATTAAAGTATTGGAGACAAAAGAAACCTCCGAACCCTCTGCGCCACCCTTCTGGGAGGGGGGTGTTGGGCACGGGGTAGGGCATTACGGTAATAACCCTGCTAAGTGTTGGCGTGGGATGGTCAAAGATGCAATTGTTATGGGGGATTTTTCGGCTATGGGTCCCTCGGCATTCCAGGTGTTTAATACTCCACAGGGGGGAAAGGAGTGGGAGGCATTGGATTTAAAGGCAGTAAAGGAGGCGGCTCAACCGGTAACATCCTACGGGTTAAAATCATCGTATACTCAGGCAATTATTGCACGTATTTTTTCTGCATATATCTTAGCACCATATGATATCTGTATGATAGCTTAATTGTTGCTTACTCCCCACCTTCAGATATGATTTAAAGTGAGTATAGCAGAGGAAAAGGCTGGACACATGGCTACTGCCTTTTCTGCTGCTGTTAAACCCCTTTTACAATCACATTAGGGCAATCATGGGCGTGCTAAAAGTATGAGATGTTATAATTGTGGACGGACGGGACATTTTAAAAAGAAACAGTGTACTGTAAAGAAAATTAGTCCAGCAGCCCACCCCCGCCCCCCCCCCCCCCCCCCAGTAGTGTTACTTGTTTTGCAGATAAATGTATTAGATATGACAAATTTGGACACAAGACAACTGAATATTGTTGCTTTGCAACCTAGTTTGCCTAGCCCTTTAATGATACCTCAGGGTTGGGATTTAATAGTAATTGGTTTAAAAGACTGTTTTTTCACAATTCCTCTACACCCAAGCGATTGTTAAAAATTTGCTTTCTCTGTCCCAGCAATTAACAAAGGAGAGCCTGCTAAGAGATATGAATGGGTTGTTTTACTTCAAGGTATGAAAAATTCTCCTATTCTTTGTCAACTGTATGTTGCCTGAGTATTGCAACCGATCCGATAAAAACTGCAAAAACGTGTTATCAGTATATGCATGATATCCTAATTGCAGGCAAAGATTTAAACAAGGACCATCTGCTCTACCTGCTACAATCAGAATTAGCGAAAGCAGGACTGGTAATTGCACCAGACAGAGAGCAGCATGAAGCCCTTGGAAATATCTCGGGTGGATCATTTCCAGAACTGAAATTAGGCCTCAAAAAGTTAGAATTACCACACAGATAAAAACTTTGTCTGACGTACAGAAATTGATGGGTGATATTCAATAGATCTGCCCTTTGTGTGGAATCACAAATGATGATCTGACTGATCTCATGACCCTTCTAAAGGGTGAGTCAAAACAAAACAAAACAAAAAAAAAAAAAAACAAAAACCAACAACAACAAAAAAACCCAAAGTTCTATTAAAAGCTCAGAATGAGGCCTTAGATCACATCATGACAAGATCACACCACCCTCAGCTGCCAATGGATTGTATCAGAGTGCTCTATTCAGTATCATCCATTAAGTTCTATTACTAGTGGGATGCCCAAGACCTTATCTGATGCATTTTAGAATGGATTTTCCTACGTAAAGCTGTAACTACTGTAACTACTCGGTTAGAAGTATTTGCTCTTTTGATTACATGAGGTTGTTCATGTTGTCAGGAAATTATGGGCTGTGATCCACCACAAATTTGTTTGCCACTTACCAGGGTATGGTTATACTGGGCACAACAATCTAGCTCTGCTGTTCAGTTTGCTCTGATAGGTTTTGTTAGTCCTCTTAATATACATTTTCCACCTCATAATATGTTTACAATGCTAAAGAATAATCAGTTTGAAGATGTTACCTTTTATCCTAGTAAACCTGTTGTAGGATTAACTGTCTTTACAGATGCAAGCAAAATCAATCACACAGCTGGATATGTTTGACAAACAGACGATGGCTGGAAAGAGCAGAAGATATTTGGTCGTTTTTCCATTTTGCTACAAACACTAGGGCTAAGTGCTGTTATTGCAGTATTTCAACGATGGCCTGACACCCCTCTTAGCATTGTCTGCGATTCTTTATATGTTGTAAGCATTGTTTAACGTATAGAAAGGGCAATTTTACAAGAAGTCACTAATCACAGGTTGTGGATCTGTTAAAAACCTTATTACATCTTGTGAATAATTGTAAATGTACATATTTTATTATGCATATTCGCAGTCATTCAGGCCTTCCAGGAAGCCTTAGTGAAGGCAATAGCAAAGTGGATAAATTAGTTGCCCCAGTATGGGCAGGAAACTCTGTAGATATCTGTGTATTTTTTGTTATTGGGTTCATGTAAAAATTTCTAATAGATAGTAGTTTAACATTTCATACAGAAAGGGTTAATGCAAAAGTGCAGTTGCCGGCAGATATTTATGGTTGCTGCTGAAGCAGGCAGGCGGCTATAGCTGCTGCCAGGCAGGCAGGAGTTTGTAGCCCTGCAAAGCAGGGTGAGCAACGAGCGACTTGAAAAAAAAAAAAAAAAATAATGGGGCAATGATGCGGCAAACTCCTCGTTTAAGCTGTCTACTTCTCAAGAACTCGTAACCTGGAGGAGGGGGTGTATTTGTGTCCTCCTGCCTACAGCTCCATGGCGACTGCCTGCAAAGTTTGTCAAGCCTTGCCATGAGCTGGACAGACGAATGGAGGAACCTGATGCCTCAGCTACAGGAGCTGAATGTGAATACCCCAAGCAGAATGAGATGGTGAAAGAGAAAAACCAATGATTGCTAAACATCATTTGGGAGCAACTGAAAAGTAACAGCTTGAATATGTGTGCTTGTAAAGTAGCTATTATTAGAGGCTTTGATTTTGTGTATGAAACCACCTGTATTTACTAGCCAGTTGCTGATAAGAAACTACACCTTGTATTATATGGATTTGTCACTTGTAAAAGATGTTAGAGTATGCAAATTTGTAGTAGCTGCTAGAAAATGCTAAAGCAAAAGATAGAAATATTCCAATACAATGGTAGTGTTATAAAGCAGGTAATGGAGCAAATTAAGAGAGTGGGAGAATTCCACTGGTAAGAAATTTCTTTGGCTAGTCCCTTGCTGGCATCAGCATCTTCAACATGCTGCTGCACCCTGTAATAGTTACTCTGCTAATGTAAATCTGTGTGCCTTGCCATAATAACAGCTTGTTATTGGATGAAGCAGGTGAAACTCTGCATTGACAACAAGGTGCAAGGACTAAGGCTGACCAAATGCCTGCTACCACAGTCAAGGGCAAGACTGGGTTTACCTCTGTGCCTGCCACCAAGAAGAACCTTTAGCTCCGCTGCTGGCTGCAACCCAGCAGGCGTGGAGTGGTGGGGACACATGCCATGCCAGACCTTGATGTGAAGGATGGCCTCCTCTGTTACCAGAGAGCCATACAGCAGAAAAAACGGGCAGGCCCAGCAGCCTGTAGTTGGCATATGTTGAAAATATGATCTAGCCCAAATCCCCTGCTGAAGTAGGGTCATCCAAAAGATATATAAAACAAAAAGGGAGACAGTGTTCTCACAGGAGAACTCATAATTGGTGCAAAAACTGAATAATCCTGAAAGATACAGCACGGCCGTGAGAGGCCTGAGGAAGCTTAAGCAAGCAAGATAAGAAGAAGCTGTAATTCACTGAGTTAATGAGAACTGTGGACTGTTGACAAGCTTTCGAGGTCAAGTTCTCACACTTGTGCTTAACCAATTGTGTGTTAGTCGCTAAGGGTCTTCAAGACATGTATCCAATCATAATATGCCAAATCACTGTAAGTGCCTGTAAGAAATGGTATATAAGGATTTAAAGCTTTGTAATAAATTGGCATTCGCTGATCACATTGATCGTTCCTGCGTTGTCCGTGACTCCCGTGTCGACAGAAATGAGAGGAACAAAACCGATAGGGAGGGAAAGAAACAAGTCACTTCCTTACTGGAGAGATATTTTAGCCACAGGGTTACTGCAAAAAACACCAGGAACCAAAATGTTGTTAATCTAGTGACACAAACTGCAGACAAAAATGTTATCAAATTAATCTTTAATTCACTTATGGTTTCGAAAGAACTGAAATTGTGTTTTCCTAGTGCCCAACAAAAAAAAATTATCTCTTAAATTTCAATTAAATACATTTTCAAAAGTAAACTACTTATGGATACAAGTACTTAATCGTACAACTGCACTAAATTATTAAACTTTTCTAGAACATAATTAAATAGCACAGTTGAATAACTGCTTAATACTGTTTACTGGCTCTTTCTTCACTATACCTTCACTGTTGTTTCTCTAGTAATAAAAGTCCTACCATAAGAAGAATTATAAGGGAAACATCTTCATTCAGTTTTGTTAACCAGTTTTCTGATGAAACAGCAGATGACATGAGTCATAAGATTTTTGTAAAAATAACAATATTTTAAATCAAGTCAGGTGTCTTTTCTCCCTCCTATCTCTACTGGAACAATAAAAGTTTTACATTTAAGTTTCTGCCTGGATGGAAACTGAATTTAACATTTACTTAGGCAGTCAAATGTTTCCAACAGCTGGGATCCTAAGAGGGATCTTCTCAGTGTCATATGATTTGCAGTAAAATCTTGAGGTTTGTTATATCACACAGTGCATATCAGGCAATATGCAGGGAGGCAAATATTTACAAGAGGCTTTGCAGGGTCCAGGTGTCCTGGGTTCAGCAGCAGCAGTCATTTTTCTGCTTCTCAGTAGCTGGTGCAGTGCTGTGGTTTTGACTTTCAGCCTGGGAACAGTGGATAACACCAATGTTTTCAGTTGCTGCTAAGTAATGTTTACTCTGACCAAGGACTTTCTGAGTCTCATGCTGTGCCAGGGAGGAGGGGAAGCTGGGAGGAAGCAGAGACAGGACAGCTGACCCAAACTAGCCAAAGAAGTATTCCATACCACAGCACGTTATGCCCAATATATAAACTGAGGACAGTTTCTCAGAAGGGCCAGATGGCTGCTGGGGTTGGTCTGGGTATTGGTCGGCAGGTGATGAGCAGCTGTGTTCTCTTCCCTTGTTATTTCCCTCATCATTATTATTGTTATTAGTGGTACCAGTAGTGATTTGTGTTATACCTTAGTTACTGAACTGTTCTTACCTCAACCCGTGGGAGTTACATTCTTTTGGTTCTCCTCCCCATCCCTCCTGGAGCGGGGAGGGAAGGAGGGAGTGAGCGAACGGCTCCATGGTTCTGGGTTGCTGGCTGGGCTTAAGCCGCAACACCAGGCTTCTGCTCTGTGCTCTTCAGATCTGGGTATAGTTGTTGTTTAGGATTAGATCAGTTCTCTATTCTTCTTTGTTGTTACAATAGTGGTAAAATGAATTCACATTGACATAGGACTTTTTCCTGTAAATTAGAACAGTTTAGGCTTTAGGTATAGTAGACAGGGCATAGAAGACAATCCAGAAGACAATCTAGTTGGCATCCCAGTAGGTATCAACTTCTTATAATCTAGCTGCTGACCATTTATCAACATATGAGAAACTGCTCTCCTTAATATTATGTTCCTATACCTCTACATTCACTCTCAGTCAAGAGTTAGATCACCATGAGATATGTATAAAATAAGAATATGCAAAAATTAATTTTGAGAATGAGTGAAAATAATCACTAATATAAAGAATATAAGGTTTAGCTTAACAGGAATACAGTTTTTTCCCAGCTGCAGCAACAGCATATAATTTCCATGTCCTTAATTAATCAGAGGAAAATAGAGTTAAGCAATTGAACAATGGTAAAAATTAGAATAAATATTTGAATACTATGCCTTCCACTAGTTCCACCACTACTACTATGCTTTTCAAGATTCAAGTTACTGGCAAGTTCTTCATTCATCTGACATGTAAAATATTCTTATTATTTAACTTTTGATAAAATTATTGAAAGGATGTTGTGATTTAAGCCCAGCCTGTAACTCAAAACCATGCAGCCACTTGCTCAATTCCCCTCCTTCTTCCGCCCCCAGCTCCTGCAGGGATGGAAAGGAGAATTGAAAAAATGTAACTCCCACGGGTTGAGATAAGAACAGTCCAGTAACTAAGGTGTAACACAAACCGCTACTGCTATCACCAATAACAATAATAATGATAAGGGAAATAACAAGGGAAGAGAATACAGCTGCTCATCACCTGCCAACCAATACCCAGCCCAACCCCAACAGCCATCTGGCCCTTCTGAGAAACTGTCGCCAGTTTATATATTGGGCATAACGTGCTGTGGTATGGAATACTTCTTTGGCTAGTTTGGGTCAGCTGTCCTGTCTCTGCTTCCTCCCAGCTTCCCCTCCTCCCTGGCAGAGCATGAGACTTAGAAAGTCCTTGGTCAGAGTAAACATTACATAGCAGCAACTAAAAGCATTGGTGTTACCAGTATTGTTCCCAGGCTGAAAGTCAAAACCACAGCACTGCACCAGGCACCAAGAAGCAGAAAAATGACTGCTACTGCTGAACCCAGGTCAGAGGAACATACAAATCTGTTTATGCTTCACTCTGTACTAGCTACACCCAAATTATTTTCCCAGCATAGTTTCATGTATAGCTTCTTCATTGCATCTAAAACAAGTTTGTCTGACAGGCTTCCTTCCCATATATTGCCGCATTTAGGCAATTCCCCTCACTCCTATGAAAGAACATAAAATACTTTTTTGTCCAGTTTTTCATATAGAATTTCAAACATCACTATGACTTCAGGCAAATAGCCTGCAACCATTTGTTCCATCTACTCACTTTAAACGTTTTAGAACAAAATAAATGTTTATTAATGTTTATTACAAGTTTAGTAGGGTTTCTGAATCACTTAGAGACATGGAAACTTTTGCTTTCAAGATACAAGAACCTTCCTTCTTGGCTCTTAATTTTACACAGAACCTGTAACAGTATTTCTGTCTGCTCCAAGGACTCAAAGGTCAATGAAAGAAGACTTTTGTGACAACCCAGTAAGGTACTAGAAGCAAATATGCTTTCCTTTACACGAGAGATCTCAACAAGAGCCATTCCATTCCACCAGCAGGTCTTGAAATTTTCCTGTACTATACACATGCTTAGGGTCTAAAAGAAATATTTCAGCTGAAACATATGCTTAAATACCTCTTATGAGAACAGTGTACACTGGAGTAGGAATTTCAGCTTTGTTCTCCCATATTACAGATGCTTTGTGTTTGTTCACACTTCCATTCTTCTTGAATTCCCCTGAAAGTTTTTTATACTGAAATTTCAACATCCTGTGGGATAGAAGAATGATTCTTCTCTGGTCTATTTTTAATAATTTCTGACAGCTTGCTATTCAGTTGTTTTACACACCTTCTCTCCACTTAGTTTGGTAAGGTAACCATGAGAAGTCAATACATTTCTACAATTTCTCCATGTCATAGAATCATAGAATAGTTAGGGTTGGAAAGGACCTTAAGATCATCAAGTTCCAACCCCCCTGCCATGGGCAGGGACACCTCACTCTAAACCATATCACCCAAGGCCTCGTCCAACCTAGCCTTCAACACTGCCAGGGATGGAGCATTCACAACCTCCCTGGGCAACCTATTCCAGTGCCTCACCACCCTCACAGGAAAGAATTTCCTCCTTATATCTAATCTAAACTTCCCCTGTTTAAGTTTTAACCCTTTACCTTGTCCTATCACTACAGTCCCTAATGAAGAGTCCATCCCCAGCATCCCTATACGCCTCCTTCAGATACTGCAAGGCTGCTATGAGGCCTCCACACAGCCTTCTCTTCACCAGGCTGAACAGTCCCAACTTTCTCAGCCAATCTTCATATGGGAGGTGCTCCAGTTCCCTGATCATTCTTGTGGCCCTCCTCTGGACTTGTTCCAACAGATCCATGTCCTTTTTCTGTTGAGGACACCAGAACTGCACACAATACTCCAAGTGAGGTCTCACGAGAGCAGAATAAAGGGGCAGGATCACCTCCTTCGACCTGCTGGTCACACTCCTTCTGATGCAGCCCAGAATACGGTCGGCTTTCTGGGCTGCAAGCGCACACTGCTGGCTCATGTCCATTTTCTCATCGACCAGCACCCCCAAGTCCTTCTCCACAGGGCTGCTCTGAATCTCTTCTCTGCCCAACCTGTAGCTGTGTCTGGGATTGCCCCGACCCAGATGTAGGACCTTGCACTTGGCATGGCTAAACCTCATGAGGCTGGCATCAGTCCACCTCACAAGCGTGTCAAGGTCCCTTTGGATGGCATTCCTTCCCTCCAGCGTATCAACTGAACCACACAGTTGGTGTCATCGGCAAACGTGCTGAGGGAGCATTCAACCCCACTGTCCATGGCAGCGACAAAGATGTTAAACAAGACCGTTCCCAACACCGATCCCTGAGGGACACCACTTGTTACAGGTTTCCAGCCGGACATTAAGCCATTGACCACAACTCTTTGTGATCGGCCATCCAGTCAGTTCTTTATCCACCGAGTGGTCCATTCATCAAATTGATGTCTCTCCAATTTAGAGACAAGAATGTCATGTGGGACAGTGTTGAACGCTTTACACAAATCCAGGTAGATGACATCAACTGCTCTAACACTGTCCATCAGTTCTGTAGCCCCATCATAAAAGGCCACCAAATTGGTCAGGCAGGATTTCCCCTTAGTGAAGCCATGCTGGCTGTCACCAAGCACCTTGTTGTTTTTCATGTGCCCTAGCATGCCTTCCAGGAGAATCTGCTGCACAGAGGTGAGACTGACTGGTCTGTAGTTCCCTGGGTCATCCATTTTCCCCTTCTTGAAAATGTTGGTTATATTCCCCTCCTGACTGCCATGATTTTTCAAATATGATGGCCAGTGGCTTAGCAACTTCTTCACCAGCTCCTTCAGGACCCGTGGATGGATTTCATCAGGACCCATGGACTTGTGCACGTTCAGACTTTTGAGATGGTCTCTAACCAATTCCTCTCCTACAGTGGGCCCAAGCTCTTCATTCTCACAGTCCCTGCATCTGCCTTCCAAGAATAGGGTGGTGCGGTCAGAGCCTTTGCTAGAGAAGACCGAGGCAAAGAAGTCATTCAGAACCTCAGCCTTCTCCAAATCCTGTGTAGCTAGTTCACCCGAGAGCTTCCTGAGGGGGCCTACGTTCTCCCTAATCTGTTTTTTATTTGCTATGTACCTGTAGAATCCCTTCCTGTTATCCTTAATATCCCTAGCCAAGTTTAATTCTAACTGGGCCTTAGCTTTCCTAACCTGGTCTCTAGCTTCCCGGACAACATCCTTGTACTCTTCCCAGGCCGCCTGTCCTTGCTTCCACTTTCTATAAGACTCTTTTTTCATTTGAATTTTCCTCAGGAGCTCCTTATCCATCCAAGGAGGTCTCCTGGCCCTCCTGCTGCACTTCCTTCTAGTTGGGATGCAACACTCCTGAGCTTGTAGCAGGTGATCCTTGAAGACCAACCAAGAGTCTTGAGCCCCCCTGCCCTCTAGGGCTATATCCCATGGAACCTTACTAAGCACATTCCTGAAGAGGCCAAAGTCTGCTCTTTTGGAGTCTAGGGCAGTGAGCTTGCTGCACGCTCTTCTCACTGTCCTATGGATCTCAAATTCAACCATCTTGTGGTCGCTGCATCCAAGGCTGCCCTGGAGTGCCACATTTCCAACGAGCCCTTCCCTGTTGGTGAGCACAAGGTCAAGCATGGCACCTCTCCTTGTCGGTTCCTCTATTACTTGCAGAAGGAAGTTGTCTTCCACACAATCGAGGAACCTCCTGGATTGCTTGTGCCGGGCCGTACCGTCATTCCAACAGATGTCAGGGTGGTTGAAGTCACCCATGAGAATGAGGGCCTGTGAGCGTGAGGCTTTTCCTATCTGCCTATAGAGTGCTTCATCCGCAGATTCCTCTTGATCAGGTGGTCTATAACAGATCCCCACAGTAATGTCTCCCATCACTGTTTTCCCTTTAACCCTGACCCACAAGCTCTCTGTTAACTGCTCACCAGTCCCCAGACAGAGTTCCATACTCTCCAGCCTATCCCTAACATAAAGGGCAACTCCCCCTCTGCGCCTGCCAGGCCTGTCTTTTCTAAAGAGTCTGTAACCTTCCATTCCAACACTCCAGTCATAGGAGCCATCCCACCATGTTTCTGTGATGCCTATAATATCATACCCCCATAGATGAGCACACATCTCTAATTCCTCTTGTTTGTTCCCCATGCTACGGGCATTTGTATACAGGCATCTGAGCCAAGCTCCAAATGAAGCTGGCTCATTGGCTGGAGCAGCCGGAATATCTCTGCATTGGTCCAAGCATTTATTATAGGTGCTGGCAACTGACTGGGAGTGTTGGGATGGAATGATGCCCCCCTCCCCCAACACATCTAGTTTAAAGCCTCCTTAACCAGTCTGGCAAGCCTCCTACCAAAACTGCCCTTCCCCTTCTTTATCGGACCAGCTCCACCAGCCCCCGCTAGACCTGGCCTACAAACTTGGGTCCCATGTTCAAGACACCCAAACCCCTGACTGTGACACCACCCTTTTAACCATTTATTAACCTGGCTAATCCTCCTAGCTTTTTTTAGGTCCTCCCCTGTATCCTGGAGAATAGATGAAAAGACTATCTGGGCTCCAGAGCCCTTAACCACCTCTCCCAGGGCTCTGTAGTCCTTCCTTATGCTCCCCAGGCTACTACTATCTATATCCCTAGCACCCACATGTATCACCAGAAGTGGGTAATAGTCTGCGGGGCTTACCAGAGCAGGCAGCCTCTCTGCAACATCCCTGATCCGTGCCCCTGGTAGGCAACACACCTACCTTGAGACCGGGTCAGGCAGACAGACGAGTGCTTCTGTCCCTTTCAAAGTAGAATCCCCTACTACTACGACCCGCCGCTTTTTCCTGGCAGCACCAGTAGAAAACTTCTTTACTAATGTATCAGCCAGCTGTTTCTGGCAGAAGTGCATTTCCTCATGAGCCACCTGCAGGACAGCAAAGCAGTTCCGTGTGGGGGCAACAGGTTTAGGAGGAAGTCCCTTGCTTTTAATTGTCCTTTTCCTCCTTTTTTTGGTGGTTTTCTTTGTCACCAATTCCCAGCTTCGAGGGTTAACAACCTCCTTCTTTCCTCCATGAGCTACAGGAGAAGCTGTAGGACTCTGGACAGTTTGTGCAGGGAGCAAGCAGTCCTGCTTCCTCTCAGCTACCCTGACATCTTGTAGCCTATTAACAGCTTCTTGCAGCTCAGCCACCTGCTGCAGGAGAACCTCCACCAGGGAGCACCGAGTGCAGCCCTGCCCATTGTGTACCTTTCCCTCACCAGACCAGTGCAGGCACTCTCTACACCCTGAAGTCTGCACTGCAGCCTCCCCTCTCATCGGCTCTGTCTGGGTGCCTACGGCGGCCACAGCCAGGCCCCCCAGAGCAGAGCTCCCAGACCGGGCCCTGGTCATACTGCGAGTGCTCAACCCGCTCTGTTCACCACGCTCCTGGTCCCTTGCGTTCCCTGGGGCAGGTTTTCAACCAATCAGGGCTGGCGTCGTCCCTCCTGGCTCGGCCCACTGTGAGTCCCTGCTCACGTCAGCTGAGCTGCCGGCTCCTGGGCAGGTCAAAACCCAATAAATATTGTAATTTAACAGGAAAATTATTCTGTGTTTTAAAGCCTAATATTCTTGAGCAGTTAAAGGGTGTAGATGGCTTGGATAAAGATTTGATCTTCGGACAACATCATGCCCAGTTAAATATTAGAGAATTTAGATGATGCAAAACCTGTTGTTTCCACACTGAAAATGATTTGCATCTCCAGACAATGTGCAGCATACTTCGGCATACTGGTAAATGGCCAATTTCTATACACAGAATTTACCTGCAAGAAATACCTTGTTGGGGGTAGTACATGTACCGCCACATTCAGAGAAAAGTACTTACACTACTGTCTGGTAGTTTGGCACTTCTTTCAGAACATCATTTGTGTAATTGTTGCTTTTTAATTAAATATTACTTTTCCTGGCAGACTGAGAGGAGAATCTAAATTAATCAAGAGCCTTGTAGTGAAATCCAATCTGCTTATTAAACAATTGTCAAATGTTTAATTATGATAAAAAAAAAGTAAAAAAAAACACCCAAACCCCAACCCCCAAACCCCCTATTAATTCCAATACAGTGCTCCTTGGAATTTAATTGATTTTCTGGGTTTAATGTTGTAACTTGAGTAAAATAAAGGATTTCTTTGAGTTAATGATATTTTAAGAGATTTTCCTAATTATAAAATTTTTGGTATTTCTTAAAGAAAAGAAACATGCAATGATGAAGAGCTGTGAGAATTCTAATACCTCTTTTGCAGGAAAGTTTGCTAAGTTCTATTTCATCTTATGCAAAGCAAGAGCTAGCATTTTCTTATATATGAAGACACATCGTATTAAAACTTGAAAAAAAAATCTACACTGCAAGTATATTATTAAGGGGATCTTATTCTATCCCCAGTGTGCAAGTGTGCTTATGACAAACTGTGCATTCACACATTCACATGGAACCTGTGCAGCTGGTAGCTATGGAAATCAGGACTACACCTGGAAAAGAGAGGAGAGAGCTTCGCAATTTAAAATGGATGTTTGATTTGAATTGTTTTACTAATAAGCAGGCAAGTGTGTAAGAAAGGTGAAGGTTAAGTTCTGTGCCCTGTCTGTGGACAGTTCAGATCCATACATAACTGTAAGAAGCTTGTATGCACTTTGACAGAAAAAAAGTTACGCTCAGCTAAATTTGGAAACTATTTCTAAAGACTTGAGGCTGTCTTAGCTTTCATGAGTACTGCCAATTGTCAAATGGATCCATATATTTGAAGATCCACTCCATTTCTTTTCAGTTTCCAGGTGGGATTTAAGGAACTGTATATTGAAACCTGGCTGTATGAGAGAATTTGCAACTTAACAGCAGGAACTAACTTAAATTTATACCACTTTCAATAAAGCATCTGTCAGGATGTTATGTGTGAAGACCAATCACAGAATCGCAAAATAATTAGGGCTGGAAAGGATCATCTAGACCAACTCCCCTGTCAGACCAGGGCCACCTAGACCAGGTTACACAAGAATGTTTCTAGGCATGTTTTGAATGTCTTCAGAGAAACTCCAACACAACCCTGGGCAGCCTGTCTCAGTGCTCTGCCACCCTTAACGTAAAGAAATTCTTCCTCATGTTGAGGTCAAGTTCATAATCATTTACCCACAAACCCACTTATAATTTAAATAACTTGTGTGTTGTCCGGAGTATTGTGGCAAGAATTTAAAAGGAAATGTCTTGCATCTTACAGGCTAAAAAATGCTATATTCTTTTGAAGTTATCAACTGGGGTGTTGTCTAAGTTGAAACTTCAAGATTTTGGTGTTAATATTTGTTGTGTTTGTATTGTAAATGTGGTTTGGTTAGGGAGTAGTACGATATATATAAAGTCAACAAAAAATCTGTAGGTAGTAACACACAATTACGTAGACAGTTATTGATGTTATACAGCTAAAAATGTTAGTGCTTAATAAATACCTAAATAAATTCTACACTATGCAAAAATAAACCCCAGTAAATGTGTTGGAAATCAATAAACATGTTTTAAAACACAAAAAATACTCGATTCTGGTTGACTCAATAATCAGCAGGCTGGTAATAAATTCTCTAATTATTAAGTCTAGCTTGATGGGATAAATGCTACCTAGAGTGACTAAAAGTTCTTGTTCTTACTGTTTGTGAAATGAGTTGTATTCATCTGTGTTTGAAGTGATGTGTATTTATTTAGACACTAATTACTTCTGCTAAAAAATACAAATTTCACTATTAATTTTTTTAGCAAAGACATCATTGCCTATTAGAAATTGTAATTGCACTACTTTTTCAATGCAGGAATATGAAGCCAAGTGTTGGGTTGGGAAGGATCAACTCTATGAGGAGGGAGGCATGATTAAATGATCAGGGCAGGAAAAAGGCCTTTTAATCGTTTCAGATTTACTGAAGCCATTAAAAAAATATCTCGGAAATGCAGCTGGGAGAAGTGAATCAGCACAACACTTCTTTTTATGCAGATAGCTAAGAGGAGCTGTATTTCATGTGATATTATTTTGCAGAAAGATATTAGACCATAGTGGGGTGAGGATCTAGAGAAAGATCTGTGCTCAGTATCGTATTCATACGTTAGCAATAGGTGACATACAAACGATGAGCTAGTTTGTAGCAAAAAAAAAGACATTTTTAAAGGGCTTGAAAAAGATTAAGAACTCCACCTTAGCTTGTTGAAGATTGAGGTAATAGCTAGGTGTCTATGTGGACATGCCCAATTGCCAGACAAATATTACATTTGGAAAAGAACATCTACAACAAGATATGTCTCCTTGCTTTTTAACTTTTATTTTTGAAAAGTTTATGACAAGTAACCAATCTTAATCTTTTAAACAAAAGTCTGCCATCAACAGTGTTATAACCTAAGTATGCTCAAAGACATATGCGTAGAGCTGCATATGTTCTGGGGAGTCACAGAGGTCAGATGTAAAGAAAGCTTTCACTGAACTAGCTTCCAAGATTTGAATGCAAAGCCAGGTTAAGGTATGCTGGCAAGACACACAGCTGGATTTTGCCATTGTTTGGGAGCAGACCTGGGGTACCCGTAGGCTGTCTGAAAGCTACATGCCATGTAATGTGCAACATGTGCTGGATTCCTCTGTGTAGGTAACTTGATAAATTTCAAAGTGGTTCTGATACTTTCAGGATGAAAAATACCAAAAGGTGTAAGCATTTTCAATAATAATTATTATTACTAATTTACATTTTTATAGTTTATGTTCCAAGTTGGCAAATGAAGGGCTGTAAATACCTGCATGTCTTCATATTTTATACCTCCTCAGGAACTTCATAATTGCGGACTAGGTGCAGAAGTCTGAAATAAGTCTGAAGATGATGTAGGACACATTTACATTTTCCGAAATAACCAGATAAAGAATTTACTTTTACAAAACATAGTAACAAGAATATGAGTTGCTTTGCACAAGAACATCTCTGGTAATTTACCTTGCTTTGATCTTCTGTGAACAATTTTAACAAACTCAACAAATGAGGTGCAGAAGTGTTAAGTCTTCCACCCTGATGCATCCTTAGATGAAATTACCAGTGGATAGTTTAACACATCTGTAGCTTGAAGCTCCATTTGTCTAATTGTTCCTATTTAAATGAACACTACTTACTTCAGCAGACTGTGAATCGATTTTAAATTAAAGTAAGGTCTGGTAAACCAGGGAACAGTATAAAAGGATTGAGATTTTTTTGTTTTCTTGTAGCATCTAACATGATTTAATTTTTCTTTAAACAAGGTAAATATATTATTTTTGTATTTTACCTTCAATTGACTAGGGAAATTCACGGAAACTTTGCAACTGGACTCTAGGATCTTTTTCTTCTTGACAAATCCATTAGGCAGTTAAAATTAATAGGAGCTACAGAGAGTCATTAAGGTGAAATATAGATCAGCTATCTTCACCTTGACAGGGAGTTAGGAGAGTAAACACCCACGCCGGACTTCTGTATGTGAGAATTACTTCTCAAAAAATATATGCGTTGTAACACAATGTTTAAATATTTAAGGGTGTGACTTTCTTTCTAGGCATCTATTCTCAGAATCTTGTGTACATGTAATGCCTTTCACTTGCTGTTTTTTAAAGCCTTTGTACATAATTTTTGTGGTATGAATCTTTGCAGTACAGATAAACCAAGGTTTCGGATGGTGCAAAACAAACTGAAGCTTAAAAAAAATAGGGTTTTTTAAAAGGAAGTGTTTAATCCTTATAGGAGATGAACATTGCTCCATTTTTATGAGCTACATAGGACATACCTAGAATACAGAATGAAGTGCTTTTAGAGAACTGAAGAGTCTTATTCTCCTACACAGAGTTTTAATGTGATGTTAATTTAAGCTAACCAATAGCTTAAAATATATATATATATATTCATTTTTTTACTCAGTCAAGGTCAGATCTGGAAAACTAATCTCTACTTAAAATCCTCATAACTAAGCTCTACTTAAAATCCTCATAACACACATATATGTTTTATTTACTTGGTTAGGTTAGTTTCAGTTCTGCTGTGTGCTTTTAACAGTGACTAATGCAAGACAACTCTGTGCTGTTGCTCTTCCCATGCTCAGCTATAATACATTGCATGTGTATCAGCAGTTTCTACATACTTATGCACGACTCTCCCTATCAGGAGACATTCTTGTTTGTATTCCTGCACATCTTCCATAAATGCAGTGAATCTGTCAGGTAATGATTTGTGTGTCTGACTATAACGCATTCTTAAGCATGCATATCTTCAAGATAAATACAGCAGTTGATGTTTCAGAATTGTTTTGCATTTCAACTTTAGGATGCATCTGGAGTGTATTGAGCATGATGGAAGAAATCCCTAGCCATAGGTGAGAAGTGAGGAATATAAAGACATCTTTGTACTGCTGTTATTGTGAAGCTGTACTGCACCTAGGCTTCTGGCTCAAGTGTGCTGTGCATAGACTGTGACCCAAGGCTACTAACACATCAAAGATTGGCTAGGTGTCTGCATCCTCTGGGCATTATCTCTGCTTTGGTCTTTAGTATGATACTTACAGAAGTGTGTTATGAGGATAGCTCAAATAAACTTTTTTACATAAAGCAACCTGTCTTAGCTATTGTGCACAGTTTATGTGCAGTTATTATCAAACTGGAGAAAATTTTAATTGTCTTTACTTGGTCATTCAGTTATAGACAGTACAAAATGCTTTGGGGCTAACTACAAATCTGTGTTCATACAAGATGTTATCTATACATTCACATGTTTTTTTGCTAATCTCAAAAAAACAGTTCTGCTATGCTACTTGAATTTTTGGGATGCTATTTACCTTGTTCCATGAAATGAGCAGCAGAAATGAGAGTAGAAATCCACTTGCCTTCAAAAATTGATAAGACACATTTTTATGTTATGGTTTAAAATTTAAGTTTTAGAACATTCAGATAAGAAAGACTAGATCAATATGTGACTTTTTAAAGTACCATAACAAGGAGTACATTTTTTAGAAGTTGCATTTTGTTTTACGAATTGACAACTACTTAACAATTTTCTTTCTTACATTCATGATAGAGGTAATTGCTGCTGAAAAAAATAAGGCCCTTCCCCTTATAGGTATTTTGCTTATTGAAAAACATACCACTACAGACTGTTTATATATAATATCAGTATCTACTTCAACACCAGTTGTCAAAACCTAATTATGACTGATTTCAGAGAACATAGCTTCATGAATTAATACAGTAGAGTCATTCTGTAGAATCTCCTAGATTCACAAACATGAATAAGGAGATCACCATGCAATTGGTGATCAGATTTAGCTGGCTGAATCAATCTTTTCCCTTTTACAAAACTGAGATTCTACCAAATGAAGAATTTGACCACATATTTGGAGTGTGAAATTAAACTGTGAAATTAAAATCTGTAACACATCTCTATTTACCTTTTGGTTATTGGGTAAACAGGAAAACAATAAATAAATAGAGTTTTGGATACTGCACAGATGATATTTTACATCACAAATTTCAAGGGAATATACCTGAATATAGATTTCAGGCTATCTATAGCTAGTTTTACACAAGTGTACAGATGGTGCTTAAGCAGCTGTAAGAAGATCCTTCTGTTCTCTATTTTTTTAAAAGAAAGCCATGTCTACTTGGTTTGTGCATCCATTCTGAGTAGAGTCATTGTACCCTAAGATCTCTCTTTCGTACACAGAACAGGCCAGAATAAAGACAAAGAGCACCACCATTCACTCTACCAAATATGAAGAACTGGTTTACATAAAGCTATTTCTGAATGAATATGCATGCGACCTGATCTTGCATCCTAGTTCCACAGAATGTGCATTTGCAGTAATCAGTTTAGGTAGCATTTCCTTCATGGCCAAACTTTATCAGTAAACTTTTAACCCTGTAAATAGTTTTGATACATATAGTGTGGAAAAGTGTGTTCTTAGAGTGTATCTTTAATGCATCGTCTTCTTTATGATGCTCAGGGTATTCTTTATTGTATCCAAGTACTTTAACTTGTTATGATGCCACTAAGTCCTTTAAATGCTTTTCAGATTATTAACTGGGCTTTAAGTATTCAAAAGGGTCTGTAATTAACCTTTAAAGGACCTTCATTAGATTCATGGTGATGAATGTTTACGTCTGAGACATCTCTTTAAGATTTACCTTGGCAGAATTTTTGCTTTCTTAAAATCACCTTAGCTATCTGGCTTAGTTTGAATTTAACCTTGTATGTATTTTATCACCCACCTAGCTGCTTACTTCTGTATTTCATTGTTGGTTAGCTTTATACTCTGTTTCTTATGATGCATATAATTCTTAATGAGAGCAAAGTCTTTCTCTTAGACATGTAAGTTAATAACCAAAATTGGCAGGGACAAGATAGAGGATATGAATGTTGAAGAGAGAGAGAGAGTAAGCTTGTGGTGAAACAAGAAGGGATACTCCAGACTGAAATATCTGCTCTTTGAGCAGTGAACAGGGTTAGGAGAGTTCTGTCCCAGAAAAGTGACCAGAGCAAGGCTAACATTGCTGTCTTACAGCTGTTGTGCTTTTTTTTGCTAGGGTTTGGTTGACTGGGGTTGACTTTCCTTCCTCCAATCAAAAGTCTCATTTCTGTAGTGGAAAAATGGATATATTTATGTACCATTTGGCTGTTATTGCTACTAATACACTTTTGCAATTAGAAGCAGAATAGTCTGCTTTCACAGTTCTTTTATATATTTTTTATTATAAATACTATAATCTGAACTTTGATGTCAAATAGGAGGAAGTCACTTCTATTACGATTCAATATGTGTATACCCGCCAATATCGCTGGTACAAGAAACACAGAAAACATTATAAGCCTACCTATAAGTCATTTATTTGTTCTGAATCATCCTGTATATTGGAATTTAATATCTACTAAATTGAAATCAGAACTGTTTTCTTATTGTAGATGGGAATGATGTGAAGGCAGTGCTTTTTTGGTGGGGGCTGTTTTGTTTGTTTTGTGTTGGGGTTTTTTGTTTGGTTTGGTTTGTTTTTTGTTCTGGTTTTTCTTTTCTAAAAGTTCCAATTTTGGTGCATGCCTCAGAAGTATTTTAGAATTATTAGATATTTAGAAATATTAGAATTTAGAAATATTAGAATTATTTATTTTCACAAACCTTAAAACTTTACAATGTCCTTTAACAATGTAGGTTTCAACAAAGTAGAGGATTCTGTGCCTAATTTTATGAACCAAAGAGCCACCTAAAATATCAAGTCTGATTGTCAATGTCTCCATACCAAACATTTTTTTATGCACAGCCCTGTATTTATCTGCTGTAGGGCCATGAATCGGAATGTTCAAGTGTCTGGAGTTCAGCAGTAGCAGTCATTTTTCTCCTTCTTAGTAGCTGGTGCAGTGCTGTGATTTTGGCTTTTGGCCTGGGAACAGTGCTGATAACACCAGTGGTTTTAGTTGCTGCTATGTAATGTTTACTCTGACCAAGGACTTTGTGAGTCTCATGCTCTGCCAGGGAGGAGGGGAAGCCGAGACAGGACACCTGAACCAAACCGACCAAAGAGGTATTCCATACCACAGCACGTCATGCCCACTATATAAAGTAGGGGCAGTTACCCGGCAAGGTTAGATCACTGCTCGGGTCAGGCTGGCCATCAGTCAGCGGGTGGTGAGTGGTTGTATTCTCTTCCCTTGTTATTTCCCTTATCATTATTATTATTGGTGGTAGCAGTAGTAGTTTTGTGTTATACCTTAGTTACTCGACTGTTCTTATCTCAACCAGTGGAAGTTACATTCTTTTGATTCTCCTCCCCATCCCTCTGGGAGCAGGGGGGAGAAAAGGGGTGGGAGTGAGCTGACGGGAATGTCTCCTTCATTGGTTGACCACCCAAGGAGGGGAAAAAAAAGATGTGTACTTGCTAAGCACTTCTATTATATAGCTCCCAAAGTACAGAGGTGGTGACCACAGGAGGAACTCAAGCCAGATCAGTTTCATGATCAATGAGTCTTTTGTATTACAAGTCATTACCATAAAGTATAATGAAACCTTAGCCCGAGTCCACCAGCTGATGAACACTAACACAGCAAATACCAGCTGTAAGTAAGGTACAACGTGCTGAAACTGTGAGAGCAAGATCAACAACTTTGAGAGTCAATAAATCAGCATTGTGATGAGTGACTATTAATCTGAAACAATGAATGCTTATCACAAATACGATTAGACACACTCCAGACAGATCTGTTGTTATCTCAACCCTTCCAGCCCCATGCCGGGCACCAAAAAGAACTCTCATGGTTTAAACCCAGCCAGTAACTCAGAACCACGTAGCCGCTTGCTCACTTTCCTCCCCCCCCGCTCCTGCAGGGATGAGGAGGAGAACTGAGAGAATGTAACTCCCATGGATTGAGATAAGAACAGTCCAGTAACTAAGGTATAACACAAAACTACTACTGCTACCATCAATAATAATAATGATAAGGGAAATAACAAGGGAAGAGAATACAACCACTCACCACCCGCCGACTGATACCCAGCCCGATCGAGCAGTGATCTAGCCCTTTCAGGTAACTGCCCCTAGTTTATATACTGGGCATGATGTGCTGTGGTATGGAATACCTCTTTAGTCAGTTTGGGTCAGGTGTCCTGTCTTAGCTTCCTCCCAGCTTCCCCTCCTCCCTGTCAGAGCATGAGACTCAGAAAGTCCTTGGTCAGAGTAAACATTACTGAGAATCAACTAAAACCACTGGTGTTATCAGCACCGTTCCCAGGCTGAAAGTGAAAAACACAGCACTGCACCAGCTACTAAGGAGAAAAATTAATGCTGAACCCAGGACATCAAGGAAGACAATTTATTGAACCGTGTCCTGGGCTGCATCAAAAGGAGTGTGACCAGCAGGTCGAAGGAGGTGATCCTGCCTCTCTACTCTGCTCTCCTGAGACCTCACTTGGAGTATTGTGTACAGTTCTGGTGTCCTCAACATAAAAAGGACATGGATCTGTTGGAACAAGTCCAGAGGAGGGCCATAAGAATGATCAGGGCACTGGAGCACCTCCCCTATGAGGATAGCCTGAGAAAGTTTGGGCTGTTCAGCCTGGAGAAGAGAAGGCTGTGTGGAGATCTCACAGCAGCCTTCCAGTATCTGAAGGGGGCATATAGGGGTGCTGGGGATGGACTCTTCATCAGGGACTGTAGTGATAGGACAAGGGGTAATGGGTTAAAACTTAAACAGGGGAAGTTCAGATTAGATATAAGGAAGAAATTCTTTCCTGTGAGGGTGGTGAGGCACTGAAATAGGTTGCCCAGGGAGGTTGTGAATGCTCCATCCCTGGCAGTGTTCAAGGCCAGGTTGGACGAGGCCTTGGGTAATATGGTTTAGAGCGACTTGTCCCTGCCCATGGCAGGGGGGTTGAAACTTGATGATCTTTAAACTAGAATTGGATGAGCTTTAAACTAGATTTGATGATCTTTAAACTAGAATTTGGAGAGCGTTAAACTAGATTTGAAGGGGGATGGGGTTGTAGCTGGGCTTGCCTCAGTGGGACAGCGCTCCGGAATTGATGAAGACTGGGAGGTCTCCTGTAATCCTAGGGTGAAATCGGTGTGCTCAGCTCGCTCCCTGAAATGTCTGTACGCCAATGCGCGCAGCATGGGAAATAAGCAGGAGGAGCTAGAAACCTGTGTTAAGTCAGGAGATTATGACCTGGTGGCAATTACAGAGACGTGGTGGGACAGCTCACATGACTGGAATATAGTCATGGAGGGCTATGTCCTTTTCAGGAAAGACAGGCCAGCCAGGCGGGGTGGTGGGGTTGCTCTTTATGCGCGAGAGCAGCTACAATGCGTTGAGTTCTGTCCAGGGACAGATGATGAGCCAGTCGAGAGTCTGTGGGTGAGAATTAAGGGGCAGGCTGGCAGGGGCGATACTGTTGTGGGGGTCTGTTACAGGCCACCGGATCAGGGTGACGAAGTTGACGAGGCCTTCTATAGGCAGCTGAGAGCGGCCTCACAGTCAGAGGCCATGGTCGTCGTGGGGGATTTTAACTTCCCTGATGCTTGCTGGAAGGACTACTTGGCAACCCAGCCGCAGTCCAGGAGGTTCCTCCAGTGTATGGATGATAACTTCCTCATGCAAATGGTGGATGAGCCAACCAGGAGAGGTGCGCTGCTGGATCTCATCCTCACTAACAAGGAGGGTCTGGTCGAAGGAGTGAAGGTTGAGGGCTGCCTTGGTTGCAGCGACCACGAGATGGTAGAATTCAGGATCTTGTGTGGTAGGGTCAGTAGAATAGCAAGTAGAATCGCAACCCTGGACTTTAGCAGGGCAAACTTTGGCCTCTTCAACCGATTGCTAGGGGAAATCCCGTGGGCTAGGCTGCTTGAAGGGAAAGGGGCCCAAGATAGTTGGTTGACGTTCAAGGACTGCTTTTTCCGAGCTCAAGATCGGAGCATCCCGACACGTAGGAAGTCAAGGAAGAGGGTCAGGAGACCTGCGTGGCTAAATAGGGAATTGCTCGGTATGCTCAAGTGGAAGAGGAGAGTTTACAGGTCATGGAAGGAAGGGCTGGCCACTTGGGAGGAATATAAGGCTGCTGCTAGAGGATGTAGGAAAGCTGCTAGGATGGCTAAGGCCTCCTTGGAATTAAAGCTGGCGAGAGGGGTCAAGGACAGCAGAAAGAGCTTTTTCAAATACATGGCAGGTAAAACTAACACCACAGGCAATGTAGGCCCGCTGATGAACGGGACGGGTGCCCTGGTGACAGAAGATACAGAGATGGCAGAGTTACTGAATGCCTTCTTTGTCTCTGTCTACTCTGCCGGAGGCAGTCCTAAAGAGCCCTGTACCGCTGAGACCTCGGATGAAGATAGGTCAACGGAGCGGTCTGTCTTAGTCGATGAGGAATGGGTTAGAGACCAGTTGAGCAATCTGGATATCCATAAATCCATGGGTCCAGATGGGATGCACCCGCGGGTGCTGAGGGAACTGGTGGAGGTCATTGCTAGACCGCTCTCCATCATCTTTACCAAGTCTTGGGAAACAGGAGAGGTGCCTGAGGACTGGAGGAAAGCAAATGTCACTCCTGTCTTCAAAAAGGGCAAGAAGGAGGACCCGGGTAACTATAGACCGGTTAGCCTCACCTCCATTCCTGGGAAAGTGATGGAACACCTTATCCTTGGTGCCATCTTAAGGCATATCAAGGATAAGAGGGTTATGAGGAGCAGTCAACATGGCTTCACCAAGGGGAAGTCCTGCTTGACCAATCTCGTAGCCTTTTATGAGGAAATAACACGGTGGATGGATGATGGTAGAGCGGTGGATGTGGTCTACCTTGACTTCAGCAAAGCGTTTGACACAGTCTCCCACAGCATCCTTGCAGCTAAATTGAGGAAGTGTGGTCTGGATGATAGGGTAGTGAGGTGGACTGTGAACTGGCTGAAGGAGAGAAGCCAGAGAGTTGTAGTCTATGGGGCAGAGTCTAGTTGGAGGCCTGTATCTAGTGGAGTGCCTCAAGGGTCGGTACTGGGACCAGTATTATTTAATATATTCATCAATGATTTAGATGAGGGAATTGAGTGTACTATCAGCAAGTTTGCTGATGACACTAAGCTGGGAGGGGTGGCCGACACGCCAGAGGGCTGTGCTGCCATCCAGAGAGACCTGGACAGGCTGGAGAGCTGGGCGGGGAATAACTTGATGAAATATAACAAGGGAAAGTGTAGAGTCCTGCATCTGGGCAGGAACAACCCCAGGTTCCAGTATAGGCTGGGGAACGACCTGTTAGAGAGCAGTGTAGGGGAGAGGGACCTGGGGGTCCTAGTGGACGACAGGGTGACCATGAGCCGACACTGTGCCCTTGTGGCCAAGAAGGCCAAAGGCATCCTGGGGTGTATTAGAAGGGGGGTGGTTAGTAGGTCGAGAGAGGTCCTCCTTCCCCTCTACTCTGCCCTGGTGAGACCTCATCTGGAATATTGTGTCCAGTTCTGGGCCCCTCAGTTTAAGAAGGACAGGGACCTGCTGGAGAGAGTCCAGCGCAGAGCAACTAAGATGATTAAGGGAGTGGAGCATCTCCCTTATGAGGAAAGACTGAGGGAGCTGGGTCTCTATAGTTTGGAGAAGAGGAGATTAAGGGGTGACCTTATTAGTGTATATAAATATATAAAGGGGGAGTGTCACGAGGATGGAGCCAGGCTCTTCTCAGTGGCAAACAATGAAAGGACAAGGGGCAATGGGTACAAATTGGAGCACAAGAGGTTCCACTTAAACCTGAGAAGAAACTTCTTCTCAGTGAGGGTGATGGAACACTGGAACAGGCTGCCCAGGGAGGTTGTGGAATCTCCTTCTTTGGAGACATTCAAAACCCGCCTGGACACGTTCCTGTGTAACCTTATCTAGGTGTTCCTGCTCCGGCAGGGGGATTGGACTAGATGATCTTTTGCGGTCCCTTCCAATCTCTAACATACTGTGTGATACTGTGTGATACTGTGTGATCTTAAGGTCCTTTCCAACCCTAACTAATCTATGGTTCTATGAACCTAGCTAGATTCTATCATGCCTTTTTATTTTTTTTTTTTTTTTTCCTAGGGGAGAAAATAGGAAGCTAGAAACCCAATCCAAGAGTGCAGCACACACTGGGATATATTTATCTGGGGAGCAACTCTGTGGAAAGAGACCTGGGGGGCCTGGTAAACAGCAACATTATGAATGAACACTCATTATGAGTGGTGTGTTGTGTCAGCAAAGAAAGCCAACAGGATGCTGGGTTACATCAGCTAGGGCATCACCAGTAGAGATAAAGATATCATTATCCCAATCTATTCAGGGCTGATCAGGCCACACCTGGTTTTCTGTGTTCAGTTTTGGTACTTGCTATACAAAAAAGATGTGGACAGGCTGGAGAGGGTTCAGAGAAGGGCCACAAAGATGATCAAAGAGCTGGGAAGCCTTCCATGTGAGGAAAACTTGAGAGAACTGGGTTTGTTCATCACAGGCTTAGGGGGAAAACTTATCACCATGTGCCAGGATTTAAATGGTGGGTACAAATAAGATGAAGGCTCCCTTTTTACACTTAATCACATGGAAAAGATGAGGGGTAATTGGTAGAAGTTACTCCCAGGAAGATTCTAGTTGGACAAAAAGGGGAAACCTTTCATAATGAGAACAATCAGCCACTAGAATAATCTCACCAGGGAAGTGGGTTCCCCAGCATTGGACATCTTTAAGATTCAGCTGGATAGGGTAATGAGACATGTTGTCTAGACTGTGCTTTTGACAAGAAAGTCTGGACCAGATAATCCTTGAGGTCTTTTCTGACCTGGAATTCTATGGTTGTGTGATTCAACTGTATTCTATACAGACTGTATCTCACTTACTCATCTGCCTTCCTTCCCCTAGAAGCCTGTACTCTGTTTCTACAATGGAATGTAAAAATGACATTTTAAAATTACATGTTTAATCTGTGTTGCCAGCCATCTTGCATTTAAAGAATGAGACACACCTCTGAATTGGAACTACCAACCCTGAAAGCTTATCAGATAAAACCAGGTAGGGTTTTCTATGGTATCCTCAAAGTTTGTTCTTTTATAAATATTTCAACCTAAAAAGGTGTATTAGAAAAAGAAAACCAGAATTAAATCATACATTATTATTTTTAAAATGAAATAGAAAAATGTTACATTTTGCAGATTTACATAGTCTCCTTTCCAGGACTTTGCTTTTTTTTCCTGTTTCTTGTGTTGCTTTTTCTTGTAATAGCTCTATTGTATGTATTACTACGGTATTTCCTGAGCTTAATTTCTTGAAGATAATCCTGGCACACAGGACAAAAATGGTAAAAGTAATAAAGATTAAGTAGCAACCTCTCTTACTGGTTATTGCCACAAACCTATATAAAGATCCTGTAAATGCTGGAAAAGTGAACAGCTGTAAAAAAACCCACCAAAACATAAAATACACCTTGGGACTTTTTAAAGCATAAGCTTTCAAAAAGGTTGCTTCAAGGCAGATAAATTTTTATCACATGTACTATTGTCCCATAAATATGAGGCAACTTCTTTATATATATATTTCTGATTAGTCATAGCTAACACAGCTAACAACTGAGACTAATCAGAAATATATATTATTAATAGCTTCTGAAAAGTTTTGATTTAATATAATTGTGTTTAAAATGTAAAACCAAATCAAATATATTCTATCATGAAGGCATAAGAACTATTTTGACTAAACCCATAATTACTACATTTATTTATATTTGGTATTTAAATGGTTTCATTATTGCATTGTCCATACACTTCTCAGTTAACATTTTCATACAGGGTTGAGACATGAGAATATACCAGTTATCTTTGAATATTTGAGGATTTTTGAGTATTTTTATATTTTATGTATGTGAGGACAGGCATAACACCTAATTCCATGGTTTTCCCTATGTCCAAAACAAAGGTGACATAATGTCAGAGCTCAGCAACCATCTTGGACCCTTGTCTTTATTATTGTTTCTGCACTCTACATAGAGTTTGGGAGTGTGTGGTGCATTTCCGACTCCCACCCTCTGGGCTGCTTTACAATCATAGAAATTCTGTCACACCTTGGTCTTTGTGTAATAAGCTAGGCAATTAAGTGTCCCTTGACTATACCGGGAAATCTAGCATAGCTAAGGAAGAAGGCATTGATTGTAGAAGTCACACCAGTGACTTCTGACCCTGGCAAAGTGGGGAAGCAACAGCAGGGATAATCAGTCATCTCCTGACAGCCTTAGAACACTCCTTCCCTTGATGGTATTGTAGCATTGTTACTAGAGTTTTGGAAAATGTCTAGTATTTATTGACTTGGGTTGTGGCCACAATGGAAATCTACTAATGACTTAAGCAAATTATTCTGCGATCCTATAAATGTGGTCCTGACTGAGAAACATTAAGTCTTCTGGACTGCAGCAAGCTAAAACCAGAATCTCCCTCTGAGCAGGACATCTCTGAAAACTCACAAAATCTAGTCTGCAATAATCAGAGGACTGTCTCCAAAAGTTGATGAAAAATCTTCATTTATATGCCTAATCCATGTAATAAATAATTGAGTGAACCTTGCCATTTACCTTTGTTAATTCACACTTTTATAAATTCATATTAAAACTACTCTTGCTAATACCTTTGACGATGTTTCTTTGAGCAACCACTTATTTTGTGACGAATTGGCACAGTAAGCAGGATTCCTAATCAGGATTTCATGACACTGGCTGAAATTTCCACATTTCAGCCATCTGAAAGTCAGCCGTGGAGTTCCCTCATCATGCCCAAGGATATGGCTACGTAGACTGATGCAAATAAGACTATAAAGCATCCAGCCTAGAGCTATCTTGTGTCTGTCCAGTTGGTATATAAGAAATGTAGTCTGTAGTTGTTCAAGAAGATATCCCCTGGTTTTCTTTGTTTATCAAGCCTAGATTTCTTTGCCAAGAAAGCAGAAGCACAAAACTATGATTTCATAATGAGCCTGGGTTTTATTCCTCTATGCAAAAGACACCTCTCCTTGAACTAGAAATATGAAGGTGAACATGAATAAGATGTTTACATAAAATTTATTTAGATCATCTGAAAAAAACAGCAGCACTATTAAGACTTTAGTTATATGTAGTTGTTTCGTGTTCAAAATCTGTCAATTCAGTGGAAAGTACACAAGGGTTTAGTTGCTGTACAATAGAAAATATAACATAAACAAGCCAGTTTTCCTCAATATTAGGATAAAAAACATATGTAATATGGCTTCTTAATCTTGTGTGAAATTGTTCATTTACCAACAGAGTTTGTGACTGCATTAGGATACAAGTCTGGTGCTTTGTTGAAGCAATGTGTACCAGAGAGATAATATGAAAGAAGAATGGCAGTAAACAGATTTGTGCAAGTTGAACAAGGTCAAAAATATGGGCATAAGGTTCAAAAATGTGAATACGGCTAAAGTGAATGGGCAGGTCTCACCTGCATTGTCAGCACTTAGAGTAAGCTGCAAATAACTAATGTTTCATTGGTCTGGACCACATTTTACAGATCAGGGTCATACCCTATATACTGTAGGTTAACTTGTGACATTGTTCTGTGCAATTAGACATACAATTCTCTGAAGGGATTTTTTTTTCCCCTTTAAGAATTATTTTTCATCAAAAATAGAAAATCTCTTACAGTTGGTTGTTTTTTCCTCAGTTCCCTTTCCCTTTTCATATCCCTAGGAGGATTATATGCAAAGTATACAGCCTGAATATGTAGATTTGCTTATATATTGTTTAGTAGTGTAAACCTCACATGATAGCATGAACAACTTTTAATACAGCAGTATGAAGCTAGTAAATACAATAAACGTCTCTTCAAGAAGTAGATTTTCTTTGTAAGTGTGTTACAGGTATGTAGTCTGCTTATACTTCATTGTGAAACAGACACTGAGAGGGAGAGACATTTGAGATATGAGCAGTGACAGAAAGATTAGTAACCACGTGAGTACTTCTTCCATCCGTATCAGGAAACAATCAAGCTCTTGCAAAGGCTGTTTCATTCTGAATGGAAAATGAGCAACTGTCTTGTATGATCCTCTTTTACATAAATCCAAAATGAATAAATTATTCGGTGGTTTTTTTTGCTATTTCAGACATGACTGGACATGTCCGAAGTAATATTTATTTAGACTAATAATAATTATTTAGACTGCTCCTTTTGCTGAATACTGCATCAAGAGCTCAGACCAGTTTTTGTATGAGAATGAGAGAGCCATGGGAATTTTGTATTTCTGTGTTTGATCTCTAGGGAAATCTCATGAGATACAGCATCTCAAAGTCCTGGGATGACAAACAAGATGCTAATGAATCAGAGGTGCCTGGCAGCTTTTCCCAGGTAGTTTTCTATCCCTTTTCCATTTATTGCCTGCAAGACTTTTCTCACAAGATCAGCAAAACAAAATCAGCTGTAACCAGTTGGTTTAATACATAGTATCATGTACTATTGCCTTGTTTACTCTAGTGCTCAATACTTGGCCTTTGCACATTCGTTTTTCTCCTCATCCTGGAGGAAGTACTTACCTTTATATGCAAATAGCTCACGCTGTGGTGTGACTGCAGTTTGCTTAAAGCAGCATTAACTTCTGAGTCCAAACATTGGTGCTTTTTGAAGAAAGAACTAGTATGCAACCAGGAAGACAGCAGTAGAGCATGCTAAGCCTTGCATACAGCTAAGGGAACGGATGTCTCTAAGGAGCACTGCAGAGGCTAGGCATCTCTATCTTTGCATTAGGAATCAAGATTCCCTCCAGATCCTCACACTTGATGCAATTACAGGGAAGATTATATTCTTTAGGCCTTCCATTCTGTCTTTTATCTCCCCTGAAACAGTAGATAATGCTCTGGGCTTTCCACAAATCAAGGTTTAATATTGATCTTTCTCAGTGCTTTTCCCGCAGAAGAGGATGATTTCTGTGTAATATAACCTTGATTGAGCTGTGCATGCCCCTGTTGATATCAGCAATACTGTTAGTGCAGTTAAAAACTAATCAGGGTTAGGAAACATGCAGATTTTATGGAGACATAGAAGATCATAAGAAAACGACTCCCAGTCTGAGAATTTTGTGATGCTGGAAAAGACTGTAAGGGAAGCCTATGATCCTCCAAAGCAATCAGGCAAAGTTCTGGTGTTATCTAGCATTTCAGAAGCACACAATGGAGAAAACTGAACATAAATTACTGATGTTAAAAGAAACTAATGAGCAAACAAAAACACCTACAGAAAAAAAAAGCGAGCAATTTTAAGTTTACTCCTAGCTTTACATCAGTAGAGAGGTACCAAAGAGTATGTCTGTTGTTGCCTTCTGCAGAAATTCTCCAACTTTAATTAAAGCAAGCTAAAAGCAGTCCTATATACTCTCTTTAACCCTCAGTTTTGTTTTTATTGTGGGTGCTCATACAGAGATGGCAGTACAATGAAAGTCATCTATACCAGTGATAAGCACTTTCTTCACCTGGAAAATTCTCTCCTTTCTCCTGTAACCCTTTTAAAAACTTAAACACACAGCCACTGTAATACAAGTCAGTATTTGTCCAGTATCTGATAAACACGGATTACAAAAGGATGGCATTTTTTACTCTTATAAAGTCCTTAGTAAAAAGTACTTGTAGAAGACTGAACAAAATCATAGCCAGTGTAGTGGCTGATGGATATCCATACTGATGGATCTGCTTATTCATTTGTATGTTGTACATGATCAGACATTAATCCCATATATGTCAAGTTTAGTATGTTTCATCATTGTTCCCTGCTTTTGTGTTTTCATGCTTTAATAATAGGGAAGAAACAAATTAAGTATGCAACTGGCTTTGCTGTGTTTTGAAATGCAACTTCATCATGCACTTTCTGAATGCAAATCACAGTATCACAATATGCTAGATGTACCACAGTATGCTAGAGATTGGAAGGAACCTCAAAAGATCACCTAGTCCAATCCCCCTGCCGGAGCAGGAACACCTAGATAAGGTTACACAGGAATGTGTCCAGGCGGGTTTTGAATGTCTCCAGAGAAGGAGACTCCACAACCTCCCTGGGCAGCCTGTTCCCGTGTTCTGTCACCCTCACTGAGAAGAAGTTTCTTCTCAGGTTTAAGTGGAACCTCTTGTGTTCCAGTTTGTACCCATTGCCCCTTGTCCTATCATTGTTTGAGATGCTCCACTCCCTTAATCATCTTAGTTGCTCTGCGCTGGACTCTCTCCAGCAGGTCCCTGTCCTTCTTGAACTGAGGGGCCCAGAACTGGACACAATATTCCAGATGAGGTCTCACCAGGGCAGAGTAGAGGGGAAGGAGGACCTCTCTCGACCTACTAACCACCCCCCTTCTAATACACCCCAGGATGCCATTGGCCTTCTTGGCCACAAGGGCACAGTGTTGGCTCATGGTCATCCTGTCTTCCACTAGGACCCCCAGGTCCCTCTCCCTTACACTGCTCTCTAACAGGTTGTTCCCCAACCTATACTGGAACCTGGGGTTGTTCCTGCCCAGATGCAGGACTCTACACTTTCCCTTGTTATATTTCATCAAGTTATTCCCTGCCCAACTCTCCAGCCTGTCCAGGTCTCGCTGGATGGCAGCACAGCCTTCTGGCGTGTCGGCCACCCCTCCCAGCTTAGTGTCATCAGCAAACTTGCTGATAGTACACTCAATTCCCTCATCTAAATCGTTGATGAATATATTAAATAATACTGGTCCCAGTACTGACCCTTGAGGCACTCCACTAGATACAGGCCTCCAACTAGACTCCGCCCCATAGACTACAACTCTCTGGCTTCTCTCCTTCAGCCAGTTCACAGTCCACCTCACTACCCGATCATCCAGACCACACTTCCTCAATTTAGCTGCGAGGATGCTGTGGGAGACTGTGTCAAACGCTTTGCTGAAGTCAAGGTAGACCACATCCACCGCTCTACCATCATCCATCCACCGTGTTATTTCCTCATAAAAGGCTACGAGATTGGTCAAGCATGACTTCCCCTTGGTGAAGCCATGTTGACTGCCCCTCATAACCCTCTTATCCTTGATATGCCTTAAGATGGCACCAAGGATAAGGTGTTCCATCACTTTCCCAGGAATGGAGGTGAGGCTGACTGGTCTATAGTTACCCGGGTCCTCCTTCTTGCCCTTTTTGAAGACTGGAGTGACATTTGCTTTCCTCCAGTCCTCAGGCACCTCTCCCGTTTCCCAAGACTTGGTAAAGATGATGGAGAGCGGTCTAGCAATGACCTCCGCCAGTTCCCTCAGCACCCGCGGGTGCATCCCATCTGGACCCATGGATTTATGGATATCCAGATTGCTCAACTGGTCTTTAACCCATTCCTCATCGACTAAGGCAAACCGCTCCGTTGACCTGTCTTCATCTGAGGTCTCAGAGGTACAGGGCTCTTCAGGACTGCCTCCGGCAGAGTAGACAGAGACAAAGAAGGCATTCAGTAACTCTGCCATCTCTGTATCTTCTGTCACCAGGGCACCCATCCTATTCATCAGTGGGCCTACATTGCCTCTGGTGTTAGCTTTATCTGCCATGTATTTGAAAAAGCTCCTTCTGCTGTCCTTGACCCCTCTCTCCACCTTTAATTCTAAGGAGGCCTTAGTCATCCTAGCTGCCTTCCTACATCCTCTAGCAGCAGCCTTATATTCCTCCCAAGTGGCCAGCCCCTCCTTCCATGACCTGTAAACTTTCCTCTTCCACTTTAGCATATCAAACAATTCCCTATGTAGCCACGCAGGTCTCCCAGCCCTCTTCCTTGACTTCCTACGTGTTGGGATGCTCTGATCTTGAGCTCGGAAAAAGCAGTCCTTGAATGCCAACCAACTATCTTGGGCCCCTTTACCTTCATTCAGCCTTGCCCTCAACCTTCACTGCCTAGACCAGACTCTCCTTGTTAGTGAGGATGAGATCCAGCAGCGCACCTCTCCTGGTTGGCTCATCCACCATTTGCATGAGGAAGCTATCATCCATACACTGGAGGAACCTCCTGGACTGCGGCTGGGTTGCCGAGTAGTCCTTCCAGCAAGCATCAGGGAAGTTAAAATCCCCCACAACCACCATGACCTGTGACTGTGAGGCCGCTCTCAGCTGCCTGTAGAAGGCCTCGTCAACTTCCTCACCCTGATCTGGTGGCCTGTAACAGACACCCACAACAGTATCACCCCTGCCAACCTCCCCCTTAATTCTCACCCACAGACTCTCAACTTGCTCATCATCTGTCCCTGGACAGAACTCAGTGCATTGTAGCTGCTCTTGCACATAAAGAGCAACCCCACCACCCCACCTGGCTGGCCTGTCTTTCCTGAAAAGGACGTAGTCCTCCATGACTATATTCCAGTCATGTGAGCTGTCCCACCACGTCTCTGTAATTGCCACCAGGTCATAATCTCCTGACTTAACACAGGTTTCTAACTTCTCCTGATTATTTCCCCTGCTGCTTGCATTGCTGTACAGACATTTCGGGGAGCGAGCTGAGCACACCGATTTCACCCTAAATGCAATGCAAATGATAATAAGCTTTTTATTTCTTGTATAACTTGTATGGGAAATAGGGATAATAAAAACCTGGGACTTTAGAGAGTGGAATGAGCTCTTACTGATTTGCAACTCCATATGAATAATACTTACTCTTTCCTTTTAATGTGTGCATAGAAAAGAACTACTGACAATGAAACCTTTATGTGGATTTGGTTTCAAAATTCCCTATTAAATGATATTTCAAGAATGTATTAATTTTACCTAACACAAGCTAAGTGCCAGAACTTCAGGATGTTTTGTTCCACACAACAAAACCACTACTAAATGGTCTCTCTTACATCTGTGAACAGGACTATACATCAGTTTTCCAGTCAGCCACACAGCTATCAATGTGAGTTTTAGTAAGCCAGAAAACTGAGCCTTTGAAAGAAAAGCGGTTCTAAAACACATAACCGCTAAAGTCTAGAAACATCTTCAGAGCAAATGTCTATGCTTAAAATTCTGTTACCACATATGACACTTAAATAATTATTAATCTTGAATATCAATGTATTTTGGCTTATTAAAATAAATAACTTGACTTGGTTATTGGCTTAAAATGTGTTTTCCCAGCCTTTGGAAATTGTTAACTTGAAAATTTCAGTTTCTTTTAATAAGACAAAAAGCATAAACAAACAATGTTGGCACTAATCTAGCATAGACCATTGAGTATGCTTTGCTGTCACACCTTTCCTGAAGAAGTACGAGCCATTTAAGGCAAGGTCAAAAGCTATCAAAGACTTCTGAGTCAGATGTTGCTTCCCAAACTGCAGTGATACTGAATTCAGCAACTCACTAGTCCTGAAACCACCTTTACTCTCTGCTGCTAAATGAGATCTTTAGGCTAGCTCTAAGAATCCCCATCAAAGGTATAAGCAACAGTAGTTTTCATATGCCTTTATAAAAGTGTGACTTAACAAAATTTGATAGCAAGGTTCAGCCTATTGCTTCCTGAATGAATAAAATACACAAGGAAAAATGAGGTAAAATCAAGCTAAAACAATTTTTATAGAAACAAAAGATGAAAAAGGGTCTCGTTGACTCCCCTTGAGTGGAGGATGTTCAATGCTTTCCAAACTCCTGGTGGAGCCTTGGTGAGGCTAGGCCTAGTCTTAGTTTCCAACTTCATTAACTGTTTAAAGGGTTACAAGTGGCAGGGGAGCCCAAGAATGCTGGCTAATATTCAAGGATCACCTGCTTGAAGCTCAGGAGCGTTACACCCCAACAACAAGGAAATGTGGCAAAAGGCCAGGAGGCCTCCATAAATGGTTAAGAAGCTGCTGAGCAAACTCAGAAGAAAAAAAGAAAAAAGCTTATGGATAGTGGTAGCAAGGGCAGGCAGCCTGGGATGAATGCAGGACATTGTCCAGGAAGCTAGGGGTCAGGTCAGGAAATCTAAGACCCAGTTAGAATTGAGTCTGGCCAGGGGTGTCAAGGATAACAAGAAGGGCTTCTATAGGTATCTTGCTAACAAAAGAGCAATATAACTATAGCCTAGAGATAACGTGGGGGCTCTCTGGAAGGAAATGGGAGAACTGGCTACCCTGGATTTGGAGAAGGCTGAGGTTCTCCATGGCTTCATCTCTGGCTTTACCAGCAGGTGCTCTAGCCATGCCACTCAAGTCTTGGAAGGCAGATGCAGGGACTGTGAGAATGAAGGCCTCAGGCCTACTGTAGGAGAGGATCAGGTCTGAGGAACCTGAATATGCACACGTCCATAGGGCCTGACAAAATCCATCAGTGGGTCCTGAATGAGCTGGCAGATGAAGTTGCTAAGCCACTGCTCATCACATTTGAAAAATCATGGCCATCAGGTGAAGTTCCCAATGACTGGAAAAAGGGAAATATAACCCCCATTTTCAAGAAGGGGAATATAGAAGACCCAGGGAATGGCAGAGCAGTCAATCTCACCTCTGTGCCTGGCAGGATCATGGAGCAGATTCTCCTGGAAAGCATGCTAAAGCACATGAAAAACAACAAGGTGATTCGTGACAGCCAGCATGGCTTTGCTAAGGGCAAATCATGCCTGACCAATTTGCTGAGTTTTATATGATGGGGCTATAAAACTGATGGATAGAGGCAAAGCAGCTGATGTCATCTATCTGGACTTGTGAGAATCATTCAACACTGTCCTGCACAATGTGCTTGCCTCTAAACTGGAGAGACATCCATTTGATAGATGGACCACCCACTGGATACACAATTGGCTGGATGGCTGCACGAAAACAGTTGCAGTCAATGGTTCAACATCCAACTGGAGACCAGTGAAGAGTGGTCTCCAGCTGTCAGTGTTGGAACTGATCCTGTTCAACATCTTTGTCGGCAACATGGACAATGGGATTGATTGTGCCCTCAGCACGTTTGCCAATGACACCAAGCTGTGTGGTTTAGTTGATAGACTCAAGGGAAAGGATACCATCCAGAGGAATCTTGACATACTTGAGAAGTGGGCCTATGCCAACCTCATGAAGTTCAATAATGTGAAGTGCAAGGTCCTACACCTGGGTCAGGGCAATCCCAGGCACAGCTATAGGTTGGGTGGAGAACAGATTCAGAGTGTCCTGGGTTTAGCACTAGCAGTCATTGTTTTTGTCTTTCTTGGTAGCTGGTGCAGTGCTGTGTTTTGACTTTCGGGATGGGAATAAAGCTGATAAAAATGATGTTTTGGTTTGGCCAAGGACTTTGTGAGCCTCATGCTCTGCCAGGGAGGAGGGGAAGCCGGGAGGAAGCAGAGACAGGATGTCTGACCCAAACTGACCAAAGAGGTATTCCATACCACAGCACGTCATGCCCAGGGGGGAACTGGGAGTTACACAGAAGGACAGAGGGCTGCCGGGTAGGACTCATGGTTCGGCGGGTGGTATTGTACTCTTTTCCCTTGCTATTATCTCTTATCATTGTTGTTAGTGGTGGTAGTGGTGGTGATTTGTGTTATACCTTAGTTACTAAACTGTTCTTATCTCAGCCTGTGGGAGTTGCATTCTTTCGATTCTCCTCCCCATCCCTCTGGGAGTGGGGAAGGGGGGGAGCCCCTGGGGAGGGGCGGGACGGACACGTGGGCCTCAATTGCTTCCAGCCCGGCACCACCCACTGGGAGTGAGTGCACAAGCTCATAATGTATATACATTAATATAGCAAGTGTAGTAATTACCTATGATTCACATTGCAAATGTTAATTTGCATCTTAAAACCACAGACTGCTACTAGGTGAAAGCTATGTAAAAATCACCTCTCTGGTGAATTGGTACACTTATGTAGAATCACAGAATGGTTCACTAATTGTGAATGAGAATTTCACCAACCAAAACAGTCAGTGGGCAATAACTCCATTTAGTCCATATGAAGCACTGAAGTAAGGTGTAATCTTAATAGATTAAGCCTTCACAGGTTGATTCTACATTCCTATATCAAACAGGACTCACAACTGAGAGATTTCACCGAGATTCAATTGTCTCCTTTGGAAAATGTAGCAGGGTTTATCTCATTATCTGAAAAGTTTTCTAGAACTTCTGGTGTTTGAAGTCACAATCCAGGGTATGAATCTTGAGTTCTGGGTTCTTTACCACCCCTGAAGATTTTCAAATTCAAGTTTCTAAACCTATCACAACAGCACAAAACCATGGATTGTCTGGATCCTTTGTTCATTTCTTGTCAGGCCCTTCGGCTCTCACTCCATTCCCAGCTCAGAAAACTTTCTTTCTATTGTAACATACTACTGTACTGCATTTCTACTACAAACAACTCGCTGGCAAGTGTTACAGTTGATCTTTCTTTTTTTTTGCTCAATCATATTAGAAGCTTATATCATCATTATCAGCCTTATATAATGCAAATTCTTTATATTTTACTATTCCATGTTGTTTAATTTTTATTCTTCAGGAAGGTCATCCTGTGCATGTGTATAATACCATAGACCTTTCCCACACCTTTTTTCTGAAACATCTCTCAAACTGCCAGCCTCGCAAGCCCATTTCTTCTATTTGTACTGTGGCCACAAATCAATATATTAAAAAAAGTTTCTACTTTAATTATATTTTTTTCCTTTCCATTACCATTTTTCTGTTTTACTCATTGCACATACTCTGCTATATTCCATGTTTTTTCTACAGTATCAAAGAAATATCATAATTTTATTCTATTCCAAATGTATTCTTTTGCAAGAATCTGTATTTCTTTCCTTTAGGAAGGATTCAGGTATCTAAGAGACCTGTCAAATTAGTAATGTTTTAGTAATAAATTTAGTAATAAATCCATGTAATGTTTTATGACTTCACTGTTCCCTTTCAATTCCCATTTTTTTAATTATCCTGGCTTTCAAGACATGCTCCACCTGAGACAAGAAACATCAAAGTAGCTTAGTATCAAGTCATTCAGGACTGTTTTCTTGCTTCCTTTTATTATCCTCCTATTTTTTTTATTTGTACAAATTACTTTTTTTGTTATCCATTTACAAATTACTCCCTTCACATGTAAAATTGTTAAAAACGTTTATTAAAATATTCATTAATTAATTCTCCAGTGCCCTATGTTGAAACTGTGATTTCCTGTGTTGGAAGCCATGTTACACACAGTGTTTGCTGCAGAAGGAATAAAACTCTTGACTGTGAAATGAAAAGATTCACAGAGGCTAAAAGAAACTATTTTCACAAAACCTCCAAAAAGATTCCTCCAGGATTTCCACTGCATCCTTTCAGGTGAGAAATCTGAATGATCGGACAGCAACAACAGATAAACTGTCTGTGCAGCATCACTTCAAACTGTCTGTGCAGCCTTACTTCCTGTTCCATCCTTCAAACCCAGAATTACAACATTGTAAAGTGAGCATGTTCTTCCCCTGAAGGTGCATGTTGCCATGTCTGACCTGTTCTGGGTTCTGTGTCTCAACCAAGGAAGAAATAGGTCTTAAATCCCTAATGAAGTCATTTTTAGCTGCAATAATTTGTAAGATGCACTGCACAGAGATAGCTTTTCTTTTCCCCTTAAAAAAGCCCCAGCATGAATCAAAACTTGAAGCCTTGCAATCAGAAGACAAACTGTACTATTCTGCCTGTACTGGAAAGAAAAAAAAAAAAAAAAAGTTAAGACTGGTATTTATACTGCCTTTATTTCTGACATGCTTTTTATACTCAATGTCACCCACATTATAGAGATCTATGATTAAAAAAATATAAGTAGTAGTATTAGAAGGGTTTGAATTTTATGTTGTCTTACATATGGCTGAAAATTATTCCAAATATCATTTTTAGTGTACCCAGCATCCAGAATAATGTGGCTCTGTTCATTTATTTTTGGTTTATATTTGTTTTTGTGCATTTCTGATCTCTGCAGTCCCTGCAGACAATTACAGCAGTGTTTTCCTGCAGGGCTGCTAATAATGTTGGGAATCAGATTTTACATGATCTTGAAAGAGCTCAATTTTCATTAAAAAGATACATTCTCCAGCGGCATAATACGACTAGATGCTGTAAAGACAAACCTGTAATAACAGTAAAACTGCAGCAGATGGCACTAGAAGGAGGGTTAATCAGGGCCACGAGGAAGATGAGGGTATCAAGAAAACTGAAATAAATAGGACGAAAAGAACAGAAACGTTTTCATTTTACAATTGTATCTCTCTTTCTGGGCCCCCCCGCCCCCCCCCCCCCCCCCCAGTCTCCTGAAATAAAGAAAAGTAGTAAAGCTGGTTGAATGCAGAAAATGTTGGCTTGATAAGAGCTGGGTTAGTGAAAGGTGAGATGCAGAAGATGGTAAGTGAATTGTTAATTTCCAGCTTGGTTGCTGGTTTCCAAGCACTTTATGGAACATGAGGGATTTACTGGGATGGATTAAAACAAATATCTTCATCCAGCTGGTATTGTTACTGATGACATTGCTTACTTCCAGTCTTGTGCTTCATAAGCAAATATTCATTTATTATATTTGTTTTCATTAAACAATATATATAGTGAATAACGATGATGCAATGAAAATGAAAATAATTGCTCTCTTGCAAAGTCTCCCTTCTGCCAGAAGCAGAGGAAACTGCATTCCCTGGCCTACATCTTATAACTGTCCTATGTCTTTATCATCTTCTAAAATTGTTTTAAGCACATCACAGCTGTACCAGGAGTATCATTAGCATGAATTTAAAAGTGTTTCCTCTTTATAGACAAAAAAGTCATAGTAAGAATAATTTTTAAGAGGAGTTATTTTTCTATCAGTTTGAGTCTGCTAAGAAAAAAGACTTCGTTATAAAGTCCTTCATTTGTAAATGAAAGCTGGCAACACCAAAATCAAGTAACTTGAGTCTTGCACAACCAAATTTTGCAGATGTTTCAACAGTGAGGATGAATCTATAACAAACCATAGTTGTTTTGCTGGGCACTTGCAGTCTTTCTTAATAATACATACATGTAGATCCACTGGGAAAAATCCTTTATCAAAACAGTTGAACAAAATGTTACATTTCTAAGGGAAATAAAATGAATAGGAAATTTGTCACACAGGGGAAATTTCAAAAATAAGAGATGAGAAAGAAAACAAAACACTGAAAGAGTGAGGGAAATAAGAGTCCACCATGAAAAGACACTTGTAAAAAAGCTATGCATCCAAACAGGAGTGGAAAAGACTTGAGTTCCACAAAAAGGAGCTCAGAAATTAATAACAATCCTGGACATTGAATGGAAGAGATGCTGGAGTAGAGGCAAGATTATAGTGAGCAGAAACAGTTCATGGATGCAGGAGAGAGATATTTCATGATGCAACAGCAGAGAAGAGGTTGCAGTATTCTGAGTGAAGCAAGCTATGTTACCTTATGTACTTCCTAGATACCACAGATTCATCCCTGAATAAAGAAGATAATTACCTTCACATTCTAGATACACACCGTTGTATAGACTTCTGTAATGCTGCCTATCCATGCACAAACGTATGTGCACATTTCAGCATATTATTTTAAGACTTTTTTTTATCATTATAAAAGTACGTTATATCCACCTATATATTACTTGTAAATCAGACAAAAAAAAAAAGAAGTGACTTTTCTCTGCCAGATGTTATTTTTTTCATGACTGAAAGCTTTTTTTATAAGACAAATATTTACCGAAATGGCATTGGCCTTTTTACTGAATTTGAATTACATTACCAGAACAACAATTCTTCCTAATTCAAGCCCTGAGGTTCTTAGAGCTAATCCTAAGCAAAACTACTCCACAGAATGTCCTTGCCAATATTTTATGTGATATTTGTCCTATTTTTAAACATGAAATTTTGTCTAGCTGCAGAGTCCAGGACAATCTCACGAGATATTCTTTAGAGATGAGATGCATCACAAGGAATATTTTTATGCTCATATTAATTTAGTCAGAAGGTCAATATTAACTCAAGGAACTATATGACAAAGAAATCCACCTTATGGACAAATTGCTCTATAATTGTACTAAACTCTGGAAATAGAGTTAATAATTTAAGAGAGGATTCAGGAGAGCTTATGATCTACATAATTTTTAATACTGTTTCTTTATGCCTTTTTCCCACAAATAAAAGTTGGTATGGAGGAGAGGAAGGCTGGATGCACAATATATTATGTTAACTTCCGCATAATCCTTGTGCCCAGGATGGTCAGAAATAGGCCTTTTAAATCTTAATCAACTTGATTTGCTGTTTTAAAACGAATGTAACCAAAATCAGCATTAAGTACCATTCAAAAATTTTTTTTTTTGCATTTTTATTCCTGATATTTTGATTGAGCCTTGAATATATTTTTATAAAACCTAAATTAGGCTGGCTGAGGTAGCATGAAACCAAAACACAGCTTACTCTTCCTTCTCTAGTTGAATCAGAGCATTCTTCAAGGGGTAAAGAAATTGATCTAAATAAACAAAGTTCAGAAGTTTCTGGGGGCTGGTTCACATTTCTTCTCCATCCCACAGCTGCTCGAGACACCAAACCGTTCTACATGGCAATCTGCATTAAATTACACAGCCTCTGCAACACACAAGAAGGAAACTTAGCAGTATCCAGTCTAGGTTCTGACCCACCAACACCAGAATCCTTTTAGATGGAAAAAACTGTTGGTATATCTGAGCATAAGAAGTATGAAACCCTTTTGTAGCACATAGTCACAATAATTTTTGCCATACATAAAGACAGCTTGCACAATGGAAATCTTCTAGAAGCAGAGCTGATGGAGCCACTGATGTGATCCTTTGGTGCAGCCTTTCCCCTTATTAATCTCAGGAATTCTCTAATTGGGACTTGAGGACTAGACTTGAGGACTAGACTTGGAGACTATAATTTTTCTATAGTTAACATATACAGCAATTTTTGCAGAAAACACTTTGAGGATGTAGTTTAAATATAATGACCTGAAATGGCTCTAAAGTTTTTTCCAAATGAAGCGCTTTCCCAATGTAATGGAAGTGCAAACATTAGGCCAGTTTATACAAAAGTGTAGAAAGCAAAATGTGCTTTACTTGGGTAACTGGTGCCTGAAATCTTTAGGGAAAGATTGGCACAATCATATTTATATGTGTTTATTTTTAGCATAAAGTACAATAGCAATAAACCTGACCATGGATATTCATGGTGCAGTTTTCTGAGGTGCAGATGATCATTTGGACCTATTCTAACTTCATAAGTATAACTAGACTGCTCTTTTAAGTTTAGGTTCTCTACTACAGGTAAAATGCGTTCATTCAGAAATCTAGAACTTCTAAGGCTCTTGCAGCTGAAAGTGTACAAAATTAACACACTAAAAACCCCCACAGTAAGGCAGCATGTGCAGCTAAACCTTTCCTCTGCCCTTCCTCAAAACAGATTAAAAAAAAAAAAGAAAAAAAGGAAAAAAGAAAAGACGGTATTAAAAAGAAAATATAATGACAAAAAAAAAAAAAGAAAAAAAAAACCAAAACAAACAAAAAAACAAAACCGGCCAGGGCACGCACCCAGAAAGGGGCTGTGCCTCACTGCTCATGTGCTGGCTGCTCTGCCTCATTGTCTGGGTTTCAGCAGAGCCCACATTTCCTACCTGTCACCACCAGGGGTGTCCAGGACGCGCTGCGAGCGTGAGTGAGGCTTCAGCCACCGAGCGGTGCGGGGAGCCTGGCAGTTCAGCGCTGAGTGATCCTGTGAAACTGAAGGAGGGATTCTCGCTGCTGCTCTGCATAGATTGCTGTTGTTACAGCGAAAAGCAGATTTGGAGGTGTGTGCGTATGTGTGAGGAGATTCGGAGTGCATTTGATTGAGGTGTCTGGCCCCTGGGAAGCCCTGTGAGAAGAGGCAGAGGCAGCGAGAAGAGGCAGGAGCAGGACTGAAGTACAGAGCAGCTGTTTCCTAATACCCTGGCTCTTCTGAGTGCCTCCGTGAACATGGATTCTGTCACTGAAATCTTGAAGCTGCTGTTTCTTCTGTCTGTTCATGATTGGCACCTGGCAATGGCAGGGAATAAAGGTACGTATTGCATGCGATTTAAAACTCAAACCACAGTGTTTTGAAAACTTTGGGATATTTTATTTTCATTTATAATATTTTTGAGAAAAATGCTTATTGCTTTCAAATCATGACAGCAAGTTGCTAGGCTGAAAATGTTCTAAAATCCTTCTAGAGATTTTTGTCATGAGTCTCTGTACAGAATATTGTTTTTAAAGCTTACCTACAGTCTAAGTGTATCTGAAAGCATTTTGCTAAGGGTTGCATGTTCAGCCCCATTTTAATGTTTGTTTTCTGACTGTAAATGCAGCATTTTCCAAGGAATTTCATCTTACATGAAGATTACTGTCAGATTTCTATTGTGTACTGTTTCAACTTGGTTTTTAACAATTTGTAATTTTGAAAGCTTTCAATTTCCTAAATTGAGCTGGCACACAACTAATGGACATTACTGTGCAGTTGAAGAGCAGTACAAATGTAACAGGGAAAACCGTGGGTAGCAAGACTTTATAGTCTCTGCATTGCTTTCTTTGGGAATATTGTTCATGCATGACTAAAGAAGAGAACACTATCAGTTCCAACAGAAAGTTTTGTTGGTTTTTTTTTTTTGGTTTTTTTTTTTTTTTTGTTTTTTTTTTAATGAGTTAGCCAGTAGTGTGGTCTTGCAAAATAAAGGTAGTGGTTACAGTTTTAAAGACGGTCTGCTATCTAGGAGGCCAATATGACATATACCTGAAAATCTCTGTTTTCAGTGTTGGATTATATTAATTATCTTTATATTAAGAATAAAAGTAAAAATTTACCAAATAATAATTTTCATGGGTTTTATCATTCAATACTAGTTCTGAGCTATTCTTGATCAATTTGATTCAGCTTCAGCAAGCTGAAGGATTTAATTTTGCATACATGTGATAGAACAGTAGCCTAAATGCCAGATGCTCATAATCTTAACAGAGCATATTTTCCCCCTTTTCTATTCAGACACTGGTTGTGCATCACAGGAATGGGGAGGGCAGGGGCAATGCATCTTTGGGAAGAAAGTGTATGCCAAAGCAAGAAGGAATGTTCAGGAATAACCTTACAGTCCAGTGTCAGGGGACAGCTCCCTGGGAACATGAGTGCAATGGCAGAGAAGTTTGAAGTGCTCAAAGGATCTACAGCCACGGGGGTTTACATATGGATGGTTTGTAAACTAAACATGCTCCCGTGAGCCAGACGTTCACACTGCAGCACCAAAATGATCTTGTGCTGTCATTCAGTAATGATATCTCATTTGATACTCAAGTGCATATTGTAGCCCTGAACATGAATACTAAGTTCCTCTTGTTAAACACCCTGCTGCAATTCAGCCACAGCTTTAATTCTCTTCATCATTCTGCATTGTACAGTTTATGAATACATCCATTTTCACAAGACCATGATAATTGAATTGCACATTAATAGCATTTGGCACTAGGCACAAAACTAAATCAGTTGCTTACAGGGAGGCATATTAAAACCGTTGCAAAAAAGACTTGCATTACACAGTTATGCGGTAAAGCACTAGAGGTCACTCTTACAATTTAGGAAGCAAGGTTTGACGAAAAGGCTCAAGCTTCTTCCCAGTGCAGAATTATGAACCATAAAATAAATCAGGTATGAAATACATTTACTACTGGCCTTCCAAAGTACTTCTCAAAACCAAGGCAAGCTTACAGTATAAAAATGAGGGACTTGAATGATGCAATTTTCCATATTTATTTTAGTGTTTATTAATGTGTAGTGTCTTTATTTATGAATAATTCCTAAATCCTGTGTCAAATCACTCATCTGAACTAAAAAAGTAAGAACTCTCCCATGCTATAAGCAAGGAAAAGTAAATCATTTAAATTAAGGAGTGAGTGCTAACATGATGAGAATTTGGACAATCTAATGCATATGATGCCTTTGCAGTATCTAGTCTGGAAAAAAGGAATCCCTTTATATATTATTTTGGGAGTGAACATTTCAGAGGGAGGATTAGTTGGGTTTAAAAGTGAGAGTTTCCATCTCAGTTATCAAAGTATGAATTGGTTAGTGTGCTAGGTTTCATAAAATGACCTTAGGAGAAAAGTTTTTTCATAATTACTGATTACAGTAGGTACAAACAGCAGCCATGATCTATTCCCTTGACCTTCCTTTACTCCTTTCTCTTGAGAAGTTGAGAAAGAAGTGAAATCTGTTTCAGTAGCTGATTCTACTTCGAGCATTAATGTATTCAGACAGGTTTATGAAACCAGGTAAAGTTCAGTATTCTTGCATGAATTTTGATGGTTAGATTGTCCAGTAGGCTGCCAATCATTGACAAAAAATAGAAAAAATAGGACTTTTCAGTATTTTTCCTCTAAATTCATTTATTTTTCTTTTTTAATGTATGGTTATTTCCTGAATGCCTAACTTCTGCCTTGTCTTCCTTCAGACCCACTGCCATTAAGGCCAAAATAAAAACCTTTACACTTTACCTTGAAATGTCAACATTGATGTCACTCTGTCAGTTTTATAAAGAAACTTTATTAGATCAAAATTAGATCTGTTCTAATTATGTCTGTATGAAGGAATCAAAATACTCCTCTTTTGAATAAAATGATTTTTAGGTTCTTAGGTTACCTAAAAGTGACAGGCTTGATTGACTACCTAGAGTAAGTTAATTTCTGTGGGTTTATTTTGGGTTTGTGTGCTTGTTTTCTGCTGAAAAAAAAGCACTAACATTTCCAACAAAGAGCAGAAATAATTCCTGCTGGAAACTCAAAACATTTTAGAAGTTCTGTAGTAGTGCTGCCTTCTGCTTTCTTATGCTTCCTTCCTTCCCAAAGAATTGCACTACCAAAGCAGTGGACAGAAGTTTGAAGTGCACAGCCCCAAATAAGTAACTGTTTAAGGTCAAGCGTGATTTTTAAATGAAGGATTAAAGTAAATATTCCTGTAAGATTTTTTCCACTGGTTCTATAAAACATTTCTATTTTATTGGGAACTTCTTCTACAGCTGTAAATTAGCAAGTTACTAAATCAGCCCTTGAGAGCTTGCCAGAAATTTGTACTCTTACTAGGTGCAGTATTTTTTTAATTTTTTTTAACTCTGTAAAACTGAAGTGTTGCACGAAACATAATTAAATCCTCTGCAGGCATCAAGTCAACTGTGACTAAAAATGATAAAGGTTAATTTTGATAGTGAATGGAAATAAAGAGAACACATTAGGGACTTGTGTAAATTCTCACCACTTTATACCTGCTTCTCTTTGTTAAAACTTTCCAGTTTTACATAAGATTTTATCAATTCAAATTTTCTTTCTTTTTTCTGCAGTAATTATAATTTTAGAAATGCAGAAATTATTATTATTACTGTTATTATCATTTTTAAATATCAGGGATTTTTTTTGGGGGGGGGGGTTTGCTAGTGCTACAACACAAAACCTACTCTAAAGCTGACAGAGAATGGTGGTTAATGATACTGAAGTTTTAAAATAGAGGAGTGAGTGATCACATACCTTGATTACATTATCAGGTGCAAGTCAGTGTACAAGTAATATCCAGAGGGAAGAGATTACTTGCTACAGGGAACATACTGGATCTTAATCTAGAAAATAATTTCATTCTGGTGTTAATCATTGGTACCAAACAGTTCCATAGACTGTTTGACAACTCTATGGAATCACACTGAAAATATGCTAAAATGCTATTTACCACAAACAATTTAAATTAAAATGTAATTTTTTTGTGATTAGCTTGCGGTTGATATGAAGTGTAGGGGAGATGAAAGTAGAAACTTCCTTAATCGTCTTTTAGTCTCATTAATATTTATCTTCTTTTCATTATTATCAATCTCTGCTCTGCAATAGCAGTGGAGACCCCTTCAGAGACTAGTCATGTCTGGGCAATTATTTACATGAATAAAACATTACAGACATCTCTAGTATATTTTGCATGTTTTTAGTACAGTAACATCAAAAGGTTGTACCAAGATCAAATCTAAACCAATACCAATCGAAAAAAAACTGTCAAAATTTATTTCTGACTTTCAAGGCTGAGAATTCACAGGAAGGCATTGGGTTGATTACACTGAGTATAATCAGGAATTTGCATCCCAGAGAGCTAGGCTTTCAAATTCCCATGTACATGTTGTCTCTGGGCTCAGTCAGTGGGATGGATGGAGAAAATTTGATTATGATTGATGGATAGTGACAGACAAGTAATGACATTCTTGAAGTATGTTAGAATAAACCGTAAAATGAAAATGCAGTAGGTTATATATGAAGTATATCGTCAGTGCTGGTAATAACGATCGCATTACATGTTGGGATATACCGTGTTTTAGTTCTGTATGCATATAAGGTACAATTCTCAGCTTTAGTATTTTTATCTTTTGCACTGCTGTATAAAGCAACAAATAGTTTGTCATATATTAATATATCTCATGTGATGATATATTTACCAGTATTCTGCCTACTGCTTCATCTTCATAGCTTCTAAAAGTTTAGCCAGGAAAAGTAGGTCAAATCTCTCTGCCATCCGTTCTTACCCCTGCTGCCTCCCACCCCAAAGAAGCAAATCAAAGAACACTTGAATGCTTGAAAAGCATTCATTACATGTTTCAAGTATTTATGTTCTAACACCCCCCCCCCCCCCGACCCTGTAGTTTGCTGCTACTTGCTACTGTGCAGCATTGCACAGGATTACAGCTCTGTTTTTTTGTGAAAGTTAGAACTGCTTCTCAGTACTTTTAGATGTTTATTCATTGTTAGTTGCTCTCAACTAAGAAGGTGACAACAGAGGTGGGGCAGTGAGATCCATCACTAACTGAAAGGACTCTCCTTTGTAGAACACATCAAGCAATTTGTTAGGCATGATAAAGAAATACCAAATACTAAAACTAGAATGCATATTGGTGACTCTAGAAGTACACATTAACTTCATTTGAGAGGTTTCTGAAGTGAAAAGTTTATAAATTTTCTGTTTCCTCTCAGTTTTCAGTCTTTTTATGAAGAGGGGAAGAAAAACTAAAAAGAATAATGGTAATGGTGATCTCACAAGTTTCTGTATAATTGCTTGTTTTCATGCAGTGGTAAGTAGGACCAATATTAAATAGTTTTGGTAGATTGATCTGGTAGTTCTTGAATATAAAATACTTTTTGTAACTTACAACTTCTAACTTTGGCAGTCAGAGTCTGTGACTGAGTTCTGCATTAAAAGTTCAAAGAGATTATGTGTATTTCAGCATACAAACGTGTTACATAAATGGCATTATGACAAAAGCTGTCTCTCTAAACTTGAAAATAACATAACATGTACAAGACAGTATGTTCTCATGACAAAAGTAGTTTTGTTTTACTTTTTTGTAAAAAAAATGGTGCAGCTTTAACATGAAGGTTTAACCAAATGTGGTTAATTGAAATTTTGACTCTTCAGTGTTCTATATTTAAATAGTTCAATAATAGTTATCTGATGAGTGTTTGTATTTTATGTATGTGCAAGTGTAACATTGTAGACTGATGTTTGTCAAAAGAATACTCTGTAGGTCTTCTACCAGATGAAAACTATGCCAGTAATCTTAAGTCTGTGAAATGAGGAGGAGTGTTGGTGTCCAATATTTTGCTTTTCAGGAGACAGTTTTCAGTGTTTATTACAAGTTTCTGTGCTATTTTTTTAGTAAGCAAAATGTAGTGTGGACTGTGAGGTAAAAATGATACTGTTTATATTCTACTTAATGAGTATTTTCAGTGCAGTAATTTGAAAAGTGAATGAGAACCAGGAAATTTCTGGCATCTAAAGTAGATTATAATTATTAACTACAGAATTATTATTTAAATGCCATACTCACTTAATAGACTAGTGAAGAAAACTACCTCTAGGGTTTTAGATCTCGAAGGATAGAGAAAAAATACAGTTAGGAAATCTATCCAGCTGGGTAGCTGGTCTAATTACTTTTTTAATAAGTAGATCTCGTTATTTGGTTGTGCTCAAGAATAAGCTATTGCTTGTTCCTTGCTGTTAAAGTGCCTGTTTGTTTCTATAGCAATCTTTTAGCAATTAAAATATTTACATATGTGGTCTTGAGGGGAAAATAGTTTAGAAACAGCATGCAGGAATATTTTAATTTACGTTTATTACTTAATATTGCTGTTTATTGAGCTGATAGCTGAAGGAGCTTTTGCTCTTTTTAAGGGCATTATCTGTCCACTTTTAAATCTAAATATAAAGAGCTTTTCAAAAACTTATGTTATTCCTAAAAAGTATAATTTTATAAAGTTTTTTTTTCCCCAACTATATCTGGTTGACCTGATCAGTTATTGTGAAAATATACTTTTAAGCAAAGTTCTAAACAACAATAAAATAAAGTCTTATAAAGTACGTGATTACACAAGGTGTGAAAATTTGCTCTTATTCAGATGCCATAACACCTATTAAACAGCCTCACTAGGAGAGCAAACTGAGTAAGTTATTATTAGAAAAGCAGAGATCTTGAATAAGATAGCAAGAGTAAGACCTCCAAAGGGTAACATGCACTATAAATATGATGCTGTTGACAGCCTGAGTTGCATACACGGAGCCCCAGTCACTTTGGTTAATTCACCAGCAGCATTGCGCTGTTCCGTCAGTTACATTTGTCTGGGTATGCTTATCATGGATATTCTGCAACTATCTGAAAGTTTTGCAGGAAGGAGAGGGGATATTATGAATTATGGTAAAGGTCGTATGATGTTTACTGCCATGTAATATTAACAATAAGATACTGATTTGAATCTGGAAGACATTTAGAATTAGAAATAACTATGGAGGACTTGAATTTTCACTGCTTCAGATATAAACAAATGCACCTTACTGTTGAGGTATATGATGAATTTTCCTGCAGAGACGATAATTGGGGTTTACCTGTATAAAATTAAAAATCTAAGAGTTGGATATTTGCTTCTGAGATAGCTAAGTCCCTTTTTAGTCGTATGAGAGAAAAAAAAAATATTTCTTACAGTCATGTAGAAGATGGAAGGAAGAAACAGCATGCAAATTTAGTTATCCAGTATGAGGCGATTACAGTGTAGAAGTGCCATTTGCCTCAGCACTGATTATGACTCTGAGTCTAAATAACTAGGTCAGCTGTAGGCTTTGTAGACATAAAAACTTACATGACATGGGTCCCAGTTCCATCAAAATACCCTTCTGTAATTACTGCTAGAAAAACGTATAGCAAGCTGTGTTTGGTATTGAAGCTCCTAGCTTGCCTAGTCTGTGTTCCGGTAGGTGGGTTTTCCTTGATTTCCCAAGGGTTAAAGCTGATACTGTTCACAGTCCTAGACAAAATAGAGGGTCTAAGTGAGGCGATGGAAAAATCCTACAAGTGAGAATGTATTTCACTCCTGAAAGGATGAAATACACAGGTATTTTGAACCTTATACAGTGTTGTAGTAAAGAGAAAAATTCATTAACTCAAATAAGCTGGAATTGCCTGTTCTTCCCACCTGGGGTACTCGGCTGTGTTTTAATCCTAGTCTTGTCAAAATTTCTTAAATATGTTTTTTTTTAAATTTATTTTCTAAAGAAAGCATAGGGTAAAAAGTGACTATTATGAGTAAATCAGCATTTATTTTCATAGAAGAGTAATAAAACAGATAAGAGTATCTTGGTATGTTTATAGTTACTTTAAAGCCTGTCTACTATCCATCAGCTAATGATGGTTATAAACTTACTGCTATAGAGGTTAGGAAGCCCTTTTATGCACCAAGCGAGCAAACTGGATCTCACTGTAACTTCTCCAGATCAGTCACTGGATGTTTTATTTACTATGCAGCAGTCTAATTTGCAGTAGTTTTGTAATCATGGGGAGACTTACCATTCTTTTTCTGGAATAAAACTCATAATCTTTAGTAACTAAGATTATATATTTTTTTTTTTAATTAATGAAAAATGGCACTGTGTCTTGATGTTCTGATTCAGCTAAAGCTCCTAGTAGAATCAATTGGAGCATCAATTGGAGCTTTGCCTAAATAAATATTGAATAAAAGCTTTAGAAAGAATGAGCTGAATATTCATTCAAGAGTAGTATGCTGAACAGTCTGAATATAACGGGTGTCTATTTCCTTTCTATATACCATGCTTTTTATGTGCTAGTCTCTTCATTTTGCTTTGGTTGGAGAACTCAGATACAGAACTGTGTAACAAACAAGAACTGCTCATTTGTCCCTTTTGACAAAAAATAAACATGGGGAGAAAAAGACATTTAGAATTTTAGCTATTTCCTGTGGTTAGAGAATTTATATGCCTACAGTGAAGAAGTACTGCTCTGTTTTTATGAGCAAATAGTAACATTTAAAAAAACACCAAAATGATTGATTTTAATTTTCAAGGGCAAAAGAGACTCAAGTCTACATTTATTTTTTAGCTTGCAGGAGTCCAGGAGTGGTTAGATATTCAGTCTGTCTGTCCCAGATGTTGAGAACACTGAGTGAGGTATAGAGTCACCATTATGAAATTGATTTCTGTTATGCTTAGGACACTGTTGTAGACACTGAGCTTTTCTTGTGTCATGTTTTTTGGCAGGGGGCAGGAGGGGTTGGAAGAGAACATAATCCACCATGGCAAAAATTACATCCCTTCTCTCTGTGCATTTTGATCCTTGGGAAGGGTGGTAATGTATTGTCTGTAGATATTCTAGGGAAGGATTGAGATGTAGGTAAGGGTATTCTAAGAAAGGCTGAGAAATTCTAACAGAGGATTCTCACCTCTTGTAAACTGTGTATGTGTGACGAGTGTACTGAAGGGGTTAATTTCTGTTTTGATAGTTTTAATATGGTTTTGTAACGTCTCAGTGGATGTGTTTCTGTGATACTGCTGCAGTGTCTTAGAAAAATGTATGTTGAGTAGAATCAAATTATGTCAAGTTTCAGTGTGTGGTTGTGCGTACTTGAACGTTACAGAGTGAAAGGCATGATTCAAAAATCTGCCAACAAGCTACTGTCAGGAAACTAATTCTGTGGTGACTTACTGAGGAAATCCTAATATGATGCTCATGTTCACACATTTGCTTTTATAGTTATGTTTATTTGTATCCATATCTTGTTGAATGCTTTGATTATTAGCAAACTTTTTTTTAGATTAATTTTTCATACCTTGTGGTTTGATAGTATCCAAGGTATTATGATTTACTGATTCGATACATATTTTATTATTTATAGTACTTCTGTGGCTTTAATTAATTACATTTGGAAAATAGTGTCTCAACTTGGATGTGTCCTTTTCTCAATCATTCAAGTTGGATACATATAACATAAAATAATCTAAAACCTGGAAGACCCAGACTCATGAGGATTTTGAAATGTTCCTGTGATCCTTGCCTTCCTACCCTGCCACTTACTTGCTAGCAGAGAGTTATGCGTAGAAGGAAGCTGTATTGAAGAAGTAATTCCTCTGACTTTGGAACCCCACTGCTAAAACCATGTTAAAACCACTTGAAATAATATACCGTTTCAGTCAGAAAAATCATGTACTATTTAGTGCAATAACATTTTTCAGAATAAAACACCGTAAAATACTAAATGTTTCTTAAAATGTAATTTCTTATAATATCTGACCATATAAATGGGTGGTAAATGGCAGTAAGTGATAAGCGCTCAGTATGTGACTCAGATGGAACATAAAGAGTGTTCAAATTTATAGTATCCCTTAATGTCCTAAATGTATTTGAAAGATAGTATCCACTTTAATTTATACTGACCAAATAATACATTGCAATTTTTCCTACAATTAATCTTTTCATCAGTGAGAAATCATATGCCAGATCATAGTGTGCTATCTGTATTAGTATAGGGACTTTCTCAGGAAAGAGGAATTGTTTTATTCCTGTAGACTGAACAGAGATTTTATTTTCACAGCCTAACTACAAGATTCAGAAGAAAAATATTCTCACTCCCATCCCACTAGACAACTCTCACTCCCATCCCACTGTGGGAGTGGGAGAGTATCTTATGTGAGCCATAGTTGCCAGCTGGGGGTTAAACCACAAGAAGGACTTAAAACTTAATTCATTGACTTATAAAAATTTACACTTGTCCAACATTCAGAAGATGTTCATGTTGGTTTGTTTTTTAATTGACTCTGGTTTAGTCTTTTGTCTAGGCTGAAATTTTCTGGAGTATGAAGTAATGTTATGTGATTAATCAAAAGAAAGGTTTGCAGATCCAGTGCTTTGTCAGTGACACTATTTTGTAAGCTGCTTCTTCTGTTCCCTTTTGCAGGCATCAGAAATTCAGATGCCAGATTTTTTTCTTTTTACCATGACCTCATTTTTTTGTGCTGGCAAGTTGTCCAGGAGTTGGATTGCCTATTTCTGACACGTAGTTTGGCAGCCAAGAGCAGCCTTGGCTGCTCTTGCTCTTTACTGTTTCTTACGGTTACTGAAAAATGAGGGCTTATCATAGTGGTGTGAGTGGATGGACACAGATTCTTCCAGCTTCAAAGTTATGTGTATACTTGAATATATAAAGAAACAACTAATAAAACAGAGAAGAGACTAATAGTCATTTAAAATATGTGTACTGCTTGTAGCCTGTATGTAACACATCGTCTTCTATGCTAGTAGATGAGTTTACTCACAAAAGTTTGTTTGTGCAATTCAACAGTCAGTGTTGGTAGGTCATCCTTATGCTGTCTTTAGGTATTGCATAACTTCTGTGAAATTCCAGAATTAAAATAATTGAACAAAACGAAACTTTACAAGGATTTTTTTAAGACCTGATCTTTTTAATTGTGGAATAAATAATAAAGACATGTGACCAGTTATTTTAATGAAGGCATGAATAATATGCATGCAGGTCTCCAGGCTTTTAAGTGTAAGTCTCTTTCTGGCCTTGCTGGTGGTGCTACCTGTCAAAGGAAAGACTTCAGCAGGGACCGAGCTGATATCAGCACCTGTAAAACAGCAAGAAAGAACTCTTAATTGTTTAATTCTTACATTTAAATTTCAGAAAAACTTTATACACAATAGCAATGAATTCTTTAGGCTGGCAAGATTGCTCTTGTAAGAGTAGAGTTGGAAATCTAGATGTAAAAAATGACTGCATATGCAGGGGTTTGTTGGTTTTTACAGAGAATCATGACTTTTAAATTGAACAAAAATGTTTAACATATGTTTTCATCTTTTTAATGTGCTTCACGCAGCAGTGCTCTCTTTGATCTCTATTTCATGCTCAGTTTTTACATATTTTCCTATGTATGTTCATGCGCAATTGTATGTGTGAATTTAATGCAAAACACAAGTATTTTAATTGGAGCTATCAATGCAGAATCTGCCTAAGGATGATAAGGAATAGATCTATTTTCGTTCTGCTAAGTGAACTTCAGGGTTAATGTTAATACACATTCAGATTAAAAATACAAATGTAGAACATCCTGCACAAACATTTTCTAGGGGTTTTCTGAATGTCTCCTTCACAGCTACTGTGTTCTGACCTCACATCCACAAGAAGCAATGCATTTTCAAATGATAGAAATCTTCTTAATGTCTTTTTTTCCTCTCATTGATAGCAGGTTTGATAAATTCTTGGTCTTCTTACGTCAAACAGTGAGCAGGCTTTCTCTTTTTTTTTTTTTTTTTTTTTATTCTGTAGTTAAAACTGTAGGTTTTGTCAAGAAAGGAGATAATCATGACAGTTAGGAAAGAATTTATTTTCATTGAGATTTAGAGTGGAAATTGGTGTTTTCTTTATTAGATTGGTAAGTTCCATTTACAGGGTCCATCAGGAGTCCAGATGGAGAGAGTTCTTGATTGGTCTCTGTGGTCTGTACAGAGCAAGGAAGGTTATCGAGTATGATCCTGCCACTGGATACTTTCTGTGGGTAGTAAGCTACAGACACTAGTAAAGCTGGGCCAGCAGCCAAATATTTAAGTTTTTATGGGTATGTACTTCACAACACATAAAATGTTTCTGCTTTTAAGAAAAATACTAACATTTTGTCTATTCCTTCTGGTTTAATTGTATTTTGGAGTAATTATAACAGAAATAGGTACCACAGAGTTAGGAATTTTGGCATGTGTCTTGTCCTGAGGATTTTCACACTGGCTAAACTTTCCAAAAAACACAGTAACTCTTTTTTATAGGTCTCATCTCAGGCGTTCCTTTAGGGTTTTGAGAAACCGGACGTTCCTGATTGTGCAAATACATGTGTGTCCTGGGTTTAGCAGTGGCAGTCATTTTTCTCTTTCTTGGTAGCTGGTGCAGGGCTGTGTTTTGACTTTCGGGCTGGGAACAAAGCTGATAAAAACGATGTTTTGGTTTGGCCAAGGACTTTGTGAGTCTCATGCTCTGCCAGGGAGGAGGGGAGGCCGGGAGGAAGCAGAGACAGGACACCTGACCCAAACTGACCAAAGAGGTATTCCATACCACAGCACGTCATGCCCAGGATGTAACGGGGAGTTACCCGGAAGGGCAGGTGGACTGCAGGGCTGGAGGAGGTATTGGTCGGTGCTTGATCGGACTGGGGGGCAAGTTATCGGTCGGCTGGTGATGGGGTGTTGTATTCTCTTCCCTTGTTATTTCATTTATCATTACTATTATTGGTGTTAGCATTAGTGATTTGTGTTATACCTTAGTTACTAAACTGTTCTTATCTCAACCCGTGGGAGTTGCATTCTTTCTGATTCTCCTCTCCGTCCCTCCAGGAGTAGGGGGAGGGCAAGAAAGGGGGGGGAGTGGGTAACAAGCTGTCTGGCTGTGGGTTAAACCACGACAGTTCTTTTTGGCGCCCAACGTGGGGCACGAGGGGTTGAGATAACGACAGATCTGACCGTCACAATGCTGATTTATTGGATCTCAGAGCTTCAGAATGTTGTAACTTACTTAGAGCCGGTATTTGCTGTGTTAGTGTTTATCAAGTGTGGGGCTTGGGCTAAGGTTCTTGTCTCACTGTACTTTATGGCAATGACTTGTAATACGGGCGAGCTCCAGCAGCAGGGCGGGACGGACGTGGCCGTGGACTGGTCCCTGGCCGTCCGGCTGCTCCTCACCGTCCTGGCCCTCGCCCTCGCCTCCGTCTGCCTGAGGCCCTGGGGAGCCGAGGGGGGGGCGGCCCCGGGAGCCGGCGGCTGCTGAAGCGCCCCGGGAGAGCCGCCCCGGGGACCAAGCGGGAGCGGGTCCGGAGGCCGGCAGGGAGCGGCTGCCGGTGGAGGAGGTCGGGGCGGTCGAGGAGCGGAAGGAGGCGGCTGCCGAGCAGCGGGAGGAGGCGGCGGAGGAGCCGAGCCCCATGGAGAAGCCGAGCCCCGCGGCTGAGCCCAGCCCCGCGACAGCCGAGAGCATTCCCCGGAAGCCGCCCACCGAGCCCCAGGAGGATGCAGGAGACCCCGCAGCATTTCCCAGCAAGGCAGAGGAGGAAGAGCTGGACTCAGGAAAAGAGAAGCTGGTGGTGGGAGAGCCGGCAAGCACAGCAGCTACACCAGCCCCAGTGACAAGTACAGCAGCATCGCTTGAGAGTTCTGAAGGTTTTGAATGGCCTTTGGGTACCCTTGGGACCTGCCTGCTGATTGTGATGGTGTTCACTATGTTGGTACACATGCAGAGTGTGTTTTACCCACCACCATTGTGTCTGATCCCAAAATTTAAGCAGAGTCAGGTTTGGGTCTTGTCGGGGGTTAGACAACAATATGGGAGGACCAAGAGGTTTCCCCCAAGGCTGGACAGCCATGAGTGGCAGGGCATGTGGGACAGTATGGGCAAGTATCTAGTCCACTGGGCCCCTCCAGTGCTTTGGAAACATTGGAGATGGAAGGCACCTCTATGGAGTCCCCAGCGACAAGTTGCAGAAACTGCTTAAGGGGACAGTGAATTATTTTGAGCCTGGTGGGCCCATGACCCTTAAGGCCAACAGAGCAGAGATGCAACATAGATATGGACTCATGATCGAGGGGTGGACTTAGCAATGGACACTATTGCCCAGGTTATTCAAGAGTGTGAACACTGTACATAGCCTCTCCTGTTCTGAAAGACTGTTACAAGAGATGGAGCCTGACATCATGGACCAGATGGACTCAGCAGCTTTATAGGGACTGGTCCATGCACTACGATGAGAGTGCACTTAGATAAGAGTGAGGGTATATTGAAAATGTGGGATCTGAGCATGACGTGAATGGTATGGAATAAGGGGTGGATAATGTCCTGGGTTTAGCAGTGGCAGTCATTTTTCTCTTTCTTGGTAGCTGGTGCAGGGCTGTGTTTTGACTTTCAGCTGGGAACAAAGCTGATAAAAACGATGTTTTGGTTTGGCCAAGGACTTTGTGAGTCTCATGCTCTGCCAGGGAGGAGGGGAGGCCGGGAGGAAGCAGAGACAGGACACCTGACCCAAACTGACCAAAGAGGTATTCCATACCACAGCACGTCATGCCCAGGATGTAACGGGGAGTTACCCGGAAGGGCAGGTGGACTGCAGGGCTGGAGGAGGTATTGGTCGGTGCTTGATCGGACTGGGGGGCAAGTTATCGGTCGGCTGGTGATGGGGTGTTGTATTCTCTTCCCTTGTTATTTCATTTATCATTACTATTATTGGTGTTAGCATTAGTGATTTGTGTTATACCTTAGTTACTAAACTGTTCTTATCTCAACCCGTGGGAGTTGCATTCTTTCTGATTCTCCTCTCCGTCCCTCCAGGAGTAAGGGGAGGGCAAGAAAGGGGGGGGAGTGGGTAAAAAGCTGTCTGGCATTGGTTAAACCATGACAATGTGGTACATCTCATGTAACTGGTTCCCTTCCTCTGACCGTTTATGATGTCTTTGTCTCAGCAGAGATTTTCTTGTGAAGTTGGGTTATGTAAATTGCAGTTTGCTGGATGTACTGCAAGCACGTACAATTGCTTTTTGACAGTGTGGTACCACTGCAAGATTCCATTGATTTGAAAAAATCATATTGATATTTATGGTTTTGATACTGCCATATTTAGTTACAACCCTCAAAATGTAGCTGCTTCCCTCACCACCCCATCTGCCCCTACCATCTGTTTAAATTTATTGATTTAATAGCAAGAAATACAGGGTGTCATGTTAAGAGGGTTTTTTTTCCCCAGACCTTTATATTTGATGGTTCTGTCATTGTCCCAAGAATGACAAGACCCTAGAGCCTGCATAGCCTTTCAGAGACTGCTACAAGGACTTTACTGGACAGCACACTGTATTGGAGGGTGGCTCACCTATCCTGTTCAGGCATTCACATTAACAGATTCACCAGTCAAGTCAATTATTCAAGCTTCTGGAAACACACAAAACAGATTGCAGCAGAGAATTTTTATTTTACAAATTCGTAACAGGTTAAGGTTTGAAGATTAGGGCAACTAAGATGATTAAGGGAGTGGAGCATCTCCCTTATGAGGAAAGACTGAGGGAGCTGGGTCTCTATAGTTTGGAGAAGAGGAGATTGAGGGGTGACCTTATTAGTGTATATAAATATATAAAGGGGGAGTGTCACGAGGATGGAGCCAGGCTCTTCTCAGTGGCAAACAATGAAAGGACAAGGGGTAATGGGTACAAATTGGAGCACAAGAGGTTCCACTTAAACCTGAGAAGAAACTTCTTCTCAGTGAGGGTGACGGAACACTGGAACAGGCTGCCCAGGGAGGTTGTGGAATCTCCTTCTTTGGAGACATTCAAGACCCGCCTGGACACGTTCCTGTGTAACCTTATCTAGGTGTTCCTGCTCCGGCAGGGGGATTGGACTAGATGATCTTTTGAGGTCCCTTCCAATCTCTAACCTACTGTGATACTGTGATACTGTGTGATTGACACTGATAGTAGTCTAACTGCAAGAACAAGCATAAAATATAAAAAAGCCAACTAGAGTTTATCATTAAGTGTGGCATAGTTCTTACTCCATAGGCATCCCTGCTGGAGAGAAGATAAATCCAACTAATTGACCAATCCCAGCAGCTGCAATGGAGTCTTCCCTAACTTCTCCTCTTCCTAATTCAATTTTATATTATTCATTTACTTCTAGGTAGAGTGTGAGTGACTTTAGTCACACATTCTTTTGTTACTGATTGTTGTTAAATTCTCTCTTTTTGCTTTTAAAGTTACAATTGATAAAATTAATAAAAATTTAAAGCACATGGTCTGTGAAGTTAGTCATACATTGGAAGTGGCAAGGTTTGAGTTGCAGGTGTGCTGAGGTATTACAATGAGATTAGAACAAGCAAGGTTCACCCAAGCAAATCAATTTCATGACAATTCCTTGCTCAAACACGAATGTCTTTCCTTATTTTTCTTGTTTGACAGCTGCTATGTGTTTTATTATGCCAACCACATTCTACCCTGGAAGTAGTAGCTGCATTTTCCCTAATATTTCCTTAATGTTGTAACTTTGGGGACTGGGGGAGTTTTCTCTACTTTCCCACATTTTTGCACATCTGATCTGATTCGGAAGTTAGGCAGTCGCAAAGAGGAAATGCATTGATAATACATCACTAGCTAGATCATGAGCATTCATTGGAATGACAGGATAAGCTTTCTTTTAATACTGGATAAATTCATTAAACAATAATGAAATGCAATGTTTCTCTAGACACCATACAGGTTTAGGAGAACATTAGATTCATTTTCTTTAAAGGTGAATAACATTTCTTTAAGCAGGCCAACAAAATAAGGCATACAGGAAAACACAAACCTTTTGCCTTTGTAGTGATATACACAAATATGTATGGAAATACGAGGAAGTGTCTAGCAAGGGTCTGGCATGCAAAGACTACTCTCACTGAAAATGGCAAACTTGAGAAGCTAGGGCCAAGAAAAAAAATCACTGAATTCTGTCAGACAGTGCATACTCTTCAGAAAAAGAAGCCCATACTTGTGCTATCTAGGGTACCTTGAGTTATTAGAGTTTGCCAAGAGATTAAGATCTTATCATCTCAACCTAAAATGATCCTTTTATATATAGCTTCAATAAACAAAACAGTGGAAGCTCATACAAAAAGTTTATTCTACAAAAAAATTGACATATTGACAAGACATATGATAATTTAGCTAATAAATGCTGTGGGCTGGTCTCATAACCATGAAGGCAAATTTATCTCAAACCGTTTTTACTGAAAAAAGATTTGGACTACAGAATATTAAGTTGTGCCTCAAATGCCTTATTAATTCTTCTAAAGCAATTTAAAAATGTGGTATATACAAAGGTCCTTTTGGTGTAGTTCTTTTATATAGTATTTAAGCTCTATTACAACAAGGGGGGTGTGTGTAATACAGATGTCTTCTTGTTTTACTGTCTCTCTTTGATAACTCTCAGAGTAATTTTGCAATATTGTACTCCAGGAATAAGTGGAAAGGGAAATGCACGTTACCTGTGTTTTTCATTGTTGCAGGTAGGCAGCCTTATTAGTTTTATTTATGTTAGACTCAATTATGTTACTCTATTTATGATCGTTTTAACAATCTAAATAAAACAGGAACTCTTTGGGCTGATTATCTGTATGCCCACCCAATGTCCCTCAATTACAGAGCACCACCAAAAATTTATATTATCATTAGGTGCAAGCTATCGACTTTAAAGATCCATTTTTAAAATTCCATATTTTTCAATTTAGATGATGAGACTTGAATTCATCAGAATATTTTATTGCTTGGTAGCATGTTGTTAATTCAGTAGAATTCTGTCATTCATCTGAGAACAAGTGATCAGTAATAATGCTGAATTTTGTTTACTATCCCACCACTTCATTCTTCCTTGTAAATGTGTAATGTAAAATGATTCAAGGTCATGGATGAGATGCTATCTTCTACCACTGGCATACAGTTTTGTATGTTTATACATATACACGTATATATGTTTATAACCTTATCTTTGAGGCTGGAGCGTGGATTTGTAATCCTTCATGTTAAAGACAGCAATAGAATATGATAAATTTTAAGCAGCCACTTGCTTTTTCACAGGTGTTCATACTAGTATGTAATTCCATGTCATCTTATAACTGACTAATATGCTTCAGTCACATCTATCTAACAAACTGCTGACTTCAGCTGAAATTCTTCTTATTTCCTTTCAAGTACATGACCTTGTACTTTCTGGTCATTCTGTTTTGCTTGTAGTACTCTGTCATCATGTAGTTCTTTGTTAGGATATCTGTATTCTGCTCTGTAGTGATGACACATCCTAATTTTACTGGGAGAAGAATTCATAAACACAACTCTTACTGAAATTAAGGAATGCCTTGATTCTAGATTGCTAATTCCCATGCAGTTTGATTTTCTCCTTCTCTGTATCTCCTATTATCATTTTCCTGTCCTTATGCAGTATCTACCTTCTTTTCCCATCTATTCTTAAATGGCTAGCAAATTCCTATGCAACAATAGATAAGAATCAGCCACTGCTTTTCAATCTAAAAATTGCCTTAGAAAACCATAGGTTACTTCCCATGATCTATGATAGATAACCTTTTTTGCATTTGATCCAGTTTTACACTTACCTTCATTTCCTTAAATATTCTTTCCTTTCAAATTGTTCTACAGTTGCATATATTATTGAAGGCAGATTTACAGATTTTTACTGCCTGCTTTGCATCCCTACTATATTCCTCACCTCCACCATTCTCCTTTTATACTTCACAGAGTGTTGGCTGATTATGCACTATCAATTCCTCCTGGTAGATTAGTGTATGGTGTTTTTTTCTGGATCTGTGGTATCTTGTATCGGGTTTTCAGAACTCAGGAATGCAGACTTTGAACAGAACTGGAATGTTATAATCCACTGCTTGATTTCTTAATTTTTTTTTTTTTCCATTTTTTTCACATTTGTTCACATTATCCATCCTGCCTCTGTCCTTATGGTCATCAGTCACATTTCTAATATATTTTGAGAGAGATTGCTGTATAATTTAGTAGCTAACTTGAGGGGGAACAAACAAATTTCACAATTAATATTAAATGTTTTCATACTTCCAGAAGAAATTAGACGTGTGCACCAGAAAGTAGAATGTCTCATAAATAAACATAGCAAACTGTACTTGCTAAACATACTGATTTGGAGAATCATGGTTATTAAAAGATAAACATACTCAGAATTCATTCTTAAATTACAGCATAAAAAAAAATGAGTGGTAAGGGCCAATAAATGTTTAAATAACATGAGCCTTGGAAAGCTTTCTGGTATTATTGCTTCTAAAAAGTACGTTGCATGTGCTTAATTATATATTTGCTTTTTATTATAGTAGGAGGGAAAAATTTAAATTTAAGTTTGTACTATTGATTTTTTGTTTACTTGTTTTCTTTGGCTAGTTAAATCAGGCAATGTGCCTGAGCTGCTGCAAGACAATAAATTTTTTGAATTTAATAAAAATACCTGGGAAAACCCTCACCACACAAACCAAAAAGTAGCACAGCAGTGAGTTCTGTCTAATCTCCTAAATGTGTTGTGCCCAATAGAAATGTTTTAGTTGTTTTATATTTTGCTTAAACACCTTTTTTTTTTTTAATAATTAAAAATACCTTTCCCTTCCAAGTTCCTGAATACAGGGGTGTTTTTAATATTCTTGATTCTGTTGTGAAAGTTACTGATCTATGCTACTGAGTCAATGGAGTCTTTCAAAAATACTACATGGAAACTCACCAAGTATAAAATTTGATTGTCTGTAAGTATCTGTGTTTGTATGTCTCAATATAACACATACATTAGTAACTGAAAAGAATTACAATATTAGTATATAGACATTTCCCTATATGAACCAGGGGTAAATACTATGTTTGTCCAGAGTGATCCATTGAACCTCTCTCAATATGTATAAACTAACTTAAAAGAAAATTATTAAATTGTGCTGTATTATAACAGCAATGGCTCATCATTTTGAATAAATACAGGCAGTTAAATGTAATGATTATTTTATGGAAATTACTTTCGCTCATTCCCAATTTTAAGCTATTTTTATTATGTAAATTTAAATAACTATTAGCTAACTGTTGCATCAAACAACAATATGGGTATTATAGTAGTGTCAAATTGAATTAAACAAAAAAAATTGCCAGTGGATTATATTAAAATTTGTATCTTACATGACATTCAGTCCCATGAGATACCATTTCTTTGCTATTTATTTCTTTGATAGTATTGGCAGGTTAGGTGTTTCTCTACTTGGTTTAGGGATCTGGTTGGTTGGTTGTTAGATTACATAAAAGATTCATGTTCCATAGCAAGCCAGTACCTTCCCAACCCTGAAAATCTAACAAACAAACAAACAAAACCACCCCCCAAAACTAAAGCAGAACAAAAACAAGCAAAAAACCAAACAAACAAACGAACAAACAAACAAAAAAAACCAGGGAGAAATTAAACTTAATGATACCGTGTAACTGACTTGGACTTTTACAAACTTTCAGACTATAAATTTTTTGGACTTTTGTGAGGAGAAAACACTGTGTTTTACTTCTACTTTCAAATGCTAAAACTGTTAAAAATATTTTGGCCTACTGTACATTGAGTTTCAGCTGAGTGCTCTAAGTATTGACTGTTATTTAAAAATACTGGGAAATAAAGGGTTAGTTATCCACTTCCCATATGTATCTATGCTTTTCATGTTTTGTTTTAGTTTTGTTTTTTGAGTTTTTTTTTTTGTGGGATTTTGTGTTTTTTAGTTGTTTTTATTTGTTTGTTTTATTTCGTGGCAGGCTCACCATGAGCTCTCCTGCTGAAGGCCAAGGTTCTCAGAACTCTGTTCAATGAAGAACATAAAATTTATTTATAGACAGTCTGAGCTTAAGCTTTTTTGGAAGTTCTAAATCTTGATATATCCTCCAACCGTGCTTTTTTTTGTTAATATCTGAGATACCATCCATGCATTCCTTCAGGTGCCACACACACTGATTTTATGTGCATGAGCCTGTGCACACCGGTTACTCACTACTATAGTGATGAAAAACTGTTTTCTTTCTACTGTCTGAAACTTAATTTTTCTTATGCATTAAAGACCAAAGCTGATAAAAACAATGAATAACTAAAACTGATAGTAAGCTCTGACGTAACCATAGTACTACTGTCCTATGTATCAGGTTTTCTGTAAAGGGAAGAGCTTGGGAGCAGCTGGCTGAATTTTTTTAACCCATCAAAGGTTGAGAATGTGTACATGTAGATATAAGTCATACTGAGTTTTGGTCCTGTCTGTAAATGAATAATTGTGTTTGAGACTAATTAATGGAGCTCGACTAAGAAACGGTGGAATTGAAGTAGTTCACTGCTTTTGAAATATGCTGTGTGAATGGATTAATTTTGGTTCTGTCTGAGGAGGAAAAAGAAAGTGCCAGTACTAAAGAAGCCGCCTTTTTATAGATTTACATTCTACAGTATAAGATTGTATGTATACATATAGACTGATACAAGGGACTTTGGGCTCCATTGTAAACATTTACCAGGTTTGTGATTATTTGTGGTTGTGTGGATTCTCTGGTGTCTTATAAGATGAAAGTCCATCTGACAGCAAGCAGAACACTAGAAAAGTCCCTTTCCCTTATGAAAACAAAATCTGTAGGAACTTTGCTATCTTTAAAGCCTTTCCCATTCTTGAAATTCCTGAAACTGAAATTAAGAAACAATGAAAAGTTGGACAACAGAATGGAGATAGAAATAATTAAATACACTGTATGTATATGTGTCTATATCATTAAGTGATTGTTATGCCTTATTTCTTTAGGGAACTAAGTTAAACTGTATGTTTCTTTTTTCATGTTCATCTTTGAAGTTCTTGGATAAATTGGGAGAAAATAACTGGGAGAAAATAGCAGTTTCATAGTGCTCAAGAGATAAGCATTAAGCCTTTTCTTTGCTTCATTTACACCATCTGGTATGTTTCAGAATTTTTCTGAAAGTAAATACATTCAAAATTTAACACACTCAGATGATACAGTAGAAGTTATTGGGAACTAAGTAAGATAGATATAAATTCCTTTCAATTTTGGTATATGTGTTGCACCAGAGCAACATGGAAAAGTTAAGCTTCTGGTGCAAGGCTAAGTTCAGGAAAGAAATATCGTTCCTCTGGCATTTTAAAGTATATCTATCTGAAGCAAATGACATTAAATCAACCAGGAAAACAGACAGTAATCTTGCTGACTAATTCTGCTTCAATGTAGATAAATAAATGTCTTCAATTTTTATCTAATTTACTGTTATTTCTTGTTGCTATAAATATTAAAGGAGAATCTTAGAAATACAGTAAAATGAGAAATGACAGTTTCTGCATTCCTGAATTCAGTCACGCACTATTTCCACCTGAGTGCATCAAGTTTACTACTGAAACAGTATTAAGCGCCAGGCTTTCCTCCCACCAAGTACTATTATTTTTTCCTTTTCCCCTCTTTACCCTTTCCCGCTCCCTCAAAGAAAACAGGCCAAACATAGTCTCACTAATGTATTTAATATAAATTAAATATTTAATTCTGATTGGGAAGAACAGAAGGTTGCATACACGTAACTAAAATCACCATGAAAAAGAACAGGTATTAGCAGGCTGACTTTAGAGTTTGATGGATTGGTATTGAAAACCAGCCAGCCCAGCCCAGATGACAGGTACGGATGAAATTTATGTTATCCTAACAACTCAGGTGGAGTTTGCCATTCTGCTTCAGTTCCATTTCCCATGAAAAGAGATGCTGAAAATGTCAGGGGAAAAAAAATATCTATAAATATGTACGTATTTAAATAAAATTTCTATTTTTCACATTGTTTAAACAGATAAGTACAAGTGTGATGTCAAGCAGATGTTCCTTCTTTCCCTGAAGATAACTTGCCAAAAATCAGAAATATAAGGATTCTAGCCTAATACACGACAAAATTATTAACATAGAAATATTTGTTCTAACTGTATGTGAGATAATTTGTGCTCAAGAAGTCCAAGTACTAGAACAGAAAATTACATGTTATGGCTATATTTACACGCCAGCTGGGGAACATTTTATTAGTGTGACTTGATTATTTGCATTTTTAGAAATTGTCAGGATGGCTATAAGCAAGTATTTGGTCTCTTCTCCCCCCACCAGTCATTCCTATGTATATTGTATGAGTTAGCATGAGTTTGGCTATGGTCATGCTGTTTGGGTTGCTGAGACAGTTCAGCAATATGAATGCAAGACTTTTGTTGCTGAATGACATCTGCACCAAGGATATCACAGGCACATTCATTTATTATTGTGTGGCATTTGTGAACTGTTCTACCTTCCATTTTAAAGTGCAAATTATTCCTTCATAAGGGGATCATATGGAGTATCTTTTCTTTGAAGGCAAAGCGTGTTCAGAACATTATGCTTCCAGAATACTATGAATTTTAGTAGTGCCAGAATGGCATGATTTGACTTCAAGTCAGAATTTCAAGTTAAAAACCACAAAAATTAATCAAACTCACAAAAATCTCTTTTCCTCAGAGTTCTTAACTAATGGGACAATTCTACGTAAGTTCCTTAGGAAAAGAAATGGCAATTTTATGCTCTATTCGCTTCCTAAATGCTGAGACCCTGTCATGCCTTATAAAGACAAAACTAGATTTACCAAGAAACAATAGAAATTATAAATTAATTCTAAACTACTATTTTTTTAATCTTTACAGAACTAGAAAAGTTAACAACACAGATGTCTTTGAGAATAATTGCTAACTTAACACAAAGTCCTATAAAGTGTAACAGCTCTTATTTTTAAAACAAACTTTAAATGGCCTGGCTGCAGAGTTAAACAGTTGAAAAGTATGTCATAATATCAGTCATAATATCTCCAGTGAATAGCTGATGATGTTATATTGTGTATGTTAAATAAGTTTTTTAAGTAAATCTTAGGGGAAAACTAGTAATAATAAAAATTCCCATTAAAATTTTAACAATTAATTGCTACATATTTATAAAGCTTACAAATCCTATTTGATTATAATGCAAATAATAGAATTGTTTCTTATTAAAAAAAAAAAATCCAAAAAACAACAGGCTTTTAAAATAAAGCAGTTACATCCTCAACTGAATACAAACACATTTTGATTCCAAAAGCAACTTCAATATTAGGCTGTTAATCTTCTATTGATTAAATATAATAAAATATTTAAAAATCCTAGGAAGAGTAGATTTAACCTGTGCATAGCTAAAGGAAGATAAACCAACATAAATTACAAAAATTATTTAAACCTTCTGATGTCTTTGGATTTCAGTTTGTAACAATATTAATCTAGTGAAAAATACGGCTTAATAAAAGTCTTTTTCCTTCTTTCAGTACTGGATGATGGTTTGGAATTACCACTGTCATTCATGCATCCCACAGTAGATTTTATCATTTTGATCTGCTAGCTTGCCAAATTCCAGGGTATTCTGAAAACTCTTTCTCAGTGCATTTGTTTGAAAGAGGCTTATCATCCTGCTTGTGAAAGTGCAAGACTTAGCTATTATCTTTCATTTACCCCTGTTCTTTAAAATGAATGCAAAAGAAGGGAAACTTAATGTGTAACCTTTATCTGACGCCAGTATACTCTTAATTTTTTCTCTCTTATCTCGGCCTAGTGTAGAAAAAAAGTTGCTTTCAGATACTCTGAGCTAAAAAAAAGGTTTTCTAAAATTATATAGAGCCTATGGGAGGTCATACTCTGAAGCAAACAAAATTTGATTCCAATGTTGAATACATATAAAGAAATAATACGTCTTGGATTTACTCTAAAATAGAAGCAATTACAACAAATAAAAATTAACTGCCTCTCTTTCCAGACAATTGTTATTTCAGGTTAGTACGCAGAGTAAAACTAACTGAAGAAAACATTCTGAACTGACACCTTAATTAGCATGGTGGTGATAAACAAGAGTAAGGAGTAAAGGACTAAGGCAGGGGCTGAAAGTGAGGTAACCCAGTGTTTAGATTTTTCAGCATCAGTTAACTGTATTCTTTGCATTTCTTGAAGACACCAGGTTGGTGACAGGTAACTACTTAGATGTATGATACTACTTTATTTGACAAGCATGTACTCTTCTAAGGTTTTTCCACCAGCTATGGGACTTAATTTTTACCCTGTGTCTTCATTTTTAACTCAGCTCTATGCACATTTTAAGGCAAAAAAAAGTCTCAAATAAAGGTTTTCCCACATGCTTGTATTAACAGGTTTTTGTTGTGGGTTTGGTTTTCTTGGTTTATTCTGGTTTTGGTTGTTTTTTTTTTTTTTAATAATTATAGAATTATCCCTTTTCCAGGCTAAATTGCTGCTGATCTAATTAATTGATATATAAAATAATTCCTTTCAGTATCTTTTAGAACCACAGAGTTTGCTTAATTTTTTTCGCTTGCCATTCTTAGATCTTTACTGTTTTTCAGTAAATTTTATTAGATGTTATTACGGTAGTGCTCCAGCTTTGGGTAGTTTCATGTGAAGATTTATAACCACTCTTCATTAAAATATTTACAGTCTCTGCAACCTCTTTTCATACTATGAAAATTAAAAAAAAAAAGTTCTTGAATCTGTATTAAGGTGTAATGGAACATTGGAACTCTCAGTAAGATAAGCTGTGTGCCAGAATCAAATTTGTTTTCTGTCTGAAAAATATGAAATTCCTCAAAATCAAGTGTGGTTTTCTTCCCTTTGAATAGCCATAAAAGATGTTTGTAGTAAAAATTTTCATTTTGAAGTTTCTGAGTAGGTGAAGTTATTTGCAGTGTTCACATAGTAAAAACCAAAACAAAACAAAAATCAAAACTAAGAATTTTCAGGAGGACTTCAACTCAGATCAATAGCTGGAAATGAAAACGGTCTTGTAACTGTCTGAGTATCTCCACTATCACTTGGCTTTCTACTAGATATTTTATATAGTTAATATGGGACTTGTCTCCACTTATCCTGTGGTAAACTGCATGTATCCATCAGAAGCAACAACCAATCAATAAAGTCAGTCTTCCCCTATATAATTGTACTTAATGTATCCAGAATTCCTTAGTCTTGTATGAAAATGTAATTATGGGCTAACGCCTATTAACTTTGAACACTACAAGATCTCACTTTAATTTCTAAAATGAAAGAACTTCTCTAGTGTTTTATTTATGTTGTGACATTGAATGCTTTTCAAGAAAAAATAAATATTCAAGTTGAGAATAAACTAACAGTACCTTAAGTGACTGCAGGACCTTTTCATATAGAAAATACATTCAGAGATATGGCTGCAGAAGGCCAAGTAATGATTGAAACAGGTCTCATTTACTCATAACAGAAGTCAGTGCAGTCATAACTTTTGTTTTTCTCTCCTGCTTATCATCTCAGTAGAGGGAAAACAGGAAATACTTTAGTGTTTTAGGCAGATGGCTGCTCCGCATTCATAATTTAAAGCAGTCAGGAAGTTGGTGATTTGATGACCTGAAGATTCTTCCTCCTTAGGGGGATTTGCATGACTTTGACATGTCAGGTCTAGACTTGCATTCCTGTTATAAATGTTAAAGGGAAGCCTACAAGGTTTTTGATAGCCAAAGTCTTTGCAGGCACGGTAAAAGAAGGAAAATTAGCAATGCTAACAGATTATTCTTGTTTTCTTTAAACAGCATGGATGTAACTATGTAACTTTTATTACTGAGGCAGATTTTTCTGGTTATTTCATTGCACAACAAGATTGGGTGAGAATTAATTTAGTTGAAAATTGCAGGTTCCAGGGAGTAATAACCTGCCAATGCCATATTGTGGCCAAGAAAAGCAGAAAATACCATATGGAAAAAGAGTGGGTGAGATGAAACTTTCCAATTTAAATCAGGTAAAATATCAGAATATGATAATGTAAAATTTTACTAGTTTGATTTCAATTTTCCTAAATTTAAAGGTGGCTAGACTGAACTGGAATAATGCCCTGATGGGTGTTAGGCTACTGTTTGAATGCAGTGCCAGGCACAAAGACAACTTCCACTGAACTTGTGTACAAAAAAAAAAAAAAAGGTAAGTCTTTATTGTAACACAAATTTTACCCTAAACACTGTTTAAGTCATAATGCATAGACACCATAATTTGAAATGGGCTACAGTGCACTGTTTTACTTCCCAGTGTGGCATTGCATGACTTCTATTTGAATTTGAATAAACCTTTATTGTAGTTAGAATCCTGTGCTTATCCATTCCTGAGACAAAGAAGTTTGGTGTCTAGGGTATGATTTCTTCAAGTAATGTCAAAAAAAGGATAAATAAATGTTTTTAAAACAAAATCCTGAAATCACATTGTATTCAACATGACATCTTCTCACTGCATAACTATATAGTTGACAAAAAAAGAAACAAACCAAACCCCAAAACAAACAGGTATGGTTTGAGTATTATAGATTTGTTCTTTCAAAGAAAACATTCCATCAGTTGAAATTCTTTAAGTCACTTTAATAAGTCGGTTGGGAATAAGCTTTAAAAAAAAATCTCTGAAAGGTTTGCTTCATAATTTAACATTGAAAATGTTTACAAAAAAGGACAAAAAAGAACCAACCCCAAACCAACAAACAAACCAAGAAACTATTTCCCTGCTTTTGAGAAGTAACTAACTTAGAAAAATGCAAAATTAACAGTGTATAATAAGGACCTTACTCTCTTTTCCTTTCATTCTGTGCCCTTTTGTACATTATACTCATAAACTAACTGAAACCTGCCAAATTCAATGTATGCCTACACACTGTAGTGCAAATTTGTACAATGTAATTTTCAGTTAATTCGCCACTTAAATCTGTGTGCACTGTTACCTGGAGTCATTCAGTAGTTTGAATATACATTAGGAAGCTTCCTTATTCAATGCCACTTACTGTGGTATAGCAATGGAAAGATACATTTAATGTAAATGAGTGGTTAAAGTCCTTTCTCTGGCCTAGACAGACTTGGCAAAGCACAGTTCACTATTCTTCTTTGAATGCAGTGCCAGACCCAGACAGCTTCAGCTGACCCTGTAAAAAAAAAAAAAAAAAAAAAGAAAATCAAATTATTATCTAGATCACTGTTGAAGTCTAATGCTAAGATATCGTAACTTAAATTGCTCTATGATCCACTAAATTCTCTGTGTGGCATAGTTCCCTCTGCTATGTTTTACTCGGAAATAATGCCACCAGTTTTATAACAGTTTCATAAGATAGTTTAGATTTATGAGTGGTACATGAAGAATTATCCAAAATTTCTTACGAGTAACATTGTCTCCACGTTTCATTTAGATTAGTAGCAGTGGTAGTAGTAGAAGCAGTAGGAGGAGTAGTATCTGGTTATTCAGTTAGAGCTGTGTTGAGCTTCAGTTTAACAAACAAAATTGATTGCAGAGATTTTCAGAGAAATACTCTGAAGAAGTATAGCATGCACTGAAATTTTCACTGCTTAGCACTGAGCTGGGTTGAAATTTATAAACCTAGTGGGTTACAGAAGGGAACATGACTTACGTTGGCCTTTTTTCCTGGGACACAGTTGTGCTCTTAACTGTGAATAGGAATTTGCCAGGAATTTTCCTATGCCTTCTACTCTTTATTGTTTTTGGATTTTATCTGTTCCTGCTGGGCTTCACATCAAGTACTGATTTGTTTTATTTTGCAGAGTAACTAACTGTTGATGCATGTGTGAAAAATGTTTTTTAAGTTAAGTGAAATTTGTGGATAACTCCTAGAAAGTGCATTCCTACACAGGGTGTTGTATAGCACTTAAATTGTTTATAGAGAATTAAATGATACATGGATAAACCTGTGTATACAAGCAGTTTTATCTACCCTGGATCTCTGCGTACAGCTGAAATTGTTAGGTTTTGTCCCTGCAAAGCCTACACTGTGAGGCTTTTTATTTGTGGAAACCACCATGGTATTTTATCATTAGTCACATTGTTGTAGAATATTTTCTCTTGGAAAACATGGAAAAGAAATTACTGATTCAAATGGGATGCACATAATTAAACTCATCAGAGAACACTCAATCATCTATGCTGGATAGACAAAACCTACCGATTATTTCACAGTGTGCTTAGGAAGTAGCTCAGTGTAGATCACCTCAGATTCATTCATACTAAAACAGAGTAAGTGGATAATCATGGTTAGGTGTTTTTATGTTCCCTAGTGAACTGATAAACACTGAATAAACCATCCAGTCCAAAATACATTTGTGGTAGCACATTCCAGTGTTCTGCTAAGAGATTGTAGGGGGTTTTATTTATCTCTTTGGAGCAAAGACCTGTTTACTAGCTAGTAAAGTAGAGATGGTAGCCAGACTAGCAAAGAGGTGTCTGGATATTCAAGGAAGCAAAACAAGAATTATTTTACTTACGAAGAGTCAGCCCAAGAAGGGAATGTGGAAGACAGATGAAGTTAAGTCTTTCTGGATCCCTAGGAAGCTTTGAAGACAAGTTTGTCTGTAAAAGCTGATAAAGCACTCAAAGGAGGGGCACTGTAGCCCAGTCACTGGGAGAGTAGCTCTCTCCAGCTGTTTTTTCACAATTCCAAACAGGAAAGCCTTGAAATTATGCAAAAGTCTGAAATACAGTAACTATGCTTTTTAAGGATTGATAAGCAAGGTAGTTGAGTAAAAAAGTGAGAAACAAAAGGAAATAATTCTGGTTAGTGTTAGTTTGACTGTGTAGGCTCTCACTTTTTCAGAGAAAGAAATTGTACCAACCTTAATTTTCCCCTTCTGGCTTAATTGAAATATGTTTTAATGTGGTTTAAAGTACCTGGGTAAGAACAAGATATTGTTTATCTATGCATGTGGTTTGGAACACTCTAACAGGTATGTTACAAACTACTTCTTCGAAAACATGCAAAAGGTAATAGTGTTTGAATTTACTCCAGCTGAAGGAGCAGGTGGAAAAATGGCACCAAAAAGTGAAGTGTGTTCCAGAAAAAAAATAATTAAGAAGGCACTGTAGCATACAGTGACATGCAATGAGGTGTACAAGTCTAAGCTTCTAGATCTGTGAGGAATGCAGAATGTTTCTGTGGTAAGTACTTCTACATAAATATATATATATTTATTTTAGTTGTACCCATAAATAATATACTATAGATAAATACCAAGGTTATGGAGATATTGTGCCTATTTAAGATTTCCCATGGTCAGAGCACTTCTCATTGTCAGAAAATAATTAAGTCTGCACAGGCATTCTTTTGAAATACAACGCTCTATATAGTTCTATATGTAATAGTCTAGTTGATCTTCCTATTTTTTTTTTTTTTTTTTTTTTAGGTTTTCATGACATCTGTTTAATGAGGTCAGACTTCATCATGCATTCCAGTGAAACTGACAGTCTGTTACATTGTTTGCTGTGCAGAGTGATATCAGATCTCAGTAGATCCCAATTATTAAAAAAAAATAAATATCACTGACGTGGTCCAGGCATGTCCATGCATTCTAAAAAGCTCATAGAACCAGTTTATTCATTGTTGGCATTTACAGATTATAAAGTGATTAACAAACTTGTTGGTGAAAAGGAGTAGTATTTGGACTCTAATGAAGTGATAGTGATAGGTTTTGATGTCAAAAGCATCCTTCATAAAGATTTGAATATAATGTATAAAGGCAAACTGGAGTAACAGAAAATGGGTATTTTTTTCTAGTACAGGACTTAAGGGTTTGCTTTATATCCAGATAAATTAAATTTAAAACTTTCACTAATAAACAGAATATGTAAATGACATTAAAGAGAAATCCATAATTATACACTTCATAACAACCATGTAACCTGCTGCTGTATTAAACTTTGATTAAAAGTATTGCATTTTACGTCATTAATGTAGGGCATCTTGAATTAAAAACTGGCTCAATGCCAATCTCAAAATGTGTGACTGTAAATAAGGTGATATCAATAGACTGAACTTTGCTTAAAAGGATGGCTCGTGGAGAGGTACTTCATTCAATCCTATCTAGTCAGTGACATATACTGGGATCAAAATAACATAATTAAAGATTATGCAAATAATTAAAAAAAACCCAAATGAACAAAAAAACCCAAGGTAGGTAGTCATTAGAGTATCATCTCAATTGTCTGTTTATATAGTCACAATACAAAACTCTGTGTTTCGTACTGAGAAAAACGTGGATTGATTAGTATGGGTGTACACATGTTTTGTACCAAATCAGGTTCTGTCCATTTATTGGGAAAGTATCCCAAGTACTAACCTAAGAAATGGTTAATAAGCCCTTTTAGAAATTTTTTACTAAATAAGACAGGGGTAATGCCATGGGCAAATGTTTGACAAATACAATATATGACAGTAATTGAACAAAGAAAATACAAAAGTAAATAACAAAGGAAATAAAGAGTAATATTGGGAATCAGTTTCCTTTCAATGCACAGCACGGATTCTGATACCGATTTCTATGCCATTAGCTTCTCTTCAAGAAAAATATGCAAATGTTGACTGCTCAGAATAAGCCTACAGAGTGATACAGGGACTGGAAAACAAGGCTCACAGAATAACACTGAAAATTGAAGAGGTAACCTGATCGCCATTTATATATACTTGTGCTTGAAATGATATAACTAACAGTGAAGACAGGAGATATTTTTTCTTTGTATGGAGGCAAGATAAGATTCAAAGGCTTACAACTGTAGTTAGACGTAAGATTTTAACTTTGAATACCTGTATCTGAAAATTATCTAGCAGTGGTGATATTTAATATGATGAAATTATGAGGAAAAAGGTGAATTTACAATATTATTAAACACAATTAGACTGTGTGTGTATGTATGAATTATCAGCTTTCTGTTCTGTTTCTAGGGCAGTCTTTAGTCTGTAAGTGGATTCAGTTTGGTACTGATTCCTTTAATCCTGAAATCCCTCCCCCTTCCTCCTCCTGCTTCTGGAGGGATATAAAAGAGAGTCAAAAGAATGTAACTCTCATGGGCTGAGATAAGAACAGTCCAGTAAAAACCACACAAAACCACTACTGCTACCACCAATAATAATAATGATAAGGGAAATAACAAGGGAAGAGAATACAACTACTCACCACCCCCTGACCAATACCCAGCATGACCTGAGCAGCGGTCTAGCCCTTACAGGTAACTGCCTCCAGTTTCTATACTGAGCAGGACGTGCTGTGATCTGGAATACTTCTCTGATACTTGTCTCACATCAGTGTGATGAAGAATGACCCAGCTGTATTGGTCTTGTGATCAATAATTATGTTTCAAGGGTTCCAGGCCTTGTGTACAGAATTTACAATGAAATCTGATACTTCTCTTGCAAAGTGACAATTTTATCAGAAAACTGGAGGATTTTGTTTCAAATTCCAGAAAGGATCAGCCTTACTGTAAGATTATGTCCTTGGTAAATCATTCTTTACGTTCTATCATTCTTTTCATGTTCTGTCCCTGGAAGTGTTGAAGACCAAGCTGGACAGGGGTTTGAGCAACCTGGTGAGTGGAAGGTGTCCCTGCTCATGATGGAGTGTTGGAACTAGGTGATCTTTAAGGTTCTTTCCATCCCAAGTTATTCTATGGTTCTATGGTTCACAGAGGAACTGTTGCAAAAGCCTAAAGGCATCTTTTGGGGGTTTTGTGTTTTGTTTGCTGTTTTGTTATAGGTTGTTGTTTTTATCTGGGGCAAACAGCTCCCCTCTTTCTTCTGCCACTCCCTTCCAGACATAGCTAAAATCTATTTATGAAAACTCATGTTTAAGCAGACAAACCTCACACACACACACAAAATCAGTCTGGGCTAATCACCAATAAAATTTCAACTTTAAGGGTTAATGTTTTTCAAAGTAGCAAGCAGTTGAAACTTTTCTAGTGAGTTGTTTTTAAACTCTTAAGTACAAACAGGCAGCAGTATAGCCAAGATAAATGTTTAGGTTCTCTGAACAAAGATACCTTATATCAGGAAACAAGTGAAAGGGGAAGCATGTAGCAGCAGCAGCAACAACAGGCCAGTTTCATATGAATGACATTGCAGAAGGCCTCAAATTAACCTGATCTGATTGTCTGTAAATCTATTAGCTTGATTTCTCCTCACTATTCTTATCCTCACTAATAAAGTGTTCATCATGATCGGGCTCCACATAATGGTCTGTACCTCTCAGCAAAAGAAGGGGGCCATATCTCTCTTTATCTATGTTACATGAATCTCATTAAGTTCAGTTAATCTTTGGAAACTAATTATAAGCCTGCATATGGACTGAAGACTAAACTGTCACAATTAACATATTTAAAGATGCTATTAAGTCAAGTGAGATATATGCTTAGTCCTAGGGAAAATTAAGTATCTTCTGTTGAAAACAATAAATAGGCTTGAGGGTATTTGGTCTTCACAGCAATATGAAAAGGAAAGCTTTGAAGTTTAAACCTAGCCAGTAACGAACTACCGTGCAACTGCTCTCACACATCTTCCCCCCTCTCTGGGCAGGATGGGGAGAATTGAAAGAATGTAAACACCATGGTTAAGATAAGAACAGTCTTGTAACTTAAGTATGATACAAAACTACTACTACTGCTAACAATAATAATGATAAAGGAAATAATAAGGGGGAAATAATAAAACCAAAAGGAAAAAAATAACCAACAAACCAACAAGCAATAAATGCAAATGATGCACAACGTAATTGCTCAACACCCAGTGACTGATAACCCAGCCTGACCTGAGCAATCAATCCCTTATACCAGGCATGACATGCTGTGGTATAGAATACCCCTTTGGCTAGTTGGCTAGTTTGGGTCAGGTGACCTGTCTGTGCTCTCTCCCAGCTTCTTGTGCTCCTCCTCACTGGCAGAGCACGTGAGAGACTGAAAAGTCTTTGATCAGTGTAAGTGCTACAGACCAGCAACTAAAATACTGGTGTATTATCAGCATTGTTCTCAGACTAAAGCCAAAACACAGCACTGCACCAGCCACTGGAAAGAAAAATAACTTTATCCTAGCTAAAAGCAGGAAATAAATACCTATTGGAGGGTAGTTTTTGTAGCACTTTTTTGTTGTTGTATTTTAGATTTTAGGAAGTACTAATCCTGTTGATACAATATGACGTCTCTTAAGAGCCTTTTTTAATGAAGTTTATGATCATATTCATTTGTTGAAATCTGAATGTGTTAATGGCAGCAAAGTTGATCCTTCCTAAGCATTGCAGCGTCACTTGCATAAGAAAGATGAACATTATTAAACTTCTAGACACTATCTTAGAGTTATTATTTCTTATATTCTGTTCCACTAAGACTGCATTTCCAGTGGTCCCTAGCTAGTCTGTTTGTCTGATGTTTAGGTATTTAGTTTTCTTTATTGAAGAAAGATTGCTAAACTTTCTTTGATCTGATTTTTGTTGTTGTATTGTTTTCTTTCCATGTGACTTACTGAAACACTTTTATTTTTTAACGTTAAAATTATTACTTTGATTGTTGGACACTATGTTCTGAATCCTTGATAAAGCTGAAGAATTTAATATTTTTTTAGGGAAGTCAATCATTTCAACTTTTCTTTCTTCTCTACGTATGTCCTTCTTTACATGTACTTTTTGGATAATTATAAACAGAACCTCGGTTGCATATCAACTTATAGTAACTAAGAGCTAGAATCTTGACATTTGCTTATTGAGACTAAATTTGCTCTCAAATTGCTATATGTGCAATTCTGTGAGTCTCTATTATGGACCAAGCTGAAAAAATAGATGACAAACAGCAGCCTGACTGTTAAATTCAAGCTAAAATGCATTCTTGACATTGCAAAAGAAAAACGATTTTTGCTTGTAAAGGACATGGTGTTTTTTTCTCTACATGGAGATGAAAATATATACTTATGCATCCTGAAGAGTTAAATCTCTTGATGTTCCAGAATTCTTTTTTTATTAACTTTTATTAATATTTTATTTTTTATTTTAGCAAATACTGCTTAGGTCTAAGGCACAAAATTTATTTGATCAACTGTATATCCTATTTGAACTCTTATCTATTGTAGATCATATGGCATGATCTAGGTAAATTATGGTAGTACCACTGAATGAATAATCTCTTGCCTTACTCTGAATTTGCATAATGAGATAGTTGTTGAAGCTGGAAGAGAAATGATAGACTTTTTACATGCAACACTTAAGTTTTATTCCTATAAAGTGCCTCAGTTGCTTTAAAAATTGGATTAAATCTGGGCTGAAATTATGGTACTTGGAAAGGGATGCCTTACATAACCTGAATAGATTTTTGCATTTGGTAATATATTTTTATTTATGTATCCTTCCTTCCAGTTACACGTTCCTTTTTTTCCTTTTCAGCCAGGTTTGTTTTTTTTCAAACCAGCTTTTCACTTTTAATTCCCAGAGTAATGACTTTCTGTCCTTTTGAATACTGCTCTTTTCAGACATTGTTTTATAAACAGCAGCTATTACAGCTCTTGTCAACTTAGCAATTCACAATTATTCCTCACTCTTCTCATTGTGCAGTGTTGTACAATAACTCTGTAGGCCTGATCTTGGTTTTATTTGCCTAAAGGTCTCTATATCAGAATCACATAATTAAATACATATTCTTTCCTTCACAAAGCCTAATTTGATACCATATTTTTGTGCATATTGCAGAAAACTTTGTTTACATTTTTTGTATTCTTAGCTTTGTTTAGGATAGAAAAAAGAACAGCAAAAATCTAATAAAACTTATATGATGCATACCTTTTAACAAAAAGAGATAAGTTTAAAAGTCATATTAGAATAATTACCTAAATTTTCATTTAGCTTGGAGGATCTATACAAAATACCCCTAGGAAGCCCTAGACTGCTTTTAGCAGTAAAGTCTATTTTGTTGTACTATGGAGGAAGGGTGTCCAAGAGAACTGACAAGCTGACCAGCAGCATGTGGGAAAACACTGAACTCAAACACTGTTTCATTGTGTAGTATGTCTTCCACTTTAGGTAAAACCAGATAGAATTGTCTTGCTGCACAGATTATGTTTTCATTTGCTTTGTTTAAATTTGAGAAACAAGTTGATACTGACCATCTGTTCGTGCCAATTTCTACAGAGTGTTTTGGATTTAATTACAGAATTTTTGCAACTTTAAATTACATTGCACACTGTAAGCTGCCACAAGGACATGTTTTAAGCTACATGTGCTAAGCCATAAAAATACAAGTTGATAACAAAGTTATTTTCCTTGAATAAACCATAGCAGCTGTTGTGAAATAAAGGTGTAATTATTCAGAGTGTATCTGTTTGTGATGCATTGCTCATTTTTCTTTACTTACTACTATGAATTGTCAAAAATGTGTCTTGCACTGTTAGATTTTAGACAAAGCCTTCTGTATATTCAACTGTTTATGCACCTATTACAAATTGATATTGACATAAATTATTATAGCATATTATTTACATTAATATAATATAATGTAATATACTATACTATACTATATAATTAATATAATATATTATTATGTAAGGGCTGAATGATTTTTTGGGAATATCTCAAAAATATGTGTATTAGACCACCTAGGCAGAATAACACATTACTATTAATTCCTTTTGAACTTGTATATTAGGATCATAAAAGGTGAAAAGTGTACTCTGCAGAATCAAATAATATAAAGGCTTCAGTCTCATCAATCCAATGGAAATTTTTTAAATTTGAAAGCTTTAAATGTTTTTAAGGTTTTTTTTTTTCCTTAATTAAAAAGTTGTGAAGACTTAGATGCAGGAGTGTTGTAAAAACCATGTATCTGCTGTTGTTTAAATGGTAGTGCTTGTATTAGTCACATGGTAATTAATTTAATAACAAATGCCACCCTTCACCAGAAGAGTAAATTTGAAAATATGAGACATACAAAAATGACGAGAAATTTTGCTGTATCCAGGTCTGGAATCCTCAGCACAGGAAAGATGTGGACCTATTGGAGTGGGACCTAAAAATGATCATCTGTTGTATGAGGAAAGGCTGAGAGAATTGGGGTTGTTAAGCCTGGAGAAGAGACGGCTTCAGGAAGACCATATTGCAGCCATATTTATAAGGGGGTATTATAAATAGACAGACGGAGAGAAACTTTTTTGTGATAGAGGAGAAGCTAATGGTTTTAAACTGAGAGAGGGTAGATACGAGATAAATTTTTTACAGTGAGGGTGGTGAAACATTGTAACAGGTTTCATAGGGAGGTTGAGGATAGATACCTCATCCCTTGAACCATTCAGGGCCAGGTTGGATGGGACTCTGAGCAGCCTTGTGTAGTTGAAGGTGTCCCTGCTCATTGCAGGGGAGTTGGAATAGATTGTCTTTAAAAGATCCCTTCCAACCGAAACCCAGTGATTCTAAAATTCTATAATTCTAGATCATGTAGATAGAGTTTTGGGAAAATACCTTTCTGTCATCTCCTCTTGTTTTTCATTTGGGTATCTAGGCTTACAATGTAGACTTTGACAGTAGAAAAAGGATCAGTGGCACCTGACGTGCTCCCTTACATCAGCAGCGTCAGTAGCTCCCTGTGTGGAACACAGCATCATACACTTCTCTTTCTGGTGTAGTTTATGACTAGTAAGTTCTTTCCACTTTTGTGCTGCAAAGAAAGCTTTCACTAATAAGCTTTTTTAGGTCTTACCTGCGTAATGCATTTTCCTGTAAGATAAAATCTTGTTTCCTGTACTTCTTTAAATTCTTCTGTGGTTACCAGTTACATAATTTGTCCCAGGTATCATATGCTCCTTCACCATTATAAATCTAATCTGAGGATAATGAAGTGAAAAATGAGCTTGTAATTAGACAACAGAGAGTAGTCATAAAATTTTGCAGTTTGTATTATAGAAAACTAGAACAGGAAATAAACTCATAAATAATTTTGTTTATTCCTCACATGACTGAGGTACTTCTAGTTGGTAGAAATATAGTATGTAAATATGTATGCAAGTAATTATGTAAGAATTATGTAAGCTTATCAAACAAAATATCCTCTTGTTTGCAGTGGCTAGATATTATTTATGGAATTTGGTAGAACTTCTAACTGAAGCATGGTCAGTATTAGGCCTTCTCTTCAGGAAGAGTTTTGCTTAAGGAATCAGCTAACTTTACAAAGAAAACTATTTTTGAAGGTGGTAAAAAAACTCCTTTGAGACAATCATATAAGTCTTGTTGCTACTTGCAAATATCCATAGTTATTCAGCAGAAACAATTATTGCTGAGTCAGTTAAAAAATTACGTTAATTTATATTCATGATTTTGATAGCAGAAACAAAAGGGTTAGAAGAAAAAGGACTCACCTGTCTTGTCACTTGCCAGTTTAATTCACAGGATGTGTTTGTCCTGAAAAGAACCATTTCATAAAGACTGACAGTTTACATAATCTCCTCTGATTTTCTAAGCAAGAGATGCCAGCACAATATAGATAGGGGAACGCTTTGCTTACAGTTCTAGCGTTTGAGAGTCAGTCTTCTTTCAGCTAAAACTAGAACAAACATTGATTCTCAATTTATATTTTTCAAATTTAAATGAAGAACGAAGACATGCCCTGTATAGTAGTTGAGTTGGGGAGACATTTAACATCCAAAGTATTGATTAGCATTTGCTTGCTTATGCACCATTGATTCTGAACTGCAGTTAAGTCTTCTTTTTTTGAAACACTCAGGTTTCATTCTGTGTGATGTTACGACTTGTGTACTAATAACTGCAATAAGGATTTTGTACTGTGTCTTTATCAAATGCGCATACCACTGTCAAAGCAGAAGATTTTCCATTTTGTTATTCTTACAGTGCTTAAAATAGATAATACTTTTGATTTTATTTGGGTCATGGTTTCATTTGATGAATAGTTGTATTAAATGTGATTGCACGTTAAATGTGACTGCACAGACTTGTGCTGGCGTCATGTCTAAAGAAAGCAACGTGTTGAGGTTGTAGCTTTATGTTACGAGGACTAGGTTAGGTTGGACGTACAGGCAGCTGAAGAACATATTAAATTATACCTTGGTAATCTCATGAAATATTGGGTGAAAAAAAATAAAAAAGGTGCTGCCTCAGTACTGTTACCTTCATTTATAATACAGAAACTGGGAACACTTAGAGATGTAGTGTCGTGAGATACAGGGTTGATTCAGGTACTTTTCTAGAATTCTCTTTGCTCACAGTTCTAGTAAATGGTGTTCATTGTATTAACCTGAATGTGGTATTTTTCACTTGGCAGATAATTGTGATGATCAGTTGGTGTCTGCTTTGCCTCAGTCATCATTCAGCAGTTCATCAGAGCTGTCTAGCAGTCACAGCCCTGGATTTGCGAAGCTTAATCGAAGAGAGGGTGAGTGTGTTTTATTGGTTGATTGATGTTATTTTTTTTAAAGTATCTTTTTAATTTGTACCTGTGCATAACATTGAAATGATAGGTAGTTATAATTTTATGTGTTACTGGGTATGAAGAGAGTTACCTTTGTTGTTTTAAGAATTTGGGGGTAAAAGAGTCTTAAAGAATTCATTTTGCCATGTTAACTGAAGTTTTCATGATAAAGTTATACATTCAGACACTTGTGAACATTTTACTAATTTTAGTAAAAAGCATTGATTCTGTCTGAATCAAAAATCTTTGTGCGATTTTCCAGCATAAAATGTAGACAGCTTTGGACATATACCTGTGCCACCTCTTCCTTCTCCTCAAAAAAAAAAAAAAAAAAAAGGGAAAGATTTTGTTGTATAACTAAATAATCATAACGTGAATAATCTCTTTTCTCTTAAAGGACAAACAAAAGAAGTGCAAGCATAGAAATGTAATTGTATGTTATTCGATAAAGAAACAAGGGTAAATGTAAATTCCACTTGGAAAGTCTAAACCAGATACTCAGGAAATATTTTAAAAAAACTCTTTTCTCTTTTTCCTGACAATTTATAGTCCTGATTATTGTAATTTTATTTCTTCACCAGCCTAATACTTTATTATGATTATTCACTGACATTGTGGCGAATTAACTGGCATATAGTCTAGTTTTTTACAAAAACGAAGAAAACTTTCCCTGGTTATCATATCTTTATACCTCTACATAGATCTTCTCAAAGTTCTTTATCATTTCAAGTTTTCTTTGATAGAGTTATTCTACAGTTGCAGTCTTTATGGTCAATTATGGGACAGTTTCTTTTGTTAAATGCATTTAGTAACATTGTTTGCTTCTTTGTTTTTTGCTTTTCTGCTATGTAGCTTAAAGTTTTATACACTTTGATCTATGGCAGAAGATCTGGAGATTACCCATTTTAACTGAAGTTTATTGGTAACTCAAATCTTATCTTTTGTGTCAAGGATACCATAGCAATGGGAAATTATGAGTTTCTATTAATTGCTTAATTGCTGTAAATATGTTTTCTGTTCCTAATGACAGTCTTACTATGCTTTCTGTGTGAAGAACATCTATTCTGAAGTTTTTTGACTGTATCTGCTATGTTACATAAAAATCTGTTAAAGGAAAAAAAATAAACTGTCAAGACATATCAAATTAATAAGCATTATGCTCAAAAGTCATGGAAAAAACACATATAAGTACACTGAATATTAAAAAGATAAAAGTTAGCTTTGAAATACCAAGAAACCTCAGTTATCAGCCATCAAGTCATCAAGTATCTAGGAGCTCAGTCATTCCTGTCAATAACAATCCTGTCAACAACAGCAGATATTTTTTCTTCTTTTTTTTAACTCAGCATACCACCAGGATTCTTGGTCTTAGCATCACAGTGCTAATACTAAGGAGGAAACATGGATTTAGGAAAGATTTTATTAAAATGTGGCAGTATGGTGTAGTTTCAAAACAATCCCACTATGTTGACATACCTAATATAATACTAAATTGTAAAATGAAGGCTTTGAAAGCAGCTGATGTCTGGCTTGAAATGAAACCAAGTTAGATTACCAAGAGCATATGTTAGTGTTTCAGAGTACCTTTGGTGTTCGTAAACCATGCATGATCGGCAGTACAGTCTAAGTTCAAGGGAATTGTTCAAGTTCAACTTCCCACTTATTGGTAAACTTCTGACAATATGAGCATGCAGTGGCTATATTTGAGCAGCAGGCTGCTGTACAGGCTTAGGGAAGAATGAGCTTCTAAGGACATTGACTTCTGTTTAACTGTTACCCATATAGAAACAAGAAAGAACCTGATGCAAAGGTGTGGTCTTAGAATCATAGAATAGTTAGGGTTGGAAAGGACCTTAAGATTGTCTAGTTCAAACCTCTGTGCCATGGGCAGGACACCTCGCACTAAATCATGTCACCCAAGGCTCTGTCCATCCTGGCCTTGAACACCGCCGGGGACAGAACAGTCACAACCTCCCTGGGCAGCCCGTTCCAGTGCCTCACCACCTTAACAGGAAAGAACTTCTTCCTTATATTTAATCAAAACTTCCCCTGTTTAAGTTTTAATACATTACCCCTTGTCCTATCACTGTGGTCCCTAATGAAGAGTCCGTCCCCAGCATCCTTATAGGCCACCTTCAGATACTGGAAGGCTGCTATGAGGTCTCCATGCAGTCTTCTCCAGGCTGAACATCACTAACTTTCACAGCCTCTCTTCATACAGGAGATGCTCCAGCTGCCTGATCATCCTCGTGGCCCTCATCTGGACTTGCTCGAACAGTTCCATGTCCTTTTTATGTTGAGGACACCAGAACTGCACACAATGCTCCAAGTGAGGTCTCACGAGAGCAGAGGGGCAGGATCACCTCCTTTGACCTGCTGGTCACACTCCTCTTGATGCATGCCAGGATACAGTTGGCTTTCTGGGCTGCGAGCACACACTGAAGCCAGCTCATGTTCAGTTCCTCATTGACCAGCACCCCTAAGTCTTTCTCTGCAGGGCTGCTTGGAATCTCACCTCTGCCCAGCCAGTAACTGTGACTGGGATTGCCCCAGCTCAGTTATAAGACGTTGCAATTGGCTTGGTTAAACTTCATGAGGTTGGCACAGGCCCACCTCTCAAGCATGTCAAGACATCACTGAAATGTTGTGCCTTAGGTCACAATCTACTCTTAATAATTCAGCATTAGTACAGACAAAAAATCATGCTGGTTACTCAGAGCCATTCAAATGCATCCAGTTGCCCTCATAAATTTAATTATTATTTTTTACATTGGTATATATCATTGATAAGCATGTAAATTAAATCTTAAGAATATTTTGCAGTGCTGAAAACATTTCCATTCTTGAATCACCATGATCGACTGGAACATTTGCTACGTACTGAAAGATATACGTACTGTATAGTGAAGAAAGAATACCACATGTTATTTCATAATTTGAAAAGCATGAATTTCTGTTTTAAATTAAGTTGTGATATTAAAAAAAAAATTCTATTTGTGTCCCAGGTTCAGCAGTAGCAGTCATTTTTCTGCTTCTTAGTAGCTGGTGCAGTGCTGTGTTTTTGACTTTCAGCCTGGGAACAGCGCTGATAACACCAATGTTTTTAGTTGTTGCTCAGTAATGTTTACTCTGACCAAGGACTTTCTGAGTCTCATGCTCTGCCAGGGAGGAGGGGAAGCCGGGAGGAAGCAAAAACAGGACACCTGACCCAAACTGACCAAAGAGGTATTCCATACCACAGCACATCATGCCCTCTATATAAACTGGGGGCAGTTACCCAGAAGGACTAGATCACTGCTCACATAGGGCTGGCTATCAGTCAGCGGGTTGTGAGCAGTTGTATTCTCTTCCCTTGTTATTTCCCTTATCATGATTATTATTGATGGTAGCGGTAGTGGTTTGGTGTTATACCTTAGTTACTGGACTGTTCTTATCTCAACCCGTGGGAGTTACATTCTTTCGATTCTCCTCCCCATCCGTCTGGAAGCAGGGGGAGAAGCGGGGAGTGAGCAAATGTCTGCGTGGTTCTGGGTTGCTGGATGGGCTTAAACCACGACAGTGTGTTAGAAGGACTGCCGTAATTGGACGTTATTTATGCTGTTAGGATTTTAACTAGCACAGTGCTTCACATAAAACAGTATATTGGTCTTTCCAAAAATGTACATTTAATAACTTTTTCCATTTGGCTTTTTTTATGTGCTGTGAAGTTGTCTGTACCATGTTAGGGTGCATTTTTTTAGGTTTATCATTTCCTTCTCATTGTCCTGTAGAGCATTCATGCATTAGAATTGCTCAGAGCTTTACATCTGGTATCTTTCCATCCCACATAGACACACAGCAGCAAGTTGTGTAATGAAGGGAGAAGATTGCTAGCTCTCTGCCTTCTCATTCCGTGTACCTCAGGTTCACAGTATTCAACAGAGTGTGGATTTCAATGTCTTACTCATTTGTCACGTTCAAGTATTTTTTGGTTCAATCACTTCTGACGAAACAGGGAAAACCTAACTATATTTGTAGGTTCATGCACATGAAAATTCTAATTGGTTGAAACAAAGCAAGTAATTATACATGCATTGCTATAAACAAATGAGTTTAGTCACATAGAAAATGATTGTTAAAACATATAGACTGGGAAAAATATCTGTTAAGAGAATACGGTTCGGATTGTTGTGTTGTCAGTGATGTCATGGAAACAACACATCATTACAGTTTCAAAGTAAATTGTCTGATAATTGTAAATGGGTTTGCCTTTAATATAGATAATTTTCTACTTTGAATAAAAAAGGCAAAAGGTTGTGTTATTATTGAGGTTAGGGTCTTCTGGTTGTGGCTGTAATGAGATCAACATATCATGCTTTTTGTACACAAATTCCCCATTCCAGTCTCACTGAAAAAGATTTATTAATGGGACTGTGAACCATTATGCACAAAATGCAGGCCTTCTCTTGAATTAGTGAACTTTAGCAGCTTTAGCAGTAAAAAATTCAAAGACAGTTGCAGTACAAGTCTACACATACTGATGGAAGAGTCTTGATATTTGGGTAGTTATATGAGCTGGACAGGGATTTGGCTGTGATAGCTTTGCCCCATATTCGCACTCACACTTGATTAAAAACCAGCAGAAGAAAATTGAATATAGAAGTTGTTAAGTAGCCAAAAAAAAATATGATTTACAGCTTTCTTTTTCCATGAAGTAGGAAGAAACACTTGTATTTTAATTGCACTGTCAGTTTACATTGTCAGATTTTTGGAAGCAGCCTGGAAAGTTGAATGCATTAACAGCTGCTAGATCTTTTTTTTTTTTTTTTTCCTCTGGTGTGTATATAGAGCTTTTTTGGGTTTTTTATTAATCTTTCCCCTACCATTTCACTGAATATCAAATACACCTTATTGCACTTTTGTTTGTTTGTTTTTAGTGTAAAGAGCATTTAAAGGATAGTTTATTCAATATGGTACTGTAAGCTCCATCTTTTTCTCTTCTTTGTTTTATAAAAACATACATTTTATTCCCTTTTGGGAATTCACACTAAGTATGCCTAAATGGATAATTGAGTTCTACCTACATGTAGTTTAAGGAAACATCTAGGAAACAGTGTAAGAAAAGAAGAACATGTCTCACACAATAAGAAGAAACATCCATTTTTTTGCCCCTTTAAAAAAAAAACAAAAAAAAAAAAAACAGTTTAACTTTTAAAATCAAACAACTCTGTAGCAGTTAGGTTTGTTAGTCTCCAAAAGATAATTAAAGCGAGCTTACCATCTAAATTTCATTAGTATGCAGATAAAATTCATTAAGGCTGGTATTTTGCTTTATTGTAGAAGCAATAATAAAATGACTAAGCTAGACTGAAAAGTTCCAACTTGATGGTAATCATTGAGCTTTTATAAATTAACAGCAAATCTAAGTTGATCCAGCTAACATCATGGCTTAGATTTTTATGACTTACCTGACTTCAGTAGATACATGTGGAAAAGGGAAAAGTGATGATCTCAATCTTTTATTTTTAAGCTAAATAAAATAATTAGTGGTTACAATGACTTATGAGTAAAAGACAAGATGATGTGTACTGCTGTATTGTCAGTGAAATTCCTGTACCATTCAGTTACTTTGGAAGAAAAACAGACTTTTTTTTTTTTTTGACTACTGCAATAATTAGAGCTTTCAGAGATAACATTGTCATCAATCTGTCAGCATATTAACTCCAAATTGCTTTTAATACAATTATAAAGTTTCACTTTTTTGATAGAAAGTGTTTTTAACACCTCTTTTAAACACCTTACAGAAAATACATGGGCATACATGAAAGTTGCATACAGTATGTATATGCTATACTAGGTGGACTACAAGTTTTAAGAAATTACCAAGTTTATACCAGTTTCAGTGAAGGCAGGATTTGAAGCAGTATTACTTCATAAATGTTTTGGGTGGGGAGGGGGGAAGGGAAGGAAGAAGGGAGGAAGGAAGACAGGAAGGGAGGGAAGGAGGGAGGAACACAGGAAGGAAGGAAGGAAAGCGAAGGAGGGGGAATGGAGGAAGGAAGGGAGAGAGAAAGGAAGAAAGACAAGAAGGAAGAAAGGAAGGGAGGGAGGAATGAAGGAAAGAAGGGAGGGAAGGAAGGACAGAAGGGGGGAAGGAGGGAGGGAGAAAGGGAGAAAAGGAGGAAATGAGTAAGTAAATGGGATAAAAGATTCACAAATAATTTAAGTTTTGCAGAGCACTGTGCTTTCATGATTATTTATTAGTTAGAAGTATTCATACTGTTATTCCAAGAAACTGAATTCCTGCTCTATCATCAAAATTTGTTCAAGCATAACAAAGCGTAACAAAAAGTTTCATCCAGAGCTATTTCATGTGGGAGAACATCTGTGAAGTAGCAAAATTAAATTATGGTGAAATGCACAGAGGGAACAAAGAAATGGTAGTAAGGGTATTTTGTTGTTGGTATTTTGTTTTGGGGGAAGCACTGTTTTTCCATCTGAAATTTAACTATGGGAATAGAAAAAAGTGAGAATATTTTTAAAGAAAAGTTTGTAGAACTACAACATTGAGATACTCCTGGAAGCAAACTTGATGGAATGCGAGCAAGTTCAAATAAAAATTTATTTCAGAAATCAAATTTGCTACAAGTCATATATGCTATCATCTTTGTTAAACTCAATATAATAAAAAAAATAGATACTAGATCTATCCTTAATTGATATTTTGGGGTTAGATAGTTTTAAAGGATGTATTTTTGAAAGCTTAGATAAAAGCTAAATTTTACCAGAAATTTGAAACACTGTGATACCTTTTAGAGAGATATAACTGAAATTAATTCTCAAACCTGCTTTGCAGTAATAAATAATTTAAGACCATACTTCTTTTAATATTTTGATGGATGTAAAAACAGATCATAATTGCTGATGCATTTAATTTTTCTCAATTATTTCCTTCCGTATTCAAGTTGGGGAACAGGGGCAGCATTTTTGTTTCTGTTTTTTTCCCTAACAGATCAAAAGCACTGAAGACTGTTTGTCTATTGCTAGATGAGCCAACATCCCAGATTTTGAAGAATTTCCTAAATCAAAAAAGGCAGGAAGTTTTCCATATGATGGAATCTTGACTAAGATCAGTTGTAGTGCAGAACAAATATAAGCATCTTACATTCCATTTTTAAGGAATCCTTAAATTTTTCAATTCGAAGGAGAATAATATAAACCTATAAAACAGTCCTCCTGCCACACCCCTAAAAAAGTTCAGAGACTTTAATTTGGCAGAGGAACTTTTTCTTGCCCTGTCCTTTAAAATATTTTTCCTTACCCTGTTAGTGCCCAATTTGCTGGCCTATAATATACACTTTACTCTTTTATGACCCTATTCATACTGCCATTGTGCTGGGCCACTACTGCCATGACAGCTCAGCAGAGTGGAGAGCTCCAAATTCTGAGGCTAAATTTATCTTAAAGACTTATGCAGTAGTGACATTCTCATAAATACCTTAGTCACTGTTTTCCTGTAGTGTCAGATGTTCAGGTAATTAAACCAAATATTATCATAATTTTACAATATGATGCTACATATTTAGACATATCGAAGATGCAAAATCCTATACTAAGCCACTTCAGAAAACACTACATAAGAGCTACAAGTAAATTAGACTCTGACAAGTCTAATTTACTTCTCTAAGAAGTAACAAACTCCTTATGTTGACTGCTGTCTAAAGTAGGTCTAACTGAGGGAAAGTAACTCACCTGTCATGCTTTTTCTATACAAGTGAACAGAAATAAAATATCCATTAATGGATATTACTTTTAATTTTTTAAAAATCAAAACCAGTGTTAGAAATATCTGTAATATTAAGTAATATCTTAAATTTGCATATACAGTAATTGCCTTATGTATGCAAAGTGGATTTTCATATTTTCATTCACTTTTTAAACTATCACAATCTGAGCCTGCTTAGAAGACAAATATGTGAGGAAAGTTTTTGAAGTGAGATTGACAGTTAAAATCCTATTAGCAGTTTTGAATAAATGTCTTTGGTCTCCTGCAAGCTGAAGAACAGAAGTCTCTGTCCAATGGTTAAATATGACTTTGGTTTTCTTCCAAAAAAGAAATAATTTACATCCTAGATGAATAATTCTCGTGGTTTAAACCCAGCTAGACAGCTCTTTCACTCACTCCCCTCCCCTTTTACTCCCTCTTTCCTTCCTTCTCCCCCCCCCCAAACACACACTCCCGGAGGGATGGGGAGGAGAATCGAAAGAATGCAACTCCCACAGGTTGAGACAGGAACAGTCCACCAACCAATGTACAACACAAATCAACACTGCTACCACTAACGACAACAATGATAAAACAGAATAACAAGGGAAGAGAATATCACAGTATGCTAGAGATTGGAAGGGACCTCAAAAGATCATCTAGTCCAATCCCCCTGATGGAGCAGGAACACCTAGATAAGGTTACACAGGAATGTGTCCAGGCGGGTTTTGAATGTCTCCAGAGAAGGAGACTCCACAACGTCCCTGGGCAGCCTGTTCCAGTGTTCTGTCACCCTCACTGAGAAGAAGTTTCTTGTCAAGTTTAAGTGGAACCTCTTGTGTTCCAGTTTGTACCCATTACCCCTTGTCCTATCATTGTTTGCCACTGAGAAGACCCTGGTTCCATCCTCGTGACACTCCCCCTTTATATATTTATATACACTAATAAGGTCACACCTCAGTCTCCTCCAAACTGTAGAGACCCAGATCCCTCAGTCTTTCCTCATAAGGGAGATGCTCCACAACCTTAATCATCTTAGTTGCTCTGCGCTGGACTCTCTCCAGCAGGTCCCTGTCCTTCTTGAACTGAGGGGCCCAGAACTGGACACAATATTCCAGATGCGGTCTCACCAGGGCAGAGTAGAGGGGAAGGAGGACCTCTCTCTACCTACTAACCACCCCCACTTCTAATACACCCCAGGATGCCACTGGCCTTCTTGGCCACAAGGGCAGTGTAGGCTCATGGTCACCCTGTCTTCCACTAGGACCCCCAGGTCCCTCTCCCCTACACTGCTCTCTAACAGGTCGTTCACCAACCTATACTGGAACCTGGGGTTGCTCCTGCCCAGATATAGGACTCTACACTTTCCCTTGTTATATTTCATCAAGTTATTCCCTGCCCAACTCTCCAGCCTGTCCAGGTCTCGCTGGATGGCAGCACAGCCTTCTGGTGTGTCAGCCACTCCTCCCAGCTTAGTGTCATCAACAGACTTGCTGATAGTACACTCAATTCCCTCATCTAAATCATTGATGAATATATTAAATAATACTGGCCCCAGTACAGACCCTTGAGGCACTCCACTAGATACAGGCCTCCAACTAGACTCTGCCCCATAGACTACAACTCTCTGGCTTCTCTGCTTCAGCCAGTTCACAGTCCACCTCACTACCTGATCATCCAGACCACACTTCCTCAATTTAGCTGCGAGGATGCTGTGGGAGACTGTGTCAAACGCTTTGCTGAAGTCAAGGTAGACCACATCCACCACTCTGCCAACACCCATCCACCATGTTATTTCCTCATAAAAGGCTACGAGATTGGTCAGGCTTGACTTCCCCTTGGTGAAGCTATGTTGACTGCCCCTCATAACCCTCTTATCCTTGATACGCCTTAAGATGGCACCAAGGATAAGGTGTTCCATCACTTTCCCAGGGATGGAGGTGAGGCTGACAGGGTCTATAGTTACCTGGGTCCTCCTTCTTGCCCTTTTTGAAGACTGGAGTGACATTTGCTTTCCTTCAGTCCTCAGGCACCTCTCCTGTTTCCCAAGACTTGGTAAAGATGATGGAGAGTGGTGTAGCAATGACCTCCGCCAGTTCCCTCAGCACCTGCAGGTGCATCCCTTCTGGACCCATGGATTTATGGATGTGATAGAATCATAGAATAGTTAGGGTTGGAAAGGACCTTAAGATCATCAAGTTCCAACCCCCCTGCCATGGGCAGGGACACCTTGCTCTAAACCATATCACCCAAGGCCTCGTCCAGCCTGGCCTTGAACACTGCCAGGGATGGAGTATTCACAACCTCCGTGGGCAACCTATTCCAGTACCTCACCACACTAACAGGAAAGAATTTCCTCCTTATATCCAATCTAAACTTCCCCTGTTTAAGTTTTAACCCATTACCCCTTGTCCTATCACTACAATCCCTAATGAATAGTCCATCCCCAGCATCCCTCTAGGCCCCCTTCTGATACTGGAAGGCTGCTCTGAGGTCTCCACGCAGCCTTCTCTTCTCCAGGCTGAACAGCCCCAACTTTCTCAGCCGATCTTCATATGGGAGTTGCTCCAGTCCCCTGATCATTCTCATGGCCCTCCTTTGGACTTGTTCCAACAGATCCATGTCCTTTTTATGTTGAGCACACCAGAACTGTACACAATACTCCACGTGAGGTCTCACGAGAGCAGAGTAGAGGGGCAGGATCACCTCCTTCGACGTGCTGGTAACTCTCCTTTTGATGCAGCCCAGGATACAGTTGGCTTTCCGGGCTGCAAGCGCACACTGCCGGCTCATGTGCATTTTCTCATCGACCAGCACCCCCAAGTCCTTCTCCGCAAGGCTGCTCTGAATCTCTTCTCTGCCCAGCCTATAGCTGTGTCTGGGATTGCTCCAACCCAGGTGTAGAACCTTGCACTTGGCATGGTTAAACTTCATGAGGTTGGCATCAGCCCACCTCACAAGCGTGTCAAGGTCCCTCTGGATGGCATTCCTTCCCTCCAGCGTATCAACCGAACCACACAGCTTGGTGTCATCGGCAAACTTGCTGAGGGATTGCCCAGGTTGCTCAACTGGTCTCTAACCCATTCCTCATCAACTAAGGCAAACCACTCCGTTGACCTGACTTCATCTGAGGTCTCAGAGGTACAGGGCTCTTCAGGACTGCCTCCGGCAGAGTAGACAGAGACAAAGAAGGCATTCAGTAACTCTGCCATCTCTGTATCTTCTGTCACCAGGGCACCCGTCCCGTTCATCAGCGGGCCTACATTGCCTCTGGTGTTAGTTTTACCTGCCATGTATTTGAAAAAGCTCTTTCTGCTGTCCTTGACCCCTCTCGCCAGCTTTAATTCCAAGGAGGCCTTAGTCATCCTAGCTGCCTTCCTACATCCTCTAGCAGCAGCCTTATATTCCTCCCAAGTGGCCAGCCCTTCCTTCCATGACCTGTAAACTCTCCTCTTCCACTTGAGCATACCCAGCAATTCCCTATTTAGCCACGCAGGTCTCCTGACCCTCTTCCTTGACTTCCTACGTGTCGGGATGCTCTGATCTTGAGCTTGGAAAAAGCAGTCCTTGAACGTCAACCAACTATCTTGGGCCCCTTTACCTTCAAGCAGCCTAGCCCATGGGATTTCCCCTAGCAATTGCTTGAAGAGGCCAAAGTTTGCCCTGCTAAAGTCCAGGGTTGCAATTCTACTTGCTATTCTACTGACCCTACCACACAAGATCCTGAATTCTACCATCTCGTGGTTGCTGCAACCAAGGCAGCCCTCAACCTTCACTCCTTCAACCAGACCCTCCTTGTTAGTGAGGATGAGATCCAGCAGCGCACCTCTCCTGGTTGGCTCATCCACCATTTGCATGAGGAAGTTATCATCCATACACTGGAGGAACCTCCTGGACTGTGGCTGGGTTGCTGAGTAGTCCTTCCAGCAAACATCAGGGAAGTTAAAATCCCCCACGACGACCACGGCCTGTGACTGTGAGGCTGCTCTCAGCTGCCTGTAGAAGGCCTCGTCAACTTCCTCACCCTGATCCGGTGGCCTGTAACAGACCCCCACAACAGTATCGCCCCTGCCAGCCTGCCCCTTAATTCTCACCCACAGACTCTCAACTCGCTCGTCATCTGTCCCTGGACAGAACTCAGTGCATTGTAGCTGCTCTCGCACATAAAGAGCAACCCCACCACCCCGCCTGGCTGGCCTGTCTTTCCTGAAAAGGACATAGCCCTCCATGACTATATTCCAGTCATGTGAGCTGTCCCACCACGTCTCTGTAATTGCCACCAGGTCATAATCTCCTGACTTAACACAGGTTTCTAGCTCCTCCTGCTTATTTCCCATGCTGCGTGCATTGGTGTACAGACATTTCAGGGAGCGAGCTGAGCACACCGATTTCACCCTAGGATTACAGGAGGCCTCCCAGTCTTCATCAATTCCGGAGCGCTGTCCCACTGAGGCAAGCCCAGCTACAACCCCATCCCATCCCCCTTCAAATCTAGTTTAAAGCTCTCCAAATGAGCCCTGCTAATTCGTGCCCCAGCATCCTTTTGCCTCTGTGCAATAAACCTTTCCCACATGCCAATGTCCAGACTGGTGCCCTATAAAACCAGCCATTATCAAAGAAACCAAAGCCCTGCCTGCAGCACCAGCCTCGAAGCCAATTGTTTATGGACTGAATTTTCCCATTCAGTCCCACATCATCAATAGAAGATGGAGGGAGTGAAGAGAAGATTACTTGAGCCCCAGAGTCTCTCACCATCCGCCCCAAGGCCCTGTAGTCTTTCTTCATCCCCCTCAGACTGCAGGAAGCAGCTTCCCCCTCACCTGTCTGGAAGACCAGCAGCGGGTAGTAGTCTGTCGGGTGCACCAGGTTGGGGAGCGCCCTGGTGATATCCCTGATCCGGGCTCCAGGCAGACCACACACTTCCCTGTGATGAGGGTCAACTCTGCATATCGGGCCCTCTGTTCCTTTCAGAATGGAATTACCTACTACAATGACCCTTCTTTCTTTCTTATCAGAGGCAGTCTTGAGGTGTGAAGTCGACCGCCTTTTCCTATGTGGCCTTGTAGGTGGGCCTTGCACCACATTCTCACCTACCTCTCTTTCAAGATCCAGGGCCTCAAACCTATTACGGAGGGACACCTGGGAAAGCAGGGCAGGAAGGGAGGAGGCTTGGCCACGACGCCGAACTGGAACTTGCTTCCAACCCTCGTTGTCTTTTTGGTCCCCTACTTCTGTGCTACGGCTACATGGCAGGGGCTGTCTTGGGGCATCCTCCTCTGTCTGAGAGGACAGGGGGTCCATCCCCTTTTGGGGGATATCTCCGTGGAGCCCTTCCAACTGGGCCGCCAGGGAGTTACTCCACCAGTCGATCTCCCTGTCACACTCCCTGATCTTCCTCAGCATCTCAACCTCCTCCTTAAGTTTTGCCACCAAGCTAAGGAGATCTTCTACCTGCTCACACTTCACAAAGGTGGAATGCTGCCCTCCCTCCCCTGGCAGCAGCAGGCTCTGGCACTCCCTGCATCCAGAGACCTGAACAGCCACACTTTGGGATGGGGTCTCTGATTTGCTACAGTCTTCTTACTGCAAGCTCTCTTTCCCCCCGGCATGACATGCTATGGTATGGAATACCTCTTTGGCTAGCTTGGGTCAGGTGTCCTGTCTCTGCTTCCTCCCAGCTTCCCCTCCTCCCTGGCAGAGCATGAGACTCACAAAGTCCTTGGTCAGGGTAAACATTACTTAGCAACAACTAAAAACATCATCGTTATCAGCACTGTTCCCAGGGTGAAAGTCAAAACACAACGCTGCACCAGCTACCAAGAAGGAGAAAAATTGACTTCTGCTACTAAACCCAGGACAGTAATTTTCAGTTGCAGATATTGTATATAAATATTTAGGCAGAGAAATTAGTGTTAGATACTGAAAATTAATAAATTAGTAAAAGCAGTACGTCGTATTTGCTACTAGTTTTCCTTGAGTTTTCCAATGAACAAATGAAATCAATCCATGGTTCTTCAATCAGTTTTGATGCTGTCTGGGACCTCGGCTGATAACCAGACAGGTTGTAGTAAATTATTTGAGTTTAGTGAATGCAGCACATTAACGTCCTTGTCCATGCTGGAATTAATTCAATTCATTGCTCCTAGTTTTAAAACTGCATATAGTCCAGCATATGGTACCTGTGAAATTTTTCACCTGCAGTGGGGCTGTTCCCGTAACTCCTCCCAGTGACTGAAATCAGCAGAAAAAGATAAAGTTGCTCCTTCAGCAGGATGACTGATGTAAAAACAGAAGTGATAATGTACTTAAAAGGTTTTTCTTTTTAAGCTGGTTAAATTGGAATGATGGTAGATAGCAGGGTAGAGTTAAGTAGAATTGATTTAGATGGAGTCAGTACAACTTTTAATGGATATTTTTCTGAACATTATTTTGTTAACTCCTTTATAGACGTGGCCTTTTTAGAGATTTTTCTTCCTTTTTTTGATATTTCTCTGTCATTATATAACAAAAATAAGAATTCTGTTATGTTTAGTAATACAGAGTCAGTATTACTCATTTTTATATGTTAATGTCATTTAGGAATCAGTAGATTGCAATACATCTTCAAATTAATGTTAATGCCACTTGCAAGGTTGAAGTATTTCCATAAGTTATTTTCCACAGTTATGCAATTTATAAGCATGTGGATACTCCAGAAAGCCTTCATCTATATGGTCTTTATTTTTTTCTACCATCTTAAACAAAAGATTAAAAGTATCTAAAATTGTCCTCGTGGCCCTTCTCTGCACTTGCTCCAATAGTTCCGTGGCCTTTTTATGTTGAGGACACCAGAACTGCACACAATGCTCCAAGTGAGGTCTCCCGAGAGCAGAGTCCTCCTTCAGTATTAAATATTAAGGACCTAAATTGCATTTTCATGGAGATTCTGGAATTTAAATAATTTATTATATATGCTTTCTGTTGTGGTCTCTTCCTTGTGTCATAGTGGTACTCGGTACCAGTTAGTACCAAATATAAATGTGGCCTTTGCTTCTGATCTTGTAAACTATTGCTCATGAACCATGTCAAATTAAACTAAAACGTCATCAGTAAGTTAAGCTGCTCAGTATTCAATAGATTAGGGTAAAAAAAATCTTTTTCTTTATGTAACATGTGAATTCACCTAGGCTATCAGCACTACTGGGGACTTTTTTTCTTCCTCTTAAGAATAATTTACATTGCGTTTTTTTTTTATTTGTTTCAGGAGGGGTTTTTGTTTGGGTTGTTTGTTGTTTTTTCTTTCTTTTTTGGTGGTTTTTTTTTTTTTTAGTTTCAGTTTGGTGTATAGTTTGGTTTGGGGTTTCTTTACAGGGAAAGACAGAAAGGCCTTCCTTTTCTACCAGTAAAAAAAAAAAAAAAAAAAGGTTGTTCTTCATTTTATGCAGTCATCTATTCTATAGTTTAACCTAGAATAAAAACCCCTAGTTTATAGTTTCTCATTCTGCTTTTGACAACTGAAATACAGTTCTGCATTAACCTCGTCATTACCAGATGTGTCTAGAAAAGAAATAGATGGTGGTTCAGGTCTTGGTTCAGTTGTTTTGTTGTTTTGTTTTTTTTTCAAGGGGTGGGTTTATTGTTTTTTGTTTTTTGTTTTTTTTTTTTCCTACTGTTTAATGTGAGCATTGCAGGAATAGAGAGATAGGCACTACAAAAGCCAGCTCTGCAGATACTCTGAGGTCAGAAATTTGAGTGTTTACAGTAAATTTATTATACATTCTGACTGTTGTAGTCCAATTCTCCAGTAAAAAATTAACTTAAATAGAAGAGCTGTTGATAATAGAGATGCCTGTGCATCACTCCACACCAAGATTGCTGTCTGCCTGAAGCATGAGTTCATTGCAGGATGTCTTACTCATAGATTATCCTCTGTACCATTTGAATGACAACATAAAAAGATCATTGCTAAATAGTTTGACCTGCAAAGAAACGGGGTTGGGCTAATACACTTGGGGATTCATAGTAATTCTATGTTATCAGAAGTAAATTTTGCAAAAAAAATTGCCAAAAAGGATAATTCGAGATAAATTGTTTTAGGACAGAATTTAAGCACAGAGAGATGTAACCCTCAGTAATCCTCTTTGAGGAAGTAATCATTACTTAACATAAACAAATCCCTCTCAGGATGTGTTCAAACCTAATTAATCAATCTCAGAATAAGAAATGCAAAAAATCAGTAGTAGTCCTCAAGACTTTTTAAAGTTTGAAATCTAAAACAGGATTTTCAGTACGTTGTCCAAGAGTTTTGTAAAAAATATAAAAAAAAAAAAAAAAATCCCCCACAAAAAAACCCATGAGAAACTACTACTAAATCTCCAGGGAAGAAGATAGGGACTTCGTAAAGAAAGACCATCTGCATTCTTGCAATACAGGTATTTTTACTGCAAGTTTTAATCTTTGAAAAAGGACTCTGCAGACTGAAAAAATATATTTTACTCAATAGTGGCCAAGAATGCTGGGTATTATAAATAAAGAAGTATTTGTAACCACTTCATCAACATTTATTTTATGTTGATAAAGTGAAATAGTATTTTATTTTAAAACTTCTAAATGTAACAAAATACATGCAGTACTGAGCACCCTGCAGTTGTGAGTAATATACCTCAAGTATAGTTAACACAATTTTGAAATGCAGGTGGAATTTTAAGTAGATAATTAGTGTGATTGATCAGACACTGATTTAAAAATATCCATGAATGAGATCTCCTGTGTTGCCAGCTGGGAGAGGCACAAGAGTGGGAATTTTAACACAGTCACCATCCAGAAACCTTTGATGTTAATAGAGCTTTAAGCATCATTTCTAACAATAGTTGTTTAATTTCAGTAATACAGTGAAATTCTATTGAAAGTTATGAATTTATTTTTAACAGGGAATATTACAGAATAGTTGTAATAATCTAAGAAAAATATATAAGCAAATGCATAAAATAGAATTAATACAAATGTTTTCAGTGTTATAGTTTATTTGTTGCTTTGCGAATAGCAAGTAAAAGTTCCTCTTTTTATTTTTGGAAATAAAGCAAGCAGTCTGTCTTAGGTATTAAATCTTGAGGTATAGAAAGATAAATGTCTTTCTGATAGAAACTCAGGAAGGTCTATTGATTCCAAAGTGCACATTATCAAAAACAGACTGTCAGGATGTCACTGATAAATCAGTTTTCAGGCAGCCCTTGATGTTTTAGCTTCTAACATGTTAAATGGGATTTAGCTGACTCGTGAAAGTATACCAGATTTCTAAACATAGAATGGAGAAGTGAGAGCTCCATTTTTGCAGTTGTTTAGAGGGATAAATATATTTACATGTGGCAGGCAGAACCCTTTGTATAAGGTTATTGTATGTCATACTTCTGAAATAGCATGTTTGTGGTTGAAGAGAATTTATAAAATCATTAAATTTTTAATTAAGCACAAAACAAAAAAGTTTTAATAAAGATGAAAAGTCAATGCTACTCACGTATAGAATCATCCTAAATTCAGGTGCTTAAAAATTGTTGAAGTATCTTAAATCAAATCAAAACCAGGACTGATTAGGGATGAGAAAGAACTGGAAAACATACTGATATTTATTAAAAATAAAATTCCCATATCTTTTTCCATAAGCATTTTTTTAATAAGATATCAGTGGAAATTTGCATGTCTTTCAATGTATTTTTACAATGCTTTATATCCCAAAGCTTCAAGACATCTTCTAAACATGTTTTGATTAATGAGCTGGGAGAGTTTAAATGGACATTTTAGTTTTATTAATCATAATAACTCTGAGAAATGTATGCAGTGTTGTTTTGTTTACTCCTTTGTTAAGATACCATTTTATGTCTCTATAAATTTTCAGTGTCTTTTCACAACTAATCATCTTGCTGACTGCAGAATATCCTTTTGATTTTTTTTGCTAACAAATGTGGCACATGTAAGATTACTGAGGAGTGTTGGATTCTGAAGTGACTGCTAGTTGTCAAAAGAGATACCTCTTTCTCTTTAGAAACCAGTTGCTCCTAAATGAGACTGGCACTGAAAATAAAATCTTCCATTTACTTCAAAAACTGATGGCTTTACAGTTTTTCAAAGTTATATATATATATACATGCACATACATATATATGTATGTATATACACAGCAATTATAGATAAAATGTTTTAAATTACCAAAATGTAAGTATTCTGACTTAGGTTTACAAAATTTAACACATCCATAACCATATACATTTCTGTTTGCTAAGATGCAAATATAAAATAGAAAGATGAGTAAAAAGTACTTTGAGAATTAATTTTGTGTTTGCGTGTGTGTGCCTCGTGCATAATCTAAAATGCAATAAACCAGAACAGATTTTGGGCTTGCTATTGTTTTATAATGGTGCATCAAGTTTCTTGTATTTTAAACTAATAATTTAATAGCTTTGTTTCATGTGATATTCTGCATCTGCGCTTACCCTCTAGCACTGTAGGTATATTTAGGTGTAAAATCTTTTTCACAAATTGAAAATTGTTTGTTTGGCAAGACCAGACTACTTTTCTAAGTTACCTTTTTTTAACCCCCTCTAACAGTCATAGCAGTAATAGTTTTAAAATATATTTTCTAGGGAAATCACAGTTTCTAATAAGTAGTTTCTGTATATACTCACAGGACTATGTACTGATTCACTGCAGAAGGCCAGCTGTCTATATTTAGTAAAAAGTCGACCTTGAAATTGGTAAGCTTAGAAGAGTAGTCATGAAAGAGCAGCTCAGGCAAAAATGAAATGACCCATTAAAATCATAGATTTCACAACTCATTACATTGTTGACTACGTTTCCTCAAGGGATTGCTTTGCCTTTTGGAGAGCTAAGGCAGCGTGATTATTTTTCTAGCCTGTAGAAATATGGAAACATCTTTAATAATTTAATTTTTTTACAAGGTGGAAGTGCTAGAGATATACATATTTCATAAAAAGCCCCATAATCTCAGGTTATATCTCAGATTAAATCTCAGGCTATTTCCTGATTAAAAAAAAAAAAAACACAACCCCCCAAAAAAGCCCAAACAAAACAAACACCTTCTATTTCTAACTGCAACAAAGTATCTCATATTTTTGCTGCCATATGAGTGTTTGTCACATAAAATTAAATATGTGACCATAATTGGTGGCTTTAGCTTTTCTAGTGTATACATGGGAACACAGAGATTGTAATCAGACTATTATGAGAAGACATGCTTAAAGGATGATACACATGCTTAGGACTCTTCATACTGAAATGAGAGAGCATAAAAGCCACTGTGGCTATGTTCTAATTTTTTAAGAGCATACAAGATAGTTTTCCTCTCATAAATCCAGAAAAGCTATCTGTTTACATCTTTCCCAGAACTCCTAGGAACTAATTTCCAGATCCATTTATTTGACTGATCTATTTGTTCCACTCCAGTCTCTGTGGCATTCTTTTCAGCTGGTGTGAGACCGTGAGCCACTGTTAAGCAGTTCTTCCTCAGGTATTCGTCATTTTCTGGGGCTGGGAACTAAGGAGAAACCAGGAAGAATCTAGCGAATTTAGGGCTGAACTGGGATTTCTGACACATACAATTATACCACGAAGAATGTCAGTATGACTAATACTGGATAGTATGACCTAGCTCCAGGAGCTGAAGTAGCTGGAGCCTCCTCCTGGGAGGGCATGCATAGTGAGAGACAAGATTTTTCTAAATCCCAAAATTTTGCTTTATAGAAGACAAGATTCCCAGTGCAGTTTCTGGCTATATTCCCTCTGCAGTAGCTCTCAAAATCCTTTCATGTGGCTTTTTCACTAATTTCTCTAACCTTTACGTAATTTCTAACATCAGCAGAGACAAAGACACAATTATTTGTATAGCTTCCTACTTGCTGAGACGGTATTGGCTTACATGATTACAGGTGTCCTTCTGGCCTTTAATACAGGTTCCACACTGCCTGGACTCAATTTCACAGTTGAACTACCAGATATTCAAACCAGACCTGAAAGTCACTACACCTACGTGACTGCCATGTACAAGAAGTGATCTTGTAGATATAGACTATCCTGCCATGAAAACAGTTATCAGAAAAAAGTCCTCACTCTACAATCCCTAAAGAAATTGAATGTTCCCTGCAACTGATTCAGGTTTTGGTACTAATGAGCCTTTGACTTTTTGCTCATAGAATCAAAAGCAGACAGTATATTAATATCTTCATCCATGTTGTCATGGCAGTATCTGTTTGTCCTTCATTTGTGCAACATGGTTATCTTTTTTTGCCTCAACATAAGTATTTATGAAGAAAAATATTAATGACCCAACTAGGAGAGAACATACTCTTTCTGAGACCATAATTTATTCTCTTTGTCATTTCTTACCATCCCTGATTTTGAGCTCACTTTAAAACTCTCTTCACATATTCTTCTCATAGTAAGTATTTATGTAGTACTTACGAACAGTCTGATGCAGTTGTACTAAAGCTCTTTAACTGAAATCCAGTTCAAGTAACAGTGGAGTTCTTTGTCCAAATCTGTATTTCTCATATTTGATCAAACTCTTGTATTTCAATACTTAATCTTCAGCTTTCCAGTCACCTAAATAAAGAAGATGGTAATAATCTGCAAAATAAACTTCCTTATTTTAGTCTGGCACTTGATGTTAGCCTGTAAATCTCTGCAGCACCAGTACTTCAGTGGTATAGTGCAGGCAGGCCTTTCAGAGTTACCTTATAAATAATATTGATAATTTATGTGCCCAACTTTATACATCAGCCACATGTGGTGATTGTTAATGAAGGAAAGGAAAAAAAGCCCTAAACATATTCTTGACACATACTTATCATGTAATAATGAAGAAAATCCTTATCTAAATCTTGGAATTGCTAAGGGCATTTGTCAGCCAAAAAAGGAAATAGAAAAAGACAGAAAAATAAACCTTGGAACAACTAAAGATTTTAGATTAGTTGTAAGTCTCTGAGGATTTGGAAGCAGAGACTTGTAATTGGGAATAATGGATAACCTTATGATAAATCATACTACCAAAATTTCCTAAAAAGTAATTGTTCCTGCATTTTTTACAAATCAGTGGATTTGAAATACTGATCTGTATGTTTTCCATTTCATGTAACTTAATAAGGGAGGAAGAACATGTCAGCTCTTGGCAGGCTATACTTGGGCAATCAACGTTCAGAGCTGGCACATGGCTATAAAACGTTCCATTAATATTATCAGCTGAGGGTAGGTTTGTGGTTGATTTATGGCTCACTTGAAGCCCATTTGTATATCATCCTACTTAGTAAAACAAAATGTAGCTATTAGTGCTAAATTACTTAAGGAATAGGAGTTGAAAGTGGAATTTTTGCTACCAGATCTCTAATTTCTGTGGCTTCTCATAGAATATGCCGTCAAATAGTGAATAAGGAGAACAAAATTTTGTCTATTAAAGACTGAAGTAAAGGCAACATTCAGCCAGGCTGGTCTTCTTCACCACTGGTTCAGTTTTAGGCACGTGAGGATTGCCAGCTCCTTCACCTTTCAGATTCCATTCTTGAAGAGCGCTCAGCCTTCCTGGACCTCTTTGTCCTTTAGTAATGTTTTCCAAGCGATTCTCTCTACCAGCATCCAGAAGAGGGATGTCAACCCTCTGGAAGTTAAAGGGGGTGGTTTTGCTGTCTTTCTCCCTGGCTTAAGATCCTCCAGATTTTTCTGGTATTTTGCTTGTCATTTTGCTATAGCAAAGTTAAAGAAAAGACTGGTCATACAATGAAAAGTGGTAGATAAAAAAAAAAAGAGCAAATACTAATGAATATTTAATAGACTTTTGTGTCAATTATTAAGTAGCAGTTTCACAGTCATCTACTTAATAGCAAAAAATCAGCATTCTCTAAATATTAGTTTTCACTATGAAGAAATCTTTACTGTATCTTCATTCATCTGCTTAGGTAGAAAACAATTCCTCGTACAGATACAAATCTTCAAAACCGAATTATATAATGTTATCATGTGGGCAAATATGTTATCTACATCAAGTCTCAGAATTTTCAAGCTCCAAATCTACCTCTCTTAGAGATTGAGTTGTTATTCTTTGGACACTTTTTAACAACTTTGACCTCAATCCTTGACTGAAGTTCTTCAGACTACAAAGGAGTAAATTGGCCTTATGAAGTTTAACCATGGCAAGTGCAAGGTCCTGCACCGGGGTCGGAGCAATCACAGGCACAGCTACAGATTGGGCAGCAAAGAGATTCAGAGCAGCCCTGCGGAGAAGGACTTGGGGGTGCTGGTCGATGAGAAACTTAACAGGAGCCGGCTTCAAGTGTGTGCTTGCAGCCCAGAAAGCCAACCGTATCTTGGGATGCATCAACAGGAGCGTGACCAGCAGGTCAAAGGAGATAATCCTGCCCCTATACTCTATTCTTGTGAGACCTCACCTGGAGTATTGTGTGCAGTTCTAGTGTCCTCAACATAAAAAGGACATGGAACTGTTGGAACAAGTCCAGAGGAGGGCCACGAGGATGATCAGGGGGCTGGAGCACTTCCTGTATGAAGACAGGCTGAGAAAGTTGGGGCTGTTCAGCCTGGAGAAGTCTGTGTGGAGACCTCATAGCAGCATTCCGGTGTCTGAAGCAGGGCTGTAGGGATGCTGGGGTTGGACTATTCATTAGGGACTGTAGTGATAGGACAAGGGGTAATGGGTTAAAACTTAAACAGAGGGAGTTCAGATTAGATATAAGGAGGAAATTCTTCGCTGTGAGGGTGCTGAAGCAGTGGAATGGCTTGCCCAAGAAAGGTGGGAATGCTTCATCCCTGGCAGTGTCGAAGGCCAGGTTGGAGAGAGCCTTGGGTGACATGGTTTAGTGTGTGGTGTCCCTGTCCATGGCAGGGGGGTTGGAACTCGATGATCTTAAGGTCCTTTCCAACCCTAACTATTCTGTGCTTCTATGATTCTATGATTCTGTGAAATGAGTTCTTGAGTTCATAAATCCATTTACAATCCAGTTAGTAATCTTTATTTCTTTGCCACCTGACATTCATAAATCAAATAATTAATATGCTGTTAAATCTAAAGGAACTTTAGTTTTAAATATATATATATGTATATGCTTTTCTGCTTTCTGTCAACTTCATTTTTTGTTTTTATGGTTTGTATGTATGTGTATTTTGTGTGTATTTATATGTGATATCTCTACATACATATATATATATTATAATCTACTTCAAAAAAAATCTTAAAACTATAAAGAGTCAAAATTTTAACTGAAAGCAGCCTAGTGTTCCATAACACTTTTGAGATAACAAGACAACCATGAAATCTCTTAGGAATAAAAGCAGCGAGAGGAGTCCTATTTCTTATTCAATATTCATCTAGTGAATCCTGGATACCCTATCATCCAAGATAATGTTTCAGGATATAGAGTTAGTTAAGCTGCCACCTGAATATTTGCACATAGAGAGCAGAACTGCAACAGTAGTGCTGTGAGACATTAGTTTTCTGTTGGGAATTAGTAATTGAATAAAAATAGATGCAGACGAAGCACAGATATTATCTGGTGACACTCTGTGGATGGTTATATCTATTTCTTACCTTTTTTCCTTAAAAGAATTTTTATTTCAGCAATTAGCATTTTATTTACTCATGTGTTACAAGAAGTTGAAAATAATTTACAAATAAAGTGGATTTATTTCGAAAAATACAATTATTTAATGGATAATTATTGATATCAGATTGACTTCTAAGTCATCAGATTAATGCTAAAGCAGTGTTAGTTTACAAAATTCTTACAAACTAGAAGAAACTGTGTATTATTTAGTCGAATTGGTTTGGCATTTTGATTATGTTCCTGTAAAATATCTGCATCATTTTAAATGCTATAATATTTCTGAAGGACAAAAAAATTGGAATCATAGTAGCCCAAAGAAGCTGCTTTTAACAGGAATATTCCTTTTCTGAAATATCTGGAAAGTTTTACACAGCAACTACCATGATTTATTACTAATAATTTATTTTTAAATTACCAAAATACCATGATTTATTACTAATAATAATTTATTATTATCTTTACGTATATGGTATAGCCTGATTCCAGTAGTTCTGCTCTCTGTAATGCTGTCATTAAAAGTAAGAAGCTGTGACGGTCTGAAAAAATGGAATCTGAATATGCATAAATGCACAATTTTCAGTGTAAGTAAAGCTTTTAAGTTAAACATAGCTTTATAAATAACACAGCTTAGCTGTGCATTTGTTATACACCAGTTGTCTTAAAACTGAAGCAAATACAAAGTCCCTGAATTTCTCATTTGGCTGTCAAGGTTGGCTTGGTTTCATAAACATTATAATGTTATTTTTGAAAATCACAAATTAGGACTAATGCCATTATAATCCTCTGGGAAAAGAAAAAAGAATCCAGATTGTTGAAAAATTAAGTTTTTCTTTGTCCTTTGTTCCAAGGACAAAATTTAAGTGAATTGAACTGCACTTTTTCTTCATTGTTAGGTACTTCAGCTCATAAATTTTCTCTTCCAAAGTTGCTTGAGACAGTAATAAAACTCTCAATCTGGTATCCTGGGTTCAGCAGTAACAGTCATTTTTCTCCTTAGTAGCTGGTGCAGTGCTGTGTTTTTGACTTTCAGCCTGGGAACAGCGCTGATAACACCGATGGTTTTAGTCGTTGCTCAGTAATGTTTACTCTGACCAAGGACTTTCTGAGTCTCATGCTCTGCCACAAAGGAGGGGAAACCAGGAGGAAGCAGAGACAGGACACCTGACCCAGACTAGCCAAAGAGGTATTCCATACACAGCACATCATACCCACTATATAAACTGGGGGCAGTTTACCCGGAAGGGCTAGATCACTGCTCAGGTATGGCTGGCTGTAGGTCAGTGGGTGTATTCTCTTCCTTTGTTATTTCCTTTATCATTATTATTATTGGTGGTAGCAGCAGTGATTTGTGTTATAGCTTAGTTACTGGACTGTTCTTATCTCAACCCGTGGGAGTTACATTCTTTTGATTCTCCTCCCCGTCCCTCTGGAAGCAGGGGGAGGAAGGGGGGGGGGGAAGTGAGCAAATGTCTGCGTGGTTCTGGGTTGCCTTCTAGGCTTAAACCACGGCATCTGGTAATATTTATAGCTTTTATAATTTAACCATTTAACTAACAAAGATGTTATGTTCCATTTATGATGATCAAGCCAGATATGATTGTACTTGCTGATCATGAGATTCCATGAGGCTAGTTCAGCTTCATTTCCCCTGTGCTATTTTTCTAGCCATCACAGTTACACCCTTAGTCTTTATGTAAAAAACTCAGGAGTAGATGCTGTTTGTAGCTGTCTAATTTAAAATATCCAAACCTCATCTTCTTCATGAGGGCTTATTTTCAAATCTTGTGGTGAAGTATTGATGTAAGAATCCAGAAATTCTGAAAAACAGACGTTACAGAAATACAAAAACCTAGAAATTCCCTTGGATTTCTTGAGTAATAACGTAGTTTATTTTTAATTCCTTTTATAAAAGAATGGGGATACTAAGACACAGAAGGCAAATGAGTCAGTGGATTGGTTAAATAGTGGCTTTCGGAAAGCACCATGCTAAATTGCTGTATCAACATTTTAACATTCAGGTCAATATGGAAAAGTTTAGTGAAAACTAAATACAGTGGCTTAAGGAGAGTTCTACTAACTTTCCAGCTGAGGATCTGGCATAGTGTGTCTATAGATACCAATTAATGAATTGTTATATAACCTTGGAATTAGTAAAAAGAATTTGGTTGACTGACAAGCAGTTGAATTATGAATATGCACATATTCTAAATAAGTATTGCATGACCTATAATTGCATAAATGAACAGAATGCTGGGAGTCATAACTGGGCAAACTAAGGAAATAGTGCTTATGTAGGGGACATTGAACTTACCTGGTTTGATTTCATCCTTTTGTGTGTCAGGATAAGTAGCTTACAAACGTACATGTACACAAATAGAACTTCACATGTGCATGCATATTGCAGCACTTGAAAGTACCTTACCCAGAGCCAAAATGGAATAAAACTAGCTATTTGATATGACTTATAGAGTATTTGTCACACCATTGTACAATATTTGTATTTTTTCCACATAAGCCCAAATAGGCTATAAGCACCAGGAGGATGACGGTGCGTTTGTTCTCATACATAGAAGGTCATGTTCTTTTTGTGTATGTCAGATCTGCATGCAGGCCAGTAACCAGATGGAAAAGGCCAGTATTCTCCTGCTGCTAGCTGTAGTAATTTATACCCACAATAATGGAAATAGAACTTTTCCATTTTAAATACACACTTTGAGTATTTTTGCTTGGAAACTACAGGTGTCAATATTTTACTGTTCACTTTGCTATACTAAATGCATTATGTTTCATGTAATAAAACAGGTGCCAAAGGAAGTGAATCAGCATTTCCAGGGTTGAATAGAATTTTCTGGAGTCCCATCATCAGAAAGTGAGATTAAAGTAGTGACAAAAATGATAGACACAAACATGTTCATCTGCTCAGAGATACTGCCCTGCTTATTCTCTGGCAGAGTGTCCAAACATATAACTTATGCTAACTACAACTGGAGAAGGTCTTTCTAGCTTTATGTTAGAACTGGGTGATAAATATCAGGCATGTAAGATTTAGTTTGATATTATTTCTGAATTTGCTGCCATTGTTTTTACAGTTCACTGATATTGCTGTTTAACAGTGTCCAAAGCAGTGTTCAGTTCCTCAAAATAAATACAGGAGCGTATGAAATATTCTTCTTATTTTTGTTTGCAGTAGGGTTAAAATTGACTGTGTCAGTCCGCTCTTAATAAATTCAGTATTTCTTAAATCAGTATTTTCTACTAAAATGCTAACGTTTGAGAAGGCAGAAACAAGTCATAAATGAATGCCTGGATCAGAGTAATATAGTACAAGTATACATATTTGGACTTTTCAGTGTAATTCACATCACTGAAGACTGTAGCTTCAGTTAGGAAATTTAATTTAATTACCCCAGAAAACAATATCAGAACACTGTCACTGTGGCATATGTTTGAAATATTCACAGGTATTCTTGTGTCACACGTACCAAGTCCAGCTAGTCAGTACAAAATATAATTAATCTTACATATATATATAATTAATTATAAGTAATTTTGCTTGCCTAGTCTTTAAATGTTGTGACCATAGTTAATAAAATATTGGGATGGTGCACTAGTGTGAACAGCTGTCTGTGAAAAAGAAGAAAGTTTGGTGTTGTTTGATAGTTCGATTTTATCTGAGTTTTTTCATTTTTATCACATCTGAGAGAATGAAAGGAAAACAAAAACAAACAACCCAAACCAGAAAGAAAATAAAAGATTAAAAGTTTTATAAGTGAATAAATTGCAGAAGTTTTAATGTAAAATCATCTTTGTCTATGTAAAACCACTTTTGTCTGTGAAAGCTATGGCTAATTATCACTGCTAGATTTCCATTGCAAGACATCAGAGTAACATTTTGGGTAAAACTACTGAAAAAGAGTAACAAATATACCTTGTTCTGTGAAAGCTGCTATGTAAAGAGCATATAAACATTTATTAGCCTGAAAGTTGTATAACTTTATCAGACTGATGAACAGTGCATTAGAGTTAGCTATGCTCTTACTCTGTTTTGTTGCAACAAGTATTAATTCAATAAATATATATTTTACACTTCCACTCCATTTAATTTATATTTAATAACAGAATGTTGACTATACAATTGGAAATTACATCAGTACAGAATTCCAAATGAAAATTCTTCATAAAGTCAGCTGTGTAATGAAAGATGGCAGCAATGAGATATTTATATTTTTGTTGTCCCTAGCAAGTTTTCTGTGCATCATCTACCTATGAACAAAATTACCTCCTCAGACAAAATTTACAACAATAAGGTGTATAATCCCCACTTTGCTGATGAAGAAGGGAGAGAAGATTAAGGATGAAATGTAATGATTCAAGCTTCACACACAGTAGGATTTGTAAATGCAGCATACTAAATTCAGATATACTCGGAGACTAGAGAAAGAAAAGAGAACAGCACTACTGCAGGAGTGCATTTTTCTAAGAATGAAACAGTCTCCCATATTGACTCCTGGCTTAGTTTCAGTCAGGTATGTCAGGTATTGTCAGCGTATGTGCCAAAAAAGCAGTGCACGTTCAAGCTATGTGGAACTCCTGGTTCTTACTAAGGAAGGCAGTTTGCTGATGATTGTCGAAGAAAAGAATACGGTAACAGCCAAGAATGACGAAAATTTTGCAATGAACAAAATTGCCCTTCCAAAATACTTTGAAGTATTGTCTGTGAAGAGCAAGAGCTGTTTTCCTAGCAGGACTCTTTTGAAGGATATTTTTCTAGTACCTGCCTTCTGCTGGGGGGGAGGGGGGGAAATTCCATTTAATACATAGTAGGAGTGGTGCAGTGTCAGAGTATATCCTGAACAATTATAGCTTTATTACAATATTTCTAAATAAAAGTGTCTATTTAAATGAAAATGTGATCTACTTTCAAATAATACAATACAGTTTTACTTATGTGAAAGGATTTGACTCAAACTTGGGCTTTCCACTACATACAAAACATGTTGCCTAGTGTAGGCCACAGGTTCATAGCACCTTGTGGTATAACGGAGATGAAAAAATCTGAAGAAAAAATACTGGCTTCGGTATGTCTCTGATTTATTGCCAGTAAGCTCTCCTTTTGATAAACTGTGGCAGTCTCCTTTTAAAAAAAAATCTCCCTGGATATATATACATAATGATCAATTGAGAAGAAATGTCTTCAAAGCCTTCTAAAGATGGAACGTAAAGTGGAATTCACTGACTGACTCACTCACTCAGTCACTCATCTAAATTACTGTTTAACACAGAAGAAAGGGGGTGAAATATAGTTAGATACATTCTTCTACATTGCTCTATGAAGCTAGAACAAATGTCATTATTAATACAATTTCCCAGAGGCTTTCTCTCACACTGAATCAGATCCAAAATGTCTCTGAAACATCTCTTGACATAGTAACTGCTACTTGTCATAAATTATTATTAAAACCTAACACTCATTTTATCATACCTGCTACGATTTTGAAATTTAAGACCCTTACATATTAAATATTCTGGCAGCTGAAAAAAATAGATGCAATTGCACCTTTTCTTCTAAGATCATATCTGTTTTCTTCATTAATACTCAGGTTCAAAAAGGTAGACCTTCCTACAGCAGTAAGTTTATTCTGCCTTTGAGGCCACTGAAGTAGCTGTTCCACCTGCCTCCCTTAAAAGAAAGTCTGCCTGACTGAAGCATTCATACAGTTCTTTTTATGTTCTGCCTAGCTCAAAAATCCCTGAAATTGTTCAGTAATTCTCATTTCCACTGAGAAAGTTTTGCATGCCATCTATAAAATACTTCCGGGAAAATACAGCTTATTTACATGGATAAACTAGCAAATACCTGTCATTTCTATATTTATTCCTGGAAATTACTCAAATAAACTCCTCTCATTCTTCATATTTTAAGAAGCAAGACTTCACTAATTTCTTTACACCAAAAGTATCTTCAATTTTTCAGAATCAGATGCCATTTGTGTGGGACTTTTCCGTCTTTATTCAAACAATTCATCTCATGAAATATTAATGAGAAGTTCTGCTTTTTTGTTTGCTTGGTTTTTTTGGGGAGGGGGTTGTGTATGCTTTTCCCAAATACCAGGCCTTCATAAATGCATCTTTTGCTTGTTCTCTCATTTTTTAAAACTTGGCTAAGATCTCCCCTAACAGTACAGAGAGTGTTGTCTCATCTGTTAGGAAAGAATGGGTGGTACTAAAGACCTTCAGAGTTTGTATAGCCCCCCAAAATCCAATTTTGTTTTAATATAAGGAAATAAACATTTTTCCATAAAAGAGGGTACCCTTCAGAAAGACTTCTCAAATGGGAAATAATTCTTCGATTCCTTGAAATCTATCCAAGATTTCATTCTATGTTTCTGTTGAGACCTTAGTACCTAATACTGATTAACCTATCTTTGTCAGTTTGTAATATATGAACACAAGACCGGAAAACAGCTAAGCAGCAATGCCTAAATTTGGGAGTATTTCTTAATTTTACCAGTCCTTAATAGTTGGGGAAGGTTCATCTTCTATTATTTAAATATTAGATAGGAAATGATGAAGACATTGAGTGGTTTCCTGTGGAATCCAGTTATTTGAGGATACTGAACCATGACATTGTCCTGAAAGATAGCCATGGAGTCTTTGTATACACCATTGAAGTGGCAGGTCAAAAGTGTTTTTAGTCTCCTCCAAATGAGTAGTAAATGTCTTTCATGCAGAAATTGCTTACTAGAAATCTTAGATCTCCTTAACTATTCAAAGACTCCTGTTTTAGTAATCTCTAAATAAAGAAGTATTTTTTTCTTACAATTTAGCAGAATACATCTGCTCACCAGCTTAAAATAGCAAGAGGAGACTGCAGAGAAAAAAACATTGAGATTGTTCTATCTGGGACCAGTTAGACACTGGCTTTAGAACTGACTGTTTTGTATGATTAAGTATAAGCTTGTGAATATGAAAAAAAATTTAGTCCTGAAAATAAACTCATAGAAAGCAATACATTTTTCCTTAGATCCAAGGGAAGAGACTATGCAGAAATTTTATATATGGAGTACTTCGTACAAAGCTGGATTCTGACCTAACAGTCCCTCTCTGCCTCCTTCTGTCTGTGTTCAAAGGTCTCTCATTCTCTTCTTAATTCTACTTGCCACAGTTTATCCATGTTTTAAATTTTGGTGCTTATGCTCATGTCTTTTATCACTGAGTTATGACTCAGAACAGCATTACTGCAATTGCTTTTGCATACCCTTTCTGACAACCTGGCTAAGTTGTGACTTACACTGTTCAGCCAAAGGCTGAAGTTTAGGTTCTTCCTGATAATTACTTTTTTGGTATTTTGCTAGTGTATAAATTGGGGGTTCTAATTGCATGAGCTCTACTTCGTGGGTTTACAGGAGAACTAAAATCTGGAAGATAAAGGTTTGATCCCAGCATTCTTTTTACCAATTCTGTTAGTTGAGAGGGTTTTCTAAGAGGGTTCTAACATGGTAACAATTCATCAATACTGTTTGTCAGGTCTGTCTCCCTAATTTACATCCCCATCATCAGTCAGTGGATTTTAAGGGAAGAAAACTCTTGCACTGTTTGCTACAGTTTATAGTTCTCCATTTGTGGAAGAGGATGCCTTTATTTTCAGCTTAGAAAGGAAATAATGTCAGATTTTGGTATTCTATGGATTGGGATGCTTTGAAACACTTCATTTGACTTTTCTAATCCAAAAAGGATTGTCAATTTCTAATGCATGTAGAAAATCTACTTTGTAATACATGCAGCCATATTTATCCCTGGTGCAACTTTACTGACTTCAAATTAGAATAATTTTCTGTTAAATGATCTACATGGGAAATACATAGCTTGATTAATCAAAGAAAAACATCTTTTATAACGTGTGTTAGTTTAAATCTGGATTTTTACTTACATTTCTTGGATAGACTGAAAGTGGTGTAAATTGTAATTCTGGCTAAATGATACAATAAGCTGCATATGATGAAGTACTGTGAATGCACATATGAGTGTGAACTTTGGTTTGGTTGACATAATCACATAGTCAATGGGAGCCGTAGAACAGGCCAAACAGGTAGGAGGATTCTGTTCATACAAAGGAGGACTCTTTATATCAGTTTCTATTCTGTATAGTACAGAGTTTTTAAAATCAAGCAAAAGAAGCCTGGCATGGTGGTAGCTACAGAGAACAGTTTAAAAAGCTTAAGCCTTACCACATAAATTTTCTGCAGCAAGGTCAAGTTTTAAACCTGATATACCCCTCAAAAATCCACTGTAAGACTACTAAGGTATTTTCTGTCATGGATTTGAGGTTTTGGGTCTTTTTCCTCGGTTGTTTCTTGGTTTATTCTTTTGTAGCTATTTACTAACTTTTTTTATTTTTATCTACTTTTAATGTCTCAGTGATAATGATATCATCACCCTTGTGAAGCTAAGGAGCTGTGAAAATGCATTCTCTTTAAAAACCACGTCCTAGCAGACAGGAGCCAGGATGAGGAAATAATACCCATTCAGCTTTGTGATGTATTCATATTGGTGGCCATGTGGGAAGGCAGAGGATAAGTAACCTGCAGAAACAAGGGAAAAATAATATAATGTAATTTAAACTGTATGGGAAGCGCGTCTGATTGAAAATCTATTAATGTAATCAATCTGAGGGAAAGCAAGTCTTCTTCCATAAGTACAGTATCTAAATCCAGGTCTGTTGACACGGGAGCATCGGACAAAACGCAGAGACAATCAATGTGATCAAGCGATTTGCCAAATTTATTCACACACACTGACAGTTTTTATAATACACACGAATAGCTGATGTAACCAGTATATATTCTGATTGATTGGCTTAAGAGTGCTAACTACACACTCTTAGAGGTGAATGGGAAAATTCTGCCTTCTGTTCCTTTTGCTACTTTTAGCGTGTTTCTTACAGCTTCGTCATCCTGCTCCCACATCCTGTTATCCTTGAGCAACTAACAAGCCTCTTTGTTCTACTGCACATAGCTGACCCTTAATAACCTAAGGTTAGGCCTTGCAGCCTGGGTAACTTGAGTACAAACCTCAGAGTTCAGCTAAGACCAGACAGCTGGGATTGCTTCTCATGTCCATCGTTCAGCTATATCCTTCAGAACCGCCATCTCCTAGGGCTAAGACGTCTGGGTTGGTCACAAGGTGTCCGCTGTCCTTCAGCCAATCCACAATTCCCCCTTCTTGTTTTTGAGCAAACCAGATGGCTGTTGCATTCTTCTTAACTACAGATATGACACACCGTAACATACAACTCGCCAGTAATATAAACAAAAGTAACGCACATACTATAGTCACACTTTGCACAATCAAGTCTTTAAGCCATCCAGAAATACCCCATCCTTTGAAGAGCTTTGTTAACCAATCTAATCCATCTTCTTTCCTTAGCCGCTTAGCCCCCTCTTTCAGTTGTTGTATACTTTTATAAATTGATGCGGAATGATCTGATAAATTCATGCAACACATTCCTTCTAATTCAGTGCAACCATGTCCCTGTGCCAGCAATAAAAAATCAATTGCTGCCCTATTTTGCAAGGTGGCATGACGAACACTATCAATGTCGGTCAAAAGTCCGCTTAGGGTAGTAGCATTTGTTTGCTTTGCAAGCCAACAACCTAACTTATTAAGAGTACTTAAACCATATGCCACGCCGGCTCCTGGGGCTAAAAGAGAAGCAAGAAGAATTTGCCCTGGACTCCAAAATCGCATGTTGTTATCACAGCTAGAAGTAAACTGGTGCAGACTTCTCTTTGTACGAGTATGACTGCGAATTACATTTAATATCATTGATGTGTTAGGTGTTAGTAAGGTTAGTCGTCCTAAACTACAAGGACCTCCGTTCCATCTAGAGGGAAGGCCTCCCCATGCTTGATCTCCACAAATAAGAAATACACCAGGAGGTAACATTAAAGGAACACTAAAAGAGCGAGATACATTATTTATGGTATAATTGCACCAAACGGTATGATGGCGATAAACAGAACTACTTGCATTAACATTCTGACCATGTCGTGTCGTATTATAAGTGTAATTGAAATACACACAGGCATCCATTGTAACAGATCCCAACAATTCTAATTCCTGAGGTTCCTGAGTCACCATTGGAAAATATGCGTATATACCATCCCAATTGTCCACACAGTGTTGGGGGCAAGCACAAAGGCTTGCAGCTCCAGGCAGGATTGGCTTCGGTCATTCATCCAATGGTACTCCAAGACAAGTAGAAAACGGGTTGTCAGGACTCGCTGTAGGAAGGCACAAGGTATCCTGTTGTGTGGCATTTACCAAAGTCACCGAAACATTCTGTTTAGGTTGAGGAATTATCCATCCTTCCGTTCGAGGTTTTCCCAATAATAGAACAACAACCCCACATAATGCCTCCATAACACTCAGCATCTGAAACATATAAATAGAACTTTTTAATTCTTTTACACTTAACATTGTTATGAGGACACTGAACCCTGACTTGGTACCCGTCGTGGCCCAGATTCTGTAGAAACACAAGCATACCCTTGGCCAGTCATTATGACTTCCACCGGACTCTTCCATTCCCCTGAATATAAGTCTCTGTAGACCACCTTAGCACTGTTTACTTTCACACATCTGGAAGCAAGAGCATTATTATACACCACAATAGGTGGTTCTGTTCTATTTCCAGTTAGATGCAAAAAATTTAAAACATAAATAGCTTTTGCAACTCGTCCTGCCGGTGGGAGAGAAATTCCCCCTTTTTGTTTTTTCAAAAGCGCCTTTAAGGTAGAATGAGCACGTTCAATTATAGCTTGTCCAGTAGGAGAGTGTGGTATTCCAGTGAGATGGCGAGTTCCCCATTGTTGAGAAAAATGCTGAAAGGTGTGAGAATCATCAACAGGTCCATTATCGGTTTTGATATAGAGGGGAACCCCTAGAGCAGCAGTAGCGGTATGCATATGTTTAATTACATGTCACGCAGTCTCACCTGTTTGAACTGTGGCCCAGATTTCCAAGGAAAAGGTATCTTTGGAAACATGTACATATTTTAAACGGCCGAATTCGGGAACATGAGTAACATCTATTTGCCACAATTGAAGAGCTAAAAGGCCACGAGGATTCACCCCAAGTCCTATTCCAAGCTATCCTTCTGACAGGCTGCACAAGAGTTACAATACCTTGCACATCTCTTAAAGACAGATCAAACTGCCGAGCCACTACCTTGGTGGACTGGTGAAAAAAAATCATGAGAATACCGAGTTTGCTCAAACAAATTAGGCGCTGGGCCAGACCAAACAGGAGCTGTAACTGATGAATCTGCATTGTTATTGCCGATAGCAAGACCACTACATAGTTGATGACTACGAATACAAGTAATAAAATAGGGTTCTGTACGCTGATTGACTACATAAGATAACTGTAGCAATGCCTTCTGCAAAACGGTATTGTTTACAGTCTTGATCATCGACTGCTCGATACGTTGGACAATGCCCACTACATAAAGAGAATCTAACACAATGTTAAAAGGTTTGGTAGGCCAGTGTAAAAATACCCAAACTACCACTTCAAGTTCTAAAGTTTTCAATGAATCTCCTGCCTCTCCGTCGAGAAATTGTTTCTGCCAAGTTTTGTTACTTTGCCAAGTGGCTACAGCCCTTTTTGACTTTTTGCCTGCTTCGGTGAAAACGGTTAACCCTGATACAGGTCTTTCAGAATGGATTGGAAGAGTCTCAAAATGCTGAGTGGTAAGCATAGGCAAAAGCTTTGACTTAGGAAATATATTAGTAAATTCCCCAGCATAATCTGAGATGGCAATCTGATACTCAAGAACAGAGTTTTGTAACCAAGAAAGATACTGTTTATCCACTGGAACCAGAATCTTTTCTGGATCCTTCCCTGAGATCTCAGTTATTCTGTTCCTGCCTTTAAGGAGGAGTTGCGAAAACAACTCTGGACGAGTTGTTACAGTTTTCTTTTGCTGATAGGGCAGAAATACCCATTCTAAGACACGTATAGCGTCATGTCTAAGCTGAACAATTAATACACGAGGATGTCATCTGTCATCTGCTGAGTTGATTATCATAAATGAAATAGGAAATTTTTCTATCCGACTTTCAGTAAATCCAGAAAGCACCTTTTTAACAATGTTCTGCAGGGCTTGTTTTTGTTCTATTGAGAATGATCTTTTGGCGTCCGCATTTACCTCACGTCCTAATAATGGCATTAGTGGTACCAAATCATCGTTAGTGATGCCACATATAGTTCTAAGCCATTGAATGACACCCATGAGCTTTTGCACATCTGTCAAGGTTTGGATATCTGTTGAGAGTTTAACTTTTTGTGGCTGAATTCTGCTGCCAGTTATAATCCATCCTAAATAGTGCCAGGGAGCCTGTTGTTGAATTTTTTCTGTGGCTATATATAACCCTTTTTCTGCCAAATCTGCTTGCAATTGTCCCAATAATTGTTGTGGTATTGATTTTCCAGCAATTAAGATATCATCCACATAATGATAAAAGATCAAGTCCTGATGTTTTTGTTGAATAGGGTTTAGGGCCTGAGCAACGTACATTTGACAGATTGTAGGTGGGTTTTTCATTCCCTGTGGTAGTACTGTCCACTGATACCGTCTTGCCGGGGCATGCTTATTAATGCTAGGAACAGTAAAAGCAAATTTCTCACAATCATCTGGATGTAATTTTATGGTGAAAAAGCAATCCTTTAAGTCAATAAGTAATAGTTCCCAATTTTCTGGCAGCATGGCTGGAGATGGTAGCCCTGGCTGGAGCACCCCCATATCCTGCATAACTGAGTTAATTGCTCTAAGATCATGCAAAAGTCTCCATTTTCCTGATTTCTTAGGGATAGTAAATATTGGTGTATTCCATGGACTAGTGGAAGGTACAGTTGTCCCTCCTGTAATTGTTCCTGAACTAATTCCTCGATTTTTTGCAGCCAGTCCTCCTTAAGCAGCCACTGGTCTATCCAAATTGGTCGTTCTGTTAGCCATGTTAATTTCAGGATTGGCTGTCCCACAGTGGCCACTCCTAAAAAGGCGACGTTACCAGTCGGGTATGTAGTTGGCTTAAAATATCCCGACCAATTAGGGCTATTGGCAAATTCAAAACGTACAGTCTGGTATTGACTGCCTCACCATCAAAGAACGAAGAACTAAATCCTGATTTATAGAAGTTTGCTGACACCCTCCTACTCCCATGATCCCTGCTGGGGCCTGTTGTAATGGCCAAGATTGTGGCCATAGGTATAAGGGGATTAGTGTGACTTCTGCACCTGTGTCTATGATGGTCGTGATCTTTATGGATTGGCCACTAAGATGAGTGAGTGTGAGATGTTCAGTTGGTTTTCCTTTTGTGATATCCATAGCTAGCAACATATTTGGCTGGCCCGTAGAGCCAAAATTTCCGGTTCCTCTAAGAAAACTCCCAGGTCGTGGTATCTTTGCTTCAAATGGTATCAGTTGAGCAATTTTCTCCCCTGCCGGGATTGATAATGGGGGATTCAGGGTATACACCATGATTTTTATGTTTCCCTGAAAATCTGCATTGATTAGTCCCGGTACCACAAAGATACTATGACGCGAGACAGAGGGTCGTCCTATTAAAAATGCACTCAAACTATGACCCAACGGTCCCCACAACACTGAATCCACGAGGTGAACTTGAGAATCACAAATAGTAGCATCTGTTGCGGTTGTCACGTCCACTCCGGCACTCCCGGCTGTGGCTGAAGTGAGGCTATCCAAGCACCCTTCATTTGTGTCTGAGCACGAGGGTAAGCGCTCTTCCTCTCATTTCCCGACTATGACAGTTCACAGTATTGTGGGTTGGGTTATTGCATTTAGTGCACCATTTTGAATTGTTAACAGTCGGTGCACAATGATTATTTGGCATTCCTCTCTGTGATGTTCGTTTTTTAGTACACTGAGCTCGAGCATGACCTGTTTTACCACAATTATAGCATCTCATTCCCCGATCAAGCTTTCCCATATTCTGAATTAGCGGTCGGACAGCTGCACCAACAGCCTCAGCCACAAATGCCGCTTTTTGTTTATGACCCATACACTCCACTGCCTCCAATAACTGTGCTGCAGGTGCCCCTCTGGGCAGAGTATTTAAAATCTGTTTTGTTTGATCATTTGCTCCATCGAAAGCTATAATGTCTAACAACTTCCCTTTCATATCATCACTCAAATCAGGATTCTTAATCAAGGCTTCATGCAGCTTGTCAATAAATTGTGAATATGGCTCTGTGGGCCCTTCTTTTATCGTTAAGAATCCAGGTGTAGCCTTGTCATCAGGCAGGGCATACCAGGGTTTTAGCATGAGGTCTTGAGACAGCACAAGCACTGCAGTTGGAAAATTAGCCTGAGCCTGAGGCTCATCCTATGGGCCTGTTCCCAGCAAGGCGTCCGCTGTTACCCCAAAAAGCGGATCAGCCTGCTGGTGTGGTTGGCTAGCAACCTGCTGACAGGCTAGACCTCATTTGTTAAAAAAACATAGCCACAAGTAAGGGGCAAGCAATGACTGAGCAATCATACGGATATCATATGGGGCCAATATATATGCTGAGAATACATGTGCGATTATAGCTTGGGTATAAGATGATTTTAGCCCATATGTTGTTACTGCCTGTAGGGCCTCTTTAACTACTTTCAAGTCAAGTGCCTCCCAATACACCGGGGGGGGGGCCCCCCCCCCGGTGGGATAGTAAACACAGGATATGCAGAGGGACCTAATGTAGAAAATTCACCCGTGATAATTGCATCCTTAATCAGCCAGCACCAGTGATGTGCGGGATTTCCCTTTCCCCCTTCTGACCCCTCTCCCACCCCCTTGTCCTTGTGTCACTTTTTTTTAAAACAGATTCTGTGGTGGATAGAGCGGTGGGGCTGATGGGCCAGTCTCGAGAGCCTCAAGCTTCTTTAATAACTGCTGGAGCTGTGTGTCCTCCAATCCAGTGGGCATCTGTCAGCGAACTGAACAGACAGAGCGGGGAGAAGCCGAATCAGAGTCAGGAAGTGGAGGATACAAGTCAGGTTTGGAGTCAGGAGATTCAGGATCTGGTTCAGGCTCAGCCTCAGGGTCTCCGTTGTCCACAGCAACTGCTTCTTTCATCTCAGATGTTCTCAGGTTGGGTCGAGGACGCCAACGATCCTGACCTTCATTAAACTCGGCACGAGGTGCTGACTTCTTCGGCGCCGTTCCAGGCACCACTGGGGGTGCAAAAGTCATAGCCGCTGCACTGTGTTCAGGGTTAGAAGAGATTGCTCCTTCTGGAGCAGCAGCAACGAAAACAGATGTGACCATCGCCTGTTCTGACTTCATTTCTTTTAAAGTGTCTAAAACTAATCTCCAGAGTGTAGAAAATTCTTGAGTTTCTTTTGTCCCTTTACTGATCTCATCTGACAGAGCCTGGCCAATGCAGTCCCACTCTGGAACCTCAAAAGCCGCTTGCACGGTGGGGATAAAGCTGCGACCACAGGACCACTTTAACAGCCTCTGTAAGGTGGCACTGTCATATTGCAGTCCTCTCTTAGAGAGAATATGTTGGAGGAGCTTCATTACCTCCTGTTCCTCCTTAGTCGGCGTGGAACCCATCTCCTCCCTGGCCACTCACCTGATCAGAGCGAGATTCCCAAAGTTTGCAGATGTCTGTCTTTCCAGCGCAGTTGCAGCGCTCTGCCAGTGCCGGGGAAGCACTGATTCGACTGGCTTTCCCGTCGCTTCTTTTCCCGTCGGATTTTCAAACCTGCATTTTGCCAGTTACCGATCTGAGGGTCCCTGTTCGGGTGCCACTTGTTGACGCGGGAGTATCGGACAAAACGCGGAGACAATCAATGTGATCAAGCGATTTGCCAAATTTATTCACACACACTGACAGTTTTTATAATACACAAGAATAGCTGATGTAACCAGTATATATTCTGATTGATTGGCTTAAGAGTGCTAACTACACACTCTTAGAGGTGAATGGGACCCTTAATAACCTAAGGTTAGGCCTTGCAGCCTGGGTAACTTGAGTACAAGCCTCAGAGTTTAGCTAAGACCAGATAGCTGGGATTGCTTCTCATGTCCATCGTTCAGCTATATCCTTCAGAACTGCCACCTCCTAGGGCTAAGACGTCTGGGTTGGTCACAAGGTGTCCGCCGTCCTTCAGCCAATCCACGCAGGTCAGATTACAGAACTATGGTCTTGTTTATATTTTAGCAAATTAACTGACTAAAAAATTGTTGGCTACTGTATGCTGATTTCTTTAATGAGTAACACCTCCTTATTTAACTTCCGCAGAAAAAGATTGTGCATTGCATGGGGGAGGGTGCGAAGAACCCCCAATATATTGACAGTATTCACTGACTTGAAAATAAATGTTCTGATATTGTTGAAATAGAAATCAAGAATAATGAATGTTCAATAATATATGAAATATGCATGATTGCTTGGATTTAAAATCCAGAACAAATCAATCAATTTTAATGCATTAAAAATATCAAGAGCTTAGGAAAATTTCACATCATTTAATACTTAGTTTATTTTTGAATATTGCATAAAGTGAGGGATTCTATTTATCCATCCATACAAGAGATGGAATGAAGCTAAACTTTGATTTAATTGATGCTCGGCTGAATGAAATGTCTCCCAGTAACTATAGATACTCTATTAATTTGTCAGCTGTCAAGGCAAGTCAGCAAGTTGCTACTAAAATGGGACTGAAATACAGAGATTCATTAGTTAAGAAAAAAATACCTCAAAAAAAATATGCGCTTGCTAGATGTGTTCAATAAATCAGTGTACTTTAAAGAGAATTGCACCATATGTGTAGAATCATATTTTTCAAACATTTAAATTAAAAAACTACTAAAATAGGAAGATCTAACATTAAACAGAATGCAAAGTTTTTATTTATTAATTATGTGTGCAACTCTAAGTCATCATGTTCCTCATAAAAATGAAATGTATAATGATTTTGGGTTTTGTTCATGTGGGTTTTTTTTTTTTAACAGATACCAAGCACTAAACTTTCATGCTTCTGCAGCCTGTAGATTGTTGGTATAGTTCATGCAGCTAATCTCAATATTGGCAAGAGTCAGTGGAAAAAGAAGAAGGTTAAACAGCTCTTGAGAAGAGGTTCAAAACAAAGTATCTCTAGATACAGATTGCCTCCTTTGTGAAAATTATTTTTCTGATTTGCTGTTAGGAATTTGTTTCCTCAGCAGCTGTTAGGAAATGCAGAAAGAGGCAATTGAAGGAAATATGTGCATTACATAAATGATACTGGGAAAAAGAAAAGTTAGTGAATGAAGGTGAAGTCTGCAAAGTCAATCATCCAGAAAGTTTAGCAATGACAAAGTTACGTACTTCCTGTATCTTAATTTAGCTTTGTGTTTTCATATATCTTGTACTGTCTCATGAACACAGTATCTGTATCCCCATAGAGACTCTTGAAAGCCTCCCCATATCTCCCAGGATAAAACACTGTAAAAAAGACTATAAAGGGCTGGGTGAGGACTGGACATGTTCTGACAATGTTTCCTTCAGGACTGGGCAAACGTTTCATCTCTGTGATACTGCAGGTAGCAGACAGATACTGGGAGGACATCTGGCTGTTGGACATTCAGACAGGAGAGCTGCTGAAGAGCCTTTGACAGATGAAAGCACCATGTGAAACAGTGGTGAAGTGCTGCAAGAAGCAATGTTCACTGGCAAGTGCTCCGACCACACCATCCAAGTCGTGGAAGGCAGATGCAGGGGCTGTGAGAATGAAGACCTTGGGCGAACTGTAGGAGAGGATCTGGTTTGAGACCATCTTAAGAATCTGAACGTGCACAAGTCCATGGGACCTGGTGAAATCCATCCACGGGTCCTGAAGGAGCCGGCAGATGAAGTTGCTAAGCCACTGGCCATCATACTTGAAAAATCATGGTAGTCGGTGAAGCTCCTGATGACTGGAAAAAGGGAAAAATAACCCCCATTTTCAAGAAGGGGAAGATGGATGACCTGGGGAACTACAGACCAGTCAGTCTCACCTTTGTGCCTGGCACAATCTTGGAGTAGATTCTCCTGGAAGGCATGCTAAAGCACCTGAAAAACAAGGTGGGTGGTGAAAGCCAGCATGGCTTCACTAAGGGGAAATCCTTCCTGACCAATTTGGTGGCCTTCTATGATAAGGCTACGGAACTGATGTACAGGGGTAAAGCAGCTGACATCATCCACCTGGACTTGTGCAAAGTGTTCGACACTGTACCACACGACATCCTTGTCTCTAAATTGGAGAGACATCAATTTCATAGGTGGACTACTCGGTAAATAAAGAACTGGTTATTCATGTGACCGCATGCAAAGAGTTGTGGTCAATGGCTCAATGTCCAAATGTAGACTGGTAACAAGGGAAGTCCCTCAGGGCTCCGTGTTGGGACTGGCCTTGTTCAACGTCTTTGTCGCTGACATGGAGAGTGCGATTGCATTTGCCCTCAGCAAGTTTGTTAATGACACTGATCTGTGTGTTTCGGTTGATACGCTGGAGGGAAGGAATGCCATCCAGAGGGAGCTTGACACTCTTGTGAGGCGGGCTGATGCCAACCTCATGAAGTTTAACCATGCCAAGTGCAAGGTCCTACACCTGGGTCGGAGCAATCCCAGGCACAGCTACAGGTTGGGCAGAGAAGAGATTCAGAGCAACCCTGCAGAGAAGGACTTGGGGGTGTTGGTTAATGAGAAAATTAACAGGAGCCGGCTTCAGTGTACGCGCGCAGCCCAGAAAGCCAACCGTATCCTGGGCTGCACCAAAAGGAGGTGTGACCAGCAGGTCAAAGGCGGTAATTCTGCCTGTCTACTGTTCTTGTGAGATCTAACCTGGAGTATTGTGTGCAGTTCTGGTGTCCTCAGTATAAAAAAGGACATGGAACTGTTGGAAGAAGTCCAGAGAAGGGCCACGAGGATGATCAGGGGACTGGAGAACCTCCTGTATGAAGACAGACAGATAAAGTTGGGGTTGTTCAGCCTGGAGAAGAGAAGGCTGTGTGGAGACCTCATAGAAGCCTTCCAGTATCTGAAGGGTGTCTATAAGGATGCTGGAGAGTGACTCTTCATTAGGGACTGTGTTGACAGGACAAGGGGTAATGGGTTACAGCTTAAACAGGGGAAGTTTAGATTAAATATAAGGAAGAAGTTCTTTACTGTGAGGATGGTGAAGCACTGGAATGGGTTGCCCAAGGAAGCTGTGAATGCTCCATCCCAGGCTGTGTACAAGGCCAGATTGGAAGAGCCTTGGGTGACGTGATTTAGTGTGTGGTGTCCCTGTCCATGGCAGGCGGTTGGAACTTGATCTAAAGGTCCTTTCCAACCTCAACTATTCTATGATTCTTCGATGCTGTGTTGCAGCTGTGGAATGGTGATTCAGGCCAGGCTATGGCTTCACACAGGCCATTTAAGATATCTTGCTGCTTCTCTTCTATGCCTATTCTATATGGATCTTACATGGTATTGGTCAGTAGATGGCTGACAGTGAGCTTCTGGGTCTGCATCTCTAGTGTAATCCTTCAAATCAATTATCCCTGGCGTTAGAAACCTCTGTATCTTGTGTCTTTCTCTTCTTTCTGTGTGATGTAGTGCCGTATAATGGGGTGGAATAGATTACATGGTATCTTGCCTTGCAAAATCTTCTGGAAAATGTGGTTCTGAAGGCAAAAATACATCCCTCAGCTGGCAGCAGGTGTGTGCCACAGATTGCGTATGTTACAGATGTGGGCTGCCCTGCTTGTGAGTGTGAGGCTTCTTGTTTAATTTTCAAGGCTGGAGGTTCACAAAATTTTTACTTGCCTAATGCTGCTGTGCAGCTCTCTACAGCCATTAAAAGAAGAAACAGCATGGACATGAAGATAAGTCTGTGAAGGCTGCAACAGAACAATTGAGTTGCAGACACAAAACAGGGAGGATGCAATACATTTTGTCTTCCTGAAGAAGTAATTCTAAGCAAAATCTATTTAACCTCCTCTGTTTTAAGGTAAAGCCTGTGAAATATTAGTAGAGACTTCATGGAAAGTAACTGTGAGTATGTGAGATTTATCAGTGATAGAGTTTTAACTTGGTTAAATTTGGGAAATATCAAAGGATGAGTATCCTGGTAAATATTCAGGACTTTTCTTGAATTGAGATTATGGGCCAAATGCCTTTACTGGATTTTTTTTCTGTATTCACACTAATTTTCCATCTTTTATAGTTTTTATAATCCCACTAATTTTCTGTCTGGTTTACTAGCTTTGAAGGAATATGCCTTTTGGCACTTCAACCTAATATCACTACAGACAAACTTCAACCCCAGGAGGCTAACTGACCGCTCATTTTACTGTAGGATCTACATAACTCACAGGGAGCTGCAAGAATGGTGAATTGAAAATTTGCTTTTCAATTAGTTCATTTATCCATTTCCACAATGCCAGATGAGATGGCATTGGGTGTCAAGGCCGGTGGGTTGGTAGCAGTAAAATGATGCCCTGTCCAATCAAGGGACACAGCAATCCTGACCTAAATACTACCCTGTTACCTTCCTTTCAGGGAGAAAGCCTTCCTGTTGGGTTCTGTGCTGTATTCTCCTTAACATCTGTTGGCACTGAATAAGTGCTACTGGTATAGATGGGAGTAGATGGGTCATGGCAGGGTGGCTGTGTGAAGATGAGCGTAGCGCAAATGAAGGCTGCTGCATGCAAATTTTGAAGGGAGCTTCTCAGTAAGAAGGAGGAGAATTTAATGAAGAACTGAATTTACCTGAAAATAAGATGAAGGGTTTTTTTCAAGTAGTTTAGACATTGTCTTAAATTGTCATCTTATTAATAATTTTTAGAACTTGTAACTGGAAATATGCTATTGTGGATGTACCTGTTTTCAGGGGAGAGGCTGAATGGGCCACGTTTCTCTGAGAATGCTGCTTGAGAAAACCTGGATGCCCCAGTGACATCTTCTCAGACAGCAAGCTTGCAATAGGCTTGGTTTTGCAGTCTTGGTTTTGCATTAACAAATACATTATTGGAAATACATTAATGATGGGTGTAATATAAAAAGCATGTGGTGGGGACTAGTGTTAACGAGGCTCTTTTACTTCAGAAGGTAAGTGAAAACATCTAAAGCGTATGTAACAGAGCAAGGATGGGCTGGCTGAGGTCAGCTATGGTTCTGAGCCCAGGGACAGGGTATAGGGGGAGGACCCATGGGAGACTGGGCAGGGCTACTAAGTGCTTAGTGCCCTCGGAGCACTTATTTTTAAGTTTTAGAAAGATAATGCCACGATCACGGAAAAGATAGAGTAACCAATAGCTTCTGAGTAGGAGGCCAGTGACCAGTTTAGAAAAGGAAAATCACATGCTGTCACTGAGGACTACATTAATATATTTATTATTTTATCCAGGGCAGTTTGTTACGGTTGGTTATCTCTCTGTGTTTTGGGTAAAAGGAAAAGAGAAAAAAAATAAAAAAGATTAAAAAAAAGGCAAAAAAATAAAAGCAAAAATTTGCCATCTAGTGCTAAATGAAGTACATTTGAAATCTTGCTATTTTTTTTTCTTTTAAATCTCTTTTGTCTTTACATTGCTGCTGAGTATGAAAAATTTGTAGTCAGCATCTTGGAGAACTGGTAGAATAGTTTCTTAAAGAATAATAAACTGTCACAAAAAAGAAATTGAAAAGTCAAACTTTTATTTTAAAGAAATAGACACTTTTTCACCTAGTGATGTACTTTTCATTAAGAAAACATAAAGGACTATGGATAACCTTGCCTCTGTATATATTGGGAATTTAGTGTGTATTTTCACTGAATTCCCATCTTAGGTAATGCTGTATTCTTTGCTTCTTGTTCTTCATTTTCAGAGGTGTGTCTGTATTTCTCCTGTTAGATGTAGCCAGTTACATGTTCATCTAAGGAAGAAAGGATTCTCTATCAGAACTTACATTTATTGGAGGCAGTTCAAATTTTGAAAGAATCCGTCTTCAGAGACTGCCAATTCTTGCCCATTTAATCAACTTGCATGGGCAAACATTTGGGTTATTCGGGTAGTGTGGTGTGACTGTCTCTTCAGAATTGTTTTGGGTTTTTTTTATATAAAATATATGTATATGTGTATATATATATATATAAAAGTTGATATTTATTGGGAAAAGACATAGCTGGGATAGAATAATTGCCTTTAAGTGACTTCTGAGACTAACAATAGATCTTCTGAAATTAGTTTGCTAAATAATTATATCACTAATTATGATTAAGTGAAAAGTCAAAGCCCCACTCAGCTACAGTTTCCATGAAAAATGGGTTAATAAAGAAACCACATAAAATTCATGTGTAGAAAATACTATAGATATATCCTAGACCTGATGTCTGCTTTTAGGAAGACATTTCTAAAAGGAGAAATTCAATAGGAATTAAGGTAAAATATGTCAAATTATTTTAGAAGTATATGTTATGCTGTAATTACCTTATAAATGTTCAGACAAAGTAATTGCCACATACATGGTGCTTTATGCATTTCTCTGAGCTATTTCCCCTTACCTTGCTCTGTAGAATGAACCTCACTTTTTGTAGCTTAGGAACTTCTATATAATTTCCCATTTTATTTTTATATGACAGTTTTAAATCCTTAAGTAATAATTCTTTTTTTATTTTTTTTTTCTAAAGGAGATAATGTTAAAAAATTAACCGTGAACAGAAGTAAACATATGTGATGTTTTATTTACAAACTGTTATGTATAGAAAGCCTATACAATCATAAGATTGGATTAAAATTGTCTATTTCCACACAATATACTGTTTATTGATTGTGGGAACTAGATATATCTGCTTTTCTTGTTCTGGATCTGTGCGCTTTGAGAAATTTTTAAGGTGTCTTTGTGTGAGTTTGGCTGAATTAGATCCAAATCTGTGCTCACAAAATGAAACTTTTACCATTTGTTGTCACCCCATTCTCTAATAAAACCTACTAGGTACCAGCCATGTGTGAATGCTTAAAAATTCTGCAAAATGTTGTCATAACCCAACATTTTTTACTCACAAGATCGTCTACGCTTTCACTAGATGAGGTTCCTCGAATGATTAATTCATTTTTGCATATACAAGTTTTATATTCACTTTCTTTTTTTAAGAATACATTTCAATCTTTTTCATTCTTTTTAAGGTGCTGGTGGCTGGTCTCCTCTTGTGTCCAATAAATATCAGTGGCTTCAGATTGATCTTGGTGAAAGAACTGAGATTACTGCTGTTGCTACTCAAGGTGGTTATGGGAGCTCCGACTGGGTAACAAGCTACCTTCTGATGTTTAGTGATAGTGGACGAAACTGGAAGCAGTATCGTCAAGAAGAAAGCATTTGGGTATGTTCTTTCAATAATGAGAATTAAGTTTCTGCAGTACCAATTACAGTGTGTTAATTTTTACTTTTTAATTAGGAAAAAAACCCCAAACCCTTCTTTATTTGTTTCTAGACCATTTAATCTGATTGTAAAAAAATAAGTAACACAAGAAACCAAGATCATAACCAAATCCCAGTTTATAAAAACCAGTGAATATTAAGCAATATTTAATTTTGGATCTTTTAACCCCATCTGGTTTCTGATATTGCAAGCCATTTCATTCCTATTAGCTTTGTAGCTAATAATAATAATTAATAAGCCTTTCTACGATCATCACTAATTATTCACATGCATATTGTTGTGAGCAAAGGATACACAAAACCAGACAGATAATGTCCAAAATCTACGTGAAAAAAAATATTATACAGTTCCAGACCAGATTTGCATCTTTCCCTGATCCCCAGTGGTTAGAAGCTTGGACTGAATATTGTTATTATATTGGAAGAATATTGGTACTTGTGGCCTACATGTTTATCCTGTTACTTCTGTCCTTCAGTTCATATAAAAAGATGATTAAGTTTTTAACTTTACTAAGATTCAGGCTTCATTTGTTTCTTGCAACAGTTAAATATTATGTTAAAATATATTTTATTTTATGCATTTTATTTTTTGTTGACTTTTAGTTCAAAATGTTCTTGTTACTGTCAAAACCCATCCATGGTACAGTGAGATTACACAGTGTCTTATTTTTTGCATAATTATCCTCCTTTTTGAATTTGTTACTCTGTTTCAGATTGTGTTTTCATAACAAAAAGAAATAAATGATTTTCTAATCCATATGGCTGTGGGAAGTGAAAAAAGAAAAACAATCTTCTAAATATTAAATGAGCATTAGCTGCTACAGTATTGTCTTTGCCTATCTTCAGACAGACTGATAAAATGAATCTGAGAGGGAGAGCTGCTTTATCTCTTTAGAAAGGGCTTTTTTGAAATCCTATATTGGTATTGAAAACAGTGATGTAGATACTTACTTCCTGAATATTGCCACCAGTAAAATATCTATTAAAAAAAAAAAAAGTTGTTAAATGCTGATACAGACACTGGGGTAAGGAGGTTGTTAGATCTGTAGGATTCAATTCCATTATCTGAAGCTTAATAAAAAATACATTATTTTAATGATTCCAGTGCAGATTGGAGGCATGGTTTGCAGGCACTGATGCATAATTCAAGGATGTAAACCATCAAATTCAGAGATAGTCTATTGATCTCTTTTATGTATCTTTATTTAGGAGTTGCGCTTGTAGGGGCATATATTTTCTGTTTTCTAACCTAATGTATAGACGTAGTCTTGAAATAAAACTTTTAAATCTCTATTCTATAGATTTTCTTTGACTGTTACGTGTTCATGTTAAGTCTTCTTAAATGAAGTCCCTAAGTTCAGTTCAGTCAAGAACACCTCACATTTTATGATACCTACTGTGTTATTTCTATCCTTTTTATAAATGACTCATTGCTCTATTACACGATTGCCTAACATACCAGAGGTAATGTTTTTTTTCCTTTTTTTTTTTTTTTTTGACTACTACCATGCCTTACAATGATGGAAAATGCTTGATTTTGAAGGTTGTGTATAAGTACTTCAGAAATATAATTCAGGAGAATTCTGAAGTATAAGTACTTCAGAGTTCTTTGTGTAATGATTTGCACTCATTCTGTGCTTAAATAGAAAGATTACTTACCTTCTGTACAATTTCACAGCTCCATACTTTTTATTTTCCTTTTCAGAAGTTAGTTTTGAATTGTTTTTGTCATTTTATGACTTAAACAGGGGAAGCTTAGATTGGATATAAGGAGGAAATTCTTTCCTGTTAGAGTGGTGAGGCACTGGAATAGGTTGCCCATGGAGGTTGTGAATGCTCCATCCCTGGCAGCGTTCAAGACCAGGTTGGAAGAGGCCCTGGGTGATATGTCCCTGCCCATGGCAGGGGGGTTGGAACTTAATGATCTTAAGGTCCTTTCTAACCCTAACTATTTTGTGATTCTAATATTCTGAATTTCCTGTTATAAATAAAGCTGATCACAGTTTTTTCAATCACTGTAATTTTTTATAACTGAGATGCAAAAACTACTATCCAGGCATCTGCAGAGTATCTAGTTATAAACTCTCTTCATAGTCTCTGAAAAGAGTAGTGTTTTCTAAGCCTAGTTCCTCTGACCGTAGACATCTGTGTTAGGTTGAAATGAATCGTGTGCAATTATTTCCACTGTCTATAAAATGTTTAATTTCCTGCTGGTGCTGAATTTCAATGTAGATCTTCTAAATTTAGGCGAGATGAAGCCTATCCCCTCTTATGGCTGCTAAATATGATTTGTTTTCACTACTCTGCATATTAGGAATTAGTTCAGAAGGAATCGTGATGACCTTAGTCTTACCCAGGCAATACACCATGATTTTATTCTTCTTATTGTTTACTGGTGACCTAAATGTATGCCTCACTTGCTATCTTATACCTGTAAGGAGTTTATCTTTCATGTAGATTTTATTTATTGTTTAAAATCTTTTAATTACTAAAGATACTTTTTAAAGGCTAATTCTGTTACTAGGACTTCTCTTGTCTAATAGGTATTGGCGAGTGTGGTTAGGTATAGGTAATTTTAGTAGTTTTTCCTTAGTTCAACAGAAAAAAATCTATTTGCACACTCATTTTCTGTCCTCACTGACATGACTATCTTTTTGAAAGTTGTTTCTCTGTATTTTCTGCGCTGTTCTTGATAATTATGTTAAGACTTTTTTTCAGGTAGGACTTCCTGGGATCAATATCAACATCTTTTTAAGTTTGCAGAGTTCTGGTCAAGATATAATTCTAAAGCAAAATAGTTGTTATTAATGGTGAAATGCATATTTGTGGACAGCAGTTTTTTCCTCTGAGAAGATAAATTTAATAATTACTATTTTGATTATATAAAGTTATATGAATGTTGAATGATTTGTTGTGCATGCCTTGCTATTCATGTTCCAGAGTTCCTCTCTAAAGGAATTGGGATATTAGAGCTTATTGGAAACTTCCCGTGCTATAAAATGACCCACCGTTATGCAAAGTTTCAGGTTAAGGAATAACGAATCACAACCATTCCTCTCCCTTCAGTGACTGTTCTTCATCATTATCTACTTCACTGTAAAAGCAATAGTCTGCACCTATATGTTACTTTGCTGGACTTCTGTTAATTACCACTTTGAACCAAAACAACTTTCTACTGATTCTTCCTGCAGTCAATGACATAGATAATTTAAATGGGTGCTCCATCAGTACATTTTCCTTAAACATAAATTCCAGATGCTGTGACCAGTACACAGACTGGCTTGTCACTCTTTCTGTTGCTGCTTACAGAAAACAAACTACCTTGTAATCTATGAATTAAAGTAGGGCAGATGGTGATAATTTCAACACAGTTGGTTCTGATGTAGCTAGGTTTGTTGTAATACGTTCATCATTCACCTTTCATGCATTTTCAGCCAAAAAACTCCCAACAGAACAGTTTTAACTGCTCAATTCAACTGTGTAACTCAAGGACATGTAACAACTTAGCTACAAGTGACTTCTGTCTTTCTGTAACTTCCTCAAAGAGAAAATTACCACAGGGATTGTCAGATTCCATAATTCATGTGTAAAAACTTCAAAATCCACTAGTATGCATAAAGTGGTTAAAAAAATATTTGCAGCTTTAAATTCTTAAATTCTTTGTGTAAAGTGTAATAGCATAAAAGACAAGCAAACTGTATTTTACTTTCAGATGTTGATTAAAAATCCTCTTCATCTTGTGCAGAATGTGTGTTTTAAATAAAAAAAAATATTAAAAAAAGAAACTGTGTATCCTGAAACTGTAAAACATCATCAAAATAATTTATCTTAGAAATGTTCTGTTTCAGGAAGGTTTGTTAAAATAACACTGTGAACAGTTATGGCATCGCTATTGTCCGTAACATTGGATATACAAAACCAAGAGCTACTGACTAGAAGAGGTAACAGAAAAAGAGAGTGAAAAACAGTGGTTATCAAAATCTGTGCAGGCCAGAAGTAAATTTTCTCGCAATATTGAATTAAAATAAAGATTTTCAGGATCTGAAAGTGAAAAGAGTTCAGTATAATGGCACATACAGAAATCTGCTTTGTCATGCTAGCTTAAGATGATAGTTTCAAGACTTTCACCTTTAGCAGTTTGAGTGTTATGAAGGTAAATACAAAATGTGCTGCTTCTTAGAGTATGCGGATTGGTATTACATAAGCTTTTGTAGTCTTTTATAATTCAATTTTCTTCCTTATTTTACTATTATCATAATTATAGTAAACCTGACATATATTGTTCCTAAAATATGTATCTTTATTTTTAAAAAGCAAATATTTTTTTTCCAGAGCCATTTAGGTGGTTATGGTGCATATCCATATGGGCTGTGGTAGGTTGACCTTGGCTGGATGCTAGCTGCCCACCAAAGCTGCTCTATGACTCCCCCTCCTCAGCTGGACAGGAGAGAGAAAATACAACATAAGGCTTACGGGTCAAAATAAGGATAGGGAGAAATCATTTAGCAGTTACTGCAATAGGTAAAACAGACTCGGCTTGGGGAAATAAGTTTCATTAATTACAAGTCAAGTCAGAATAGGGTAATAAAAAAGAAAACTAAATCTTAAAAAAAGCTTCACCCCAACCTCCCTTCTTCCCAGGCTTAAATTACTCCTATTTTTCCCTGCTTCCTCCCCCAGGAGCTTCAGGGGGATGGAGGTTCTGGTCAGATTGTCACACATTGTTTCTGCCACTCATTTCTCCTCAGGAAAGCTCTCCTCATATCTTCCTGCAGGGTCCCATGGGAGACAGTCCTCCATGAGTTTCTCCAAAGTACGTCCTTCCCTCAGGCTGCAGTTCTTAACGAACTGCTTCACCATGAGTCCCTTCCATGGGTGCAGTCCTTGAAGAACAGACTGCTTCGGTGTAGGCCCCTTCCATGGGGTGCATCCTTCAGGAATAGACTGCTCCGGTGTGAGTCGCTCATGGGGTCACACGTCCTGCAGCAAACCTACTCCAGTGCGGGTTCCTCTCTCCACAGGGCCACAGGTCCTGCCGGGAGGCCTGTTCCACTATGGGCTTCCATGGGGTCACAGCCTCCTTTGGGCATCTTCCTGCTCCAAAGTTCAATCCTCCGTGGGCTGCAGGTGGGTATCTGCTCCACTGTGGACATCCATGGGCTGCAGGGGCACAGTCTGGCACAGTCTGCCTCATCATGGTCTGCACCACGGGCTGCAGTGGAATCTCTGCTCTGGTGCCTGGAACACCTCTCCCTTCTTCAGTAGCCTTGTCTGCAGAGCTGTTTCTTGCACATATTCTCACTCCCTTCTCCAGCTGCAATGCCTCTTTGTGCAGTAACTGTTTCCCCTTCTTAAATCTGGTATCAGGGAGACACTAGCACCATTGCTGATGGGTTTGTCCTTGACCGGCAGCGGCTTTGTCTTGGAGATGGTTGGCATTGGCCCTATGCACATGGTGAAAGCTTTGAGCAGTATCTCACAGAAGCCATCCCTGTAGCCCTGCTAGTACAAAAACCTTGCCATTCAAACCCAATACATAGTGTTACGTATCTCTTGCAATAAAGCTTTTCTGTCAAAAAATATAGCTATGGCAAAAAAATAATTGCATTCTGTGTAGCAGAATTGGCTTGTTTCACATCTTAATGTAGCATAAATATCGAGGGGTTCTGTTGTTTGTATTTTAGGGGTGGTATGTTTCCAAGTAAGACATGAGAAGTGGAAGTAGGCAGTATTATCTTCCATTGAACCCAAGATAGGTCCAACCAAGAATATGAAATCCCATTTGAGATAAGAAACATGAGGTTCAGTGAAAAAGGGTCAGATACTGAATCATTTATTGGATACAAACATTTGAAAAGTTTTCAAGCCTGTTATTTAATGTGAGGAGAAGAATACAGGCAGGTGAATAATTCATAGCTAATATTTTATTCAACAAATGTTTGCATTTTCTTCCTCAGAACTGTCTGTTAGAGTGTGATTTACATAATGAATCGCCTATTTTCAAATTATTTGTAAATACTGCTTTTAGAAATAGCTCACATTCAGCTTGCTACAATATTCATGAACATGTCCTGGCAGCTTTCAATATGTACACAGATCTCAATGATATGTTTAAATTCCCCAGCCAAGTAACCGTTAAGTGTTAAGTTCAGAGCTTCATAAGTAAATGTTCAGAATAATGAATTTGAAACTAATTTTCCAGAAGAATTCTGTACTAATTTCATGATACCATGGTGAATATATTTACAGTATCCTATGAACTAGAAAATTGTGGGTAGCAAAAACAAATGAGATAGTAAAATGGTTAAAATAATTTAATTTAAAAAATATTACAACTGATCACTTTTAATGTCTGCACAGTTATAGGGGAAATTAAATCTGAGCATCTCAGTACTGTTAATCTTCTGGATATTTCTAGTAACACCTGAATTTTTATCCTTCCTCTTTGGTTCCACAGCAGCTTCTTATCATTTGTAATTATCAGAAATAGTACATTGAACAACATTTTCAAAGCTCTTTGGTTGCTTGTTAAAATGTTATAAGGTGACATCTCTTCCTAGAAACTAAAAAAAAATATTTTCATGTATGTGCATGCATACATCCACACTTACAAAGGCAGAGATATATTCTGTGATAGGAAACTGACTGATACAGATTCTAATAAAGAGAAATTGCATAAAAATATACCTTATATGTTTCTATAATTGAGGGAAATATGAGTAAATTTATGTCAAGTAATATTACTCAAAAAATGTTGCTCCCACTCTTTGTATGCTGAAGAACTTAGAAGTATGAACTTGGAACTCGAAAAGACAAACAGTTCACAGAATCACAAAGTCGCAGAATCACAGAATTGTTTATGATAGAAAAGACCTTTAAGATAATCAAGTCAAACTCTTAACCTAGCACTAACAATTCCACCACTTAACCGTGTCCCTAACTGCCACATTTGCACACCTTTAAAATACCTCCAGGGGCGGAGATCAGCCACTTCCCTGAGCAGTCTGTTCCAACACTTGATTACCCTTTCATTGAAGGTATTTCTCTTACATAGTAAAATCACAGAACCATAGGATAGTCCAATCTAAACTTACCCTGTTTAAGTTTGAACTCATTACCCCTTGTCCTGTCACTACAGTCCCTGATGAAGAGTCCCTCTCGGCACCCTTGTAGGCTCCCTTCAGACACTGGAAGGCTGCTATGAGGTCTCTATGCAGCCTTCTCTTCTCCAGGCTAAACAGCCCCAACTTGCTCAGCCTGTCTTCATACGGGAGGTGCTCCAGTCTCCTGATCATCCTTGTGGCCCTCCTCTGGACTTTTTCCAGTAGTTCCATGTCCTTTTTATGTTGAGGACACCAGAACTGCACACAATACTCCAAGTGAGGTCTCACAAGAGCTTTGTTGCCATTGTTTGGACATGCTTCAACACCTCATTGTTTGTCTTCTTGTGAGGGGCCCGAAACAGACCTCACGAGTGCCAAGTAGAGGACACTTCCCTAGTCCTGCTGGACATGCTGTTTATGATACAAGCCAGGTGCTCCTGGTGTTCTTGGCCACTGGGCTCACTGCTGCTCATATGTCAACCATCTTTCCCAAGTGCTTTTCTGCTGGGTGGCTTTCAAGCCACTCTTTCCCAGGCTTGTAACATTGCATGGTGGTGTTGTGACCTGTTGTATATTCTAGGACCTGGCACATAGCTTTGTTGACCCTCATACAGTTTGCCTCTGCCCATTTATCCAGCCTGTCCAGATCCCTCTATAGACCCTTCCTGTCCTCAAGCAGATAAACACTCCCACCCAACTTGGTATCATCTGCAAACTGACTGAACGTGCACTCAGTCTCCTTGTCCTGACCCTGGATAAAGACATTAAATAAAAATGGCCTCACTCTGAGTCTCAGGGAAGACCACTTGTGAGTGGCTGCCAATTGGATTTAATTCCATTCACCACCACTTTTCAGGTGAAGCTATCCAGCCATTTTTTTACCCATTGAAGAGAACACCCATCCAAGCCATGAACAACCAGTTTCTCTGTGAGAATGCTTGGGAAACTGTCAAAGGCTTTACTAAACTCCAAGTGAATAGCATCCACAGCGTTCGCTCATCCACTGAACGGGTCACCTTGCCATAGAAGAAGATCTGGTTTGTCAAGTAGGACCTGCCTATCATAAACCAGTGCTGACTGGGCTTGGTCAACCAGATATCCTGTACATGCCATATGATGGCGCTCAAGATGATCTGCTCCATAAGCTTTCCAGTCGCTGAGGTCTGACACGCCTTTGCTTCTCTGGGTGCTCTTTATAGCCCTTTTGAAGATGTGGGTGACATTTGCTAACCTCCAGCCAACTGGGACACCCTGATTAGCCAGGACTGCTGATAATTATTGAAAGTGGCTCAGTGAGTGCTTCCACCAGTACCCTCAGTACCCTTGAGTGGATCCCAGGTAGACCTGTAAACGTGTGTGTGTCTAAATTGTGTAGCAGGTCATTTACCGTTTCCACTTGGATTATGTAGGATTCATTCTGCTCCCTGTCCCTGACTTTGAGGTCAAGGGAAATAATAATAATATAATTGTTCTTACAGTGAAAGACTACACCTCTTGTTACGGTGAACAGCATAATTATCTGGGTTTTTTTTTAAATTAATTTTAAAAAGCCATGCTTTTAGATCAATATTAACGGTTCTTTGCTGTCACTTCTAAATATTATACCTTTAAAAAAAAAATAAGCTATCTTGAAAGGTTAAATGTATCATTATGAAAATATTACAGTAGAAAAGCTATTGACAATGGCATTTTCTTTTTATTAAAAGCTGATCTTGGCCTGAGTTACTCTATTTGACTTTGGCTTTGCAAGATTTGAAACTTTATAATGCCAGACAAGGTAGTGTAAATAAATTTTATGTTCTAATTTGGTAATTTAGACTACAGTTCTTCAGAAGAGATTATTGGAAAATAATAGTTTCTGGCCAGATTATGATACTATGGAAATCCATCCTGTCTTCATTAGTTTGGTCCTTTTTTTTGCTGAAAGGGCTCATGCACAATAGTACCTTTTAGTGGTGAGAAGAAATAAGGGACAGACATATGTAGTAAAAGATGAGTTTTGGCATAAGAACGACTGTTCTATTATCTATCTAGTGTTGAGCCAAATATTTTTTTGTCACCCATTTAGTCTGTAAATTGACTTATCAAGTTATCTTCACAGTGTTCAACTGTCTTTTATAAACCATCTACACTGGTCTGAAATCCTTTGCTAAAAAAACATAATGAAAAAACCCTACTATGTTATAAAGGAAAAATGTGAAATCACATGAAGAATTCTGCACTGATATTTTCTAACCAAAAGGTAGTGTCTTCTCTAAAAATTTAAGTGGCTTTACTCCTTTTTCTTGGGTCTGCATATCATCCCTGGTTGCTTCTGGATGATAATTAAAATGGGCAAAACCTCAAAAAATTTTGAGGCATATATGGTGAGTTCTCAAATTTGCTTGTCAGTTCCCATGAAAAAAACAAGACTAAAATTCTGGCAAATATATTCTTTAAAAGATTTACATTTCACTTTTCATCTTTTTGAAAAATATTTATTAAATTGAACCAAAACATGCAAATCTAGAGTACTCAACCACAACAAAAAAAAACCCAACAAATTTTGTTTTTTTTTTTTTTTTTAATATTGTTTTACAGTCAAGCCATTATTAACACATTGTGAACGGCAGAACAGTGAGATATTGTGAATATCAGGAGTTAAAAAGGACCCAAGTTTATTATTTTGACATCTTACTTGAAGATGAGATGCTGAATTTTGCCTTATTTATCCCAGGTTAGATTATATAAACATTTCTTTTAATGCATACATCTTCAAATCCAGTAGGAAATCAAAATTCTCTATACTGTTGTCCTGGGTTTAGCAGCAGCAGTCATTTTTTTCTCCTTCTTGGTAGCTGGTGCAGTGCTGTGTTTTGACTTTCGGGCTGGGAACAAAGCTGATAAAAATGGTGTTTTGGTTTGGCCAAGGACTTCGTGAGCCTCATGCTCTGCCAGGGAGGAGGGGAAGCCGGGAGGAAGCAGAGACAGGACACCAGACCCAAACTGACCAAAGAGGTATTCCATACCACAGCACGTCATGCCCAGGGGGGAACTGGGAGGTACCGGGAAGGACAGGGGGTCGCCCGGGTCGGACTGGTGGTTCGGCGCTTGGTATTGTACTCCTTTCCTTTGCTATTTTCTCTTATCATTGTTGTCGTTGGGGGTAGCGGTGGTGATTTGTATTGTACATTAGTTGCTAGACTGTTCTTATCTCAGCCCGTGGGAGTTGCATACCTTCGATTCTCCTCCCCATCCCTCTGGGAGCGGGGAAAGGGGGAGGGGCAGCCCCTGGGAAAGGGGAGGGGACGGACTAACGTGGGCCTCGATTGCTTCCAGCCTGGCACCACTCACTGGGAGTAAGTGCACAAGCTGTCTTGGTTGGGGTTAAACCACGACAACTGTATAATTCCCGACATTTAGCTTTAAAATTTTGAAGAAAACTTGATTTTTGTCTTATACTAGTACTTTATGTTTTAGAACACTGAAATAAAGAAGCAACTTTACTTAATTTCTGTTTCTTATGAGGAACTTAACATAAATTACAAAATAAATAGAAAATGAATTTTCAAACCTAGGAAATACAAGAATATCTCAGTGAAATCATACCACAAATAGCACGAGATAAAAAGCAAATTATATAGGAGTATAAGGCCCTCTGAAATCTGTTATTTATGTATTATACTTCTTTGGATTATACTTCTATGAAAATTTATATTTTTTTAAATCCTCAATGATAGAAGCTTTCTGCAAGCTATACATAAATTTGAAATATACTCATTTTCTGAAAGTTCAACAAACTTAAACTAAGTGGCTCAAACCACTGAGCCACACTTTTTAGTTGTTTCTTAGGGGTGTTTCATTACGGTCATCGTTTTTCTGTTTATGTGTGTCATTTAGGAATTAATTTCCATATTAAAATCCATATACGGATTTGAACTTCTACTTGACTTAACTTCAACAAAAATTTATTTCTTTGTTTTGATACCATGAGTAACTCCCAGTATTTCCATGACTAACAGTGTCATTTTGAGCATATTTACAGATTTTTTGTTATATTTCCTGAGTCTTTTCCCATGTATCTAATGCTTTCATTTGCTCCTCATACATTTCTGTATAGTTTTTGGATCTTTTTAGTGTAAAAGACACGCAGGTTGTATTTTTCCATATTTTTTTTAATGTGTTTTGAATTAATATAATACTAATTCTCTGTTTCTGTTAAAATATGTATTTCTTGCATTATAGAATATCACCTAGGGTTAATTTAACAGTATGATTTGAAAAAATTAACATTTTTCACTGACTTACACAAATTCATGTATAAACTTGAATCCTTCTTTGCCACAAATCCCTGCCACAGAAAATCAAGACAGTTGACAGATCTGATGGCTTAAGCCTTCAATGCACATTGAACATCTGTGCCATAGAGAAACTACGTGGCGATTTCTTCCCACTCTATCTCTCTTGTTCAACAAACCCTAGCATGTAGTAAAACAGGCATAGATGCTAGTAGTACCCTTCAAGGCCAGTTTCTTAGAATTTCTAAGGTAGGCAAGTTGTGTACAAGTGGTTCAATGAAGAATGCCATCAAGGCACTGGAATGTATAGGTCATTAAAAATGAAATGCTACTGAAATGCTACAGAAAAATGACTGCTACTGCTGAACCCAGGACAGTCAGGAAATAAAAATTTACTTTCAGTGGCAAGAAAAATGTCTTTGAGAGCTGAATTTCTTGCTTTATCAATTGCCTGTCCAAATTCCAGTGCTATTCTGGTATTATAAGGCAGAATGGAAAATACTTGGCCAAACGCGTTTGCTGGTCCATTAGCCTCACGTGGCTATTCCAGTAAAATCTAAAAATTTGAATGCCTGTGACAAAGCATTGGTATGAAGCCCTGTCCATAGGCTGATAAATTTTTTTCTTATGATTCCCAGCTGACATAATAGTAAAATCTGCTCCTTGCCTCCATCCATTCCTCTTCTCTGGATCCATTAATCCCTCAGGAAATCTGTCTCCTGCCCATGTCTGTATTTCTTTGTACCTACTGGACTGAGTCACACTGTACTCAGTAAGTATTTCTCTTTTGCTTTTTTAATTTCAGCACTGCAGGTCAAGTACCTGCAGAAGTTTCACTGTAGACATCTGATAGTCTGGTCACAAATCTTACAATGCTTACTTTGGTAAATGCAACTTTTATGTGAGGGGTGCTAATCAATGCTCAAAAAGGACTCCATGTGGTACAGTGCTGTATTCCTTGCACATGCTCAGGATTTAAACAAATCGTTGAAATCCTTAGTCATTGGAGGTCAGTTGTTTCTCATGTCTTTTAATGCATAAATCTTCAAATCCAGTAGGAAATAAAAATTCTCCATACTGTATAATTCCTAACATTTAGCTTTAAAGCTTCGAATAAAACTTGCTCAAAAAGGGCTCCATGTGATACAGTGCTGTATTCCTTGCTCAGGCTCAGGATTTAAAAAAATCGTTGAAATCCTTAGTCATTGGAGGTCAGTTGTTTCTCATGTCTTTGGGTGATAGCTGGCAATAGCACATTTATTCGGAGTAGATTTTTCCTTGAAAATATTACTATTCAGATTAATATTTCTTTATTATAGTAAATGTTAAGAAAGTGTTTTTTTTCTATAAAACTCCTAATTATGGGAATACAAGTATGGCATTTTCCTCCATCACAAGAAAATGATAGTCATATAAAATGGAGATTGATTGCAGACCCATATTTTCATTTTAAAATTTTTCGTCACGTATAAGTATGCACACTCTAGCTATTCTGTCACCAAAATTGATTTTTTCATTACATGTATTTCTGTACTGCAAACAAAAGCTTTATCTAACAGAACAAAGATAAATAAAAAATATTTTTCTTCAGAAAATCTGAATTCAAATTAATAATAAAGCTGACTAAGGAAATTTCTTTTGACTTGTGGAAGAAGAAAAAAAATAAGTAAATTACAGGTTTGATCAGTTCCTCTTGGAGGGTTGGTCCTGATACAATAGTAATTAATAGTTTTCAAATAACATTGGGAAGAAAAGATCTAGAAGTGTGTTACTTGAATCTGACGTTATTCAATTAGTGTTGTTTGCAAAGAAAAAATGTAACTGATAAGCAAAACTGAGTAACATTGAGTATTGGGGCAGTAAGAATGAATCACCAGTCAGTAGGAGCAGAGAGGTCATCATTTGGAAGAATCTTAAAGCTTGCATTACTTACCTGAAACATGCATGTAAGCTACTAACATGGTTCTGGAGAAAGCAGTACAGCTTGTATGTGCATGAGGAAAAATTTTTGGATGGAAAGACAAGACCTTGGATAGTTGTGAGTAAAATTCCTCTTGGTGTGTTTAGTGCTATTCTAATTATGTTACAGAAGAATGCAAACTGGAAGGGATAGAGAAGGGCCATGAATATCATAAAATAAAAGGAGAGGCTATAATTTGGGAGAAGGCAAAAACATTTTGGTTTGAAAGTCTAGGAAGAAAGGCTGAGAAGGGTTTCTGGTCACTATCTAGAAAAGTGCCAGTGTGTACAACCTAAATGGAAATAACATCTATTTAAGACAAAATGGCAGGAGGAGGTAATAACCCCCCCCTGAAATTTACATCTGAAGAAGTTAATAAAAACTTGTGTATAATTTTTTTTTAAATCAGAAAAAAAATTGCTGAATGAGTTTTTGTCAGGCTCCAACAATAGGTTTTCGGCTAATATGTCAATGCATTATCTTTCATTTCTCTTATATTTTTATTTTCTTACTCAATTTTTGTTGTTTTGTTTTGTTTTTTTTTTTTTTTTGTCTATTTCTTTTTTTTTTTCTGGGTACATAGACTCTAATGTAAAGGCCATCCAATTCAGTGCTGTCTTTCTTATTCAATCAGATGGCTTTGGGACTCAAGCACTACTACAGCTTCTTTTTCTTACTTTTATAACACCAGAAAAAAAAATTTTGGCCTATGATTCCATACTTCACATTAGCAGTTTGATTAGGTTTATTGGGATATGGAGGTACATGCACTCCACAGTTCCATAAGTATTTCAGGACCATTAGTAACTAAGGGAAGAACTTCCTGTGTACAGTTAGAGCTAGTACACAGAACTTCATTGTAGTAATAAAGCCTTCAGCTGTGCTTATTTGTATCTGTTCTGTATACTTAAGCATTTTATTTGGACAGACACTGATTTATTCTTCCTCAGTGCAGGAAATCAGTTACTAAATATACTCCTGTTTAGTTGATTGGGGTTTTTTAATTATTTCCAGGAATATATTACCTCTTCTAAGCTTTTTATTTGAAGACTTTGAGGTTTTTTAGCTTATTTAGATCTATGGTTGCACTTTTGCAAAGTTTCTTGGGGTTCCTCTCTCTGGTGTGCTTCAGTTTCTTCAGATAACTTTGCATACACTGATCCCCTGCATACCTTCCTGTGAGCGTAGTTTCTTTTCCTTTTTATATTAATGTCGGCTGAAATGAAGGCCCTTCTCTTTCATAGAAAGAGTCAGACACATTAGGGATTATCTGATGAGGATTATAATGGTGGAAATATGACATGGTTACTTGTAACTTGCTGTTCTGACTCAAGAGATGCTCATGTTAAAAATAGTGTTCACATGAAATCATTACTCAGGTCAGCAGTGTGCATGATCATGTAAGTGAATGCAAGCTGGTACTATAAAGTGAGTCAACACTAGATCAGCTATACAGTTGTATCAATAAGTGTTCCAGTCAGACCAGCCTACTACCTAGGTAATGATTGTTTAAGTATGTGCTAATCCAAGAATGGCCTATAGCAACAGTTTTATCTCTGTATTTCTCCTTGTAGTCGTTATGAACAACGACAACAACGGGAAAGTTTGAAGAAAACTTACAAAATACCTTATATCCTACACAATTGTAATTGTTTCTGCTACTCAGCCATTTCTGGGGTTAGAACAACATTATTTTATTTTGATATTTACAAAGCAAATCAGATTGCTTCAGAGAAGAGGTATTTAAAGTGTTAGTCTGTGTAGTTTATATTATAGAAGTTTTAAGATATGCTGTATGGAGGAATTTAGAGGAAAAATATATCATCTGTCTGTACAGGCTAAGTACAAGTAAATATTGAACGCCTCATGGATATAACCTGGCAAGAAGAAAAAGCTAAAGTTAGCAAATGCAGAACTTTTAATTCCAGTTTTCACAAGCTGCTATATATTATTGTTCACAAGGGTAATGAAATAATAACTTTGCTTAGGTCAGGGACCTGATGGCTTCCAAAAACTGTTTGTAACAAAATGTTCACTGAAATACCTTACAGGTCACTTGTTCTGTTCAGCTTTATAATCTTGCTAAATTTTCTGCCAGATGAAAATGTTTAGCTGTGAATAAATGCATGTTGCACACATTTTGAAAAGAAAAAATTGTTTTTAATCTATATGTCATCATGGCTTGACTTCGCGAACGAAGATTTGGGAAGGGCTTTTACCCACGCTTACTACAAGCGCACTGATGACTAAGAAGGCCAATGTGGGATAGGCAAATCCGGCTACAAAAAGCACAGCAGAAGGTCTCCTTGGGTGGAACAGGTGGGACACGATTCTTCCTGCGTTGTCTTTTCTCCTCGAGACTAGTTCTTCGTGAGCTCTCAAAGGAGTCAGCGGCATTATGTATGGTGTGCCTCCAAGTCTCCCGATTGGAGGCCAAGGTGTACCACTGATGGTAGTCAATATGGCCAAGGCTAAGGTATTGTTTCAGGGAGGCCTTATATCTCTTCTTTGGGGCACCTCTCTTGCAGCTACCGGTGGCAAGTTCACCATAAAACATGATCTTGGGGAGGCGGTGATCCTTCATTCTAGAGACGTGCCCTGCCCAACGCAGCTGCAATTTCAGCAATATGGCCTCGATGCTGGTGACCCCTGCCTGTTCGAGGACAGTGACATTAGACACATAGTCAGTCCAATGGATGTTTAGAATTGTACGGAGGCAGCACTGATGAAAGCGTTCCAGGAGTCGCAGGTGATGACGGTAGATGACCCATGATTCAGACCCATATAAAAGGGTAGACAATACAATGGCTCTGTAGACACTGATCTTTGTACTTTTCTTCAGGTGTTTATTACACCAGACTCTTTTATGGAGTTTTCCAAAGGCTCTATATGCCTTTGCTATTCTGTTGTCTATCTCTTTGTCGATCGTGGCATCCGAGGAAATGATGCTTCCCAGATAGCTGAACTGCTGAACTGTCTTAAGCTCTGACTCGCCGATGGTAATATGGGGATGGCGATAACCTTCTTGCGGTGCAGGTTGGTAGAGGACTACTGTCTTCTTCAAGCTGACTTCCAGCCCAAAAACCTCAGCCGCCTCCGCAAAGCAAGATGTTAAACGCTGCAGAGCTGCTTCTGTGTGGGCAACAAGGGCGGCATCATCAGCAAAGAGCAGTTCAAGGACAAGATGGTTTAGGGTCTTAGTGTGGGCCTTCAGTCGCCTTAGATTGAATAGGCTACCATCGGTACGATATCGAATACAAATGCCGTCTTGTTCGTCGAGGTCTGCTGTAGCCCTTTGGAGCATCATGCTAAAGAAGATTGTGAATAAGGTCGGTGCGAGAACGCAACCTTGTTTCACACCATTGGTTATTGGGAAAGGCTCAGAGAGTGCATCGCCATACCTGACTTGGCCTTGCTGATCCTCATGTAACAGAATAATCATTTTGAGGAACTTGGGGGGACAACCTAATCGTTCCAAGATCAGCCACAGGCCTTTTCTGCTCACAGTGTCAAAAGCTTTGGTGAGGTCAACGAAAGTTACATATAACCCCTTATTCTGTTCTCTACACTTTTCTTGCAATTGTCTGAGAACAAATACCATGTCTGTGGTACTTCTATTAGCCCTGAAACCACACTGACTTTCAGGTAGAAGTTCTTCTGCGATAGCAGGTACTAGTCTGTTCAATAGTATTCTTGCAAGAATTTTACCAGCAATGGAGAGCAGAGTTATACCACGGTAGTTTGAGCAGTCTGACTTGGCACCTTTTTTCTTATACAGAGTGACGATGATTGCGTCACAAAAGTCTGACGGTATTTTGCCTTGTTCCCAACAGCACACAACTAGCTCATGAAATTTAGCGTGAAGTGCTTGGCCTCCATGCTTCCATATTTCAGGTGGGACTCCGTCAACCCCAGCTGCCTTGCCAGTTTTCACCTGCTGTATGGCCTTAAGAGTCTCTCCCATGGTAGGGGCTAAATCCAATTCATTTTTCACTGGATGTTGCAGAATGTGCTGGATTCCTTCGCCTTGGACTACACGATTTGCACTAAAGAGGGTTTGAAAATGTTCAGACCAACGATTCAGGATGGAGATTTTATCTGTAAGAAGCGTTTGGCCATCTGCACCAAGTAAGGGGCTTTGAACCTGGAATGTGGGTCCATACACTGCCTTCAGAGCCTCATAGAATCCTCTGTGGTCACCCAAATCTGCACATAATTGAGTCTTTTCTGCTAGGTTGACCCACCACTTGTTCTGGATGTCTCTAAGTTTCTGTTGGAGTTTGCTACATGCAAGACGAAAGGCTGCTTTTCTTACATGGCAGAGTGGCTGAGCGAGGTGTGCTTGATGAGCAGATCTCTTTTTTGTCAGCAATTCCTGGACCTCCTGGTTGCTATTGTCAAACCAGTCTTTGTTTTTCTTTGAGGAGAACCCAATGGATTCTACGGAGGACTGCAGGATGCTGTTTTTGATATGTTGCCAAAGCGCTTCAGGAGAAGAATCTATAAGTTGGTCTTCAAGCCTAGTTTGAAGGTTAGCCTGAAAGCTGTGCCTCACTGCAGCTATTTGAAGATTATCGACATTGAGCCTCCTCCTTGGAATGCCGCCCCTCTTAGGTTTGGGCTTGAAGTGGAAATTAAGTTTGCAACGCACAAGGCGGTGGTCTGTTTGGCATTCTGCACTAGGCATCACTCTGGTCTGGCAGACATCACGAATATTTCTCTGGCACACTAAAACATAGTCAATAAGGTGCCAATGTTTAGATCGAGGATGCATCCAGGTTGTCTTCCAGCTGTCTTTCTGCTGGAAGATAGTGTTGGTGATGGTAAGCTGTTGCTCTGCACAGAACTCTAGTAAGAGATGACCGTTATCATTGCAGCTGCCAGCACCGTGCTTGCCTAGTACTCCTTTCCAGGCTTCAAAGTTCTTTCCTACTCGGGCGTTGAAATCACCAAGGATCACCAATGGTCTTATCTTCTATAGGAACTTTCTGAGTGAGGTGACGCAGGTTGGAGTAGAATTTTTCTGCAGGGTCAGCTTGCAGAGTTGGAGCATATATGCTGAAAAGAACAACGTGTTGCTTATTGTGTAGTGGAATACGTAAGGAGATAATACGGTCGGAATGACCTATCAACAAATTTTCAAGTTTAGAGGCTATGGATTTTTTAATCATGAAGCCGACTCCAGAAAGATGACTTTCAGTTTTGGGTTTGCCTGACCAGTAGAGTGTATAGCCAGTACCATGTTCTTTGAGGCTACCTTCCTCATGAAGGCGAACTTCACTGAGAGCAGCGATATCGATGTTAAGTCGTGACAATTCATGGGCAATTAGTGCAGAACGGCGCTCAGGACGCCCACTGTTCACTGTATCAAGCATGGTTCTGATGTTCCAACATGCGAGTGTCAATCTGGACACACCTTTGGAGGCAGGTGTATGCCTTTGTCTCTTTGTTTTTAATTGACCGCAATAGAAGATGCCCGTTGGCCACGGCTAGCCAACCAGGTGGAGGGGGAGATGAGCTTTGGTTAGGCCACCTTTTCTAGGCCTCTCTCCATATGGAGCAAGCAGTGCTGTCCTTGAAAAAGGCTGCTTGGTCATTCAGGATGCTGCCGAACAAGACTGTCATCTCCTGGGTCAGACTTGAGCGACCAATGTCCTGAACCGCCTGCATGCAGGGTTGGGTCTGCGACTTCCAGTGCACCTTATCACCTGCCGTTTCGTCCCTCGCCTGTCGCTACAGGGCTTTGCAAGTGTGGGTAAACCCTTCGGGCCTGCGCAGTGGATTTATTTTAGGTGAGGCACAGCGTGCGCAGAACTGGCCTCACCCTTTACACCTGAGGTTTATCTGCCAGGGCCTAGCGAGCTTGGACGGTGACAGCAAAGTCCTCAGGTTGTAGGTTTAATTAGAGTATCCTTCTCTTAGATGGATGGCCTTACAGGGCTACACGAGCTCCATCTGCCCGGGTTTGAAGTTGGAGTTGTCCTTCTCCTAGGATGGTTGCCTGAAGGCTAGTGAGCCCATCCTGCCCATGGGCACACTTTGTCTGACCCTTCATTTGAGAGCTGACTGGCATGGGAGACCCTACCAGAAGAATAAGCCACCAGCAGCATAACTCCCAACTTCACAAGAGCACGCAAGCTCTTTCCCCACGACAAGGCGGTGTCCGTGAAAGAGAATCTATATGTAAATGCACTTTAAATGCGTTGTGGTTGTTGTTCTCATTATTATGTTACTGATGCAACAGATAACATACTCAATGTTATAATAACTGAAAACCAAAAATATTACTAGAGAAAATAGGTGTTCATTACATGTAAAATGTGACATGGAAATAAAAATCATAGCATTGTTATTAAAAGAAAAAAAAATCCTTCTGTAGCCTGCCTTCTTAGTGTTTGCATTCACAGATCTTGTTAGATTTCACTGGATTTCATAGGCTAATTAACTTATTATCTACTTATTCCTGACTATGCCATATGAATTAGATCACCTGTAAATTCTTTTATTCACGTAATTCCGTCATCAGATTTGCACTAGGGGAACTGACTGAAGGAAAACTGCTTTTTGAAGCTGTTGCCTGTAATCATTGCATTCTACCACTGAAACCAATGAAAATTATTTCATCATCATTTACAAAGTTAAGATGTCAAGCCAAACCTTCTGTTGTGCATTCTTCTATCAACGTATGAAGTGTGTTTGCCCAGCCTTGTGTAATCATTATGCCATCATTATAAATAGCTTCATGCTATGGTATCTCTTCACATACAAACTCACAATACATGAATAAATGAAACAACCACATTTCATTCCTCACTTTCATCTGTCATTACACATATTTAGAAGTCCAGACTGGCTATGATTGTGTGACTGAAATGGCCAAATAGACAGCTGCCAATCTTTAGGAGAACTCAGAGATTCTCAGAAATGAGTCAGATGAAATTTTAATGAAAATAGGAATTGTGAGTGCATTCACAAAATCCAGTTAATTCAATGAAAGAATGCATTTTTGGTGTCACTACCTAGAGTACAATTAAAAGGGACACATTGTTTTTACAGCTTAGGCAATAAATAAATTTCTCAGCTAGGAAGGTAATACCTAGTCTAGAACACCAGAGAGTTTTAAGTCACCCCTGAGACACCTGTAAGCTTATCTTCTGAACACGTTCAATAGCTGGCTAGTCTTTTCCATTAATTAGAATACCTTTATCCTGATCACAACTGTAGAAAAAATCATGGCTTGAAGTATAGAGAAAATAGAGTAAGAGGTATGGAAGCTGTACTCAGTAATAAGAAATACTTTTCTTAAAAACCCCACATGATTTCTTTTGTAGCAATATGTTTTTTCAGACTGTAGAACTTGTTTATCAACACTGTGGCATAGAATTTAGTCCTGGCTAACCTTTTCTGTTTCCTAAAGGTAGCTTGTATAGCCTACAGATATGTCTTTTGTACAGGACGGACTTATTTACAGAGCCTATTTGTAAAGGATTTCTGAGGATTTTTTTTTTTACCCCTGAAGTTTTTTTTTTTTTTTTTAACTGTAAAATTTGCTTTGGACTTTAATTTGACATGAAGTGCCTGTTATGAAGTGTGATTTATGTTTAAACAATGTCCTCAACATATGAAGGACATAATACTTTTGGAACAAGTCCAGCAAAGGGCCACGGAGATGATAAGATTGCTGGAGGACCTCCTGTATGAAGACAGGCTGAGAAAGTTGGGCTGTAGCAATAGGACAACTAGCAATGCGTTTAAATTTAAACTGGGAAAGTTCAGATTAGATATAAGGAAGAAGTTCTTCATTGTGGGATGGTGAGGCACTGGAACTGGTTGCCCAAAGAAGTGGTAAATGCTCCATCCCTCTCAGTGTTCAAGGCCAGGTTGGACAGAGTCTTGGGTGACATGGTCTAGTGGTAGGTGTCCCTGCTGATGTCAGAGGGCTTGGAAGTAGATGATCTTAAGGTCCTTTACAACTCTTAACTGTTCTATGATTCTATAAAGTGGGGTTTATATAAGTCTTGTACTTGAGGGTTTTACTTAGGTTTCGTACTAACGGTCTCCTGCCATTCTTCTACATCATTATATATAGCATTAGATCAACACACATTTTATTACTATATCTTTGTGTATATAGTATTTATAAACATCATAAAATTCAATGCAATTACACTGTAATTTTGTGGATGCATTTTCATGGTTTGGGAGCACTCCTCATGCATCATTCTGTAGCCTTTAAAAAGCTCTCACCTTGAAGTTTAGAATGTGGTAGTCATTCTGTTGGAGCCAAAATCCTTTTAAGAAAATGAAAATCAGTATAGTGCTTCAGTTAAGGTTTAAGGTGAATAATCAGAATACTGGGATTTCTTCAGGATATTGGAAGGAGAAAAAAGAAAGAAAAAGAATTGTTAAATGTATAAACAATTTCAGGAAAATGTATTTTGTCAAATAAAGTGTATCCCAGCCAATTAATTTGTTATTTTACTTGCACTAAAGATCACCAAGAAAGTCAACAATCAATTTCTGTGAAAAGCTGAAAATATCTTTGGTATGAAACCATTTTTCCACGAGAGTAGTGCTGAATCATTTCAGGCTAGATAAATATATTGAATCTGTTGATCTCAAATACACGCCAACTCAGTATATTTTAGTAAAAAATGTATTTTAAATTTACTTCAGTATGTTAAATATTGGAGAAAAATGCAGTTTACAAAAGTAATTTTATTCATATGGTTTAAGGTCAAATGAAAAATTACTAGTAACTACTTGGACAGGATTTTTTTTCCCAAAGAAATATTTGATGAAAAAGACATGTAACCTTTTCAGGCTTTCCAGTAGAAAGACATTTTGCAGATCTTAAATATTAAAGAAAATTTTCTGGTCTTTAAAACAGTTGTAACATATTTCTAGCTTTTAAATTCCTTTGAAAGAGTAAGTTTTTGTACTTAGAAACATTTTTATCATTTCAGCATTTAAATTCAGTTCCTATTAAATATTTGCATTTAATGGCATTTTCTACTTTAGGCAAATTCAATTAATCAACATTCAGAAATTGTATGTAGAACATTATGTGATTTCATTAAAAGCAAGTGTTTCTATTTCATGTGTATTTTTTTTTTGATTTGACAGTGAAATTAAGAGATTTTTACTTGTCCAGTTAAGAAAGAGTGAAAAGTATAAGTCTTCCATTAGATTTTCATCCCAGTTACATTTGCACAGTTGAAGACATAATCCTTCTCTTCTGATCACTTTCTAAAAACTCAGTCCACTGCCTCCTTAGCAGATTTAATGCCTTGTAATGTAGAATTCAGAATGGGGAGGGAAGAAATTACCGTTATATTACTGTTATGCTCTTGGAAGCTGATCTAAATTATTCGACTTAACTCTTGCTAATAAATTATCAGGAGTACCAAATTACTGCATAAATATACCATCCCACAGAGTGCTGTTTAAAAAGGAACTGCAGTAAAACTCTTTTTGGTAAGATCGTTTCAATTCTCAAAAGGTGTTCATGGAAAGAAAAAGGTATTATATATGAGAAGGGCATACAGAAAGTTTTGTTATGAGTAACATTTCAATGTTCAAGAGATTTATGAGCCACTTAAATTTTTTTTTATCAGCTTAGCATTTAGGTTGTATTTACTACTTTTTTTAACATTAGTGGATACATATACTATGGGGTGTCATCCATTTCTTACAACCCAAGATCAATTTTACCAAATCCTGAACTGCACTTAGGAGAAAAGAAGAAATTTAGTATCTGGGATGATAAAGGTATTTAGTTCAGGCACTGAAATTAAACTTCAGCATATCACAATATAACCAAAGAACCTTCCTCAGAGTCATAATATCAAAGATACTCTTGATATTAGCTAAGGAGATCTATCTCTTGATATTCACTAAAAGGTGTTTCTCTTAGTAATACTCTTAGTAATATGCATCTGGTGTATACTGATATGAAGAATGGAATACAAAATATTCCAAAACAAAATAAGTAAAACCTAGGTTCAAAAGCTGTAATGAATGTGGTTCTCAGTATGCAGCTTCCATAAACAATAGAAAAGTGACATTGAGGAGGCTGTGATAGTCTTCCCAAGACAGTAATTATGTTAAACAGAGAAGGGAGTGGGTTTTTTCTTAACTAGATAGGGAAGCAGAACATGATTTTAACCTTAAAAAAAGTGCTTATGTTGGATGGAACAATAGTAAAAGTCTCTTCTGAGTTGATTAACTTATCTTAGTGATGTTTAGATTAAAAAAAATACATGACATTTTATCATTTTGTTTAAAGATTTCTACAGTTTATCTTACTTTTATTTTTAAAATGGTAGAGGATCCTAAGGTACATTAGTGTAAAATTTTTAGGTTCTAGTAAACTTGAACTTCACTAACTTAAAAGGAAAAAAAAAAGATTTTAAGGGTGGTGTTATATTTACGGAAAGCAAAGAAAATAATCAGGAAGAAAAAATTCTTACATTATTCCTAATTATACGTACATTGGATAAAAACAGAAGCAGAAATCTAGAGCAGATCCTCTATGTGCCACTCTGAATTTTTTATTTCACCTTTTCCTTTGAAAATTGTTAACTTTAGTGCTGTTATAACTAAGATAATGTAAGTAGTGTAAGAGCATCTTTGTAATATTGTATTAATTCAGGAAAAGGAAAAACAATTATTTCTTTTTTACTCACTTTCTTGCAACAGAGCACAGTCTAAGTAGAGAATCTACTTTCATTCTAGCAGAGCTCATCATTCCTAATCTAGAAGAGTCACTTCCATCAGAGGATGTTGCATTGCATTTTCCAATAAAATGGGAACTGGTGAGACTCAAAACAAAAGGATTATTGCCAAAATCTTTTGCAGTGTACAAAATGGCTTACTTTCCTACTAGGAAGAAGAAAACAAAATCTTTCACACAGGACATCAGTCTTTAGATAGTGATAATCAGTCATTGCTGAGTTGGAATGAGTTTCAATTGGTCACCTAGAAATGGACAGCTGCTTTTCCTATTTCCTGCTCTCTTGGGTATCTCAATGCATACAAAGGATTAACATCTCTATCCTGGGTCAAGTGTACCAAAGAGTGATGATTTCAATGTATGGATTAATTGGGCTCCTGGTAGATAGAGTTGCGATGAGGGCAATGACTAAAATGTTATGGAAATAATCTGTAAAAAGGACTTTTACCAAATTATAGTCAATTTTTGTTGATTTACTTGGGCTCTTGTTCAAGGTATTCCTCAGAGATAGTTGATAGATCACAATGAAAGTGATATACTGTGAAACAACAGTTATTCTTCAGCTGCAGTCAAGATGGAAACTGTTCTGTGCTGCATTTCATATTGTGTTTTCTCTTTGTGGCCTGCCTTTGGTTTTGTTTGCACCTTATATCATAGGATCAGTTTGTCCCTAGAATTCTACTGAAACCTCTGATATTTCTCATTTATTTTCCCAGATCATATGTTGAATTATACTGTATATCCTTGGCAAAAATACTTTGGTATATCTCCATTCTCTTGGGCACAAATTCTAGGAGACATAGCTTTCCTGTCTTTTGGGATAGTGTTCATCCTACCTAATTAGAGGTGCTTTACTAGAGAATATAAATTTACTACAGAATACCAATTTACTAGAGAATATAAATTAGGGTCCTTGGTTTTCAGTGATATTGGGAAGTGCAGTTCATCGTTTTTAGAAGATAGTTTGTTTTCTATGTATAAATAGTTATATCTGTGTTCAAGCCGTTGTATCTAATACTCAAAATATAATTGCCTGTTCCAGCATTCTGGGTTGATATGCAGTCACAGAATTATTGCCAAGAACTGTTGCCAGAAGTTAAGAAGTGTTGTCAGGATTATTCTTCTTGGGCAGAAAACTCACAGAACAAAACTAGTCATACATCTGAGCTGCTGTTTCAGGATTTGCAGTGTTCAGCTTCAAGAATAGGCTTGTAGAGCCTTATCCCGTAATCATGAACAGAAACTTTCCTTTTCATTGACAAATAATGAGGTTTTTCTGGAATTGTCATATAGGAAGAGCTCAGGCTTTTGTAAAGCACTTCACTTTAGTTCCTTTTGCAGTGATATAATCATTCTGAGAGAACTGATTCATCAGGGACAGAAAAGGGTTGTCCCTGATTCAACAGGCACTGAAATCAAGTTTCTAGTTCTATTTAAACTTATGTTTTTAATGGGAAACATCACCCACCATTTCCTCACTAGCAATTTTTTTCCTTTCCAGTAGAAATGTCTGTGGAATATGTGAAGTTGTAAATAACAGAATAGTAATTAGCAATATCAAATCACTATCCATGCTTGGATTTATCTTAATATTATACCTTTGATTTATTGAGAGCAGTGCTTTAGAAAAGCGTTAGTTGTGAATGGCCAAAACATTGTTCTGGAAATATAATGTAGATGAAGTACAAAGAATTAACTCTTTTAAACAGTCAGTAGGATTAGTTTCCTTAATTTAAAAATTATTAAGATAATACTAAGAGTAAAGTGGAGTTCATGTGTCTTACACTTACTCTTCATTATTCATTATTGACCACTTGTTCCTCATTCTTCACTGTAGGTTTGTACAGAGATCCTAAATTAACTCACTGCTCTTGAGTGATGATTTATCTCTCTGATCTTGATAACAGCAAGCTTACTTCATATCAGGAAATAAATCAGAATTCCATCAGGTTTGGTAGGAATGCTGAGAATCTTCCTTCTACCCAGTATCTTACAGTATGTTGAACAATATTTTGAAATAATGGTGTGATGTATGGTCATCTTGAGCATTTAATACAGTATAATTACTATATTATTATATGCAAGTACTGTATTAGGCACTAGTGCTCATAATGTTCAGACTAAAAGTTTTGTTCAGTTGTGCTCATATTTATAGTTTAGGGAGCTTTAATCCATTTTATAAGCATAGTTCTGATGAAAATTTTGGTTATCAGAAGATCTAACTACAGTAGGTGCACTGGTATTTTCACTGTTCTGATTTATTGATCACATGGAGTCACATTGTAAACACATGGATTCACGAAACTTGCTTCTACAGAAAGAAAAAAAACCTCCAGTTTTGCCATAAGAAACCCCTCCCACATGTATTTAGACATTGAAAAGGCACACTTGTGAAAAATGTGAGTCTGTTCCTGTCAGGGAGAAAACCCCAGTGCAGGACCCTGTTTTGCTCATGATCCCAAGAGTGAAATTATGACACAAAAGAGGTCAAGTACCATAACCGATTAGTTGGTTTATTACAAAAAGACAATTATTATGAATTAAATTATTGTAATAAAGGGAATAGCGATAGGACAGGTAGATTGGAAAAAAGTTAGAAAATGGAGCAAGAATTTGGGGTGCAGAGAGAGAGAAAGAGTCACCACCATGAATTCAGCAGTGTCCCAGGGATCTTCATCAGAGGTGGTGAAAATCCTTCAGGGTTTGTAAGTCAGCATCAGTACAGTGTCCCCCAAGACTCTGTAGTAGTTGTTGGAGGTGGATATCCTTGTGGAGTTGTCCTTCTGGAGTTGCCCTCATGGCAATAGCTGCTTTTCGTGCTTACCTTTTCCTCCTTTTATAATGAGTTGGGGGAATACTTCTGTTCTTCCTGTCAGGTATTACACATTCCTGGTGGATCAGTTTCCCTGGTCTTGCAGCCAGCTCAGCTGCAGATGTCTGCAGCAGTTCTTGCGATAATGGGCAGCAATTCCTCATGGAAGAGTCATATCTCAGCTCTTTCCCACTCACCCCTCAGGCAATGGACAGTGGAATCCCATTTCATCTCCTCACACCCTTCTCTCAGGCAACAGATACTGGAGTTTTACCTCAACTCCTCCCACCCATCTCTGGGACAAAATGTAGGTGGAAGTCCATCTCAGCTTCTCATACCAATCTTTGAGTCAATGAATTGGTAGTACTCCAATCAGTTTCTCATACCAATCTTTGCGACAATGGGCAGTGGAGTCTGATTTCAGATCAGTCTGTCAATTCCTCATCAGCATCAGAGCTATTTTTTTACCAGAATCCTGAAATCCTTCTTTTGGAAAAGAATAATTATAATTTCTTTTTAAAGAAATTACGGTTTTAATTGGAGTTGCCTTTCCTGACATTTTTTGTTTGTAGATCAACTACTGTCTGAATTTCATTACATAACAAACACATTCATTTCTGCCTGAAATTCGTTACAATATCTTACATCAGTTGCTTCTGCCCACACATTTCAGTCCTTCAGAAAGACTAATTTCTAAAAAAATCAGTAGTTCAATCATCTTTCCATCATGAAAGTTGTTGACCACTAGAACAATTCTGAGATAGAACTATAGCTGTTATTGAAAACACTTCTATCCATAATGAAAGAAATAAATGTTGGGAATGGAACTGTTAGCATTAACTCAGTGCTTAAAAGTGTAATTTAAAGCTGTGTCTTAAATAAGAGAAATATTGCCATGTATCTTTTCACGTTTTTGTAAAGAATTTGAATATTAGACATTATTATTAAATATTTAGTTTATTAGTGTCTGTATTTTTTCTTTACTTTTTAGATATAAAATGGATTTTAAAAAATCCTCTTACACTTTCCTACTTCTACCATTCTTGTTGTATCATCATGTTTGCAGTTCTTATGTCTTTCTCTTCTTATCTGTCTCTTCTCCATTGTCCTGGGTTCCTCTGTAACAGTTATTTTTCTCCTTCTTAGTAGCTGGTACAGTGCTATGTTTCGGCTTTAGTTTAAGTATAATGCTGGTAACACACTGACGTTTTAGTTGTTGCTGAGTAAGAGGTATTTCATACCACAGCATGTCTATGCCCAGTATGTAAACTCCAGGTAGTTACCAGGAAGGCCCAGAACACTGCTTGGATTGGACTGCATATCAGTCACTGGGTGGTGAGCAATTTATTGTCCATCACTTGTGTTTATTGTTTCTTTCCCTTCCCTTTTTAGTTTTATATTCTCTCTTCTTGTTATCTCCCTTATCATTATTATTAGTAGCAGTAGTTTTGTATTATACATTAGTTATTGGACTGTTCTTATCGCAACCCATGGGGTTCACATTCTTCTGATTCTCCTCATTCTGCCAGGAATGCAGGGAATGCCAGGATAAAGGGGGAAAGTGAGTGAGTGGCTGCTTGGTTCTGAGTTATCATCTGGGATTAAACCACAACATCCATAAACGCCCACTACACCCTGCCTAAAATAATACCACAAATACCAGAATAGCCAAGAATACAACTGAGGGATTGATACTTTTCAGACTACTCGTAAAATCTGTTTGTATTTTGTTGTCAAGATATTTTGACATAATGCTGCCTCAAAAATTTCCCAAGGGAACCAAGCAGGCTTATCTTCTTCTATTGCTTTGATAGTATTGTATCTGAACTTACAAGAGACCTTCCTCAAGATTTGTAGCAGCACCTGGTGAAAACAAAAAGTATTTATTCCCCTGATTCTACACTGATGCATATTTCCTTGAGATAGAGAAATAAAAATTTTGCACCAAGTTATGCAATGAGTAAATTAACTATGTGTCAAGTTTATGAATGTGAAATTATAGGACTTTGCCTCTAAGATATTTTTGAGCATGGTAAACTTTGATACCTCTTAATAGCCTGCTTAAGCCTGTACTTTACGTGAATCCAGACAACAGCAAAACCAAACCAACCAAACAACAGTAAATGATCAAAACAGTAATAACAAAACAAAACGAAACCTCTTCCATTTGTTGGCAGGGAAGCTGATCTACCTACTATGTAACTGCCTTTTGCTAGGTCAAGAAATTGGCAAAAAAGAGGGAAGCTAAACTTTGCCTTACTCAGAATGTGGATATTCAGAAAATAAGTATCACTGAACTTTAATATCAATACCGCTTCTTGTTTCATTATTGTGACTAAATGACTTTTTAGGGATTCTACAGAAATAAAATTGTACTTCAAAAATTAAATTTGAAACAAAAACCAAGAAACCAAACCTGCTAACGTTACCTGCAGATATAAAATCATAGAACCATAGAATAGTTAGGGTTTGAAAGGACCTTTAAAACCATCTAGTTCCAACACCCATGCCATGGACATGGACACCTCACACTAAAACATCTCACCCAAGGCTTTGTCCAGCCTGGCCTTGAACAGTGCCAGGGATGGAGCATTCACAACCTCCCTGGTCAACCCATTCCAGTGTTTCACCAATTGCACAGTAAAGAATTTCTTCTTTATCTCCAGTCTAAGCTTCCCCTGATTAAGTTTTAACTCATTACCCCTTGTCCTGTCAATACAGTCCTTAATGAAGAGTCCCTCCCCAGCATCCTTATAGGCACCCTTCAGATACTGGAAGGCTTATAGGACATCTCCATGCAGATTTCTCTTCACCAGGCTGAACAAACCCAGCTTTCTCAGCCTGTCTTGATATGGGAGGTGCTCCAGTCCCCTAATCATCCTCGTGGCCCTTCTCTGGACTTTTTTCAACAGTTCCACGTCCTTTTTATGCTGAGGACACCAGAACTGTACACAATACTCCAAGTGAGGTCACACAAGAGCAGAGTAGAGGGGCAGCATCACCTCCTTCGACCTCCTGGTCATGCTGCTTTTGATGCAGCACAGGATACAGTTGGCTTTCTGGGCTGCGAGCGCACACTGAAGCCAGCTCATGTTCATTTTCTCATCAGCCAACACCCCCAAGTCCTTCTCCGCAGGGCTGCTCTGAATCTCTTCTTTGCCCAACCTGTAGCTGTGTCTGGGATTGCTCCGACCCAGGTGTAGGGCCTTGCACTTGGCATGGTTAAACCTCATAAGGTTGCATCAGCCCACCTCACAAGAGTGTCAAGCTCCCTCTGGATGGCATTCCTTCCCTCCAGCATATCAATCAAACCACAGAGCTTGGTGTCATCAGCAAACTTGCTGAGAGCACACTCAATCCAACTGTCCATGTCAGTGACAAAGATGCTGAACAAGGCCAGTCCCAACACGGATCCCTGAGGGACATTGCTCGTGACTGGTCTCCAGCTGGACATTGACCACAATGCCATGAGGGAATCCAACAAGTTCTTTATCTACCGAGTAGTCCATCAATCAAATTGATGCCTCTCCAATTTAGAGACAAGGATGTTGTGTGGAACAGCATTGAACACTTCGCACAAGTCCAGGTAGATGACATCAGCTGCTCTACCACTGTCCATCAGTTCCATAGCCCCATCATAGAAGGCCACCAAATTGGTCAGGCAGGATTTCCCCTTAATGAAGCCATGCTGGCTGTCACCAGCCACCTTGTTGTTTTTCATGTGCCTTAGCATGCCTTCCAGGAGAATCTGCTCCAAGATTTTGCCAGGCACAGAGGTGAGACTGACTGGTCTGTAGTTCCCCAGGTCATCCATCTTCCCTTTCTTGAAAATGGGTGTTATATTTCCCTTTTTCCAGTCGTCAGGAGCTTCACCTGACTGCCATGATTTTTCGAATATGATGGCCAGCGGCTTAGCAACTTCATTTGCCGGCTCCTTCAGGACCCGCAGATGGATTTCACCAGGTCCCGTTGACTTGTGTACATTCAGGTTTTCAAGATGGTCTCAGACCAGATCCTCTCCTACTGTGGGCCTAAGGTCTTCATTGTCACAGTCCCTGCGACTGCATTCCAAGACTTGGGTGGTGCGGTCAGAGCCTTTGCCAGTGAAGACTGAGGCAAAGAAGTCATTCAGAACCTCAGCCGCCTCCAAATCCAGGCAACCCAGTTGTCCTGATAGCTTCCAGAGAGGGCCCACGTTGTCCCTAGTCTGTCTTTTATTCACAGTGTAGCTATAGAATCCCTTCCTGTTATCTTTCACATCCCCAGCCAAGTTTAATTCGAAGTGGGCCTTTGCTTTCCTAACATGGTCCCTAGCTTCCCAGACACCAGTTGATAAACAATGTCCTTTATAAAAATAAGTTAATGATTGAAATAATTTTGTTGCAGTTACTTTTGTCTTAATGAATGAGTCTCAGAAGTTAAAATATAATGAGTAGATCACTGATAAAGCTCAGTGATATCTTTTAATAAAGTATTTTGAAAAGTTATCATAAAGTTACATGATAGTAAAGCTCTAGAAAGAGATGGTGTGGTCTGTCAAAAGCAGTCATTGGAACTGCTGTAACTAGCAGCATTATAGCTATATAAACATTCATATATATTATACTACATATATTACAATATTTCATATAGTGTTAAGCTATTACATTTATATATTGTGTCATAATGTATTATATTGTGTATATATATTAGACACCAACCTATGGACTATTGTTAGATTTACAGTATAAAAAATGGTCAGGGTAAGATACTCGGTGGATAAAGAACTGGCTGGATGGCCGCACACAAAGAGTTGTGGTCAATGGCTCAACGTCCAGCTGGAGACCAGTTAGGAGTGGTGTCCCTCAGGGATCGGTGTTGTGACCGTTCTTGTTTAACATCTTCGTCACTGACACGGACAGTGGGATTGAGTGCGCCCTCAGCAAGTTTGCCAATGACACCAAGCTGTGTGGTTCGGTTGATACTCTGGAGGGAAGGAATGCCATCCAGAGGGACCTTGACACGCTTGTGAGGTGGGCTGATGCCAACCTCATGAAGTTTAACCATGCCACGTGCAAGGTCCTACACCTGGGTCAGGACAATCCCAGACACAGCTACAGGCTGGGCAGAGAAGAAATTCAGAGCAGCCCTGCGGAGAAGGACTTGGGGGTGCTGGTCGATAAGAAAATGAACATGAGCCAGCAGTGTGCGCTTGCAGCCCATAAAGCCAACCGTATCCTGGGCTGCATCAAAAGGAGCATGACCAGCAGGTCGAAGGAAGTGATCCTGCCCTTTATTCTGCTCTCATGAGACCTCACTTGGAGTTTTGTGTACAGTTCTGGTGTCCTCAACATAAAAAGGACATGGATCTGTTGGAACAAGTCCAGAGAAGGGCCACGAGAATGATCAGGGGACTGGAGCACCTCCCATACGAAGATCGGCTGAGAAAGTTGGGGCTGCTCAGCCTGGAGAAGAGAAGGCTGCGTGGAGACCTCATAGCAGCCTTCCAGTATCTGAAGGGGGCATATAGGGATGCCAGGAATGGACTCTTCATCAGGGACTGTAGTGATAGGACAAGGGGTAATGGGTTAAACAGGGGAAATTTAGATTGGATGTAAGGAGGAAATTCTTTCCTGTTAGGGTGGTGAGGCACTGGAATAGGTTGACCAGGGAGGTTGTGAATGCTCCATCCCTGGCAGTGTTCAAGGCTAGGTTGGACGAGGCCTTGGGTAATATAGTTTACAGCAAGGTGTCCCTGCCCATGGCAGGGGGGTTGGAACTAGATGATCTTAAGGTCCTTTCCAACCCTAACTAGTCTATGATTCTAAGATCTTGAAGAACATTAGTAGGAGCTAGATATAACATTTCCAGTTGTTTTTTTCTGCTTGATTAATTTCACAGTTCATTTACATAATTAAGAAATATCATCTGGCATTGTCAGTGTGATACTATGCTGATCTGTGAGCTCTCAGTTCCAAAGGCTAAACACAGCAATTAAAGAAAATGGATAATAGTATTGGTTGTTTCCTTTCTATTCTGTGTGTTTAGCTCAGTCACTACAAATTTACAGAAATTGCCAAAGGAGGGAAGTGTTTCTTGCTTTGATTTTGATGGTTAAAAATTTGACTCTGTAGCAATGAAAAGGAGATGCATTATCCCCAATTTTTTTTCCCTCAAGAAGGTGATAATTTTCAGCTCCTGCTTGTTGATTTAGTATTAACCTGCTCACCAATTCACCAGTCAGATGAATCCAGTAAAAAAAAAAGGTGTAGTTAAAGAATTTAGTCCAGTTGCATTTCACTGTGATGCATTGTGGTTTTGATTAATGATAACATTCTGTGATTAGATCAAGTCTCAGGCACTTCAGCTGGAAGTAGGCAGTGGGTGAAGGGCTTTATGTTCATACGTAAGATTCATTACTGTTTGATATGCCCAAGTTGTGCAAATGGTGAAAAAAATCTTTCAATTGTGAAAAAATTCAACAATGGTTCTGTTGCCATCATTTTAATACTGTTTTGCAGATACCTAAAGTAACTGTAAATCTGTCTTTATTCTCCAAAGATGCAAAGTTCTTTTGATGCAGTGAAGCTGGTAGCAGTTTACAAGACACATGCTATGTTGTAAAGTACGTGAGATGTTCTATCATTTGCATTTTGTGAGCATGCAGTAACACAGTGTGACCTCAGAACCTGAGCACCTGAACTGTGGATATTGAGGTGTTAAAAAAACCCTAAAAATCAAGCAAGAATTGGTGACTAGTTAATACATTTTATCTACTTTATTTATCATTATACAAATGCAATTTTTTTTAAATTAGAAAGATAATAAATGCTATTAATTTTATATATATGTTATTTATATATTAGAGCATATTAATTAAATATAATTAAATTTTCTCTTTTTTTTCTTCCCTATTTCTAAATGGCTTTTGGGAATCAAAGATCACAAATTCCAAATAAAAGTGGATTAATAATTAATGTTTATTTCAAGGAGGCTGTCAAAAAAAATGGGAACCTCATAGTACTGCTATGACTGTTTAGCTTGTAACAGATAAATAGCATATTAACATATTTAAAAAGAAAAAAAAAAACTTGCATATGATTCTTCAGTTCTTGTGACATCTATACTTCATCTATCTTCAAACAGATTTTTTTGTAATATGAAGTGAGATTGCTCTGTTAACTTCTGATCTACTTCATGTGGTATCTGGACAATTATCACAAGAGGTAGTGCCTCATGTAAGTGATTTCATCAAGCTTTGCATCTTGGAAGAATCAAACCCTTAATAAGCTGACATAAACTGAAAGTGTGTCTAATTATGCACTCTGCTCATCTCATTTCTTTTCTAGCCTGCTGTACAAGAGAGAAAGGGGAAGAGATCTTTCCTATAAGTCTGTGACAGTTAATATGACAGACATTACATAGGCACAGCAAAATAGGTTATCTTTGAAAAGTAATTCTGAATCTCTTCAGTAGCTACTTAGTGAAAAATGATAAGCATATGGTGGGCTGATGCCAACCTCATGAAGTTTAACCATGCCAAGTGCAAGGTCCTACCCGTGGGTCAGAGCAATCCCAGGCACAGCTACAGGTTGGACAGAGAAGAGATTCAGAGCAGCCCTGCAGAGAAGGACTTGGGGGTGTTGGTCGATGAGAAAATGAAGAGGAGCCAGCAGTGTGAGCTCTCAGCCCAGAAAGCCAACCATATCCTGAGCTGCATAAAAGGATCGTGACCAACAGGTCAAAGGAGGTGATCCTGCCTGTCTACTGTTCTTGTGAGACCTAACCTGGAGTATTGTGTGCAGTTCTGGTGTCCTCAATATAAAAAGGACATGGAACTGTTGGAACAAGTTCAGAGGAGGGCCACGAGGATGATCAGGGGACTGGAGCACCTCCCATATGAAGACAGGCTGAGAAAGCTGGGGCTGTTCAGCCTGGAGAAGAGAAGGCTGCGTGGAGACCTCTTCATTAGGGACCATATTGGCAGGACAAGGGGTAATGTGTTACGACTTAAATGGGAAGTTTAGACTGGGTAAAGGAAGAAGTTCGTTCCTGTTAGGGTGGTGAGGCACTGAAATGGGCTGGCCAGGGAGGTTGTGAATGCTCCATCCATCTTCATGAGGGATTCTTCATTAGGGACTGTATTGACAGGACAAGGGGTAATGGGTTACAACTTAAGCAGGAAGTTTAGATCGGGTGTAAGGAAAAAGTTCTTTCCTGTTAGGGTGGTGAGGCACTGAAATGGGCTGCCCAGGGAAGTTGTGAATGCTCCATCCCTGGCGGCGTCAAGGCCAGATTGGACAGAGCATTGGGTGGCATGGTTTAGTGTGAGATGTCACTGCCCATGGCAGGGAGGTTGGAACTAGATATCTTAAGGTACTTTCCAACCCTGTGTGCATAATTTTAAAAGTGTGTTCTTGAAAAGCGTGGGTTTTTTTTTTTCTTCTGGTTTTTGGTTTGTTGTTTTTTTTTTTTGGGGGGGGGTTGTTTTGTTGTGTTTTGTTTTGTTGGTTGGTTTGGTTTGGTTTGGTTTGGTTTGTAATTAGACTGAGCAGTAGTATAAGTTTTTTGTGTGAGAAAAAGATCACATACTTGTGCAAAGATAACTTACCAGACTAAAAGTTGACTTAAGATATCCTTTCAGCACAGGTAGAAAAAATATATTTGCAGTACCAAATTCATAAATAGAAACATGAAGTAGTTAACAAATTCCTCTGTTCAGCTTCCAGAATTTCCAAATCTGTGCATGAGATCTTGTATGTTATCTTGCCATGTAATTTTTTTTTCAACAGACATTAAATAAATAAATAAAAAATCAATCCTAGGTAACGGCTTAGATTTTGATCTGGAGCATTTATAAGCACTTATATAAAATATATATATACACTACAAAAAAAATCTGGCTAAATGTACACAGAAAAAAATAAAACAACACAAAACCACCACCCTTCTCCCCAGAAAAAAAAAAAAAAAAGCAACTTGCCTCCAACTTTCATATTTAACGACTGTCTATGGGCTACTGCAGGACAAGAGCTTGAAGTTATGAATGATTTATAAATATCAGCTGATTCTTATGAGCAAAAATGCAAATGGAGTGTTAGACTTATTAAGAAATGAGTAGAGAATGAGACAGAAAATCTCATTATCTCAGAGAGTAAATATGTGTTTTGTTCATGTATTCAGTGCTGACCTGATCACACATTAAACAAAAAAATGATCTAATAGAACTGGAAAAAATTCAGAGAATGATGATTTAAAAGATTAAAAGGGGACAGTTGGTATGATAAAAAAGACTGAATAGACTGGGATTCTTTGGCCTGTAAAAGAGAGTATTAAATTTGGATGTGACAGAAATCTGTAAGTACAATGGCATGAAGAGAAAATAAGTCAGTTTTTCACAGCCTCTACGAGTACGGCAGAGCAGGAGTCATGTGCCCTGCTCATGACTCAACAAAACTCATTCTTTTGGGATGTTTGTTCTGAGTAGGCTGCTTAAACCTGTCCACTGAAGACTAAATGAGGGGTGCATCTTACACTGTAGCATGCCTGACTGTTCCTTGTATATCAAACAATCAGAAAAGAACTCTGATCATTGTAGAAGTATCTTCATCATAAGGAAGATAATGGTCAGTATTGTCACTGAAATGAAAATATTTTGTATAAAAGTTTGCATATATGTGGCATCAAACAAAAAATTACTTTGTCAGTTCAAATAATTAGGGATGCTTGCTATAACAGTACAAATATTCTCTGTTTGATAATATTACCAAATACAGAAAATTTAACTAGGTCTTTCGTTCAATGGTTTGCACAAAGGGTTTGTGTTATATGGAAAACAGATTCTTGATACTGAGTTCTGGTCGTTTGAGTAATGGATAATCACACTGTGGTATTTTCCATGGTTCTTATCTGTTTAGACAATATTTATCATAATGGTATTAATGTGTTTGAAGACAGATTTAGTTGTTTGCATGGAGTCTGCATTACACTTTGGTTAATAAGTGTTTTGTGAAGTTGTATTACGTTTGCACTACACTATGCCATACTCAGAAGGCAAAAGTTATTCAAGCAGAAAAGTCATATGTAGAAAATATACAATATGGAAAACAAATTATTTTGAAATAGTAAAGAACCTGTAACAATTTCTGTTTAGTAAGATCAGATCACAATCTTTAGAAAAAAGAGTGTATGTACTCCTGTTAGACCCTTATATCCAGAATACTTACTATCTTCCTTGTAACAAAGAGCTAAGATAAAAATAATTAAATTAAAAATAAGTTAATAGTCCACTATCAGAATTATTTAGTGTAGGATCAAATCTTTTGAAAACTGTGACCTGTACAATTTTATTTGTGATGGTTAGCCTTAGGAACATGAAGCAGATTGCCTTTGATGATGTAGACACAAGAAACTGAAAGCTTTAATGATACTTTCATGAATGCCACCAGGAAAAAATCAGAGGTTGTAATTATAGCTTCTGCAAGACTGGGAAAATATATATGGTCTCAGGTCACTGATAATTACAAGGCAATAATAAAAAAAATTACAAATATATGTAAAAACTTACGTAAATAAATTATGTACTTAATATAAATAAATTTCAAGGCAATAATAATAGTAATAATAATACTAATATTTAACACTATTGTTCAAGGTAGGAGAATTTCAATAAAGCAGAAGACAGCTGTTTTTCAGGCTAAATCAAAATTTTCATAATAAGTTGAGTCCACTAAAATGTTTAAATTTATTGTTAAAGATGGTTCAATCAAGTCAGCTAACCTCAAATTCAGAGAAACAGATATCATTTGGCCACAGTAAAATGAAAAATAGTCATACAGCTTTTTTAATGAATACTAAGATAACTCATATAATTTAATATATTAATATATAATAAAATTACCTGGAACAGTAAGGAGCATGTATATTTCCACGTATGACATTACCTTAATTTCCATTTTTTCAGATCCATATTCTCAAAAAACTCACCAAAGGCATCTAGTTTGAAAGAATTTATTAGAAAATAAAAATATAAAAGACATGCATTTGCTGTATAACCCTTGCTTGGCAATCATAAATTAATTTTTTTTAATTTGTTTATAATTAATACTTTTTTCTCCCTTTCAAAAATAATTGAAACGTATGCAGTTAGAAAACAGACTTTAAAAATAAGAAATATAAAGAATTTTTTTTTTCTTAAATAGAATGGAGGTGAGCAAAACCAGAAAATAAAAGACCCCAAACCTCGAAAAACACAGACTTTCTGCAAGTATGAAGATGAGAAATAATTAAGACTACCAAATTCTAGTTTTTTGGAGTGAAACAATAACAAACATCTATGTTCTTAACTGGATTAAGTATCCACAGCTAATTTTCTCACAAACAGATTTTTACTTAAGGAGGGCTTCAGCTGTTGATTTATCTTGCATGTTTTCTTCAGTCTGGGTAAAGCACATAGCATTATTGGTTTGTTATGGCATATTTTCCACACATTTTGTTTTCTTGGAATGAAAAATTTTACTTTATAGTTTTAACTGAAAATACGATCCTCAGAAGAATAATTTCAGAATGTTGTCTTAGCCTTCTTTTCATGTGAGGTGAGATCTTTGCTTTTTTAAAAAAGCAGTCAGTTCAAATGAAATCAGTGGAATTATGAAGTGATGTTATAGCTAAGCAAAACACTTTAATATTTGTTAGAATATTTAACGTCCTGGACTTAACAAGTAGATTTTTTTTTAATTTTTTTTTTTTTTTTTTTTTTTTTACAGTCCCAAACTGGTATACCTTCAAAGAAGGCGTCTGTTTGTCCTGGTTTCTGTCATTGACAATGCCTATCATTAAATTTCAGACTTGGTTTTGATCATCTATGGGAGATTATTTTTAACATGGCAGGAGTTTCTCTAATGCAGTCTTATTTCAGGACTGCCAAGGAATGTGTCAAATGTAATAGATTTTTGGTGATATGGAGTACAATTCCATTCATAACAACCTGTATTTTTTTCCCAAACTCCCCTGTATTTTCCATAGTAAGAGTTGGGGGTCATATTTGAAGTACAGTTTCCATGTTCAGGACAATTTTTTTTTATGAATATGTGTGTTGTTTATAGGCTATATACTCTATCCTACTTGCCTGGCTGAAGATGAATTGTATGGGAATGAATTTCACATAATGCTGTAGAGCAAATCTTTGTCAGCATAAGAGTGGAGGTTTGTATAGGCTGGAAGGAGAATCATGAAAAAAACACCCTAAAGTGGTCAACAAAAGCACAGCTGATTATTATAACTGCAGTGTTTTCCCACACTGAGACACTGACTGACATCCAAACTGAATAGATATTCATTCGCCTGACTTGGGGCAGCCAGCAAGGTTCTCGCCATTAGCAGCTCAAAGGTCTGAGATTTGTTTTCCTGCTTTCACAGCTCTGATGAGTTTTCTACTAGTTTAGCTTTGCTAAGCTGGACCTGAATTTTAGTTTCTTGGGCCACAGTTGGAGGAAATTACAGAAATTCCTGGAATCAAGTCAATCTTTGGATTTATAATATTGCTTGTAGGTTTTGCTAGGTGGTTAGAAAAGTTATGACTGGGACAAATTAGAATCTGATGATTCTGGTTTTTATTGTGGTCAGTTACTTCTGAGAGAGACCTCAGAAAAAGATCAATTTACTCCTTTGTGAATATGATTTAAAAGATGCTGTAAAGCTGTGGAACCATCCTAAATGTACTGGAAATTTGAAGAGACATTCCATTCCTGAATTATGATCCTCAATCCAGTAAAGTCTAGAAAGTGCTTACTAAGAATATAAGCTGCCAGCAGACTTTATAGGAGACCCTGGTCACAAGAGCAGCCTGGAAAAAAGAGCATGTCTTAAAAGTTAGGCAGCAGCCTAATGCTCTGTGGCTTCAACCTCAGGTGGGAGCAGCTGTTTGGGATAGAGGGGTCTGTCTCTAGAAGAAATCTTGCTAAAACCTTTATTTTCACGTCTTTAATGTAACATGGGGTAGGTCTGTAGTATAACAGCAGCTTACCTCAGTTGTGCAAGGAAACTAGCAACAAACTTCATTAAAAGTTGCTACAAAACCTAGTAAGAGTCTATAGATTTTATTATTTTTTTTTTAGTTAGCACTTAAAGATGTTCTTAACATTCTGCACAGTAGGCTTCAGTGGGGATTTCATGGCATATCCCAAAAACAGAGCCAAGCATTTGGTCTGTTAAAGCAGGGGCTATACCAGTCAATTATAAGGTCCTTTACAAGGCAGTGGTATTTACTCTAATATACAATGACTAAAAAATATATACGTTGATTTGTTAAAACTATTTTGATAATAAAGTACTATATTTCCATTTTTTTATGATACTCTTAGGCCTCTGTATTGTTATGCATATCTACATGCATAGCTATGCACAGATAGAGACAGACACTTGCTGGAGAACTTCCTTTCTATATCTTCAGTAGCTAAAAGCTGCTGAAGCCATCTCAGACCTTAGGAGCAAGTGTCAGATAGAAAGACTTGATTTATCCATGTAATATTATGGTGAGGAGTAATTATCTGGGGGCACTGGTTATCAAGGTTCCCAGAAGTAAAGCAAGACATAAGTAGAGATCATGTTGAATTAACTCTACAGGGATTTTTTTTTGTTTTCTCTTTTATTACACATACAAATTTCTAAATTCAGTCTGAAATAAAAATTCTTTTTTATTTATTTATTGTTGTCAAAACACCCAGTCATGCCAACAACAAAAACAATACATCACAGAATCTCGTGGAAGGTCCAATGATTGTGCTTCATGTTCATTTATCAGCTTCAGTCATCCCAGCTCCTAATTATGGTCCTAGATTTATTATTTTTTTTTTTTTATTATCTGTGGCAGATTCATTTTCTTCTCAGTTTCCTTTCCTTGTCTTCTGTGTCTTTGGCAAGATGAGTAAGACTTCTGGTTTACAGTCCTGTGTGTGCTAAGAACTGGTCAATACATAGACTTCCAATATCTAGAATGACCTTCCTTCTATGAGAGATGCTAATTAAAATATCTTTCTTTGCCAGCTAATCAGAAGAGTCCAAAGAGACTGGCAAGCAGAATGATCACATAAGCCTTTTTAGATATGACAGAGGTCTGAAGAAGTCCTGAGCATTCTTAGTGATTATTGCTCTAATAAGATTTGCCTTAGGATAAGACTTCACACAGATCTAATGACAGATAAAACTTCACAGAGACTTAATAACACTGAGTACACGTACTCAAAACAAGAGTCTGAAAAATCCAAAGTTAATTATTTTTCAGTTCTGAGATTCAGTTAGTAATATTTTAGAATAAATATAAAAATACTGGCACACATATATCCTAAGGAAGCACACTTTTTAAGCTATGATATATAGCTTAAAATAACAAAAGTATTGTAAAAACTTGTTTTAAGAGTTACACAAAGAAATTACTTAATAGCTACTAAACTAATGTTTGCAATGAAGTCCTGTCCATCTATTACTGTATTGAGTGCTTCTTGCATGTTTTTTATTTCTTTTTTGTTTGTTTGTTTGCTTTGGATTTTTTTGCTGTTGTTGATTTTGTGGTTGCTTTTTGTTTGTTCGACTGTTTGTTTTGTTTTTTCCCAATGTGTATTTATTGCAAACATTAATTTTATTTATTTTATTTTATTTTAAAGAGAAATTATTTTAGAGACATTTACCAAAGTATGTGATAGTATTTATAAATGTATAAATATTAGGCTTTTTTGCTTTATGATATGAAAAAATAAATTACAATGTATAAAATTTATTAATATTTTAAATACAACATGAATGCCATTTTCAGTTAAAAAGTATTGGAAGTCTTTTGGTAACTCTATGTTACATGAAAATAATTTGAAGTGTAGCTTGATGGCTGAAGAATGATTTCCATATTCTGACAGATCTAAAAATATGTACAATTGATATTTCGTCCTTTTTCTGTACTTATTTTGACATCACTTCTGATTGCCAAGATGTTAATTGTCCAAGCAGAAGTAATCTCCTTTTATAATTAGCTTGATCCTTGATTTGTTCAATGATGACAAAGTTTTTTGCCTATTATAAAGACAAGACAATATTACAGAATTAAATCATTATTGGTTCCATCCAAAATTTGACTGTCATATGTAAAAGAAAAAAAAAAAGGTACCTAATGTAGCTGACATGGAGTCGGAACTCACCAATTTTTAAAATAAATTAGATATCAAGGGTTGGAAACTTAAGAATGACTGGGTTGCCTTATTTGATCACTTCCAACTGCTTTGAGTGGTTCAGTATTACAGAGACTGAAAGAAGTAATGAAGTATTTTCAACTCTTTCTTTTCCCAGACTTCTCCTCCCCCTAGTATTTGTAAAACACACTGGTGAATTAGTCTTTAGTTGTTAAGTTAGTTATATTCATAGAATCATAGAATATCAGGTTGGAAGGAATCTCAAGGATTACCTCGTCCAACCTTTATTGGCAAAGCATGACCTAGACTAGATGTCCCATCATCCAGTCCAGCTGAATCTTAAAAGTGTCCAACACTAGGAAGTTCACTGCTTCCCTGGGGAGATTATTCCAATGACTTGTTGGTCTCACAGTGCCAATTTTTCTTCAAGTGTCCAAATGAAATGTCCCTGGGATTAACCTGTGCCCATTACCCCTTCTCTTTTCCATGTGACTCCTTGAATAAAGGAAGTCTCCATCTTCTTTGTAGGCTATCCTTTAAATACTGGAACATACTGATAAGGTCTTTCCTGAGACTTCTTTTCTAAAGGCTGAACTGTGTGAACCCTTTCTCTCAGCGTTTCCTCATATGGCAGGCTTCCCAGTCCTCTGATCATCTTAGGGGCTCTTCTTTGGACCCTCTCCAGCCTGTCCACATCTTTTTTGTACAGTGGAGACCAAAACTGAACAGAATAATCAAGTCTATTCATAGTATGATTCATATGATTCATTGAATTGTATTGATAGTATATTGCATTACTATCAGAAGTTTGCTTTTAATTTTTGAGTTCCTGGTACTCAAAGGTAATCATTCCTATTTGCATTGGTGAACTGTAGTCAGGCAACTTCTTGCCTTATCTTTGTCTTGATTTATTTCCAGATTTCGGTCTTCTTTAGGAAAGAATCAAGTTTCTATTTCTATCTATACACATACTGAAATACAGTGATAAATCCAAAGAATAATCTTAAGTACTTGCTGTCCATAACAGTGAAATATGAATTGAACTGGATGTGCTTAATATCAATTGTAATTAAAAAAAAAAAACAAACACAAAAAAAAAAACCCAGACCAAGAATGGTCCTTAGTGGATTTAATTACTTTTTTAATTACTTTTGTGTGATTAACCTGCATTTTTAACATGGATTAAGAATACGTTCACTTAGCATCTCTGCAACTTTGTGTTTCCTTTATTCAGGCAAGGAATAATTTTCAGATAGATTTTGGTGTTTGTTACATGAATCACATGATGAATTGGTTTGTGTTTTTTCAAGAACTTTGACAGGAGATAAAAAAGCAAAAAAAGAGAAGAGGAGCCTGATACTAAAAATCAGATTTAGATTTGTATTTGAATTCCTTCAAGTTCTCATGCATTTCAGAAGCATTTCAGAATCAGTTTTTATCTGTTTAAATACATTCTTTTCTCCAGATATATGAGACTAATCCTTTGTTTCCGTCTACACTGCACTTAGGTTTTGAAGACACATGGAGTAGGTAGGAATGATTAGCAAACTAAATTTACCCACTTGTCATAGCTTTATTTGTATCCACTCAACATCAAAAGCCAGTTTAAAGATGTTACAATATAAAGCGAGATCCATTAGGCTGAAATATTTCGAAAAGTCTAAGACAGTACAAACTAACCTGAGTCACACACCTTCCTAGGTACTACTTCAGCTTTCTTTGTGTCTAAAAATCGTCAAAAATTGCTTTTAAAATCATCTTGAAATAAAATGTCTTGTGTCACAAATATATAGTCAAAGAACTAACATTTTTACTGTCAAGATTCTTGTAGAAGTAAAGACCTTTAAGCTCCACGAGAAACGTCTGCATTAAAAAAATACAGAATAAAAAAAGCAGATTCTTTTTCTACTTACTGTGTTCTTATCCTACTTTATATATATAAAGCTATGAGATGCCATCCATCCTCAGTTTGGGTTTAAAGAATGAGATTAGAAGCAGTTTCGGTGTATGTGGAATGGTACTGTCTCTTTTAGAAAATCTATTCCCACATGGTCAGTTTAGAATATTGAAATTAATGAAGCTAAAATCAGTATCAAGACTACAAAGAACAACAACAAAAAAATCAGCTGGAGAGATGTGACCACCCATGTACGTGTAGTCATTTGATCACAATTTCCAGTTTAGCAATGCACAAATGACTCTCACTGCCTCTCATCTTTCAAGCTTTGTAAATGTTAGACATAAAATATATTATTCTGGAAATTATTATAATAGAAGCTGACAACACTTGTACTTCAGCGAAGTAATGCTCTGTGGCACTGATTTTGTCTAACAAACATGTTGCTGGCACATGAACCTCCCCCAGGGGGTACCATTGTAAGCAAGTGAAAAGGGAGTTTGCTGGTTCTTTCATTTAATATGCTTGTTAGAGCACTAGTGTGCTAGTAAGTACATTAGCTATTAAAAATAGTAAAGTCTCTCATACTGTGGATTTTCTCTGCTTCTTCTTTCAAAAAGTGACTCTTCTGTTTAATATGAGCAGGTACTTGGTGGCTTTGCTTTGTTCTGAGTTTTATCCTAAGTGCATCATGTGAGATAAAGATATTAAAATACTAGTGATAAGTCTAAAGAAATGTCATTGCAAGTGATAGTACAAAACCTTCCAATATTCACTGAAGCCTGGATTGAAAATGTTTGTTGTGGTTTGACCCCAGGTGGCAACTAAGCACCACACAGCCCCCGAAAGTGGGATGAGAGTGAGAATCAGAAGGGTAGAAGTGAGAAAACTCATGGGTTGAGGTAAAGACAGACTAGTAAGTCAGGCAAAAACTGCACACACAAACAAAACAGAAAAAGGAATTCATCGGGTTTCCCATTGGCAGCCATTTCCAGGAAAGCAGGGTTCCATCACACATACGGTTACTTGGAAAGACAAAAAATACCACTCCGAATGTTCCCCCTTCCTTTTTCTTTCCCTGCTTTATATGCTGAGCGTGACACCAGATGATATGGAATATCTCTTTGGTTGGTTGGGGTCAGGTGTCCTGTCTGTGTCCCGTAACAGATTCTTGTGTACCCCAAGGCTACTCACTGGTGGGGTGGTGTGAGGAGCAGAAAAGGCCTTGACTCTGTGTAAAAACTGCTCAGCAGTAACTCAAACTTTCTTGAATTATCAACACTGTTTTCAGCATAAATACAAAACACAGCCCCATATAAGATACTATGATGAAAATTAATTCTCTGCTAGTCAAAACTAGTGCACTCTTCCACTACTTTCAGTTCTTTTCCAAAACTTAGAAAATTCTTCTCCCCCCTCCACCTCCAAATAAATAATACTCTTTGAATCTCTTCTGCTAAAATAGGTTACAGCAAGACAATTTCTGGGAAGTCAAGTGACCTTTTGCTAAGGTTTATACTATTTTATTCCACAGGTGTAGACTGCTTTCTTTTGAAAACTTTTCCTTGCTTTGTTTAATTCAAATTTCTACCTCTTTTCTGTTGCTTTGTGTTTCTATTAAGGCTCCAAGTAGAACTACGACGACGCTATCTCTTGCTGTTACCACCTTCAGTGCTAATAGAGGATTTCTGTTTAGTGCTAACAGCTCAATGCTTTGCATTACTTTAACTGCTTGTCTCTTCTTTTGAAGATAGAATTTTATTTTCTATCGTAATGTACAGCAAAGTTCTGCTCTTATAACTGGAACGAGACATTTATTTTTCTGCATCTGTCTCTCGTTCTTAACACTGCAGATGTTTTTAAGCACCATGTTCGATAAGTTGAATGCACATTCCCCAGTTGTTTGTATTCAAGAGCCTTAATAGGCTACAACACACGTTAAAAGTTATCAATTAAATCAGTGATGAAGTATGAACCTTATTGAAATGCTTACATCTCTCATAGATGCAAAAAAAGAAACTCCATAGATCAAACATGACACGAAGTAAATCACAGAATCACAGAATATGAAATGTTTTGTTTCACTCAGTAGTATTTCTTTATTCATAATTAGAAGGAAATTATACTCTCCTGATACCTAACTTACACTTGTTTTTATTCTCCAAGAAGTAAATAGTAGTGCTTTCAACCTGACAGTTTTGTAATTTCTAATACAAGACATGAAGACAATGAAGGTAGCTCAAAATGCATGTTTAATTTTTTTCTCTGAAAGCATGCAATCAAGAAGTCTGTGGTTTTGGTTTTGTTTTTACTTGGGAATAAATATAGACAATCAAAATAATCACACAACCAGTTGACTCCAGGATCCAGGTTTTTCATCTGAACACCAAATGCTTCATATATCAGTCTAACCATGTTTTGAATCCCAAAGTGATTTGGTATTGCTACTTACAACACAGAAGAAAGAGGACTTGTGAAACTGAAAGCCTTGCATGGATATAAGTAAACTGATTGAAAACAGAAAATCTGTTGAAAAATTTTCATGGCTTGACTTAGCGAACGAAGATTTGGGAAGGGCTTTACCCACGCTTACTACAAGCGCACTGACAACTAAGAAGGCCAATGTGGGATAGGCAATTCTGGCTACAAAAAGCACAGCAGAAGGTCTCCTTGGGTGGAACAGGTGGGGCGCGATTCTTCCTGCGTTGTCTTTTCTCCTTGAGACTAGTTCTTTAGGAGCTCTCAAAGGAGTCAGCGGCATTATGTATGGTGTGCCTCCAAGTCTCCCGATTGGAGGTCGGGGTGGACCACTGATGGTAGTCAATATGGCCAAGGCTAAGGTATTGTTTCAGGGAGGCCTTATATCTCTTCTTTGGGGCACCTGTCTTGCGGCTACCGGTGGCCAAGTTCTCCGTAAAACACGATCTTGGGGAAGCGGTGATCCTTCATTCTAGAGACGTGCCCTGCCCAGCGCAGCTGCAATTTCAGCAATATGGCCTCAATGCTGGTGACCCCTGCCTGTTCGAGGACAGTGACATTAGACACATAGTCAGTCCAATGGATGTTTAGAATTGTACGGAGGCAGCACTGATGAAAGTGTTCCAGGAGTCACAGGTGATGACGGTAGATGACCCATGATTCAGACCCATATGAAAGAGTAGACAATACAATGGCTCTATAGACACTGATCTTTGTACTTTTCTTCAGGTGTCTATTGAACCAGACTCTTTTATGGAGTTTTCCGAAGGCTCTATATGCCTTTGAAATTCTGTTGTCTATCTCTTTGTCGATCGTGGCATCCGAGGAAAGGATGCTTCCCAGATAGCTGAACTGCTGAACTGTCTTAAGCTCTGACTCGCCGATGGTAATATGGGGATGGCGATAATCTTCTTGCGGTGCAGGTTGGTAGAGGACTACTGTCTTCTTCAAGCTGACTTCCAGCCCAAAAACCTCAGCCGCCTCCGCAAAGCAAGATGTTAAACGCTGCAGAGCTGCTTCTGTGTGGGCAACAAGGGCGGCATCATCAGCAAAGAGCAGTTCAAGGACAAGATGGTTTAGGGTCTTAGTGTGGGCCTTCAGTCGCCTTAGATTGAATAGGCTACCATCGGTACGATATCGAATACAAATGCCGTCTTGTTCGTCGAGGTCTGCTGTAGCCCTTTGGAGCATCATGCTGAAGAAGATTGTGAATAAGGTCGGTGCGAGAACGCAACCTTGTTTCACACCATTGGTTATTGGGAAAGGCTCAGAGAGTGCATCACCATACCTGACTTGGCCTTGCTGATCCTCATGTAACAGAATAATCATTTTGAGGAACTTGGGGGGACAACCTAATCGTTCTAAGATCAGCCACAGGCCTTTCCTGCTCACAGTGTCAAAAGCTTTGGTGAGGTCAACGAAAGTTACGTATAACCCCTTATTCTGTTCTCTACACTTTTCTTGCAATTGTCTGAGAACAAATACCATGTCTGTGGTACTTCTATTAGCCCTGAAACCACACTGACTTTCAGGTAGAAGTTCTTCTGTGATAGCAGGTACTAATCTGTTCAATAGTATTCTTGCAAGAATTTTACCAGCAATGGAGAGCAGAGTTATACCACGGTAGCTTAAGCAGTCTGACTTGACAACCTTTTTCTTATACAGAGTGACGATGATTGCATCACGATAGTCTGACGGTATTTTGCCTTGTTCCCAACAGCACACAACTAGCTTATGAAATTTAGTGTGAAGTGCTTGGCCTCCGTGCATCCATATTTCAGTTGGGACTCCATCAACCCCAGCTGCATTGCCAGTTTTCACCTGCTGTATGGCCTTAAGAGTCTCTCCCATGGTAGGGGCTAAATCCAATTCGTTTTTCACTGGATGTTGCAGAATGTGCTGGATTCCTTCACCTTGGACTACACGATTAGCACTAAAGAGGGTTTGAAAATGTTCAGACCAACGATTCAGGCTGGAGGTTTTATCTGTAAGAAGTGTTTGGCCATCTGCACCAAGTAAGGAGCTTTGAACCTGGAATGTGGGTCCATACACTGCCTTCAGAGCCTCATAGAATCCTCTGTGGTCACCCAAATCTGCACATAATTGAGTCTTTTCTGCTAGGTTAAGCTACTACTTGTTCTGGGTGTCTCTAAGTTTCTGTTGGAGTTTGCTACATGCAAGACGAAAGGCTGCTTTTCTTACATGGCAGAGTAGCTGAGCGAGATGTGCTTGAAGAGTAGATCTTTTTTTTTGTCAGCAATTCCTGGGCCTCCTGGTTGCTATTGTCAAACCAGTCTTTGTTTTTCTTTGAGGAGAACCCAATGGATTCTACGGAGGACTGCAGGATGCTATTTTTGATATGTTGCCAAAGCGCTTCATGAGAAGAATCTATAAGTTGGTCTTCAAGCCTAGTTTGAAGGTTAACCTGAAAGCTGTCCCTCACTGCAGCTATTTGAAGATTATCAACATTGAGCCTCCTCCTCGGAATGCCGCCCCTCTTAGGTTTGGGCTTGAAGTGGAAATTAAGTTTGCAATGCACAAGGCGGTGGTCTGTTTGGCACTAGGCATCACTGCATTAGGCATCACTCTGGTCTGGCAGACATCGCGAATATTTCTCTGGCGCACTAAACATAGTCAATAAGGTGCCAATGTTTAGATCGAGGATGCATCCAGGTTGTCTTCCAGCTGTCTTTCTGCTGGAAAATAGTGTTGGTGATGGTAAGCTGTTGCTCTGCACAGAACTCTAGTAAGAGTTGACCGTTATCATTGCAGCTGCCAACACCGTGCTTGCCTAGTACTCCTTTCCAGGCTTCAAAGTTCTTTCCTACTCGGGCGTTGAAGTCACCAAGGATTATGATCTTATCTTCTATAGGAACCTTTTGAATGAGGTGACGCAGGTCGGAGTAGAATTTTTCTTTTTCTGCAGGGTCAGCTTGCAGACTTGGAGCATATATGCTGAAAAGAACAACGTGTTGCTTATTGTGTAGTGGAAGACGTAAGGAGATAATACGGTCGGAATGACCTATCGGCAAATTTTCAAGTTTAGAGATGATGGAGTTTTTAATCATGAAGCCGACTCCAGAAAGATGACTTTCAGTTTTGGGTTTGCCTGACCAGTAGAGTGTATAGCCAGCACCATGTTCTTTGAGGCTACCTTCCTCATGAAGGCGAACTTCACTGAGAGCAGCGATATCGATGTTAAGTCGTGACAATTCATGGGCAATTAGCGCAGAACGGCGCTCAGGACGCCCACTGTTCACTGTATCAAGCATGGTTCTGATGTTCCAACATGCGAGTGTCAATCTGGACACACCTTTGGAGGCAGGTGTATGCCTTTGTCTCTTTGTCTTTAATTGACCGCAGTAGAAGATGCCCGTTGGCCGCGGCTAGCCAACCAGGTGGAGGGGGAGATGAGCTTTGGTTAGGCCACCTTTTCTAGGCCTCTCTCCATATGGAGCAAGCAGTGCTGTCCTTGAAAAAGGCTGCTTGGTCATTCAGGATGCTGCCGAACAAGACTGTCATCTCCTGGGTCAGACTTGAGCGACCAATGTCCTGAACCGCCTGCATGCAGGGTTGGGTCTGCGACTTCCAGTGCACCTTATCACCTGCCGTTTTGTCCCTCGCCTGTCGCTACAGGGCTTTGCAAGTGTGGGTAAACCCTTCGGGCCTGCGCAGTGGATTTATTTTAGGTGAGGCACAGCGTGCGCAGAACTGGCCTCACCCTTTACACCTGAGGTTTATCTGCCAGGGCCTAGCGAGCTTGGACGGTGACAGCAAAGTCCTCAGGTTGTAGGTTTAATTAGAGTATCCTTCTCTTAGATGGATGGCCTTACAGGGCTACACGAGCTCCATCTGCCCAGGTTTGAAGTTGGAGTTGTCCTTCTCCTAGGATGGTTGCCTGAAGGCTAGTGAGCCCATCCTGCCCATGGACACACTTTGTCTGACCCTTCATTTGAGAGCTGACTGGCATGGGAGACCCTACCGGAAGCATAAGCCACCACCAGCATAACTCCCAACTTCACAAGGACACGCAAGCTCTTTCCCCACGACAAGGGGGTGTCCATGAAAGAGTGTTGAAAAATAATACATATTGAATTTCCGGGGGTGGAATAAGATGGCATTCATCTGCATAATCCTTGGTATTTGTTTACACAAGGCAAGTGATAATTTTTAACCATTTTTTCTGTAATTATGTTTGCTTGAATGATCAGTTCAGTACCTGTAGCAGTTAGGTATAGATCTGATTTCATTTTGCCTGAAGTTTCTATGCAAGTCATAGAATCATAGAATAGTTAGGGTTGGAAAGGACCTTAAGATCATCTAGTTCCAGGTTCCCTGCCATGGGCAGGGACACCTCTCTCTAAACCATATCACCCAGGGCATCGTCCAACCTGGCCTTGAACACTGCCAGGGATGGAGCATTCACAATCTCCCTGGTCAACCTATTCCACTGCCTTACCACCCTAACAGGAAAGAATTTCCTCCTTATATTCAATCTAAACTTCCCCTGTTTAAGTTTTAACCCATTACCCCTTGTCCTGTCACTACAGTCCCTAATGAAGAGTCCCTCCCCAGCATCCCTATAGGCCCCCTTCAGATACTGGAAGGCTGCTATGAGGTCTCCACGCAGCCTTCTCTTCTCCAGGCTGAACAGCCCCAACTTTCTCAGCCTATCTTCATATGGGAGGTGCTCCAGTCCCCTGATCATCCTCGTGGCCTTCTGGACTTGTTCCAACAGTTCCATGTCCTTTTTATGTTGAGGACACCAGAACTGCACACAATACTCCAAGTGAGGTCTCACGAGAGCAGAGTAGAGGGGCAGGATCACCTCCTTCAACCTGCTGGTCACACTCCTTTTGATGCAGCCCAGGATACAGTTGGCTTTCTGGGCTGCAAGCGCACACTGAAGCCAGATCATGTTCATTTTCTCATCAAGAAAAGCCCCGAAGTCCTTCTCCACGGGGCTATTCTGAATCTCTTCTCTGCCCAACCTGTAGCTGTGTCTGGGATTGCTCCGACACAGGTGTAGGACCTTTCACTTGGCATGGTTAAACCTCATAAGGTTGGCATTGGCCCTCCTCACAAGCGTGTCAAGGTCCTTCTGGATGGCATTCCTTCCCTCCAGCATATCAACTGAACCACACAGCTTGGTGTCATCAGCAAACTTGCTGAGGGCACACCCAATCCCACTGTCCATGTCAGCGACAAAGATGTTAAACAAGCCCGGTCCCAACACCGATCTCTTGAGGGACACCACCCGTTAGGTCACCAGCTAGACATTGAGGCATTGACCACAACTTTTTGCATGCGGCCATCCTACCAGTTCTTTATCCACCCAGTGGTCCACCTATCAAATTGATGTCTTTCCGATTTAGAGATCAGGATGTTATGTGGGACAGCATCGAATGCTTTGCACAAGTCCAGGTGGATGACATCAGCTGGTCTACCACTGTCCATCAGTTCTGTAGCCCCATCATAGGAGGCCACCAAATTGGTCAGGAAGGATTTCCCCTTAGTGAAGCCATGCTGGCTGTCACCAAGCACCTTTTTTTTCATATGCCTTAGCATGCCTTCCAGGAGAATCTGCTGCAAGATTTTGCCAGGCACAGAGGTGAGACTGACTGATCTGTACTTCCCTGATTCATCCATTTTCCCTTTCTTTAAAATGGGTGTTATATTTCCCTTTTTCCAGTCATCAGGAGCTTCAACTGACTGCCATGATTTTTCAAATATGATGGACATTTTCAATTATGAGCGACAGCTTGTTTTTATTTTTCATGTCTCTTCACTTCTACTGCTTTGCAAAAAGGAAAATCATTGAAATGATGTAGAAGCAAACAAAAACATGCTTTTTCATTTAATTTCAGTGGAAGTGTAACATTGCATGAACTGTTTAGTTTTTATAAAAAATTCCTATTCCTCACCTACGTTCTCAACACTGAACTGCCACAACTTCATATTTAAATGTCATATAAATGAACCCAGATTGTATTTTTCTTTAGATTACACTTATCTTTCTTTGAAAAGTTTCCAACAATAGAAATGATGAAATTGTGCAGGTTCTTAAAATGGTCTTGTACCAGATCCTGTCCTACAGTGGGCTCAAGGTCTTCATTCTCACAGTCCCTGCGTCTGCTTTGCAAGACTTGGGTGGTGTGGTCAGAGCATTTGCCAGGTAAGACCAAGGGAAAAAAATCATTCAGAACCTCAGCTTTCTTCAAATCCAGGCTAGCCAGTTCTCCTGATAGTTTCCAGAGAGGGCCCACGTTGTCCCTAGTCTGTCTTTTATTCACTACATACCTATAGAATCCCTTCCTGTTATCTTTCACATCCCTAGCCAAGTTTAATTCGAAGTGGGCCATAGCCTTCCTAACCTGGTCCCTAGCTTCCCGGACAACTTCCCTGTATGTTCCCAGGCCGCCTGTCCTTGCTTCCACATTTTATAAGCCTCTTTTTTCCTTTGAATTTTCCTCAATAGCTCCTTATCCATCCAAGGAGGCCTCCTGGCCCTCCTGCTGCACTTCCTTATAGTTGGCGTGCAACACTCTTGAACTTGTAGCAGGTGATCCTTAAATACCAACCAATTGTTTTGGGCCCCCCTGCCCTCTAGGCCTATATACCATGGAACCTTACTAAGCATGTTTCTGAAGAGGCCAAAGTCTGCTCTCTTGAAGTACAGGGCAGTGAGCTTGCTTCACGCTCTTCTCACTGTCCTGAGGATCTCGAACTCGACCATCTCGTGATCGCTGCATCCAAGACTGCCTTGGAGCGTCACATTTCCAATGAGCCCTTCCCTGTTGGTGAGCACAAGGTCAAGCATGGCACCTCTCCTTGTCGGTTCCTCTGTTTCTTGCAGAAGGAAGTTGTCGTCCACACAATTGAGGAACCTCCTGGATTGCTTGTGCCAGGCGGTACTGTGGGTCCAACACATGTCAGGGTGGTTGAAGTTGCCCATGAGAACAGGGGCCTGTGAGCGTGAGGCTGTTTCAATCTGTCTGTCGAGTGCTTCATCCACAGATTCCTCTTGATCAGGTGGTCTGTAGCAGATCCCCACAGTAATGTCTCCCATCGCTGTTCTCCCTTTATCCCCGACCCACAGACTCTCTGCTGACCCCTCACCCCTGCCCCCAGAGAGAGTTCCATACTCTCCACCCTATCCCTAACATAAATAGCAAGTCTCCCTCTCTGTCTGCCGGGCCTGTCTTTACTAAAGAGCCTGTAACCTTCCATTCCAACACTCCAGTCATAGGAGCCATCCCACCATGTTTCTGTGATGCCTATTACAGCATACCCCCGTAGATGTGCACACATCTCTAGTTCCTCTTATTTGTTCCCCATGCTACAGGTGTTTGTATAGAGGCAAAAAAGGTCTATTAAGTAGTCTTAGTCTATTTCAATACAGGTTTATAACCACAGAACAAGAGTCATCAAATAGAAGTTTGATTAACTTGATGAAAAATAGAGAATGTCATCAGAAGACATGAATTTGGGTGGTTATCCTGTTGTCCCATTTATTTTCAGTGTGTCTGAACCAAACTTCTGCTTCTGTTCTCCAAATGTTCTTAGTAGGAAGTATTTTACATATAGGTTATAATTTTTTCTAGTTCCTGATAACGAATTCTGAATGAAGCCTTAATATACATTTGATGAACATTTCTGACGAAATGTAATACAAAATTAGCATAAGTATACAGAATTAGTATACAGAAAGGTCTTTGAGATATTGTTTACTATTTGGCTGAAAAGCTTAATCCCTTCAGTGAGTTTCTCTGGGGTTTAATTTTATAATATCTTTCAACAGAAAAAAAGAAATGTCATAGAGACTGATGGCTTTTGAATTTTTTTTTTTAGAACCAGAATGGCAAGCACTGTATAAAAAGTAACATTATAATTTGTCACCTAAGTTTTTGGTGAGCTGGGTGATATTATTTGAGTAATTTGAAAATTGTAACAACATGAGAAACTGATTATCATTATGTTAATTTGGTGTCTTATACACTGATGAGTGATGATGAGTTACAGAAGAATTTGTATATAGGCATTTCTCTAAAGTCAGAAATGTTGAGAATTCATATGTGAAAAAACACAGAAATAAATTCATTAGGAGACCTTGAACTCTTTTCCTGTTTATGACCATTAGGACATAAAATCTAGAGAGCATTTGCTCTGCCATTTCTATGTTGCATAGCTAATGAGGTTTCCTTCTTTTTTTTTTTTTTTTTCTGGTCAGTTAAGTTATTTTCAAAGCAAAGTGGCAAATTGTATGCAAAGGAATGTTATACTGTTAATATTAAGACAGTTCTTTTATATTGCTTTGAGCAAACAGGATTCCCACATGCTGTTTTGACATTTCAATAGACATACTGCTCTTGCATCATAGCTACTTTAGTTATAAATTACCTGAAATATCTTTTTATGTTATTTCTTTTTGGTAGTGTCTGTGCTATGCTATGGCCAGTGGAAGCATAATAAGGAATCTTCATTCCTACTTAAATTTCATACAATGAGAAATACACCAATACCCCAAAGCTTTCAACTTTTAACAAGTAAATATGTGCAAAAAACAGGTTAAATTATCTATTGCTTTTTTTAAACATTTTATAACATTATGAAGCTTATTATTTCTAAGTGTGTAAGCTTATTTGTTTTGACACTCAGCATTAAATAACTTTATTAAAAACTTCTTTTTTTTTTTTTTTTTTTTTACCCAGAAGAGTAATGTACAGTAGTGGTTGAACTTCAGACTTATTTGAAAGTAAAACACAAGCTACATTGTTGCCTGGATTCAAAATTCTGTGGTTTAATATTTTAAAGATTATTTCAAATGGGTTTATTAAAAAAAAAAAAAGTAAGAAAGAAAAACAAAAGGAAAAACATGAAAATAAATTGGCATTTCGTTAAAAACTACTTTGGTTATTATCTGAAAAGATCACCATAGTTATCTTTACGATACCAGAATCCAAATTTATGGACTACAGTTCCATATTTTATACAAATATATGTATATTAATTTCAGATAAACAATTACCTGATATTTGCAAGTCATTGAAGATATTGTTTAAAATCACAGTAATATTGTTATGAAACATTCACATTTTCAGTTTCCAGGGAATATCTTGAAGTACGTGCACTTAGGTATTTATTAATAAATAAAGCATAATAGCTGCATAATTACATATTGGGAATTAATAAAGAAGAATTGTTATGACAATTTTTAACGGAGGATTAACAGATCTCAGCGTAGTGCCCAATTCTGTTAATACAAGAGCTCCCTCCAATGGCAGCAACTTACTTCACATACGGTTTATAGCCACATATGAATGAATGAAACAGGAAATAAGGTAAATGGAAGAGTTCAAAAAGTAGTTGTCTCTGGTGGTTTACTTTAAGACATTTTTAATGCATACATTGGTCCCTACACCATGGCATCTACATAGCTAGATAATGAAGTACCTTTTCATTTTAGATCTTCTGAACCTAAAAAAAAAAGAAAAAAAAAAAAAGAAAAAGAAGACACTGTTTTTATTAACCACACTTCCAGATAAGCATGGCTATCGATAGCCATTCAAGGGCCCTAGATTCATACCCTATGCACGTGCCTCTGCAATGCTGTGGAGTAAATGGGGTATCCAAATGCTACTGCTGAAAAAAAAAGAAGACGAAAATCACAAACATTTGTTGTAAGATTTCTTTTTATTTTTTAGATATTAAATTCTTCCTTTTCTGTATTAATATGAAAGTGAACTTTCAAATTTTATTTCTCAAAAAGCAAGCTAACAAGCAAAACAGAGCAACCAAGCAACAAAAGTGCCATCTCATTCTACCCTCTCATACTTCTAGAGCTGTTCCTTTATGTAAAGATATTCTGATATTCAACTCTCACAGTGAAATGTAAATAAAAAAGAGAATGAAACATGACACAACAACTCAGTGAATAAAAAAAAAATGCTTAATATGAAAAAATACCGTAGATAAACTGAAGGAATATTGGTAATTTCCCACAGTATCCTGTTTCTGACGGATAGTGCTGGAAAGCTGTAAGAACAGCATGAGGATTTGCTGAATACTCACCAGGTGTGGTCTCCAAGCCAGATGTGATTCATGGCTTACTACTTTGCAGGAAGAGAAATAGGTAAAGTTGGCAGATGTCATACAAAACTATACCACCATCATCAGTAAGACACACCAGAAAATCCAAATAATTTAGTTTTAAGATCAGGATTGAAATAAAAAGTCTGAAGAGAAAAGATGGACACAGAATTTTTACAGACAAAACCCCCAAAATTTTAAGCAAAGGAAAGAGAAAGAACTGCCCCCGGAATATTTCGTATGATGAAACATCAATTTAATATTCAGAGAGTATATATCTAGGGGTGGTTTGTGTATAAGGTTCTTGGTACACTGTCATGCATTGCATTGGAGATGTTAACAGTTTACACAGTATCAAGGAGGTGGACCTGGAGGTTTGAGCCTCATGGACGATTCTACTGGGATTTCAGTCTGATGTCATATTATGAATTCTGTTTTTTTGACTCCCACCACCTCAGAAAAAGTCTACGTAAGCCTTCCATTTTATGATGTGAAACCAAATATCACAGAATCATAAAATGGTTGGGCCTGGATCCATCTTCTGAAAGTCCTTCTTGTAAGTATTTACACACATTGATAATATTTCCCCTGAGCCTTCTCTTCTTGTTGGGTCCCGTGGACCTGGTGCTTTTTCAGGTTCCTTAGATAACCTCAAGCCTGATCTTCTTCTACAGCAGGTGGTTCTTCATTCTCCCAATACCTGCCTTTGCCTTATGTAACCTGGGATGTGTGACTGGAGCAATGCTGGCAAAGACTAAGGCAAAAAACTGGTTGAGTACCTCAGCCTTCCTCATCTTCTGGATGACCAGGTCTCCTGTTTTCCTTCTGCAGGAGCCCGCATTTTTTCTTGTCTTCCTTTTATCCCAAACATACCTATAAAAGTTCTTCTTATCTTTGTCACATTGACCCTTATGGCACACTGCTGACTCAAGTTTAATTTGGAAACTTCACTTTTCCCTATGTGGAATGCCATGAGTTTCCTGTTGGTCCATTTTTCCAGCTTGTTGAGGAAAGCAGTGCAACACTGGTGTATCAAGCATTCCTCCAGGTTCTGATGTCACCAGGAAACTTTTAAAGGGTGTGTTCTGTCCCACCATCTAGATCATTCACCAAAAAATTAAATAGGATTGGATCCAGTATTGAGCCCTGATGTACACTGCTCATTAATGGGCTCTGCCTAGATTTTGTGCTACTGATCACCACCCTCTGGGCTCAAGCCAGTTTCTAAGTATGGCTGAATTAAAATCACAAATGGAATCTACGTTTCTACTATACATGTGTTGTCCTGAGTTCAGCAGTAGCAGTCATTTTTCTCCTTTGTAGCTGGTGCAGCGCTGTGTTTTGACTTTTGGCCTGGGACCAGAGCTGATAACACTGATGTTTTTAGTTGCCCCTCAAATGTTTTAGTCTGACCAAGGACTTTGTGAGTCTCTTGCTCTGGCAGGGAGGAGGGGAAGCCAGGAGGAAGCAGAGACAGGATACCTGACCAAACCTGACCAAAGGATTCCATACCACAGCACTCATGCCCAGGGTGTAACTCAGAGTTACCCGGAAGGTCTAGGGGACTGTGGGATTGGAGGAGATATCGGTTGGTGCTTGGTGGGGCAGGGTGGGGCGAGTATTGGTCAGAGGGTGGTGAGGTCTTGTATTCTCTCCCTTGTTATTTCCTTTATTATCATTGGTGGTAGCAGTAGTGATTTGTGTTATACCTTAGTTACTGGACTGCTCTTATCTCAACCCCTGGGAGTTGCATTCTTTTTGGTTCTCCTCTCTGTCCCTCTGGGAACTGGGGGAGGAATTGGGGGAATGAGTGAATGAGCTGCGTGGCTGTGTTTAAACCACGACAGTGTGTACAATAGCAAAGTGTTTCTTTTGCATCTGGTCAGAGTAACAAATAACTTTTATAGCTACAAGGATAAAAAACTCTGTCTGATAACCCCATAGTTCTTCTTTCATAAATTATATTTAGGTATTCAGTTCTGGGTTTGCATCACTGTCAGGATGTAAAAAAAAGTCTGTAAAAAAGTTACAGATGAGAAACTGTATAAGAAGGGTGGCACTAAAAGTGGTACGCAGCTTGCCCATTTGATTGCTTGGTCATTTTTTGCATTGGATTCACGTTAAAAATTATTTGGATAGTATTATCTCAATACTAATGTTTCTTAACATTAGCATTGTTAGACTTGGTTACAGAAATGGAATTGTTGATGGGAGGTCTAGCATGAAGAATCTACAGAGATGTTTTCAATGAAGAAGAAGTAGTTTTGGAATTTCATCTTTTACTTATATGGAAGCTTGTGATAGTCACCTTAGAATAAAAAGGACAACAATCATTCTGCTTCCACATTACCACTGCCAAAGAGAAATTGCAGTAATTTAAGTCTAGGATGTGGGAAATATTTTATATAGGTGTTTGACCATCTGTTTTGCAGCATTCTGAACATTCTTTAGTGTGAGGTGTCCCTGCCCATGGCAGGGGTTTGGAACTAGATGATCTTAAGGTCCTTTCCAACTCTAACTATTCTATGATTCTATGATTTAACTCCTTTTCAGAATGTTCCTATTTGAGAATTGGTGATAATGCCAACTTTTTTTCAGTATTTTGATATTTATAGAGGTCTCATTTATTTTAGAAGTACTTGTTTTCCTGCTCCTTTCTGCTCTATGTGTTTGCAAATGTTTTTAGTTCAGGCTGTTTCAGGATTGTGTATATTTTTAATAGTTAATATTATAAGTGAAACATAGATTCACTGCTTACATAAATCTAAGTACATAAGTGAGCTTTTATGGATGGTTTTGCCAGCAAATAATGTGCAAAATTAGAATGAAAAAGAACATAGCATAAAATATAATCCAGTTATTGGTTGGAAGTATGTCATGGCTTGTTAATTACATTATTTCATAATAATATGAAGTTTAAATAATTTGGCCTAGATCGGTTTTGATGTTTATCTGTCCTTTACCATTTTTGGGTGGAAGATAGATCTAGTTTTCAAGTCTTTGGGAAGAAGTTAATTTTAAACAACGCTCAAAACAAGGAACTGCAAAAAGAACAGTTTATCTTTACAAGTTAGTAGTAAAATTGGGTGCAGCTGATGTATATTATAGAGAAATTCCACTAGACATACAGAACTTCCTGCTGACGTTTGGAATTGTATGATGTATTTCTTTCATCCTTCACTGCCTGTTGTCTTCTATGCTGTGAATTTTAGGATTTTTTTGTTGTTGTTTAAAAACTTGAAAACATCCATAGGACTTCCACAGTGCTAAACCAAAACCAAAACAAAACAAAATCAAAACAAAACAAAATAAAAAACAACAAACAAACAAAAAATTTGTGTAAAGAATTTAAGAAACATGACTAGGCAAATGACAGGACAGGACTATGTAAAAGCTCATAGCTATGAGCCAAGTATTATAACATGAATATATGGAGCTTGAGTTTTAAAGCTAAGAATAAATATCACTAGGCAGCAAAGAGCATTAAACAATGGTCGTACTGGTCAACCAACCACTTTATTGCAGTAAAGCATTTCCCCTAATGTGCTGCCATAAAGAGTAAAAGATAAAACAGGTGGGAATTCATATCTTGTTCTGGAGTGTTTAAGAGAATTCTTTCGGATTCTGAATAATTTGACATAACTAGCTATATATAATGCCTAGAGGTATTTTGGTGGGCTTTTTTTTGTTTTCAAAAGAAATCCACTGTCCTCTTGTTTTTCATCATAATACATGAGAATAATTCACCTTGAGGTGTTCTATAATGAGCAGATACATAGTTTAGTAAGTTCTTATGAAGGAAAGCTATATAAAATAACTATGTACAATGTAATCTTGAGTTAAATAAATTCGCTTTATATGTTTCTACCTCATCGTGTATAAAACTGTTAGTAATGCAGTTGCAAAATAAATAGTGTTTTGAAATATTCTGAGGAGCACTCAGTAGTCTGGTTTTGCCACCAGTAATTTGAATAGCACTCAGAGATGGTTTGTAATTAAATAAGAGATGTGTATTATTCCTGCTAAGTGAAATAATTTTGCATTAAAAAAATCCCAATCAGTAGTACTTTCAGTGCTAAAAGCTGTAAGATTCCAAATCTGTACTCTTGATCTAAAAGTATAATGAATTATATTTTAATGGCAAATTCTACAGCAGAATGAATTGAGAGATTTTTTTAAATATAATGTTGAATGGTGTTCCTTAAAGTATTCTTAATGAACTGCAAAAACACTAACTGAAAAATGTAATTATAGATGAAGTAGTCTTTGAAATCTCTTGCTTCAGAGGATTTTTAATTTTTTTTATTTTTTGTTAATTTTTATTTGTCAAATAACATAACGCTCAAATGGACTTTTACTTTGGATTGCGATAGTCAAGTTTATAATACTGAATGATAAGTATGCCACAAATATTTAAAATCTTTTAAATAAGCCCATTAAAAATATCTATGTAATAAAAACAAAACAAAACAAACCCAACAAAAGAAGCAACCAGAAACACAAACAAGCCCAAACTGCATTATCGCTAGCAAGGATGATAGATTGAGGGAACAACTGAATGAAAGGGACACCATAATACTTGTGCAATATATCTGACACCAGTTGGTCATGATTGCAGCATGGCAATGATTTTAACACCCCTCCAAATTTTTACCTGGAAATGATGTTATTGCTATAGCTGTCCAGATATTTTTCTTTTGACCGTATCCTGGACTGCACCAAAAAGAGCATGACCAGCAGGTCAGAGGAGGTGATCCTACCTCTCTGCTCAGCTCTCTTGAGACCTCACTTGGAGTACTGCATGCAGTTCTGGTGTCCTCAGCATAAGAAGGGCATGGAGCTTTTGGAAGAGAAGGCTGCATGGAGACCTCATAGCAGCCTTCCAGTATCTGAAGGGGGCCTATAGGGATGCTGGGGAGGGACTCTTCATTAGGGACTGTAGCAACAGGACAAGGGGTAATGAGTTTAAACTAAAACGGGAAGTTCAGGCTTGATACAAGGAAGAAGTTATTTCTTGTTAGGGTGGTGAGACACTGGAACTGGTTGCCCAAAGGAGTGGTGAATCATATAATGCTCTGTCCTTGGCAGCATTCAAGGCCAGGCTGGACAGAGCCTTGGGCAACATGGTTTAGTGTGAGGTGTCCCTGGCCATGGCAGAGGGGTTGGAGCTAGATGATCTTAAGGTCCTTTCCAACCATAACCATTCTGTGATTCTATGAGCATGCACAAATAGCAAGCATTTAATATGAATAGCTCTTAGTTACTTCAAACTGATTTTGCCAACTGGTTTTGCTGGGTTTGGTAGTAGAATTCATGAAACACGTAGCAAAGCTCAGACTGTTTTTGAGGTAAACTAGTACTTCACTGAATTTCCCAAACTTTCTCTTCTGACAAAGTTATCCAGGTTTCAGTCCTCTTCTACTTTTTTGTCATTAAACATGAAATGAGAATTTGCATCTGAGTATACTTAACATAGTAATATTTGTATTTTATATGAAGTAGTATTTGTAATAAATATGGTAGTATTTCGCACAATGGGTACGTAATATATGTAAAAACACTGAACATTATTTAGTCCTATTTTATGTTTTACAGTGTATAGATACTTTATAGTAGAAGTCACATTTGTAAGTAAGTGTAAAATTTTCTAGGTGATCTAAAGTATGTCTCAGTACATTCAGTGCATGTCTCATACACAATTTTACCTAAGGGGACTCTGACTGGCTGAGGAAGTTTTGGACATGAATCTGCTCTAAAAATTCATTTTCTTACTACATAGAGGGAAACAGTATCTTCCCTTTTAATTTATCTTGATGTAATCTTACTTTTACAGTAATTTTGAGCTTGATAATGTCCTTCCACACACAGGATTTAACTTTATTAATACAGTGTGGAGTACATTTGTGCTTTCTGATGCCATAGTGAACACTAATTGTGTCTTCAAAGCAGGGTTAAAGTAGGTTGAGGTAAAGAAACTACAGAGTTACAAACTGAGTAGGAGTGTGTTTGAGAGTAGGCTCTCATTTCAGGCTTCAATACAGCCCAGGATATTTCTCCCCTGTGGAATAAAATAGGCCCTGAAGAGCTATTAGACTTCTGTGCTGCTCAGTGCCTCTTTTACTGCTTAAGGCGAAACTGCAATACAGTGTTTCCATGTTTCAAAAACTGCATTATTTGAGAAAGGTGTTATTTCTTCATGCCATTAAAAAGCAGTATAATGTAGCATCTGTAAGAGCATCAACTAAGAATCAGTAGGCAGGTGCATTAGAGGGGTTAGCTTTACAATCCTATGAATATTTATGCAGACTATGCTTATTATGTGTAACATTCATATTAACAGGGTCACATTGAGTCTTTTAGCCATCAGATGCTTGTATAGGCTGTGAGGAGTCTGAATAATCTAGAATAATGGCATTTTCCCTTCAAGTGATTTGGCACAAGAATGAAGTGATCTGAACAGCCTGAGGAAGGCAGGGGTGAGAGGAAGGAAGCTCATTAAATGGTTATAACTGCATGTTTAAATGATTGTTGGATTGTGTTCTACTGTAAAGACAGGAGCTTATCTGTCACATTGAATTTGTTTCTCCTCTAAAAAGCCTACAAACTACTTTCATTGGCTTCAGGTACACCTTTAGTATATGTAGTCTATGAGAAGAGCTGTCTGACTGCCTTCTTTTTCTTGTGAAAAGGATTAAAACTGAAAAAAAGCTCCAAACTGCATGTTTTAACCTTCACAGTACTTAAAAACAAGCATTAAAGACCTATTTAAGAGTCAACTCAATTGATATACTTTCAAATGTGTTCTTCCCAGATAAAGGCTTTGTAAAATGACAGCTAAAAATATTGATGTTTAAACTGACCATTCTGAATACCTTAAAGAGTAGTTTGAATTACTTTTAGGCTGTTACTGAAGTAAAACACCTAATTTTAAACTAAAACACATGGTTTAAGTATACCCTGAAGTAAAAAAAAAAAAACAACAAACCATAAAACCACAACAAGCAGCATACATTCTGTACTCAAAACTTAACATCTAATTTTTATGAGGTGGCTGCCTTCTGAAAACAATTTTGGAAGAAATTTAAATCTTAATCAAACACTTCATTTGCTCACAGTACTTTAACTTCTGGAGACTGGGTTATGGTTCAGTCAACAAACTAATCGGCAGTTTTATTGAAAGCTAAATTTGTTACAGACTGCAAATAAGGATTTGAAGGGACAAGAGGTCTGGTCATACCCTCCAAATAGTGTCTCCTCACCAGTGTTTGTTTTAGCATGTTTCCACCTTCACCAACTATGATAGTGAAATTATAAAGCATGAAGCTGGTGTGAATATTTAGGGTCACTAACTTTCGTTGCTTATAACTAGCTGAATAGGTTAGCTGTAATAAGCTCATTCATCATTCACTAGCTGCTTTTTTTTTTTTTAATTGAATGTTCAGAGGTTAGAATTTATTAAAATTTTACTTAGTAGAGGGGAGGGAAGATGCAAAGGTTTATTTATAGCAGGATAAATAATTAATACAATGAAGCTCACCTCTGCTACAAAAACTTATGCAAAGAGAAGCTGCATAACCAAAAAATGTTGTTTTTTATATGCTTCTCTAGTTGTAACATCTGTGACTTATAGCAACAGCACTGCCCATGTATCCAGAAAAGTATAATCTTTTATATTCTGCCCATGAAAGTATTTCAATCTAATTTATTATTCTGAATGTACTATTATTTCTGTCTAACTTATCAGGTATTTAAATCCAAAATGTTTGAAATTTTTTTTTCTGCTTCACATACCACAAACAGGCAATGAGAAAAAAAACCCATAACGTCTAAACATCTAACCAACAAAATCAGACTATATCCTTCTGTCTTTAGGATGCTAAAGTCCATGATGACAGCTCTATTCTTTAAATTTATGTTTCTATAAATATTCTTTTTGTGGCAAAAAGGGAAAGTAGTCTCATAAGCTAAACACTGCCCCTCAAACAGTTTCTATGATAATAGTTTATCCTTTTATATCTCACTTGGGTATAAAATTGGAAATTTACTTTTTTTTTTTAAAAAAAAAGAACACTGAATTTAAATCCTTTTATTATACTCTGGATTCTTTAGTTGGAAACCAGTCTTTCAGCACCATGTTCTGTCAGTCTAAGAACTTTTTTGATTCAGCAAACTATGCAGCTAAAATACAGGTTTGCAATGATATTTATCTAACCTTTTGGTAAGAGGAAATCACAGTCCCCACTCTCTTGTCTTAGGAAAAAATATTAGCTGGTATAATACACTGAAATACAAAGATTTTCTACACACTTTGCAAAAGGAATGTTTGCTTTTGAAGAGTTTCATTAACTTAAATTTTAGAAGTTGTGAGATTTTTCAGTTGCTATAGTGTCAGTGCTAAATGTAGAGATGACTTAACAATTGATCCACAAGAATAGTGAGCTGTTGCTCCTGTGGAATTCACTGACAATTACATTTTATTCCTGTGCTTGACTGCTTGACAGACGAGGGTATAAAGATCAGCAATACTTCCATATATTTCTATGCTCAATACGGATGTGGCTGATCTCTCTTTCATTTTCTTCTAGGCCTTTTCTGGAAACATGAATGCAGACAGTGTTGTATACTATAAGCTTCAGCATTCCATTAAAGCAAGATTTCTCCGTTTTGTGCCTTTGGACTGGAATCCGAATGGCAGAATTGGAATGCGCATCGAAGTGTATGGATGCACATACAGTAAGTGTTTTGCTGAATCAGCTAAATTAAATCACTATTCATCGTCTTTTGTAATCAAAATTACACTTGAAAGTTGATTTCTAAGCTTAAGTTTCATCTTGAGTAAAACTGACTCAATAATGCATTTATTTGCAGACTCTACTATTTCTACATTATCTAACAGTATGTGATGTTTATTTTTCAGTTCTTTTTGTGTTGGAATGAATGATCTGAGCATAATCCAATAAATGATTTACTAAAACTTTTTTTTTTAGTAGTCTTAAAAACTGCACTTACTATGGTGAAATACGGAAAATATTTACAGTTTTAAAAATATATGATCTTGGTCTTGTTCCAATAAGTGTACAAGTAGATAGACCCACAGATACACAGTTGAAGTGTATTTCAAGGTTGTTTTATATTTAAGGGGTATTTTTAGGATAACATTTTGGTCATTAATAAAACATTAAGATCTGATATGAGCATTTGGTTGTATTGATCTGCTGGACAATGTAAATCTTCCTGTTTTCTTCTTACAGTTCTTCATACCTAGATTTTTTTTTAAATATTCCTCTTAGCAAGTTGCTTACTGCCTTTGATTCTCTACATCTTCTCCTCATGAGAGAAACAGAATTTATTCTAATCAACCTCTTCAAATTTTTGTTTTAAGAATTTTCATCTGTTGTTTTTGTAGGGGTTTTTTTTCAGCTTCTCTGCTTAAGTCATGCTTTACATGACTGATCACTTCTGAATGGCCTCCATAGATCCCTCTTCTATTTCTATTCATTAGTATCTTACTTTAAACTGGACATCAGTAAAACACATCTCTGGGCTTTTTGCCTCCAACTTGGCTTTGTAAAATGAGTTAATGGTCATGAACTAAGGATACTGAAAATTTCAATTTGGATGAAGAAGATTAGGTCACATAAGAAATAAAGTAAACCACACAATCCCAGGGAACAAAGAGCTCATGCCAGGAGAAGAGTGTGAGGAGATAAAAACACACAGAATTTCTCAATGACATCTGCCTGGGTACTAATAATATGACTTCTGATTCTTAGACCAATCTAATAATACTGCTGTAACTGAGAAATCTGGCCAAGATACAACATACCCTCCACTGTTTTAACTACTAAAAGCTGAAAATGAAGGCTGAAGAGATGACAATATCATTCCCAGGTGAGAACTCATATGAGTCTCCCTTTCAAATCTGATCTCTATAGTACTTGACGAAGTACATTCTCTCCTGTCTCTAAGTTTCACTGAAAGTGAATCAGCTTTGCTTATTACTGGTTCCTTACCTTGTGCATTAGACTATGTGTAAATCCTCACTCAAAGTCATGTTCTCAAATATTTCCAAACTGAAGAGCTCTCTTTTGCACATGCCTAAAATCTAGATCTTATTTATGTTCACTACAGCAGTTTTCTCTGTCAGACCTTGCAAAGTATCTTACGGTTCTCTTTTTGATATCCCTGTTGCTGTGTTCATTTTTTACGTCAATGGAAAAATCTGCAGTTCTAAAGGACAAAAATAGACAATGTCTATGTTACAAAAAAAAATAAAACATACAGAATAAGCAGTTATGTAGATAAAATAGTGTGTGGTCAGTAAGTAATTTGGGGAAGTTTAGGTATTTTTCTGTATTTTACTCATTTGGTACAAGAGCGATAGATATATATATATATAGATAGACTATAGATAACTTATTGAAACAAATCAATGGTAATTGTCTTTGGAGGTAAGGCTGAATTTAAAAAAGAATGTTCATTTACTACCTACCATAATGGAGTACATAAAGAACATGACTGTTAAATATATGGGAATCTTTTTAAGCTGGTAAAGATCTTCTCTGTACTAATGATGTGAGCTCTTGAAATGCTCTTTTTTATGTATAAATGCTTTTATTCCAAATGAATTGCAAACTCTTTATCATATCTTTATTTTTAACATCTAGAATTGTCATGTGCTTTTTAGCAGTTCCATTCAGGGGCTGCTGCTAAACCAGGTGATTACAGTGTTGGAGTTCTAACATATGTTTAATCATTTGAAAGATTAATTCTTTCTCTCCAGTATTTTCCTTCATTTATCAGACACATGAGGGACATGTAGTTATTGTTACAGTAATTGCGCCTGGCTCTTTCTAAATTATTATGAACTTTTCCAGGTGGGAAAAGGAAAGCATAAATGCCTGTAATACCTACTTTAACTTTGATTTACACTAAGCACCAGTGCCTGTGATACCTACTTTAACTTTGATTTACACTTTCCAGATTTCCCATTTCTCATTCTTCCATTCAGAGATAGATCTCACTTGGTCTGATAAGAGTATGCAACTATCCATTTACTACCGAGTATGTGAACTGTGTATTCAAGTGCAAATGCAAGTAATTTCAAGTAATTTCAAGTACTTTGTTCCTTCAGTCTCATCTGTTATAAATTATATAACTAAAACTGCAAGAATATATAAAGTTGATCTCTCTGTTTCATAAAGTGATACTGGAAAATACATGTCTGTTACATCCAAAAGTCACTACTATCTTAGTGAAGTAATACTTGCTGGATAACTTTTGGCACTACTTTCAAGTTGCTGCTTCTTTGTCTTCCAGCCAAATATCTGCTCTGAATAAGTTAAACTTACATCCTCAGAACTAATGTTTCCCCTTTAATTAAAGTTTCAGTGAGGTTTGGTAATGTCCATGATAGATGTCCATAGGATTAACCAGGAGTTTTGTTTACTTTTTTCTTACAGCGAGCTCCTATATTATTGTAAACCTTTTAGGCCAAGGGTGTCATGTTATATATATTTCTAAAGCATGCATCTGGAACGAGTCCTTCCATTTTTGGCTTTTACCACTTACGGAATGGAAAGGCTAAATAAGAGTAGTCAGTTATGGAGTTAAATGAAACATTAAAGAAGTTCCCCTGTATTTGTGTTTAGTTCTTCCCCGTCCTCACTCTGCTACATCTACCATATTCCTCACTTTTCTTGCACCTGTTCTGAAGTCTTTCTCTTGCAGGGAAGAAAGAAATATTTTCCCTTTCCAGGGGGTCTACCTGGCTTTATGTGGACAGAGGAAATCTGCTTGTGCCATGGGTATGCAACAAACACTTTGGGCTTCCAAGAAAAACATCCCAAAATCTTTCTTAGCCTCTTCCTGATAGTTCTTCCTGCTTGGTGTATGCAAAAGAGGCTGATGAACCTCTACAGGTATATCCTGTGTCCTTTCCCTGAACTGTCAGGTTGTAACAATTAAGCCATGTAAAACAGAGCTCATGTTAAGCTATGTTCTGGCACTAAAAAAGGGAAATTAGAATTACTTTTGCCTTACTCTTTTCTCCCTTAGTTACAAAGCTCTCTTTCTCCAAAGCTTTATTTTCTTTTCATCCTCTGAAAACCAGTAGGCTAAAAATAAGTAATAAAAAAAAAAAACCACAAAAAACCAACAAAAAACCTACATCTTCATATGACAGACAGAAAGATGGATTTAAATGTGAAAATGACAATTGTATAAAATTGTAGGACAAATGTAACTGGGTGCTAAAAGCACACTATACATTAAAAAGGTTGTTAGACTCAGTGCCTAAAAACAAGCACTGCAGATACTATGATACGCAAACCTTTTTCCAGAGTCCTCTAACAGTTAAATGTCTTGAGGCTTTTTGAGCATTCCTTTCCTGGGTTGAATGCATAAAATCAATGGCACAGTTACATCAGTCAAAGAGAGGACTTCTAAACCACTTAATAACTGGGATAATGCAGTTTCAAAGGCTTGATGTGAAAGTGATTGTAAATAAGTTAATTTTAAGTATGGCTAATTATGAACAATTTAAAACTTGGTTTTTGGTTTTGTTTTTTTTTTTTTGGTTGTTGTTTTTTTTTTTTCCCCATGGGATTTTTGTAAAGCAATATCCTAGTCCTCATTTTTCTGACTTTTCTGAACACTGTGAACCTTTCCAGGTCTGCCTTCCTCAAAATTGGAAAGCTACATAAAGCAGACTTCTCATTTTAATTCAATTTTTTTCAGGAGTAAGGATATCTAAAACCAAAAAAGGAAAAAAAAAGCACAAAATAATGTGCATTATTTTTTGCCTTTTTTTTTTCTACAGAACGTTAACATTAATTTCAATTATTTTGAATATTAACAAAACCCAAATTGTTTTTCAAAGTTATTGCAGCTGAAACTTTTACTCAGGACAGGTAGAACTCTTGATCCTATGGTGTGTGAGGTTTCTAGAATTTCCAGTTTCTCAGAGGTATTTTCACTGAATAATGATTTAGATTACATTACATTGAGAAAGACACATTGTAAATTGGAAAAACAAAAGACGAGTCTTCACAAAGTAAATTGAGAGTACTTGGTAAATACAAAAGAGGGAAATGCTATGGCACTCTATCTATCTGGGCTCATTCTTTCTATCCTGATAAACCTGCAGGAGACCCAGCCTTTATCTCTCTCAACTCTTTCAATTTATTTTTAGTGGTAATGCATAGATGGTGAAAACAAAACATGCATGAGAAAAGTTACAAGAATTTTGATTAACATCTGCAGCATTCATGTATGCTGGTGGGCAAAAGTTTTGATTATATTTATTTTCAAATTTGGAAAGAGTAGGTTTTGCTCCTTAGGAGCTATTGCTGCAGAATTGTGAAAGGGATTTTGGAGACCTGTGTTAAATGTTTATGCTCTTGCCTTTATAACTAGTAACAAGAGTATTTTCACAAACAAAACCCTATGCTGTTATCAGTACCTATTAAAAATATATCTAATTAGCTGGTTTGATATATACATAACAATGCACAAGTTCTGCTATTGAAGTTTTTCTGGAAGCTCTTAGTATTTATTTAAATTTAACATTGATTAATGTTTTTACTGTCCACATTCATTTAATGTTATGATGAAGTAAATAGTTAACCTAGGATTAATTTTTAGGTAGATTTTTTATTATATTTATTCATTGTCATGTTTATTCATTGTACCTTTAGTAAATGAATTCTTTGTATGTAAGAAGTACATCATCAAGATGTGAAGAAGATCAAGAAACCACATTTAAAAACATAGCTTCACTGAGTTGGCAAGGGATTTTAAAAGTAGAATGTAAATGACTGACTTTAAGCACAATAGCTAATTTGAATTGAGTTCATTTCCGTGCAGACAATGTGCAGAAATATTTTTAGTGAAATTAATTTAGCAAATAGATACTGGATTTCCATTGACTTGAAAAACATCAAGCAGTCAATTGAAAAATAGTTTCATATTTTATTGAGTGTCCTTTACATCTTCATTTATTTCACAAAATTATCTTTCAAGGGTAATTACCTTTTTCTTCTTTACTTATGAACTCTAAATACTCTACAAGCTTCTCACAGTGTTATCAGTTCCTTTGTGTTTCTTGTTCAATCTGCACTGATTTTGACAGGTATTCCTATATATGACTGGGATAAATTCAGCAATCGGTTCTTTTCTGCTTTTCCCCTTCCCGTCCATTCCTTTCCTTGGCTTTCCTTTCCTTGGCCTTGCCTTGCTTTGCCTTTTGCTTTGCTTTGCCTTTTGCCTTGCTTTGCCTTGTGCCTTGTTTTGACCCTTGCCTTTCCTTTTCATTTTCCCTTTCCTTACTTGTTTCCCCCAAACAAAGTGAAACTGTGTAATACCGATAGAATTTAGTCATAGATGGAACTTAGATTTCACTGGAGTACTGTCATGGAGCTGTAACACTGAATCTACCTTTAAGCATACTCATTAGGACTATGAATGTAAGTGAGAAAGCATACATTTATAATGTAATAATGAAATTTCCTCAGCAAGCATTACTCTTTTTATCAACTGTGAAACTTAGGAGTTTTTTGTTTTGTCTATTATAGTACAAAATCAAGGAGGTCAAAGGAGCTGATTCTTTCCCACTACTCCAGTCTTATGAGAACCCACCTGGAGCGCTACATCCAGCTCTGGGATCCCCACCACAAGAAAGACATAGACCCTCAAGAGTGAGTCCATAGGAGGGCCATGAAAGTAACCAGAGGGCTGAAACAACTCTCCTGTGAAGAAAGGCTGGGGTTGTTCAGCCTGGAGAAGATGTGGGGAGACCTTTTTGTGGCCTTTCAGTACTTAAAGGGAGTGCATAATAAAGATGGAGAATTCTTTTTTTTTCCCCAAGTCCTGTAGTGACAGAACAGTGATAGTTTTAAACTGCAAGATTTTAGATTTTGATTGTACATAAGGAAGAATTTGTTTGCTTTTTAATACTGATCTTTGGGAAGACCCTTCCAACACAAACTGCTGTATGATTCTATGCTATGAAGATGTCCCTTTAGGTGTGTTCCCAACTCTCCTCATTGAAGGTGTTGACAACACCTCTATCTGCCTGTCTGACCTGCCTTCTAGGGAGGTTTGCTGCTTGCTAGGGACATAGATCCAGGACATTGTGGAGAGACTGTTAAGGTTTGTCTATGCTTTAGATTATCTCCCTCTGTTGCATCAACAGTACAGCCAGGTGTGACCTGGTGGGTATCACTCATTTATTTCTACATGACTCTAGGGGAAAGAGCATAGCGTCTCAGATGTCATTTTTCTTGTCTTGCTGACAAGAATGAAAAGATTGAGGAGCACTGGATGGATCCTTTGGATCAACAGCTAGTTGCACTGCTTGTGTCAGCAACAGTTATCCAAATTTAACGAACTTAGGGCACCCTGAGGATCAGGAGTGCTAGTAACAGACAGAATCCATCTGACCATGCCAAAGCACCTGTTCTAACAGACTGGCTAACCTGGAGAGGAGAGCTCTAAACTACGAATGACAGGGGAGGGAGAGGATGGATAAAATGAAATGAGGAAGTGATGGACTGGGCTGAGAACCGAAGGCTTCAGGGCAGTGTGAAAAAGCAAGACAATGGATACAACAAACCAGGGCTGAAGAGGAAGCACTTGAGCATTTGAAGTGCAAACACAAAAATTAGAGAAGTGCCTGCATATTAATGCACACAACATGGAAAACACACAAAATAAGAGTTCTTTATGTATTTGAAAGACTATAAATTCATCATGACTATAAAGACAGGATGGAATAGTTCACAGGGCTGGTACAGTGCCATAGTTACAGATCCTTTAGAAGAGAATAGCCGGGTCAATGAGGAAAGGCAGTTAACATTTATGTGAGCAAGCTTCAGGGATGCATGGAACTCTGCCTGGGGACAGATGAAGAGATAGGTCAGAATTTATAGATCAGGATTAGATAACAGCTTATAGGTGGTGCCATTGTGGCAGATACCTGTTACTTACTGCCTAATATGGAGAAAGGGGTGAACCTTTCTTCAGACAACTGGAAGAAGCCTAAGGTTCACAGGCCATGGTACTTATTGCTGACTTTATTCACCCTGGTATCTGCTGGTGGGAAAACATAGCTGGACATAATCAATCCAGAAGTTTTCTGGAATTTTATAATGACAACTTGCCAGCACAGGTAATCAAGGAGCTGACAAGATCTCTGCCCTGTAAACATGAGGGCTCTACTGGCCCTCATGCTTACAAAAAAGGAAGAACTGATGGAGGAAGTTAAAGATGCAGTAGCCTTGGTCGCAACAGCCATGAGACTGTGATGTTCAAGATCCTCAGAGAAAGGAACAAGTCAAATGGGATCACAGCCCTGGACCTCAGGAAAGCAGCTCTTTCGTGCACAGGGACCTGATTGGAAGTGTGACATGGGAGATGGTCCTGAAGAGGGATCCAGGTGGGCAGATTGATTTTCCAGGACCACCTCCTCCAAGCTCAAGAAAGGTCTATTCCAAAAAGCAGAAAATCGAGCAAAAGTAGCAGAGGGTCTCCGTGGATAAGCAAGAAGCTCCTAATTGAGTTCAGGAATAAAAAGGAAGTGTATAATAGGTGGAAGTAAGGTTAAATGACCAGGAGGAATATAAAAACTGTCTAAGCATGCAAAGATGTGTCTAGGAAAACTAAACCACCTGGATTTTAAACCAGTAAAGGTTTTGGAAGACAAAAATGAAGGGTTTCCACAGGTATACCATCCCTACTGGGATGTACCTGAAAAAGCTAAGGGAGCTGGCTGCAGTCATTATGAGGCCACATTTATTTATGTTTGAAAGGTAGTGGTGACTGGGAGAAGTTCCTAAAGACTGGAAGAGAACAAATGTCACTCCTATTGTCAATAAACACAAGAAGGAATACCTGGGGAACTACAAACTGATCAGCCTCATTTAAATCCCTGGAAAGGTAAAGGAGCAAAGAATCCTAGAACCATTTCCAAACACAGAAAAAAGGAGGAGATTGTTGGAAATAGAATGGATTTATGAAGGGAAAATAACTGATCAAACTAATAGCCCTCTACAGAGGTATAACTGATTTGGTAAGTGAAAGGGAGTGTTTGATGTTGGTTATGTTGAATTTAGCAAGACTTTTGATGCTATATTTGTAACGTCCTCACAGACAACTGATCGGTACAGGCTGTTCAGGTCAAAGAAGTGGACTAAAAACAGACTGAATTGCCTGCTGGAAGGAGTTTTGGTCAGTGGTACAAAGTCAAGCTGCGTCTATTCACTTGTGGTATAGCCCATGGGTTGATACTGGTTTCAGTGATGTCCAACACTTCCATTAATGACCTGGATGATGAAACAGAGTGTACTTTCAGCACGTTTGCAGCCAAAAAAATTTGGAGCACTGATCAACACATTAGAGGGTTTTGCTGCAATTTAGAGAAACCCAGACAGGCTGGTGAAACGGGCTGACGAGAGTGTCATGCCATTTAACAAAGGGGAGTGGATCTAGGGATGTTAGTGGAGGGCTTCATAATCACATTGAAGTAACATACAACTGTTTCTTTTAGACATAGCATTATACATTATCTTTCATTTCTTTACTTCTAGGGTCCGAGGTGGTTGGCTTTGATGGGAAAAGTTGTCTAATTTACACATTTAATCAAAAACTCATGAGTGAACATGTGATTTCTCTGAAGTTTAAGACAATGCAAAGTGATGGAATTCTCCTCCACAGAGAAGGACAAAATGGAGACCACATTACCCTGGAATTAATTAAAGGGAAGCTGTCCCTACTCATTAATTTAGGTAACAGCTACAGTCTCATAAAATCAGATATAGTTGTTAGGTGTTATTTGACTAAAACTTTTTTCAATTTATTAAGTGGATTTTAATGTATAGAGTATGATAAACTAGCAATATCTATTAGAACAATTATTTTTATATGGAATTAATAGTTTGTTATTTTTTTTTCCTTTCAAGGTGATACTAAAACTCATCTTTCTAATGCTCAAATTAATATTAAGCTGGGCAGCCTTTTGGATGATCAGCAGTGGCATTCTGTTCTCATTGAACAATTTAACAATCAAGTAAACTTTACAGTGGATAAACACACTCATCATTTTCATACAAAAGGAGAATTCAATTATTTGGACCTTGATTATGAGGTGTGAAAATTACTTTTCCTTTATTATCGTTATTAACTTTGATATGTAAATGCAGTGAAAAAAAGCAAAGGATATAGAATATAGCTAAGTTTGTAGTACTTGCGACTTTAGGGATTTTCTGCCTCATAAAGGACTGAATCAAAGAAAACGAGATGTTCTTAAATTACTAATGCTCCACTAGACTTGCAACTGAAAGTTTTCAAAACTTTTCATCTTTTTCATCTCAGAATTCATTTTAATACCTTTGTTTCAGTAGTGCTGCAAATGTCAAAAATGTAGACAGAAAAATATATAGAAATTATATTCTATGTATATTCTATAGAAACGTATATATAGAAAAATACAGAAAATGTAAGGAATGAACCCCAACTCAGAGTAATCAACTTATGGCTTGATGGAAATGACAATAAATCAACATAAAACCATTTAAAAAATGTTTATATTAAAAATTCAGTTCCTGTTAAATCTGTCGGATGTACTGTGAAAAAATCTTGTTTACATGAGTGGTAGATTCATGAAAAGGCGTAGATGTAATTTGCTGTGAGAGTTTCCCACCACTGGTTGAAAATACCACTATTTCACAGTTGTAATGTGATGACTAGCTGATTTATGTTTGCCCCTGCCCTGTTTGTTGGGTGAGAAAATGAGTGATAGTGCAGAATATGTGGAGCCTGCAGATCTAAATTACTTTATTCTACTCATTTGAGCTTTTCAGCAGTTTAGAGTAAGATTGCATGCTGTTCTGTGTCTGCATTATCCCATTTCAAAAATATCATTCACAAGATTAAAGTCATGATTCTGCTTTAAGTTTCTGAATCCAAACCATAATGCCAAGGCTTGGAGGATCATTTGAATTAAAAAGAATAAAAAAAAAAAAAAGGTGGGGGGAGAATGAATGCAAGTTTTAACTGATTAGCAAGTAAATATATTTTTACTAACACCCCCCCTAATATTGCAAATTAATATTTCCTCTCTTCCACATGCTGTACTTTGAAGTATGTGTTACAAATACAGAGTAGAAAGGAAAGCAGAAGCTGGAAAAAAGCCTAAAAAAATCCAGTAAAGTATGAACCAATGTACTTAGAGTTGAATTTTTTACTATTAAAAAATTCTTAATAACTGAATTAAATATGATATTTTAATAAAATTATTTTAAATATTGAATGAAATTTCAAAATTAAAAGTGGTATAATTTAAAATTACCTTTTCTGCAATGTCAACCAGAATAACTTTGAAATTAAGGAGTTCAAAAGTTCAATTAAATTGGGATCCTGTATCAGATAGTGCCCAAGAGTGGAAACATAGACCAGAGCATAACTCAGGTCACCCTTGTGTCTATGCTTTTCTAAAATAATCTACTGTTTTCTAACAGTTTCTGCCTCAGGGACTTATCAAGACAGAGCTATATTTTTTAGTTTAATAGCTCTCAATGTATTTTTATTCTTATTAAGTCTTCCAATTTCTTTCTGAACCAAAGGAAATATACATCATAACATAAGCAACTGCATAGCCTAAGCATTTTGAAAGGGAAAAAGTTCTCTCATTTGTTTTCAGTCGTCCCTAGAATAACTTAATTTGATGCGTTCTTGTGCTCCACTATTGTAGGACTGTTAAAAGTAAGCAACTGTTAAAAGGTAGCCTCAGAACAAAAAAATAAAACAAAAAACCCACCACAACCCCCCCCCCATTTCAGAATATTTTAATGCATACATATGACTCAATATAACCTAATTTTTGTTAGCCGGTTCTTTTAACACATAGATGTGATACAAGGCAAGAGCTGAGAAAAAGCAGACTTCTGGCCAATCTTTGACTTTTAATCTTATGCTATTGGCAACTTCATTCTTAGAAAATTACTTAATAGTATCATTGATTTCTCTTCTCTTTCTAAGCTCAGCTTTGGAGGGATGCCAGTGCCTGGAAAATCAGGGACATTTTCACACAGGAACTTTCATGGGTGTTTTGAAAATATTTATTATAATGGAGTGAACATTATTGACCTGGCCAGGAGGCATAAGTCTCAGATCTACTCTGTGGTAAGAGATTCATAGTTAAGAAAGAATAAAAAGTAAAATAAGAAGAAAAAAACAACAGCCACTTTCATATGCAGTATGATAGTGCGGGATGTATTTTATTCTTCAGTTCTTTATCAGATATTTACATGTGTGTGTTATCTCACTGTTTTGTGGTACCTTACTGTTGTGCATGTGCAAAGGCAGTAGTGAAATAAGATGTATTTGAAGTCATCAAAGGTCTGTTTTTGAGTTCTGTACCTGACTAGTAAGAATACCAGCAGTGTATTTTAAAAGCCTTCTGTTGCTGAGGACACTATGCCAGTCTGTTTTCTCCAGAGCATTATAATTTTGATAGATAAGTTCTGCTTGTAAATTTGTATTGCCCTTTGTCTGCAGAGCTATACTTTAGGGTTTAATGTATTTATTGTGATATGGCCAACGGCTGTATTAACCAAATTGCCACCTTTTAGAGTAACAGTTCTAGTGAATAGACTTTCTTCTGTGTTACAGAATGTTATCTATATATTTTATTAAGACTTTTGTTGTTTGTTTTTATTTTGTTGATTTTTTTTCCAGTAGTACCAGAGCCACCTCTATTTATTTATAGCAGGATATACAAACTTATAATGGAAAAACAATCAGTTCAAAATAATTAACCAAATATGAAATGCTTTCAAGCTCCAAATCTTCTGTTTTGGATTTCTTTTCTGAATATGAATGACCAAACTTGGTTCTCTGTTCCAGAAAAAATGGTTGAGAGGCATCTTTTCTTACGTGAAGCTCATCTGAAATATTCCAAAATTAATTAAACTGATACCTTCATATAGTATCCCTTTCATGATGCTGATGGATGTTGGGAAGAGAGTAGTTACAGGAGGTTCTGTGGGGATTACTGAAAGGGGAACTATGAAATTATTGTCATAATATCATCATCTTCATTTCAAATAATTGAAACTGTTGTGGTACTTTCAGAATCCTTTAGGAAATGTTTTATAACATACCTACGTTATCATAGAATCCTTGTTAAGTAGCCGCTTTGCTAGCCTGATACAGTATCAGGCAGCTGTCCAGACATGGAAGGAGAATCTGCAGATGGTAAGCTTTTAGCATTTAACTAGGTTTATTAATCTGATGACTGCCTTTTCACTGGGTCAATTCAGTTGATGATTCATGTCTCTACAGCTGAGTTCATGGCACAGAGTTTTTATCTATTTATATTTTTTCTTTGAAGAAAAATAAGACCAGATAAAATTTAATGTCTTGCCATGCCAGGGGCTAGAAAGTATTTTCCTTTTTACTATAAAGTAAAAATTTTACATATGTTCAAAAGTTTAAAAGTTATCTGTGTTGAACAGAAGTTAAATGTACTTTGAGTTCTAAAGACATTAAGCTTTTAGTAATCTCCTTTACAGAACAAATTAGTTAGGGTACAAAGGGTGTTAGCAAGTCATATTGTGCACAATCAAGAGTCAAAATGTATTGACTAACTCTTACACCAGATGCAAAAAAATGCATTGTTCCCTTTCCAGTCTTACATATATCACTCAGTACAACCATAAATGCAAGTTAAATTCAGAGTTTGTCAATGAACTCATCCATGAGCTTATTTAGGTATCCAAGAACCAGTGATTTCAGAAGAAGTCAAGCACAAAATAAAGACTAGGTGTCTAAACACAACTCGTGATCTGGCCCATATGGCCACTCTTGAAAACGTTTCATTTTGATTTATGAAGTATGTGGTTTACATTTGTAAGTAGCTAGAGTTTATGTGTGGAATTTTTTCCATTTGTGGAAACAAATACTGGGGACAGTACACTGATTTAGAGAAACTGCTCCTTGGTTTGGGAAATGATTTCTTTTTTTTTTCTCAAATTTAACACTCCCTCAAACAATCAGTAGCATACTAGCATTTAGACCTATACAAATATTTGTACCAAACTTTGCATTCAGTGGCATTTTATGGGATGTTCAGTAATTTGTCAAGTCCCTAAAACCTCCAGAGGCTGAACCAAAATAGAAAGCAAGCAGGTATGTCTAACTCCTGAAGTATCAATAAATAACCCATATAAATTAGGATTTTTACGTCATTCTCTTGATCCCTGCCACTCTCTGCTCAGGCAGATATGTCTGTTCTGGTCAAACGGCTAGGTACACATTTCTCAAACTCATGATGTTCTTTCATACTCACGCACGATTTTTAGACTAATGCATTCAAGTGTTACAAATATTAGGTTCTATGCACAATGCTTTGAAATTCTGTAGTTTCCATACCAAAGTTCTCATGACTTTTCTTCCCCCAATGTTCCTAATGACATCTATCTTTCTTTTATTTCTAGGGCAACATATCCTTCTCATGTTCAGAGCCACAGGTGGTTCCTGTCACTTTTCTGAGCCCCAGTAGCTATCTGGCACTGCCAGGGACATCGGGGCAAGACGAAGTATTCGTCAGTTTCCAGTTTCGCACCTGGAACAAGGAGGGGCTTCTGTTATCTAGTAAAGTACACCAGGCTTCAAGTGGTTTCCTTTTATATCTGAGTGATGGGAAACTTAAAATCAGTCTTCATAAACCAGGAAAAGCACTGAGTGACATCACTGCAGGTAATAAGTAAAAAAAAAAAAAAAAAAATTCCAAGATTCCTATACATAAAAAAGTTTATTATGGTTATTATAAAGTCATTCAAATTTGTACCTTCATTCTTGACAAGTTTTATGACTAGTATGTGTGTAAGCCTGTTCTACGGGTGTGAATTTTAATATCAAATGTTTATAAATACTTTCTTTTCTCATAAACCTGTATCTATGTTGGGTTTTTTTTTTCCTCCATGACTGAGTAGAAATTACTTGCAATAATACAGACTGCAAAGGAAAGTTGTTTGTATGTGTTTGCATACATATTTATGCACTAGATGTGAGGACAACAAGACTGCTGGCTCCTTCTTTCATGAAATGTAAGACCAGGACAGAGCTGACGTCATCTCAATATTTCACAACTTTTTAAATAATGGTAAAAAGCAGTAATATCAGCATGTGATAATATCAATACCTTCACCTAGCAGCACTTCATTGGTAGTATACTATGCTTTGACATTCCATGCACCACAGCCTCCTCAGAGTTTCTCATCCTTTATGTAAACAATTGAATTTTGCCCCTTTCTTGGTGAGGATAAAATTGTCATTACAAAAAATATATGAAGATGAGGAAGTTAGGGTGGGATTGGTGTGGTTTCTGTATGAAATCATGTAACAGAGACCTAATAGCTGGAGGAACATTTCCTAGAAGCAATGGATAATTTGGCTGCAAAAAAACACAGTGATGGTACTGAAAGCATCAGTTGATCATAGGTTTATTTTGAGTGGTACACAATCATATTTCGTAATAATAAAGCAGGATTATCAGTGAAAATGAAGCCAAGTTAGTTCCATATATATATATGGATATATATATGGAATATAATGCATAAACTGAATTAAAAGGTGAATAACAACTGCATTTGCCATTGGTAATTAGAAGGCAAGTTAAGGACCTGAATGTGTGAAGAACTCAACCTTGCATAAGTTATATTCATTGGACTGACAGGAACAAAACAAAAGGCATATTTCAGGGGTGTTCTCAAGCCAGAATATAAAGTTTTTAATGAGGTTGCTTATTGCTAGTTTGCCTTGGGCAAGGACACACACAATAAGTAAGCTAAGAAGTTACTGGCATAAAAATAAATTATAAATAGTAAAATAATTCATAAAATAAAAAAAATAAAACATCATAACAACTAAAGCTTCCAAATCTATTTCAGACTTCACAGGATTAAAAAAGTTATGTAAAAAAGGAAGAAATTTCCTAAAAAGTATATATTTGGTATTAAATAAAAAAAAAAATTACTAACCTGATTTATTCAGAAATCATATGCTTGGCAGTTTAAGGCAGACAAAAAGAACAAAGCGGAGCCAAGCAGAGCAAAGAAACAGCCACAGGACTTGAAGATGAGGCCCCCTTGATCTTAGTTCTGTGCTTCTGTTTCTCTTAGTTTGATTCCATACTTCAGTTCCTGATACAAAATGAAAATTGCTTTGAGGGGCTGAAAAAAGGAAAAATAAAAAGTCAAACCAAACTCTGAAGCTCATTGTGTTTCTACAGGTGTATAATGATTAAAAATAAATTTTTAATCAGTTGATTATTTTAATTCAGGAAAAGACTCTAAGCCAATAATGACCACAGATAATGCTGAAATTTACATAAATACTTTGATCCTGTTTCTGTGGATGATAATAGGATCAGCCCTGGTATTTGTAATCTAAAATAACTGATGCACAGATTACCATTTTAATGGCAAGAGGTTTCCCTAGGCTCACCATTTGAAAATGTCAATTCCTTAGTAAGAATGTCAGTGGTACGAAGTTAAAAGTGATGAATTTGGCTTTTGGGGAGCTATTGCAATTGCAGCTATTGCCATGCAATGTCATTTTAACAGACCAGCTGAAGGTGGTGGCAGTTTGAACGTCTGTAGGCTTGAACACAGAGCATTTTATTCAATTTCAAAGTTGGAACACAATACATAATATATTAGCTGAAACAGCCCAAAATAAATCTTGACACTACAGTGAAACAGAATTTAATGTTCATGCTATGCTAGGCTTATTCTTCATAAAATCTAACAGGAAGAATTGTGTTTGTCTTGGTAAGTTCAGAAAATACTGCAAAACCATCTTATTCTTTTACGAGAAAGAAGTTATCTAATAAGACCGTATAGGGAACTTTTTCTGGAGTTTTTAAAGTGTTTATTGTTACACTCACTGAAGCAATTCTGCATTTGAAGACTGAGTAATTAAATTATGGATGGCTGGACAGGTTTGTTCCCTTGCAGGCAAGGACTTATGACCTGACTTTCACACACACACACACACACACACACACACAAACACACACACACACACACACAATCACAGACTATTTGATAATTAAATGAGTGCATATTTCTTTATTGCACAGCTCTTAAATTCATTATCATGCTTTTTAAAGATTTCTTCAACCATATAAAAACAAGGAGAATGGCATGTTAATTCATGAGTGATTGAATTATAAGCTGTATCCTTTTACAGAATAGTTGCTTAATATCTTTGCTTTGTAGCTTGCTTTGCAAGCTTGTCATCAAATATTTAAAACGAAATAACACATGAAAAAAGAAATAACAGAAAGTCAATCCATTTTGAATTATGAAACTAAATTGCATTGCATGTATTGAGTTACTGAATTACATGTTTGAGTTCTTATTACTCAGTTTCTTCATATGACCCTGTCTTTCTAAGCAGCTTTTAATTTCTGTGCAACTTTTAATTAAGGGATGTTAATCACTGCATTCAGTGGTTATATTTCAGACTAATCTATACATTACTTTTCCTAAACTAGTTTATTGTTTGTTTGTTTGTCACTGATCTAATAAATTATATACATTTTATTTTATATGTGTGTTCCTAAGATTATATGTCGTCGTTCTGCAAGTTGTTCCGCAGACCCTTTTCTTTTAGAATTTAGATATTAAAATAATGAATATACTACTAATGGGGATAAATGGATATCTTGTAATAACTAGTTTCTTATGTGCTAAAAATTTAAGTGCTTTTCTTTTCCTCACTTGTTTCTGATGAAGCATTTTAAAACTCCTAGTAGAACACCAGTTATATGTTTTTCAAATGGAATGGAAATACTAGTCTGTTGGCCTCCATTGTTTTGATGTCATACAAGCAAATATGAATTTACTTAAGTTTCTCAATTCAACTGCTATGACAGTGTTTTTTATCAGGAGTGACTTATTCCATCACAATAGAATTCCTCAGTCCCCAGACTTAATGAAAGGGACTTTGGAAAGTCTTAACTTGAGCTATATGAACATAGGTTAGTATCTTTAATCATGCCAGCCGGTATGAAAGGGAGATTAAATATCCATCCCAAAATCATGTAGTAGGTCTGTGTGATAAACTATAGTGAACAAACCAAAAAGTGCAAAATTCATATAATCAATTTTCCAGTAACCAAAAAAATGTATCTACTTCAGTCATTCATTCAGCCTCATTCTTTATGCCTTACCTACCTTTACAGTTAAATATTTCAGTATTTAGAATATGGCTTTCTCACCAGAAGAAAATATTGGAACAGGATGCAAAACTAAGAATTAAAAGCAATTATACTTCCAACAACTGAAATAAAATTACAGAACTTACTGTTATATTTCAAATTTTCAGTAATGACAGAGGTAGTGGGATTGGGTACATCCTCAATAAGTTTGCTGATGACACTAAGCTGAGTGGTGCTGTTGATTCACTAGAGGAAGGGATGCCACCCAGAGGGATCTTGGCAGGCTTTAGGAGTGGGCTCGTGTGAACCTCATAAAGTTCAACAGGCAAAGTGTAAAGCCTGCATCTGTGTCAGCGCTATCACCATTATTAATACAGATCTGGAGATGAATGGATTGAGAGCAGCCCTGCATGGAAATATTTACAGATACTGAAAAATGATGAAAACTTGGATATAGCTTGTCAGTGTGTGCTTGCAGCCCAGAAAGTGAACTGTATTCTGGGTTGCATAGCAAGACACATGACCAACAGGTCAAGGGAGGTGATTTTCTCCCTCTATTGCACTTTCATGAGACCCCACCCAGAGTCCTGCATCCAACTGTGGGGTTCCCAGCAGAAGAAAACCATGGACCTTTTGGGATGGGTCTAGAGGAGGCCCGCAAAATTGACCAGAGGGCTGGAACACTTCTTCTATGAGGAAAGGTTGAGGGAGTTGTTGTTCAGCCTGGAGAACAGAAGGCTTTCGGAACCTTGTTGTGGCTTTTCAGTGACACCTTATTATGACCTTTCAGTGACTCATAGCTGGAAGTGTTCAAGGCCAAATTGCACAGGGCTTTGAGCAACCTGGTCTTGTGGAAGGTGTCACTGCCTGCGGCAGGGGGTTGGAATTAGATGACCTTCAAGGCCCCTTCCAACCCAAACCATTTATGCTTCTATGATTGTATGATTGTATGATTCTGTGAATAAGAATAGAGATTTATTTATTTTTTTCCCCCCAGGGCCTGCATTGACAAGACAAAGGGTAACAGTTTTGAATTGAAAGAGTTTAGATTTAGATGTGCTACCACTGGAAATGCCCAAGGTCAGGTTGTAAGAGGCTTTCAGCAACCTGAGCTAGTAAAAGAAGTCCTTGCACATAGGTGGGAGACTGGACTGGGTATTTTTAAAGGTTCCCATAGGGCCAAATTATTGTATGATTTTATGATTGCTAAAGAAAACATATAGCAGAGATGTGACTGAGGAAAACTTCATTCACCTGAAGTACCTCTAACAATAAAAAACCTGCTTGCTTAATCTTAGACATGAGGTGAAAGAAGCTAGGCCTTTTGATAGCTGGGGATGGAAGCTATAAAGAAGGAATTAAGTAAGTAGGAAAATGTTTCTTTTTTTGATTATTCTTTCAAATTGCTAATCTTAAAAACAGTGTGACAAATGACTTTATGGAGTATATATAGTCTATACTATAAAGATTTATCTCTTGATTGTATCTTGATCTTGTTTTTAGACTGTTGGAGTTAACATATGAATTCTGATTTTGATGTGATTTAGCTACCTGAATAGTCTCATCTTTCTATTTTTATTTGTTTTGTAATTTAGCTATTTAGAGATTCTTATCTTTCTATTTTTATTTGTTTCCCATTTGAATAATCAGTTAATTGGTGGACTGTTTCTCTACAATATACAAGGCATTCTGGACAGAGTATGTAAATACATGACATTTCAAGAAGGAAAACACAGATCACAAATCATAGGTGCTCTGCAGTCAAGCAAAGATTTTACATAATTCTAAAAGGCTGTATTCTTTGTTCTTCACCAACAGAATTATCTGTGTTCTGAGGAACACTCAAAAACATGACTGACCTAGAGCACTTCTTAAGGGCAATAATGTGCTTACATACTGCCCTATAGAATTTATTGAAGATTATATATGCAAGTGCTTTCCAGAATTAGGACTTTAGATTTATTGCTGTGTCATATCTTACACCTGCAGAGCCAAAGGTAATGTAAATTGCTGTTGGAGGCTACATTTCAAGAAAATTTTCCTATATATTTGCAATAAAAGAGACAACTAAAAGGAACATAATTTTGTGACATTGGCATGACTGTTGCTGAAGCTTTTAACAGGATTTTGTTATTTGAATGTTTGACCCTTGATTTCGAAAGATGAAGAAATCCGTTGTAATAGTGAAGTAAAAATGTGTATTGCATGTAAAATACTGTATCAGCCATCATAATGATATCTTAATGATACCCTTCTTAGATTGGAAGGATGTTTTTTTATAGCCACGACTTTAAATGGATGTATTACTTGGATGTATTCCTGATAATTAGGAGTATTACAACAGTAAGGCTTATTCATGAAAGTAGTTTTATTTTTTCTATATCAGATGTGAGCGAGGGAATGGACAAAGGTTCTGTCTTCACAAGGGACATTTGTGTTCTTTATTAATTTTCTCTTCCTTTCACTATCATGTGGGATTTTTATGTGGGCTGTAATTACTGATCTCTCCTCCTTTTGAGTCTGTAACATTCAAGTAGTATAACAAATAATGGATGTTTATATTTAATTTTTCTTTTATTTTCCTTCTAGGTGCTGGGTTGAATAATGGCCAGTGGCATTCTGTATCCTTGTCTGTCAAAAGGAATCGTATCAGTGTAATAGTGGACAATGATGTGACCGCATCTGCTCATGCCTCCATACCTCTGCAAATTTATTCAGGAGATGCTTTCTACTTTGGAGGTGAAATATGTTTATTTATGCTGACAATATCCAACAGTTAAACATTATTTTTTTTTCTGACATATTTGATCAGATAGTGTGAATTATTTGGCTTGCCTTAAGTCTTTGCCTAGCTTGGATATCATTCAAATGATCCAGTTTTCAGGCACTGCTATGATATTTTTGAGGATGTGTTTCCTTAGAATTTTATTATGTTGTGTAGAATAATTTTTAACCCTTACTCCTTGGTCACTTTTTTGAACATAATTTTCTGTAATCATGCTCTCATAGTTGAATATAATGTGGCTGATAGTCAGACAGACACACAAAGGTCTGGCATATGTATTGTGTAGCTAAATAAATTTTTTGTGAGAATATTCCACTGGGATAACTTCAAGTTTTCAGCTTAAGTTACTGCTTACTTACTTGTGAAAGTATCCTCTTAACAGAAACTCTCAATTTTTTATTTTCTTCTTTTACTACAGTGATGCAACTTTCCCATGTTTGAGGAATACAACTTGTGCCTAAAATCTACTTTTTTGATATCTTCATTTCCCTAAGAATATTGACAGTTATCTTCACCAAGTGATTTTGTCATTAATTAAATATATTGCTACTGATAGAGAAGGTTGTAATATCTAAGTCAGTTGCGAATGGACTGCATAATAACAATGTTAAACAACATCTGAATACATTATTCTACATTAGCCTAATGCTTCATCTCTTAGTAGCTTAGGAATTAATAACTTAATTATTTTTTAATATAACAATTCTCAGGTTTGTGAGAAAACTTAAAAATGTATACAAAACCCTAAATAAATATGGACCAAGTCATTGTCCACAGATCAGTTCAGTTGAATTAGCAGGTTATAAAGAAATTCCATGCTCACAAGCAGACTGTAAACATAGGAACATGAGCATCCATTTGACATTTCACGTCTCACAGATAGCCTTCCTGTTATAAATACCTCTTGAGCTGGTAGATAATCAGAGAAAGGTACAGAATATTGGATTGAACAGCAAAAAAAACCACCTCTATTTTGGGGGTTTTGTGGTTTGTTTTGGTTTTGGGGGGATTTTTTTGTTTTCAGTGGGTTTTTTTTATTTTTTATTTTTATTTTATTTTATTTTCCTTCAGTGTTTCTTCAAGATCCCAAATCTCTCATTAGGTGATCTGAAGGATTTCAGGGTTAATGGCAGAGGTGCACAGAACAGGAGAGATTTGGGTAGTTGCAAACACCAGCATATTCAATTAAGTTGTACAAGGACATTTCTCTTTATCTTTTAGAGGGTCAGAGGGGGAAACTAATTCCAACACTAAAAGCACTAGCTGCACTAGACCCTTCGGTGTCTCTCATTTCCGCTTTGTAGCTGAAATCAGCAGCTTAAGCATGCAATACAAACTTTGGGAGAACTTCCAGAAGGTTTCTGACTTTAGAAAATTCTTTCTTAAAATTTTATGTTATATACCACTGTCAAAATGCAGACAATGCATTTTGACTTTCTTTTTAAATTTATATGAATATTTACCTTGTTTTTTCTTTCTTGCTGGTTCTTAAAACTTGAGTATCAGCCTTCCAGGAGAGGTTTCCTGGGGATATGATTGTCAGTTTTCTTGTTTTAATGAATGAAAAGTATGCAAGAATTGTGTATCCTCAGCCAGGAGAGTGTGTAATAAACATGAAAATACTTTAGCTTTATGTCAGCACAATTTCTAGTCATGCTGTCAGCAAGGATATACTTCTTCTCCTCAATTCTGGGAATAACTCATTACAACTACAAGTGCAAAAAAAGATTTTTTTAATACACAAAACCTGTAAATATTATTGAAGGATTTTTTGCTATCTTTAGTATTTGGCCCTCAATTAAAAGGAATAGCAGTTTTATTAATACTATTAATACTGAAGCCAAAGCTTCAGCCTTTTCTGTAATAGAACTGGCAGACAACTTTTGCAAAGAGACACACACAAAAACTGAAATGCAATTTTGTAGAATAGCTACAAGATATAAACTTTGCCTGCTCCGGATTTTTTGTTCCTTTTTTTTTATTTTAATTTTTATTTTTCATCATGACCTCTAGTGCCAGGACCTCATTTTCAAATGAGTGTTGAATTTTTAAAAGAAATTACAGGATTTATTTTACCATTTTATTGTGGAATGCTATAATTCAATGCCTTTCTTCTACTGAGGAGTCTGGAACTACAGCACTCCACATGTGATCTCACAAATGCCATATAAAGAGAAGGACCACATCCTCAGTTCTGCTGCTTGTACTCTTGATAATACAGCCCAGAATGCCACTGGCCTTCTGTGCTGTAAGAGCACATTCCTGGCTTATGGACCACCTGCTGGCCACCAGGACCCCAGCCCTTTCTTTGTGGATCTAGGTAGTTATCCTTCAGCTGGAGAGTTGCATGGAATCGTTCCATCTCATATTAAAGACCTTAAACTTCTTGTTACTGAACTTCATGGCATTCCTGTCAGTTTATTTCTTTAGCTTGCCCATGTTCCTCTGAGATGCAGCCCTCCCTTCCAAAAACCTGACCCCTGACCCCAACTCGGTGGCAGGCACAGCCATGCTGCAAGTTCACTCTTTCCTATCATCCATGTCATTAATGAAGACATTAAACAGAATAGCTTGCAGTACTGATATCTGAAGGACCCTCCGTTCACTGATGTGAAGCAGGACTTTGCATCATCAGTTATCCACTTATCCCACCCATATATCTTCAATCAGCTGAGAGGGAGACTATAGGAAACTGTTAGGGGCTTTACTGAAGTCATGGCGTGCCATGCTCACTGCTTTACTTTTGTACACAGTGCCTGTCACCTCAGCAAATTAAACAAAAAAAAGCTTGGTCCAGCATTATTTAGCTTTGAAGCTAAAGTTACCCAGATACCTTCTTATCCTTCACGTGCATAAAAATGGATTCTGAGGCTTTGCTCTTCGAACTTGCCAGTGACTGCTGTAAGGCTGATGGACCTCTAGGTTCCTGTGCCCTCCTTCTTGCCTTTCTTGAAGATGAGTGTAACATCTGCCTTTTCCAGTCATCAAGAAACCTATTAAATGGCCAGGCCCTTTTGAATATTAGAGTTACAATGGCTTCACAATGATAATGGCAATTGTTCTAATGACACCAGCCAGCTCCTGAAGGTGCTCCTTGGACTCTTTTTCTCCATACTCTGCTAGGACATGGGAAGCCTAAGGATTAGTTTTATCAATGAAGACTGAAGAAAAAAAATCCTTACAAAACCAGTTCTTCACAAGAACCTTTTCACAAGGTCCCCTGCCCTCACTTATTCAGGAGCTCCATGTTTATGTTTGGAGGTTTTCTGCCACACTTTCTTAGCTATTTTGATATCATCATGGACTTTTCTTATGCACCAAAGAGCTTTTTGTTGAAAAAATATCCAGCACTTTTGCTCTCCAAAGCAATTTCCAGTGTGATCCTCAAAGCAGGTCCTGAACAGATCAAACTGTCTTCTCTGAAGTCAAAGGTTGTAATTCTGCTGTTTTTTCTTATTCTCTTCTCTGTGTATCATAAGTGCCACATCCTTATGTTTGATGCAACCAAGAGTGTCCTTGACCTTCACATTTTCAACCATTTCTTCGTTACACAGATGTGGCAGGTCCAGCAGAAGATCACTCCTAGTTGAATCATTGATGATCTGCATCAAGAAATTTTTTTCAGTACTTCCTAGAATCTTCTGGACATCTTGATAAATTAAAATCACTGTATTTAGTAACTATCCTTTTTGTCTTACTTGACTTTAGTTAGCTCCAAATCATGTGCATCTTGTAAACTAAAATTTTGTGACTAAGCTTAGTCAGTCAGTCTGTTCAGATATTGATTCCATTCATTGCTTTGGAACTTCTACTTGAGTTTTTACCAAAAGTTTTAGTGATGCGTTTGCATATGCTTTAAAGAACAGTAAGACTGCACAGAAATTTTTCTTTATAGTTGCACCACCATGCCTAATAAGAAGAGCTTCTGGCTAAAGTCTTCCACCCACAAAGTTTACAATACCTATAAAATATCATAGTTCAGTCTACTTTTGGAATATATAAATTTTTAAACAAAATACTTTTTTCAGCTCCAGGTCTTATGCTTCTTTCAGGCTGCCCTACCACTGGAAACATTTCTGAATGTAATACCTCATTTGGTGGCTTTCAAGGATGCATGCGACTTATTTCCATTGATAACAAAGTAGTGGATATGATCTCAATTCAGCAAAATGTTTTTGGCAATTTCAGTGACCTTCAGATAGATTTATGTGGCATTATAGACAGGTAAGAAAATAATATTTACTCACTATTTATTTATTTGAATGTTTTGTTTCCAATACTGAATGATGAAGAACAGAACAGTTGCAAAATGGCATGCTGTTTCTTTTGTAAGAATTCCAGAATAGAATAAGCTCAGTAAACATAGCAAAGCAATTAGATTTCCATGCACTGGGAAAAAAAAATTGAAGCAACTAAGGTTAAAATTATTTTATGTTTCTGGCAAATTTTAAGTATCTTATATTCTTTTCAAGTAAAGCTATAGACAAACCCCCTTCTGTGACAGGTAGTTCAATTCATCCTTTGAAATGCTATGTTCTTTACAGGTTATTGCTGTTTTGTATATTCTACCGATCCAGAAACACAGTAGACAGTATTCATCACAGTGAGTGGGCAGTCTTCCATAGACTATGGTCAGAACTAGTCTAATAACTTGCAATAGATGGTATTGGCATCTGTCCATGGCAGGGAGGTTGCAACTAGATGGTCTTACAGTCCTTTTCAACCCCAACTATTCTATGATTTTATGATCCAAAAGAGTGTAACTAGTTGAAAGGACTCCCTCTGCATGGTGGAAAGACTATCTTCCTTCCTTGAAATGTAAATGCTAGACAGAGACGCTGGATTTCAGCATGGAGAAGGCAGAGGATGATCCAAAATGTGTGTTGCAGAATGGCAGAGGCTGCTGGCGAGAGGAGAGACAAGCAAATGGAAATGAAAGAAGTTTTCTGCTGTAGACTCAGAAGAATGCAGACACAGGCATTTGCGCAAAGTCTGCTTTAATCTAGAAAAGATTGCCTTGAACAAAGCAGAAAGGATACACTAAAATGACAAAACAGGCAGGGGAAAGATGTACTTGTGCTTATAAACACTTCTCCCCCACCCCCTAAATTTCTAGTCCTCAGAAGTTGCCATTTTATCTTAAAAAGTCTGGCTTTTAAATTATAACACTTCAAGAAATAGGTTGGGGGGGGGGGGGAGAAACTAGGCAGACACCGAGATTGCAATGTTGATCTGCTGGAGGGGAGGAAGGCTTTGCAGAGGGATCTGAATAGGTTGGATCAATAAGCTGTGGTCAGCTGCGTGAGGTTCAACCAAATAAAGTTCTGGGTCCTGCACACGGGCCACAGCAACCCCATGCAAAGCTAGAGGCTGGGGGAAGTGTGGCTGGAAAGCTGCTCAGGAGAGGGACGCTGACTGACAGCTGCTGAATATGAGCCAGCTTGTGCCCAGGCAGCAAAGAAACCCAATGACATCGTGGCCTGTATCAGAAATAGCATGGTCAGCAGGGGGTGTGGAGATCTGTATATTCTTAGTCGAATACAAAATAGATGTAAGCAAGATTATGAGTGCAAAATGTCACTTAGTTGGTTCACAATACAATTGCTGAGAATTTCTGTCCCTGGTTTTTCAATGTGCAGTGTAACTGGGGACCTCTCAAAATGCTAATCTCAGAGCTGTGGTTAAGGAACCACTTCTTCTTCCATGGATACAGAAATATTTTACCTAAATTTTTTAAGGAAGATGATGTATTTTTACATGTAGTGATTTCAGTTCCTTTCAGATTTTGAATGCCCATATTATGTGTATACATGTGGAGTTTTAAAAATAAATTAACATGTATAAATATGTGTAAAGTCACTATCTGAATCTCAAGATATAGAAATCCAGCATTATTTGCAATATTCCAAATATCATAAATGTAATTTTTGGTTTTGGGTTTTTTTTTAAGCAGGGCATCAAAGGGGTTCTATTTACTTATATTTTTATCTTGCTGAATTTTTATTGCATATGAAAATAGTTATCATCCTTATTTTGTGTCAGTAACACTGCCGCAGAAGTTTTTTTCACTATGGACTTGTATAAGCCACTTAAATTTCCCAGCCATACTCTTTTTCAAAGTGTTTTGATTACTTTCTGGCACTGTATTAAAGTTTTTTTATTATTTTTTTTTAATTTTATGTTACTCTTATATTTCGTCAAATTTATGTATGGATACCAAAGGAAAAAAAAAAAAAAAAAAGAAAAAAGTTTAAAAAAGTCTTTATAGAAGCCTTTTGGTTGGTTGGGGTTTTTTTTTTCCTAAGATTTGCTAACACTGTGTCCTCTTTTATCTTGATGATTGGACCTTTCTAACACTAACTCTGCGCATTCAGTCTTCGACACTCAGAATGCTTACCATATGTCTTCCTAACTTATACAAATACAAATTTAATACACCCATTTATATTAATTTTATTACAATTGCTATCTTTTATTTCAGAATAGACTGTTTGTGAAAAGCCTTCCTGGTCTTGTGCCAGCTTGCTCCAGGGACTATTTCTTTCCAGTTTCTGCAGAGTCACATTTATTTTGCATCTGCAGCTTCATGTTTCTCTTTATCAGACTAATTCTACATCTCATCATAAATCCCAATTGATAAGATACATTCTTTTTGCCACATTAACATTCCTTACATATATTAAACGATTTCTGATGGGTAGCTTGAGCTCAAGCACCTCTCATATGAAGACAGGCTGAGAAGGTAGGGCCTGTTCAGCCTGGAGAAGAGAAGGCTGCATGGGAGACCTCAGACCAGCCTTCCAGTATCTGAAGGGGGCCTATAAGGGTGCTGGGGAGGGACTCTTCATTAGGGACTGCAGTGATAGGACAAGGGGTAACGGGTTCAAACTTAAACAGGGGAAGTTTGGGTTAGATATAAGAAAGAAGTTCTTTACTATGAAGGTGGTGAGGCACTGGAATGGGTTGCCCAAGGAAATTGTAAATGCTCCATCCCTGGCAGTGTTCAAGGCCAGGTTGGACTGAGTTTTGGGTGACATGATTTACTGTGTGGTGTCCCTGGCCATGGCAGGGGGGTTGGAACCAGATGATCTTAAGGTCCTTTCCAACCCTAACTATTCTATGATTCTATGATCTTGTGCATTATATAATTTGTGAGAAAATATTTTCTTCCTCCAATGATTTTGACATGTCTTTGGTTGCCCAAAGCTGAAATAATCAACATTTTTTCCACTGTGCTCCTGGTGGTAGGTATCCCTCATACAGCTGAGGGCAAACCAAACACTTCTCTGTTTTGGAGTCTTTATGGGAGGCTTTTCATCTAAAATACCAAATAATAAAATATGACCTGAATTCTGTTTTTATTGATGGCTTTAGTAGTAGAAAAAAAATGAATCACTAAATATAATAGTTTTACACATTTAAAGAGCATGAACACAAATAAAAATTACTTTTTACATATTCCTCTGAATTCATATGCAGAGTAAATAAATGGAAAAAATCTCTTAAGCCAATTATTTATCTGATGTAAATATATATTCATTTATGTGTATATATATACACACACACATTTAAAATACCTTTTCAATTCCTGCTCCTATGCTAAAGTTATTATGACTCCTTCTAGTTGTCAAAATAGCTGGCAACTAAGTACCACACAGCCACTCACTCATCCTTCCTCTTTCCGCCTCTCTGGGTAGGATGGGGAGGAAAACTGAAGAACATAAAACCTGTGTGTTGAGATAAAAACAGTCTAATAACTAAACTACAACCTACTAGTGCTACTCCTAAGGGAAGTAACAAGGAGAGAGATATGCATTTGAAAGGAGAAAAGGAAAAAAAATAAACAGAAGTTTATTACGCAGTGACCAATATGCAGCCTGACCCAAGCAGTGATCAGTTCCTTCTAGGTAACTCCTCCCAGTTTGTATACTGAGTACGTCATGCTGTGATATGGAATAGTTCAGGTCAGCTGTCCTGTTTCTGCTTCCAACATGGCTTCTTGTATCCTTCCTTACTGGCAGAGCATGAGAGACTGAAAAATCCTTGACCAGGATAAACACTGCTGGGCAACAACTAAAGCATCCTTGTGTTATCAACAATATTCTCAGACGAAAGCCAAAACACAGCACTATGCCAGCTAGTAGGAAGAAAATTAACTCTAGCCCAGCTGAAACCAGGACACTAGTCATTGCTCTTCCCATGCTCCTTCATATGGCCTTTTCATTGTGTAATATCTTTATATTGTTCCATTGCTCATATGCTACTTGGGCATGCAGTTTATTCTCTTCATATGTTTCTCCTTAATATCTGTTGTCTCAGCTCCTTCACTGTTATGTATTGATTTTATAACTACTAATTATACATAAACCAGTGACAAAATAACGTAATTCTAAATGCCGTACAAAGTTAGTCTAAGGAGAGAATATCAGATGAATCTGTCATAATCACATCAAGCTCTAAACAGAAACATATGATTGCCTACCAGGTGTTATTACTGTTGGTGTCCTAGCAGCTGTGTGTTTTACAGAAACCAGAATAAATGATTTTAATATAAAAAAAGAAAAGAAAAAAGAAAAAAAAAAGAAAGAAAAGAAAAAAAAGACAGTGGCACTGAAGCAATTTTCATATTTTTTCTTTTTTTTTTTTAAATTGAAGGTTAAAGAAAGAAAAAAATATTTGTTCTTTAAAATTTTTTTACCCATAGTTTGGGACCATGATAGTACTCAAAAATGTATTTAGCAGATACTTGGCATCTGAATTTCTTCTTTTCCCCCTTTTTATCAAAAGTATATTGCTGAATTAGTGTTCTGCTTTGAATTTTAGCTTATGATTATTATGAGCCTGCTATCTTTGTTTTAAATCATGTATCATTTTCAGGTGTCATACTCTTAAAAGCATACCACCAAATAATATGTGGTAAATACTTGTCAGCTGTCTTTTTTTTCTGTTTTAAGCAAACATAGTAACAAATCAAAAAATTAACTTTTATAGATGAACTATTAGAAATGCTTTTTCTAATATAAGAAATATTTTTATTAGGTTAGTTTCCTTAGAGAAAACATTATGAATCTTGCTTTGGGTAGAATTGCAGCATATCATATAATTATAGCTTCACTTTTGTGTAACTAGTGGTTACTTTCTAATACACATTCTGAAACAGAGGAAAGATGCAAAATGTAATGTAAATATGCTCCACATTGTTTGAATTTCTATTAAAGTTGTTTTAAGCATTATCAATTCTATCTAAGCTTTTAATTTTGTGAACACAATTAGGATGACTAATTAATACGGACAGGGAGTCAGTACAAGTAAGGACCATGTAAATCACACTTTGGAGATAGTGATGTCTTTATCGAAAAGAAGCAAGGCAAGAAAAACTATGACTAAAATACATGCAAGCATAGCAGAAGTCAGAGGATGTACTGAAAGACCTGAATGGCAGTTACGTTAGAGGAGTTGTGTATTTATAATAGCTGACAACTAGTCATACCTGTAGGAAGCAAAATAAAGCATTATAGTAAGAACTATTACTATACACATTTAATAAATTGCTACAAAAAAGGAGTTAATATCAAAGCATTTATAAGCCTGGTGGCTAAAATTCATTTTTATGTTCCAAACCAGAGCTCATTGAGACATATATCATTTACAAACTTGTCTTACAAATACATTCTGTGAGTGAAATAATAGATAGGATACAAGACCATCTCTTTCACTTGAAAAAATATCACTTATTTCTTGAAAATAGGGATCTATATCACTTTACTTACTTTACCTTCACTTTACCTGCTACTTCTTTTTATTCTTCCTTTCTATGAACACCTCTGCATATCTTTGTTAGAAACATGAAAGAAAGAAAGAAAGATAAAAATTCCTTGGGAGTCAGAAGTATCACAGTATCACAGTATCATAGTATGTTAGAGATTGGAAGGGACCTCAAAAGATCATCTAGTACAATCCCCCTGCCGGAGCAGGAACACCTAGATAAGGTTACACAGGAACGTGTCCAGGCGGGTTTTGAATGTCTCCAAAGAAGGAGATTCCTCCCTGGGCAGCCTGTTCCAGTGTTCCGTCACCCTCACTGAGAAGAAGTTTCTTCTCAGGTTTAAGTGGAACATCTTGTGCTCCAATTTGTACCCATTACCCCTTGTCCTTTCATTATTTGCCACTGAGAAGGGCCTGGCTCCATCCTCGTGACACTCCCCCTTTATATATTTATATACCCTCACTGAGAAGAAGTTTCTTCTCAGGTTTAAGTGGAACCTCTTGTGCTCCAATTTGTACCCATTACCCCTTGTCCTTTCATTGTTTGCCACTGAGAAGAGCCTGGCTCCATCCTCGTGACACTCCCCCTTTATATATTTATATACACTAATAAGGTCACCCCTCAATCTCCTCTTCTCCAAACTATAGAGACCCAGCTCCCTCAGTCTTTCCTCATAAGGGAGATGCTCCACTCCCTTAATCATCTTAGTTGCCCTGCGCTGGACTCTCTCCAGCAGGTCCCTGTCCTTCTTAAACTGAGGGGCCCAGAACTGGACACAATATTCCAGATGAGGTCTCACCAGGGCAGAGTAGAGGGGAAGGAGGACCTCTCTCGACCTACTAACCACCCCCCTTCTAATACACCCCAGGATGCCATTGGCCTTCTTGGCCACAAGGGCACAGTGTCGGCTCATGGTCACCCTGTCGTCCACCAGGACCCCCAGGTCCCTCTCCCCTACACTGCTCTCTAACAGGTCGTTCCCCAGCCTATACTGGAACCTGGGGTTGTTCCTGCCCAGATGCAGGACTCTACACTTTCCCTTGTTATATTTCATCAAGTTATTCCCCGCCCAGCTCTCCAGCCTGTCCAGGTCTCGCTGGATGGCAGCACAGCCTTCTGGCGTGTCAGCCACCCCTCCCAGCTTAGTGTCATCAGCAAACTTGCTGATAGTACACTCAATTCCCTCATCTAAATCGTTGATGAATATATTAAATAATACTGGTCCCAGTACCGACCCTTGAGGCACTCCACTAGATACAGGCCTCCAACTAGACTCCACCCCATAGACTACAACTCTCTGGCTTCTCTCCTTCAGCCAGTTCACAGTCCACCTCACTACCCGATCATCCAGACCACACTTCCTCAATTTAGCCGCAAGGATGCTGTGGGAGACCGTGTCAAACGCTTTGCTGAAGTCAAGGTAGACCACATCCACTGCTCTGCCATCATCCATCCACCGTGTTATTTCCTCATAAAAGGCTACGAGATTGGTCAAGCACGACTTCCCCTTGGTGAAGCCATGTTGACTGCCCCTCATAACCCTCTTATCCTTGATATGCCTTAAGATGGCACCAAGGACAAGGTGTTCCATCACTTTCCCAGGAATGGAGGTGAGGCTAACCGGTCTATAGTTACCCGGGTCCTCCTTCTTGCCCTTTTTGAAGACAGGAGTGACATTTGCTTTCCTCCAGTCCTCAGGCACCTCTCCCGTTTCCCAAGACTTGGTAAAGATGATGGAGAGCGGTCTAGCAATGACCTCAGCCAGTTCCCTCAGCACCCGCGGGTGCATCCCATCTGGACCCATGGATTTATGGATATCCAGATTGCTCAACTGGTCTTTAACCCATTCCTCATTGACTAAGGCAGACCGCTCCGTTGACCTATCTTCATCCGAGGTCTCAGCGGTACAGGGCTCTTCAGGACTGCCTCCAGCAGAGTAGACAGAGACAAAGAAGGCATTCAGTAACTCTGCCATCTCTGTATCTTCTGTCACCAGGGCACCCGTCCCGTTCATCAGCGGGCCTACATTGCCTCTGGTGTTAGTTTTACCTGCCATGTATTTGAAAAAGCTCTTTCTGCTGTCCTTGACCCCTCTCGCCAGCTTTAATTCCAAGGAGGCCTTAGTCATCCTAGCAGCTTTCCTACATCCTCTAGCAGCAGCCTTATATTCTTCCCAAGTGGCCAGCCCTTCCTTCCATGACCTGTAAACTCTCCTCTTCCACTTGAGCATACCGAGCAATTCCCTATTTAGCCACGCAGGTCTCCTGACCCTCTTCCTTGACTTCCTACGTGTCGGGATGCTCCGATCTTGAGCTCGGAAAAAGCAGTCCTTGAACGTCAACCAACTATCTTGGGCCCCTTTCCCTTCAAGCAGCCTAGCCCACGGGATTTCCCCTAGCAATCGCTTGAAGAGGCCAAAGTTTGCCCTGCTAAAGTCCAGGGTTGCGATTCTACTTGCTATTCTACTGACCCTACCACACAAGATCCTGAATTCTACCATCTCGTGGTCGCTGCAACCAAGGCAGCCCTCAACCTTCACTCCTTCAACCAGACCCTCCTTGTTAGTGAGGATGAGATCCAGCAGCACACCTCTCCTGGTTGGCTCATCCACCATTTGCATGAGGAAGTTATCATCCATACACTGGAGGAACCTCCTGGACTGCAGCTGGGTTGCCGAGTAGTCCTTCCAGCAAACATCAGGGAAGTTAAAATCCCCCACGACGACCACGGCCTGTGACTGTGAGGCCGCTCTCAGCTGCCTGTAGAAGGCCTCGTCAACTTCCTCACCCTGATCCGGTGGCCTGTAACAGACCCCCACAACAGTATCGCCCCTGCCAGCCTGCCCCTTAATTCTCACCCACAGACTCTCGACTCGCTCATCATCTGTCCCCGGACAGAACTCAACGCATTGTAGCTGCTCTCGCGCATAAAGAGCAACCCCACCACCCCGCCTGGCTGGCCTGTCTTTCCTGAAAAGGACATAGCCCTCCATGACTATATTCCAGTCATGTGAGCTGTCCCACCACGTCTCTGTAATTGCCACCAGATCATAATCTCCCGACTTAACACAGGTTTCTAGCTCCTCCTGCTTATTTCCCATGCTGCGCGCATTGGCGTACAGACATTTCAGGGAGCGAGCCGAGCACACACAAAGGCCTTGAATTCCTGAATTTTTTATAGGGCAGGTGTGTGAACTGCTGGACTTCTTACAGTCCTAACTTAATACCGTGCTAAGATTTCTTGAATGAATTAAAAGGTATTTTAGGATCCTGAGAATGTTAGTGGGCCTGTTTTTCTTTTTCCTGTGGTTGATGTCAACAACTAAGCCTTCTTATAGTTTTGAGCTCTGTTACATAAACATGCATATACATATGCATTCACTGTAATTGGAATGTTAACTAATTTCTAAGTTGAAAAGCTAATGAAAAATTAGTTAAAGTGTGCCACTCTTTTTCAGTATACTTTCAATTGCTTTTATAAAAAGATAAATTTGAGTTTTTCTTCATCTTCTGCAATGTATCTAGGTATAGTGCTGCAATCTTAACCATTAAGTAGTTACAGGCAAATTTTCTTTGCAATCAATCATTCTAAATCCACAAGAAAGATGGCATAATTTGTCAGGTTTCTGTTCATACCACCAGAATAAAAAAATTGCTTTACTGGTAGTTACCTCTTGTGACTGAACTGACGCACTGATTTACTGAAACAGCTGTCAGGTATTGTAAATTTTATTTCTTTTCTGATTTTTTTTTTATTATTTTCTATTGTTTGTAAAATGATGTGACTGTGATGCTGCTTTGTTGTGACATATCTTGTTGAAGAAATCCTATCAGTTGCAGTAATTGCCAGTGAATTATCAGCATGTAAATCTTTCGCTGGTTTGTATGTATTGAATTGCTGATAGCTGAATGGTAATAAGTAACAATTATGCAACTTATACTTTATTTCTGTTCTCACAGGCTCATCACATAGTGAATATATTTATTCTAGGCAATAGGAGTAGTGGGAAAGATGAAAGGAAATTCTCTAGGTTTTCTAGTAATTGTATTGACATCTTTCCCAATGAGCTTGAGGACTTCATGTTATTGTACTTCTTTTCCATGTTTTTGCATTCCTTGGTAAGTGACATGTAAATAAATGAAAAAAAGAGTGAAATGCCCTTCTTCTTTTTTTTTTTTTTTCATTTTAGGTGTTTGCCTAATTACTGTGAACATGGTGGGGAGTGCTCACAGTCCTGGAACAGCTTCTACTGCAACTGTGCCAATACCGGATACACGGGAGCTACTTGCCATTATCGTAAATCTAAGATGTTTTCTGACTATTCTTCACTTCTGGTTGAATGTTTTTTGCCAAAAAAATATACATTAGTATTGATCATTCATATTTGGAGATTTTTCAGTCATGTAAACATTCACAAGTTGGTTCAAGGAAAGGCCTTGAGAATATAAAATATGTAGCAGCAAAAAGTCATTGAAAGTTCTAAAGTTTATCTGTTTCTGTTTCACATTTTTCACAATTTATATGAGATAGTAATATACTCTTCCATCCATATGCCTTCACTTTATGAATCAGCAAATCATTTAGAAATGTGTTTAATTCATCATTATTCATTACAACGGTTAGTATTATTTTTTTCAGAGACAATGGGACTACATTCATGTATAATCACATGCACTAAGACCTAAACCTGTGTTTATGTAGTTGGCTGAATCAGGAATTAGATTAGGAGAAATTTAAAAAACCCAGCACCCACAAACAAACAAACAAACAAAAACAACACCCACAAAAAAAATTAAAAAAAAACCCAAAACCCCAAACAAACAAAAAAACTAACAAACAAACAAAAAAAAAACCCACCCCAAACCCCAGCAAATAAACAAAACCAAACAAACAAAAAAAAAGGAAAGTAACTTAACTAGTTTCACTGGAGATCCTCTACAGTTGTACTGCTTTAACTGTATTCTGGGAAACAGAATAAATCTGGAAGCAGAAGCACTGTTTGAAGACAATTATTGAATAATTGAATCTGTCATGTTTAAATTTAACTATTTTCTTAAGAAACCATCAAATTCCAATTGAAAATTGCATAATTTGTGTATTATGAATATTTCATAGTTAGCAATCTGAATTATCTTTCTCATAGGTGTTGCCTTATAATATCAGTAATCATCAAGCGAAAAAAATACAGAAATCACAGTCTTCCTAGAGCTACCTTGTTTTTCAAAAATATCACTGTTCTAGTACTTTTTTAAAATATTTCAATAAACTTAATTTATATAGATCAAAATCTAGAATTGCTATGGAGTTATATTTTTATTTGTATAGCTCTCATCACTCTTTGTTTTGTCAGAACTTAACAGCTCTTTCTTTTTTGGCAGAGTGTTTTCAAGTTCTGATAATAACTGATAGAGCATACAGTCTAATTTTGAAAAGAAAGACCAGAACAATATGACTGCTGGAAGCATTATAACGCTTAAAGGAGAAGTTGGGCTAATGCAGTTTAGCTATAGCATTATCATCAGTGTTTCCTGTTTGTTTAAGTACAAAGGTGGACTCGTAAGTCCCTTTCTTAGGTTTTTGAACATAAAGAAGTCATCGCAGAATTTTCTTTACATTTTGGCTGATACAAAGTATACATGAGATAGGACCAAGGAGCTCTCATTTTGTCTTTGCTTATTTAGTTCTTTTACTGCAGTCTGACGAGTCATTCACCCTTCTATTTAAATAGGAAGGAAAATAAGAAGTATGAAAGCCAAAAAAAAAAATAATGCCAGGAGACAATCAGAACACTTAGAAACACTGCCTGCCTTCTTTCTTATGTAATAACAGTAAAAATCTGATTTAGTTGCTGTAGTTAGTGTTTGTTTCCTCCAAGTCTGATCAGCAGGATCTAGGTAATACCCTTGGCATTCACATTATTTCACAGGTGTTACAACTATTTACTCACTTGCATCTTACAGTTTCCTCTCTGAAGTTTCCAGATTGAAATAAGGGAGAAAATGCTTGAAAATACCTCTTGTGATCTCCTCAATACATAAAACCAAATGCGCTCTACAGAAACAAATGAAAACATAGTTCTGGTTATGTGATTTCTTCTGTATTCTTTAGCAGTGAACACACACATCTTCTTTTCCCCATTGCCAGGCTCCACATGCTTTTTTTTCTTAATTCCCTGACTAAAATGTAAAATTATGCCATTACATTTGTGATAGAATGTGTTCTTTTACAGCCATCTATGAGCAATCATGTGAAGCCTATAAGCACAGAGGGAATACTTCAGGCTTTTTCAATATTGATTCAGATGGAAGTGGCCCATTGGGACCGTTTCTTGTATACTGTAATATGACAGGTGAGGTGATAAACTTTCTTAACTCACAGCTGGGTCTGTATGCATGCTCATTATATTGAAACACAAGTTATCAAGTAATAAGCCATTGTACCTCATAAGTTTAATGTATACATACACAGCAAAATGAAGATGACTCTTTAGCTCAGAATACTGGGCAAAGAATTAGGCTGAGAAATTAGAATAATAACAGGATTCAGGCTGTGAATCTAACACAGCCTTTCTGTTGTGTTTTGCATAAGCGAGATGTGTTCCATATGGAGACAATGTCATAGTAGTCATTTTTGGGATGCAGCTTTGTTTTTGCTAAAGGTACAGCCTCTTGAGAACATTTAAGAAAATGAGAAATAAGCTATATTTTATGAGGAAAATACTGATTTTTCCAGGCAGCTTTCTGAAAAATTGTAATTCAGAACTGGCCATTGTTATGAGGAATATAGACATTAAGCTTAATTTTTCAAATTGCAAGTAAATATTTTGGAGAATGGAAATGCAATTAGTGGGACTCTCACAACCTCACTTTCAGGCACTGTGCCTCTTCTGCTGTTTGAATCACCATTCACATCACTAGAAGGTTTAGATATCAGAGGTTTTTGTCTGTATGCTTTATAATAAAATAGTTGTCTATGAATGCCTACTGGTATATGTTTTTTTAATGAATCTTACATTTAAATGGCTTTTTTAAATTATTATTTTATTTGTGCCTGTTTTCTTTTTGCTTAGCCTCTATTTGTTTGAATTTCTTTCCAGACATGATGATGGAAACACTTCATTGTATTATGTGACAAAAATATATTTTTACACAGTTATAACTGTTTGAAAAATTGCATGAATAAGTTATACTTGAATTTGATTTAGCTGCATCCTAAGTGTTAAGAGCTTGACTCTGAAACGTCATCATAAGCTGGTGTTGATTTGTAAACAATTTGTAGTCACATTTATTTATTGAGAAATTGACAGAACCTTGGCTGCCAGTGGCACTGTCTGATTTTCACAATGATCTAAAGAATACTTATTATAATACAGCGTGTGCGATTTAACTACTCTTATCATGTCAGGTCCTGACTTTGACTTCTATATTTGACTGTGCTAGCTCATGGTGGGTATACTTCTGTCCTGGGTTCAGCAGTAGCAGTAATTTTTCTTCTTCTTAGTAGCTGGTGCAGTGCTGTGGTTTTGACTTTCAGTGTGGGAACAGCGCTGATAACAGCGATGTTTTTAGTTGTTGCTCAGTAATGTTTAGTCTGACCAAGGACTTTCTGAGTCTCATGCTCTGCCAGGGAGGAGGGGAAGCCGTTTGGAAGCAGAGACAGGACACTTGACACCCAAACTAGCCAAAGAGGTATTCCATACCACAGCACGTCATGCCCACTATATAAACTGGGGGAGTTACCCAGAAGGGCTAGATCACTGCTTGGGTCAAGCAGGGTATCGATCGGCAGTTGAGCAGTTGTATTTGCTTCCCTTGTTATATCCGTTATCATCATGATTATTATTGGTGGTAGCAGCAGTGGTTTGTGTTATACCTTGGTTACTGGACTGTTCCTATCTCAACCCATGGGAGTTACCTTCTTACAATTTTCCTCCCTATCTCTCCGGGAGTGGTGGGAGGATGGCACGGGGGGCACGGGGGGGAGTGGGTGAGCTGTGTGGCTGACTGGGCTTAAACCACGACAACTTCAAATTGGCACATGCCCCTAAGAAGAAATATGCTAGTGCCCTATGAGACTAAAAGAGACCAAAGAATCACAGCAGAAAGATGACTTTGGGGTTTTTGTTGTTTTGGGGTTTTGTTTGTTTGCTTATTGTTCTGTTTTGTTTTTTTTAAGTGGGTATAACCCTCCAGTACAGTGTAGTATCTGATTTATCCTTTTGTGTCCATGAACAGTTGTTACTGTTTTCCTCAGTCATTCCTTATTTACCACATTAAGCAAACCTCATTGATCAGTTCTTCATCTTTAGATACAGCCCTACAGGATGAATCTCCTATATTTGTTTTTTTCCCAGTTTCATCATGACTAGTACTCCCTTTTCCTACCAGAGGCAGGGAAGGCAGATGCCCACATTTCTTACAGCACTGACTTATCTTTGACATTCATGGGGCTCTATTTTCATACAGCTGGGAGGGAGGTGCCTTTCCCTGGTTGTATACTTGGAAGTCATTTTCAGAATAAAAAGACTACAGTTCACACTGCCAGCTAAGAAAACCAAATTCTGCAGTGACCTTTTTTTTTCTTTTGTAAGTTTGAGAGTGTGATAATAAGCCTGATAGCTGAATTGTTTGTCTAAATTTTTCTGCCAGCATAGCCTTTGGATATATTTGTGTCTGTGCGTATGTGCTTGTACAAAAAAAATATATATAAGCTTGACATCTGCTTTTTGACATGGGTGTGTTTTTAATAAATTTTTATAATTTGACCAAAAGCTAGTAGTAATAATAATATAATTTAAAAGTTATACTAATATAATAATAATAATAAGTAATGCAGCATTTGTTGAATAGTCATCTCACCTTGATATTTCGTTTAGATTTCCTGATGAATACTTGTCCTTTAAGTGGCCATGAGTTATTTCCTCTCTCTAAATAATATTATAGTATCATAGAATCATAGAACAGAATCATAGAATAGTTAGGGTTGGAAAGGACCTTAAGATCATCAAGTTCCAACCCCCCTGCCATGGGCAGGAACACCTTGCTCTAAACCATATTACCCAAGGCCTTGTCCAACCTAGCCTTCAACACTGCCAGGGAACCACTCACGACCTCCCTGGACAACCTATTCCAGTACCTCACCACCCTAACAGGAAAGAATTTCCTCCTTATATCCAATCTAAACCTCCCCTGTTTAAGTTTCAACCCATTACCCCTTGTCCTACCACTACAGTCCCTAATGAAGAGTCCATCCCCAGCATCCCTATATGCCCCCTTCAGATACTGGAAGGCTGCTCTGAGGTCTCCACGCAGCCTTCTCTTCTGCAGGCTGAACAGACCCAACTTTCTCAGCCGATCTTCATATGGGAGGTGCTCCAGTCCCCTAATCATTCTCGTGGCCCTTCTCTGGACTTGTTCCAACAGATCCATGTCCTTTTTATGTTGAGGACACCAGAACTGTACACAATACTCCAAGTGAGGTCTCACGAGAGCAGAATAAAAGGGCAGAACCACCTCCTTCGACCTGCTGGTCATGCTTCTTTGGATGCAGCCCAGGATACGGTTGGCTTTCTGCCCTGCAAGCGCACACTGCCGGCTCATGTTCATTTTCTCATCGACCAGCACCCCGAAGTCCTTCTCCGCAGGGCTGCTCTGAATCTCTTCTCTGCCCAACCTGTAGCTGTGCCTGGGATTGCTCCGACCCAGGTGTAGGACCTTGCACTTGGCATGGTTAAACCTCATGAGGTTGGCATCAGCCCACCTCACAAGCGTGTCAAGGTCCCTCTGGATGGCATTCCTTCCCTCCAGCGTATCAACCGAACCACACAGCTTGGTGTCATCGGCAAACTTGCTGAGGGCGCACTCAATCCCACTGTCCATGTCAGCGACAAAGATGTTAAACAAGACCGGTCCCAACACTGATCCCTGAGGGACACCACTCGTTACTGGTCTCCAGCCGGACATTGAGCCATTGACCACAACTCTTTGTGTGCGGCCATCCAGCCAGTTCTTTATCCACCGAGTGGTCCATTCATCAAATTGATGTCTCTCCAATTTAGAGACAAGAATGTCGTGTGGGACAGTATTGAACGCTTTACACAAGTCCAGGTAGATGACATCAACTGCTTTACCACTGTCCATCAGTTCTGTAGCCCCATCATAGAAGGCCACCAAATTGGTCAGGCAGGATTTCCCCTTGGTGAAGCCATGCTGGCTGTCACCAAGCACCTTGTTGTTTTTCATGTGCCTTAGCATGCCTTCCAGGAGAATCTGCTCCAAGATTTTGCCAGGCACAGAGGTGAGACTGACTGGTCTGTAATTCCTGGGTCATCCATTTTCCCCTTCTTGAAAATGGGGGTTATATTTCCCTTTTTCCAGTCGTTGGGAACTTCACCTGACTGCCATGATTTTTCAAATATGATGGCCAGCAGCTTAGCAACTTCATTTGCCAGCTCCTTCAGGACCTGTGGATGGATTTCATCAGGACCCATGGACTTGTGCACATTCAGATTTTTAAGATGGTCTCAAACCAATTCCTCTCCTACAGTGGGCCCAAGGTCTCCATTCTCACAGTCCCTGCATCTGCCTTCCAAGACTTGGGTGGTGCGGTCAGAGCCTTTGCTAGAGAAGACATGTGTAGCCTGTAGGAAGCTAATGGAGTAAAATAAAATACAACTCTGTTAAAGAGTTTGAAATACTGCTTTTAGAACATAAATATTATCATAAACACTACAAGTTAGAAAAAAATAGTATTTCTTATATGTACTCACATTGGCCATTAAGATACAAGAATACAGCAAAGATGAATCTAAACTTGCCTGACCCAGACTGGCTTCAGCCAGGAGCCTGCTCACCCCTACCTTGAAGTATATTCTAGACATGTGAGTCAGATTGTTATAGGCTTTGTGACTGGAAGCTGAAACAGAATAAGCTCAGTGCTACCCTGTTCATAGATAAGGAGGTACGGTAAATGTGTAAAACAGGAAAATCACATGAGCCTTTATCAACTACACATATTTGGGGCAATTTATATTTCAAAAAACATGAAGGGGGTAATCTCTGTACTACTAAGCAGAGCATCTGATTGTCATAGTTTAAAACTAGCCAGGAACTAAGTACCGCACAGCAATTTGCTTACCCCACCACTCCTTTCTCCATCCTTGAGGAGGATGGGGAAGAGAATCGAGACAGCATAAAACTCACAGACTGAGATAAGAACACTTTAGTAACTAAAGTAAAATATGTTAACAATAATAATAATAATAATAACAATGATAAGGGAAATAAGAAGGAGAGAGAATATAAAAAGGGGAAAGGAAAAAAACAACAAAACACCACCAATAAACAGAAGTGATGCGCAATGCAATTGCTTACCGTCCACTGACCAATACCCAGCCCAGCCTGAGCAGTGATCCATCCCTTCTGGATACCACCCCCCAGTTTATATACTGGGGACGTCGTGCTGTGTTACGGAATATCCCTTTGACTAGTTCAGGTCAGGTGTCCTGTCTCTGTTTCCAACTCCTTACTGGAAGAGAGCAAGAGACTGAAATCTAGATCAGGGTGAGTACTGCTGAGGAACAACTAAAACATTGGTGTGTTATCAACAATATTCTGAAACTAAAGCCAAAACACAGCACTGTGCCAGCTGCCAGGAACAAAATTATTCCAGCTGAAACCAGGACACCAATGTTAACATTTCCTTGTACGCGAAGAATAAGAAAGAGTAAGCAATGCATTCATGTGTTATTGCACCAGCAAATTTTATCCTTCCTGTGACTCACTCTACAGAAAAATTAGTTTTCTAGTCTTAAAGTAAATATACAGTAATTAGTCTATTATCTCTAGTAGCTTTTAAAGTAATGCTTTCATATAAATTTTGTTATGCCAAGTTTAGTTCTTGATCTGTGCTGTTTTGAGTTGTAGTAGGTTTTAAAAATTAAAAATGCATTTCATCATTGCTGTACAAGGGTAAAAAAGGACTTCTAATTAAAAAATACCAAGATAATTTTAAAGCTATTTAACTGCTTTGTTCCTTAGTGTAACCAGCACGGCTCCAAGCTGGGCAAAGTCTGTTTCACAGCAGACTGCACATTTTAGCACATACCTTTTATAAACAGACAATGTATTGTTTATTGATCAACCAGTTGAATTATATGTATGTTTATATACAAGCATTTTCTGCTCTTTTATTACAAAATCATTACCTTGGAACATATTTTTCTAAAAATAATATTTGGAGTACTGAATATTTACTAGTCATTTGTGGGAAAAGCAATCTTGCAGACACAGTTTAATTGCTTCTGGAATAAATATTTTGGAAATATTTTGCATGCTGCAATTTATACGAATCATAGTCTGTCTACACAATGCAATGAAATACACAGCTGACTTACCCAGCCGTATCTGAGTCAAAAGTTTACTGAAAAGCAGTATGTGATTTTTAGGGAAATGCAGCTCTCAGTTCTGAACTGTTATTCACCATAGAATCATAGAATCATAGAATAGTTAGGGTTGGAAAGGACCTCAAGATTATCAAGCTCCCACCCCCCTGCCATGGGCAGGGACACCTTGCTCTAAACCTTATTACCCAAGGCCTCATCCAACCTGGCCTTGAACACTGCCAGGGATGAAGCATTCACAGCCTCCCTGGACAACCTATTCCAGTGCCTCACCACCCTAACAGGAAAGAATTTCCTCCTTATATCCAATCTAAACTTCCCCTGTTTAAGTTTCAACCCATTACCCCTTGTCCTATCGCTACAGTCCCTAATGAAGAGTCCATCCCCAGCATTCCTATATGCCCCCTTCAGATACTGGAAGGCTGCTCTGAGGTCTCCACGCAGCCTTCTCTTCTCCAGGCTGAACAGTCCCAACTTTCTCAGCCGATCTTCATGTCATAGGACCGAATCAAATAGCAATACGATGGTAGTTGCTACAAATTAATATTCAGTCAGATATTTGGAAAAAACTTTCTATTGACCTTTGGAAACTGTACTTCTTAATTCTTAACTGAATACAGGATTTTAACAGTACTTCACGTAATTACTACAATTTGATTTTAGATGGCTGGGATGACTCACCTTCATGTAATCTTGAGTTTTATAGTAAATACAGTATTTACAAGCTACTTTTGCTTCTTTGTATAATAGAAAAAGTATGTAGGACATTTTCTCAAACAGAATAAATTAATTTAAATTATAGTTGTAACTAGAATGGAGAATAAAAATTACTGTTATATTATTTTAAAAAGCAGGCAAAATAACAATAATAAGTATTATTTCCTTTTATTCTTTCACTGCAATTTATGAAGTAAACTATATCTTATTGTAGAGGCCATTATTTGGATGTTGTCACTTATGCTTTTTTAGTTCAATTATCATAACAAGCTGAATACCTGTTACAGTCATGGTATGATAATATACTGATTTACATCTCTGTTTGTATGCCCGAAAGCACTTTTCATGATCAAAGAAGTCACCTTAAAGTTTGGTTGAATTCATCATCCATTTGCTTTCCATTAGCAACTTATGCAACTACTTCTCATTCCTTATTGCTTATTACATGTGTTTTGAAAGATGCAACATGGACAATTATGCAGCATAACAACACCAACCTAACCAGAGTGAAAAGTGCTAATCGAGAGAACCCCCACACTGTGTTTTTCAAGTACTCTGCCAGCCTAGACCAGCTTCAGGCTACAATTAACCATGCAGAGCACTGCGAACAGGAGCTTGCTTACCACTGCAAAAAGTCAAGACTTTTAGATAAGCAAGGTAAGTAAGGCAAACAAATCTTATTATGTTGTATAATACCTTTCATTTTTCTGGCTACTATAGGTATTTTTTCTGTCAAGGTCATAGTATTTTGCTACTACAGAACTTGAGCTACTTCATATATATAGTATTCCTATTTCTGTAAGTTACCAAGAGATATTTGAACCAGAAAAACACAAATGACAGTTTATAATGATCTTCATTCATAGAATTAAGTGCTCTCAAAGTTAATTTCTCTCATAAATATTTTAAATTAAGAGAGATTATTATTAACAGAGCTCTTGTTGGGCTGCCTTCCAGGGATTTTTAAACATTAATGAAGGAATTATTGAGGAAATATCTCCTTAACACAAACTAGAGCATAGATATCAGAAGTTTATTGCTGAATGGTTTTGTACATTTAAACATAATGGGAGTGCTTGACAAAAAGCACTGGTAACAAAAAATTTCCACTGCCCAGCACAGGCATCCATTAAAAAAAAAAAAAAAAAAAAAAGTTAAAATGTGGATTATTGACAAAAGTATATATTTTTTTAAGAGAAAAATGAATGGAGACTCTAACTTAAAGAACAATAAAGTTTATGCAATGGACTTAAATCTTAACTCTCACTGACACAGAGCTACTGTTAATAGGATTTACCATTAAAATTCCTTGTAAATAGTCCAAATAATGAGGAAGAAAAATACCTCATTGTTTACTGTCTTTTGAAAACTATGTAAAATATTTTGACTTCACCACCAGAAACTCTGAAGCTGCTCAAATTGATTTAATGGCATCCTTTCCTACTCAGCATAAAGCAGGTCTCTGACTGCAGCAGTCTCTGGTTCTGTCTCTAAAGTCTTGCAGTATGTACTCTTTCTCCTTAATAATGTAATAGATAGCACTGGACTTCTTGGACTGGAATTTACTTCTGTCAGAATTATCTGCTCAAAAACATCTCTACAGCATAAAAGTTGAACTTACACCTTACAATGTCCCACTGAGTGTCCTTTTTCGTATGGATTCCAAACTAAATTTATGGTTAGATGTTCAAAAGTCTGGTTTACACCAAGCAAAGGGTTTCAAGATTCCTGCTGATACTAGACATTACATATCTTTTGGCTGTTAGCTGTCACACAGGCTAAGTGGAAGCCGCCCAAAAATAAACCCCAGTTTCTCAACTCACCAGTTTCAGTTGACTGATCAGACTGGAAACAACGAAAACATTTAGGCTGGAGAAGACAGGAGCGGAGGGAAAGGCCCAGGCAAGCAGGACTTTTATTTTTTTCCCTGTAATCCAATGAGATTGCAGAGAATGGACTTAGAGTCCATTAGGTCAATTGTGCTGAGACATCTAAAATTTAGAGGTTTCAATGGTAGAAGTGAATAGAAGTTATAGGCATGGAAAAATTATTTGTGAGTTTTATAGATTTTCTAAAATCCTTATTTGTTTAAACACTACCAAAGACTGTACTGAATGCAGCTTGCCACTGCTTTAAAGAATGGCCTTTAGTCTGTTCTGAAAGAACTCTGAGGTGACAGAAAGCTAGGATCGAGTGATGGTCAGTCCTGGTTTCTGCAGGAAGGCCACTTAGAACAGTCAAAGCTGAGTTTTGTGATTTAGGGATGAAATAACACTTATTAAGGAGAGTTAGGGTTTAAGTTTCCCTGTTTGAAAGCAGCCAGAACCACACCTTAAAACTGTTTAGAGGATGTTTTAACTTTGCGTTATATTTTGTAACATTCTTAATTAAATCACTTCTTTTAAATCTAACTCAGATTTTTACATTCTGGGAATTATATCTGACATTTTTTAGTCCAAAAATAGTGACCATGGTGGACAACTTACTAAGGATAGATCCTTTTTGATCTGTTCACTTAGAGTAACAGTGAACCAGTGAAGTTCGTGGGAGAACAAGCAGATGTCTCTTTGTAGATATAGACTGCTCTGTTATTTTGAAAGGCTAGGTCTCACCTACAGGGAGAAAGAAAAAAGTGGGTGTTTTTTTTCAAAATATATATGTTAATACTATTTTTCAGGGAGCTCAGTGTTCAGTGTGCTTAGAGTATCCACTGAAACAGATGTTGTTTTCAACATCTCAGTTAATATCAGCAGCAAACAACATGAGTCTGCAGAGTCTTAGAATCACAGAGACACAGATCACTGAGTAGCCAAGGCTGGAAGAGACGTCCAGAGGTCACCAGGTCCAGTGCCTCTACTCAAACATGGCAACCTGGAATTTGTCCAGGACCATGTCCAGACCACTTTTAATGTCTTCAGGGATGGACAAATCCACAATCTCTCTGAGCAACCTGTGCCAGTGATCAGTCACCCTAACGGTGCAGATATTTTTTCCTGATGCTCAGGAAGAGCATCCCATGTATCAGTTTTTACATCCTCCCTTCCATTTATAAGATCCCCTAAACCTGTTTTCTAGGCTGAACAGTTCATGCTTTCCAAGCCTTTCCTCATAGGAGAGATGCTTCAGTCTTTTAATTATTTCTGTGGCAATTTGTTGGCCTGTCTCTGGTATTTCCATTTCTTTTATAAAGGGGACCCCAGAGCTGGACAAAATTCTCCATGTGTGCCCTTCTTCATGTGTGGTTTCATCTGTGCTGAAGAGGGGAGTAATGACCTCCTCCTACCTGCTGGCAACATCTCAACCTCCTAATTCAGTTCAGAATAACAATAGCCTTCTTTGCAGCAAGGGCACATTGACAGCTCAAGTTCAACCTTGTGCCCTTCAAGACCCCCAGGCCCTCTTCAGACAAAATGCTTTCCATTTGGGTGGCCCACAGCATATATTGCTGCCTGTGGCAGTTCCTCCTCAGGTGCAGAACTTTGCAATTCCCCTTGAACTTCATGAGGTTTCTGTCAGCAAGTTCTTTAGCCTGTCAAAGTCCCTTTTGTAGCTAAATAAGACCTGAGCAATCACTTTAAAATTATGTAGGCCAGATATTTAGCTCACTGTTAAGCAGAGCTCTTTACAGAATTAGCTGCATCAGTGCTGCTTTCTAAATGACATATCCACAGTCTTAGAAGCAGTCAAGCAATCTACTGTTAAGTAAAACTGGCAATGTCTAGGTAAGCCCTATTTAAAACTGGGATGCATCTAAACTGATAACAGTTTGTTGTGAATAGTTTAGTCTGGCAAATACATTTCTTCTTTGAATACAATGAAATATAAGTTGAGGCTTACATTTTAAATTGGTTTCTGAGGCTGTGAGAGTAAGTTTTTCAAATATCCTCCAATTTATCATCTTTTTCTTTCAAAAATAAACATTTAAAAGTTGCTGATACCATAGAAAAGGAAAATTCTAGTATCTTTTGAAAATCATAAGTTCAGGCAACTCCATGAAATACATCTTTTATGTCCTGGATATCAGAGGGCTTGGGAAAAAAAGGGTGAATTTGGCATCATCAGTTGTTTTCATGACTTTTTTCTTCAAGATATATCTTTCACCTGAAGAGCATAAAGATAAGACAAAACATACTCCTCTGAAGAGCAGCAATTTTGGATTTGAAGCTGTTACCAAAAAATATAGTTCTATCTTTTTGAGAGCTTTGGAAATAGATTTATTACCTATTTTTATGTGAAACATGTAAATTTCAGCCTGCTTTGGCAAGTATGCATTCTAACTTTTCATATCTCAATAGAACCATAAAGTTCAAAGTTTTACTAAAATTTTTTGTGAGGAAACGGCAATTGTAGATGTGAATTATAATTCAATTTTATAGGATGTTCATCCTATTTAAAAGAGCTCAGAAAGCTAGATAAGTATTCTGTTTCGAATAGAAATGCTTTTAAAAATTGAAGTGAAGTTTAGGAAGGTAAAGTGATCTAATTTGAAATTTTCCCTTGCTAAATTAGTTGCTATTTCATCTATTCATAGTGAAGACTGTGACGTTAGTCTTCACCAAGTTTTCCTGTTTAAGAACACATTTATGTATTTTCTTGCTGATTTTTATGCATGTTTCTTTGAATGATTTTATGGTCAGAATTACAAACCAAACAAAAAGCAGTCAATCCCACATAGGTGATAATTGAAGCATTACTTAGCATTGAAATGAAATTCAAATGACATTTTACTGAAATAAGTTTGTTCTGTTTCATTTATTATAAGCACAGTGAAATAGCAGAATTTGAAATGCAAATAGGTACATTATCAAATTGCCTACACAATTTAATCCCTCCAACTTCTGCTATCTATATCACTAGCTATGCTTGACAGGTACAAAATTTGGTGATGGTCATACAAAATAGTTTTTGGAACATGAAGTCATGAAGGAATTTTTAACTGACTTATTTTAAGAATACATTATATTCAATCATCTTGTATAGCATTTGCAAACAACATAATTAAAGAAGTCACCTGTTAATACATTTATGTGATCATTATGGAGAAATCTCCAAACATTTTAATAAGAAGCTTCATTTTCCTTAGGCAATATTTTCTGCCAAAGCAAGGATAACAATCTGGGCTAATCAGTATGAATTTGCAGCATTTCAGTAAATACTCTCTCTTCACCCAGCTATATGAATAACTGAGACCATTTTTTAAAGATACCCAAATGTCCCTAGTGAAAGACTGGGAATATTAATTCTAAGTACAGTATAAGCCTAAGGTATGTTGTTGAAACAGCAGAAATACTCTGCTTTTTTACAGTCTTAGATGTTGGAAGTTTTTTAAAGTGTTGTCTGATAAATTATTTATAAACTGTCTCTAGGTTTTCTTCCTCCTGTGATGGCTTGCAAACACAAACACTGATATTGGACGTTGATGCCATTATGCAAGTTTGACTTTTCCAGAAACTGCTCATACTGTTTTTTGGCCTGCTGTGCTGACAGTTGTGTGGTAATGAATGCAGTCAATGTGTTTACAATCTGAGAGATCGTCAGTGTAACAGAGGTCTTTTCTAACAGTGAGGTTTAATAAACAGTGGCAGTTATAAGTCAAGCTTCTTCATGGGGGCCTACTGCAGAATACTTGCAGGTCCACCAACAGCAAAAAGAAGTGCATCTATAAGAAACTCAGTAATTTATCAGTACTTGATTTCTTCTAAGGCTTTGACGTTCAAGCATTGCATCTGTCACCCTTCTTCCTTCTCATTTGAGATGGTTTATCTTTATGCTTTGTATCTTTTAGCTATTATCTGTTCAGGATATATTTCCTGCTGCTGTGCTTGCTTGGCAACAACTTTAAGCTTAATCTGCAATATTGTAACATTAAGAAAACATCCAGTTTTATCATCTTGCTACAAATAATGCTGACTGGATGCACCACACAGAGATGTAATAGTCCTGGGAAACCTCACTTCTGCTCACCAGATAAATCATCTTATGGGAGCGCCATTAACATGATTTCTGCTGCAAAGTATATAAATTCTGAATCTGTTGCCTGTGACCAAACAGCTGTCTTTGGGCATTTCTGATTAACACCACTGTTCAGCTTCTTCACATTTGTCACAGATACAGGTAGTAGTACTCTTGGTAGCGGGATGAGACAATTTCTGCACAGCTTTTCTGTCACTCTTCTCATTTTGTTGCTGGTAGTTCCATGATCTGAAATTGATATTTACTGGGGAATATACTACCCTGATTCTTAGGGTGATGGCATCTCCTCTTTCATGGACCATTTTAAAATGAATTATATTAATGCACTGCTTAAGATAAATGATTCTAATATCATGGCTGGCTGAGCTAAGGACTGTGAGTTCTCTTTTCCACTAATGCAAGCAAAAACCTGTGACAACCATTTAATACCTGATAATGAAGTATTAAACTGAATAATCATTTATCAAGCGTAGTAATTTTTTTTCCAATTGTTGTTTAAAGTTTTTATATTTAAGGGGTGATTTTTATCTGCTTAACCTCTCAGAAACTTGCTTGGATGAGAAAAGCTGGAAGAAGTAAGAGACAAGACTAGTTACTGATTTTCTCTAACCTGTCTTCTAGGTGGAATGCCACTGAGCTGGTGGATTGGAAGAACCAATGAAACACAGAGTTACTGGGGAGGATCCTTGCCAGCTGTGAGAAAGTGTGCTTGTGGATTAGAGGGAAACTGTATTGATTCACAGCATTACTGCAACTGTGATGCAGACAGAGATGAATGGTGACTTTTTACTGTTGTTTATTCACAGTATTTTCCCTGGAAAGTAAATAAAGAAAATATACAGGCCTTAGCACATTTAGAACACCAAGGCTAATGTATATTTAAAATACTATACTGTCACCTGTTTCTTTGGTATAGAACACAGACCTTAAAGGTTTTCCAGCCTAGCTGATTCTAGGATTATATATGCATTTAAGTATTATTGCTAATTCTTTTGCTATCAATTCTGGGAAGGGCTTACTTTCATACAGATACTTTCTAGTTTTTCAATATATCGCATGATATATATGAAGACGTTAGCTCTTGCCTTTAATACAGCTTCAGTTATTAGTTTTAGAATACTGAAAATAAAGAAGAAATAAAGTACATTTTCATGTAATTTTTAATTACACTTTTTACGTTTAGACTTTTTACTTCTTTTGTGTCATCTATGACTTAGGTAATTAAAATTGGACACCCTTGCTCTCAGCAAAGGAAAGAAATGTTATGGAATCCTGCCTTAAGGGGATAGAAGGATTTCTAAAATTTAGATCTTCCACTTGTACTTGAAATTCTCTGACATTATTTATGAACCCATTAGAATAAGTACTGTAAGAGATGAGTTCCTGTTACAATATCAAATCTGATCCTGACTTTTCAATTAGATGGATCAAATACAACTTTCTCAGCAATAGCTCCAGTAAAGTACAGGAGTCTATAGAGAGGAAAGGAACTTCCAAATGAAAGCTTTTGTACTCAAGAAACTTTTAAGTTTTTAAACTTGTAAAGCATATTTATATAAATCAGATTCAGATAGTACATTAATATAAGCATGTTAATTAATGTATCAACATCTGCTTTTGAAAAATAAAAAATGTAAGGAAGGTACTTAGGATCATATTCATATGTACAAAATGAAGCAATACATTATTGTCTCCTCAAGTTACATATCCTTCCTTTAAAGGAACTACTAGTGAATTTTTTTGGAAGACGCTTATTCTCTCATCATGATCAGGGAACACAGATACAGAAAAGAAAATACTAGCAAAGAGTTAGTCAAAGAACAATTCTTCACAAGCTTCAAAAGTTTCTGTAGGGAAAGAATTTGGATATGCAGTAAAACTCATGGAGTGATATCTGCTGTTCTCATTCCAATAAAGAAACAGAGAAGAGTGCGAATTTTCATATCATTGTGCTGTACAAAAATACAAACAATTTTTGATTCCCAAAAGGAAAACATGTTAAAAGATTAATTCATTTTAAGAGATTATTTTGAGTAGTTGCTAGTACATGTAATGCGTTCTTGCTCAGTTTTCTCATTCATTTAATCCATGCTCACATACATAGGTTAATTTATAATGGTAACATACTTGCAAATAAAGTAGATAGAGGAAGATATGCATGTCTTCTCTATAGACACTCTGACTAAGTGAAAACATTTTGATGATTGTGTTGCATTAAAAATAAACGATTTCCTTAAATTTTTGTATGTATTCACTTTTGACATTTTAATTTTCAGTTTAAGTAGTAACTTATCCGAGTAACTCCAATGTTATGGAGGCGTTGTTTACGCTTGTTTTGGTAGTTGTGTTTAATGTTACGTTTGGTTCCTTAGAGACTACTGGTTTGAATCAGTTGACTCAACACTTTACAAGGTGAAAAAAGCAGGTAGAATCAGTACTTGTTTCAGATGCTTTCAGAGCACAGAAACCCAGAGTTGCAGCATGGTTTTGAAAATCTGGTTATGATATTATATCATTTCATAGTTTGGACATAGATTTAGCTCTAAAATTCCTTGTTTGACTAATCAAACTTCTTTAAAACAAAAAAATGCAGTATTAAAAAAAAAATCTTGTCCTAAAGATCTTGTCCTAAAGATTCAAATCCTCTCTGCAGAAGAGGCAAGCTAGTTATTAGTTTCCATTTATTTGCAGCATAGTTTTACTATCTATTTTCAGTGTTTTGAGGGATTTTTTTTCAGTTTTAAATTAGAAATCTGCAATATCTCATGTTTTGCATTTCTCACTTAAGAAAAAAAAATGTTTCATGGAAAAAAAATGTGCACTTTTTTTTCACTGTGCTCCAAGAGACATAAACAGAAATTGTAAGCAGCAGAATCATGGTAATGTTAGCAAAAGAAGGAAGGATGGGGTGAGGGGAAATCCCTAATTTCATTCAGCATAAGGATGGAATCTCTTCATGTTGTCTCAGTCCTCATGTACAATATACTGAGAAAGGGGATTGCTAAGCCTAGCCTACATTCCCAGAGAAACACAGTGGCTTGCTTGATGAGTTGTGTGTCTTGCGTTTAATCTCTGAGCAGTGTGAGTTCCAGGTTGACTCCCTCTCTGAGTTTGTTCTGTTGTTGCTTTGCCCATTAAAAGGAAGATTCAACTATAAATATATTGAATGGACAAATTTAATTTTCCAGAATGATCCTGAGTGATTGAATATTTTCAGGCCTTCAGGAGAAGCAATTTTAGGGCTAAAACTGGTGCATATGAAATTTTCACATTCTGTTTTGACAGTAAGTTGTCAGAGATTTTGAACAAGGAATTTGATCTAAAATTACAAGTACTGTATGTGTGCTCTGAGTGCTAGGTTGTGTATTGCCTTTCATGATAGTTACATATTTATAGCATATGCTGCTTTTCCTGTACACTAGACATGGCTTTGTAATTTTGGGGTTTTTTTTAAGTTTTCTCAAAAGGAAAAAAGAAAAAAAGAAACCAAACCCCAAACTTAGACTTACTTAAAAGTTGTAGTAAGCCATTTACTATTCCATAATGAAGAGAAAGCCAATTATAGATAGTATGTCCTCAGCAACATAAAATCACTGACACAAGTAAATGCATTAGCTTGAGCAGCCAGTCAGGTACCCGTTTATGTCAGAAAGAGTTCTCCTATGGTTATGCAGACAAGTGCAACCAAAAATCTGTCCACTTACCATTAATTTGTTTCAGTCCTGTCAAATGAGCACAATATCAATACCAAAGCATAGGTCTGTGTTCACAGTTTTTTGTATTATCTACAGAGTTATGCAACCCTTTAGTCAGAATTTGGTTCTTTCCTTTTCCCCAGCAATGTGTTAACAATAATGACATTTGTCAGAAACATTTAGGAGACATCTTTCTTTTTACTTTTTCAGGACTAATGATACTGGATTCCTTTCCTACAAAGATCATCTACCAGTGACTGAAATTGTGATCACAGATACTGACAGACCAAATTCTGAAGCAGCTTACAAACTAGGGCCTTTGCTTTGCCGTGGTGACAGTAAGTAACAGCTGCAGAGTTTTGTTAAGCAAAAACTGATTTTGATTGCAGTAATTGTAAGTGTTGTTTGAAAAGCAGCCTCAGATACACTTTTGTAAGTATTTCATCCTTTTCCTTTAGTAGTTATAAATGAAAAAGCCAAAATGACATGGTCTAGTGCAAACTAGAGCAGAATTGTGGAGATACATTGTCAATGATAAATACATTAAAGACAGAAATTGTATAGTGTTCAAACAGATACTTTGAGTACAGTGTATTTATACAATTTGAATTAAGTTATCAATAAAACATGACATGAAGACGAATTCATAACTGCTTATCATATATTGAGAACATACCCTTCACTAGATACGCATGCTTCCATAACCAAACCTTATACATATTAACTCCTCTGAGTGTTTGCGAACTGTGAAAACCATACTACAGGAGATTAATCCAACTATACTGTAGGAGATGAGTCCAGTATATGAAATACCTATGAGCAAAGTTTCAACTCCACACAAGAATTTAAAATTTAGGAAGTTATACAGTAATTCAGAACATAACGCTTATACGTCCTATATGAAGTAACCAGGAAAATATTTGTGAAGAAATTGCTTAAAGATAATGAGACAAGTGGAGCAAAACTGGTACCTTAGTGAATATTTGTAAAGACATTTCTGATTTCATTATTTGTCAACAAAGGAAACAGATTTTGGTTTATGTTCAATAGTAAATTAGTGCACAAAATTCAATGACTGCTGTAGTATCTATTTTTATTCATAATGTGATTTTTCTCCATAATAATATTATGTGTTTGATTTTCAAATTTCTTCAGCCCTTATGAATAACAGGAAATTAATTCCAGTAAAAAGTACTATCTGTACTTGTAGGTTCACTCGGGAGACTGCATAGATAAATAAATACAAATTAGCATGTATTTATTTTTATGCCATCTCTGCTTTCATTCCTGTGGCTTTTCAGGGAAATTTATAGGTGGAAGATTTGTTAACAGATGTGTCTTACAGCAGTGCATTCTAATCTTTTTATGGAAATTTATAAGACATGAAAAACACCCTGTTAGGTGCTTCCTAATCACTTGTCTGACATCAGATTGTGAGCTCAACATCTATCCTACTTACCAAAGAACTGTTCAATCATGGTGTTATGATATAGGATTATGGTATAATTGAGAGTGAGAAGGAACTGATGAGGTTTCCTTCTTAAGCCAGGATCAGCCATGAGCTCAGACTAGGTCTCTCAGGGCTGTGTCAAATTGGAGCTTGAAGCCCACAAGGACGCAGCATACACTACATCTCCTGGCAGCCTGCTCAGCTTCTTGTCTGTTGCGGAAAATTTCTTTTACTTAGATCAAGCCTGAAATACTGTTGTTTCAACTTATACCCTTTTTTTTTTATACTCACATCTTGCACCAGTGCAAAGAGCATGACTCCATCTCTTTTATAATCTTACCTTTGGTCTGGGGGGCTGCTGTCATGTCCCCCACTAAGCTATCCCTCATCCAGGTTGAACCAGTCCAGGTGCCTCAGCCTGAAAGGCAAGAAAAGTGCTCCAGACCTGAACATCCTAGTGGTCTCTTTCATACTCACTCCTGTTTATCAATGGTTTTCCTGTACCGTAGGCCCCAAAATTGAAGGCAGTGTGTAAATTTTGTCTTCAAGTGTTGGGTAAAGGGGAATAGCCACCTCTCTCAACTGACTGACCATGCTCATACAGCCTATGATGCAGCAGGCCTCCACTGTGGCCAAGGGCAATAAAACCAGGGAAAATGACAGTGATGAAACAGAATTATTTGCAGGTTCTGTAGTACTAAGAAGTGGGAAAAATTTCCATCTCATTACTCACCAGGTTCCCAACTATAATTAATTACATAACCTGACCCCAATTATCACAAATCTTGAAATGTGGAAGCCAACTAGCTTCCCCGGGTGAATCATTAAAACATACAGACAGTTCTGACACCCATTGACCTCCCTGCCTTTATCTGATGTTTGCTTTTCCTGAGTAGATTGAATTGTAGCAAAATTTCACACTGATATTAAATGATCACTGTATTTCTAGACAAGCTGCAATAGAGAACTCTAAAGTATCATGAGTACAAACACAAGAACTGAGGCGGAATGTCAGAGACTAAGTTATAGAGTTGAACTTCAGAAAGATACAATTCGGACCTAAAATAATCTCCGTGAAAAGACATTGCAGAATATCACAGTTAATGGTAATAACAGAAAAAACTTTGAAAAGAATGTTCACTTTGATTTTTAAATAAAAACAGCAATAGTGCAATATTTCTCAGCTGTTTATATCATAAAGACAAAGATAGTAAGAGATGCCATGCTTTCAGGGAGGTAGGGACTAAAATTTGAGAGAAATTTCTGAAGGAAATATTAATGTAAAATCATAGAATTTTTGCATAAAGCCAAAGTGCAGGTTGTTGAGTAAAAATGTTGATTGTATGATGATACATAATACAATATAAAAATCTAAAGTATCATATAATCTGATGCATAAGTCATAACATATATCATATGTAGCGTATAATAAATTATATTCTATAATTACCACACTATATCATTCTACATAATTTATATTAAAATGATAGATAATATGGACTATATCATATGTAATGGATGATGCATAATACATATATTAAATTACATTAATAAACTTTACTATATACAACATAATTATATGTATTAAAGTAAATATTCTATCTTATAGTTTTAATCACTATACTGCAAATGACTGAGTGTACAACTTGCTGGCGTTTTTTTGCACGGATCTTTATGTATTAACAGTGGTTTTTATGAAGAAAATTAATGTTTCATTTTCCAGAAAATGTATAGTAGTTGTAGTAGTTTCTGAGCTCTACATGTTAAATTTCACAGTGGTTGAAACTGGTGAAGTCTCAACTGTCTTGTAAGATTGGCAGTAATATACTCATAGCACTTTGAAACTTCAGGAAAGAAGCAGTTGTTTATTAAGACTTCTTTCTCATCTGAGGTTGGAGACAACCATGAGGGCCTAATTCAATTCACTTTTAATGACATTTATTTTCTTTTGCACCTTTGGATAGGTGGAGGACACAAAAAAGATCTGGTAGAAAATAACCCATTTCTCATACGTGCTGTCAAACAAAAAGGTATCATTTTGGATTCACAAGTGTGATTTGAGAACTTTCCAGAGAGATTATTGCGTATTTCTGCTTTTCTCACTCTCTACAACTAAATTATACAATTCTACTTCCTAGAGTATATTCTTTTATTAAGCACTTTTTTTGTTCTTTCTGTAAGGCATAAGTTCTTCCGAACAGCTCACCGGCATACCATATGAAAAAGTATGGGAGAAGGTTTACTTGCATCTGTGGTACACTTGGACTTCACTAAATGATTTGAAATCAAAAGATCATAAATTCTAAATACATCAATAATGTAGCCCTTGTAGGTAATCCGTTTAGAGATTAAAATAATTGTTTATGCCTATAACAGAATCAAGCAGATGCATAAATATTTTTTTGAAGTGAATTCTCATAAACGACTGTTGGCTAAGTTTCAGAGTCAGAGTTACTTCATTCGATACTTCTAAGAAATCATGTATCGTTGTAGTCCAGGGGAAGTTGCCTGTACTTCATTGCACATTTTTTATTTTGACTCTTTTATTTAACATTGCATTTCTGTACTTATTTCTTTTTGTTAGGTTTGATGGATTGACTCACTTCAGTGAAGTGTTTTGTTAGAAAGGCTAACTATATATTTGCTGGAACAAATCAGGAAAGAGTAACCAAATAAAAGAAAAATAATAGCAAAAGCAGTACCAGTAGAGAGTTTTTTAAATGTATAAAGTTCCATCCAGTATGGATATGGACTCATTCAAGCAAGTCCACAGGAGGGCCATGAAGATGATCAGAGGACTGGAGCACCTCTTCTGTGAAGGCAGACTGATAGAATTGGGCTTTTTCAGCCTGGAAAAGAGAAGACTCCACAGGGACCTTATAGCAACCTTCCAGCAACCTAAAGAGGTCCTGCAAGACAGCTGGAGAGGGATTTTCATACAAGGGCATGTAGTGATAGGAAAAGGGTAGTGACCCTAAACTGAAAGAGGGGAGATTTAGGTTAGATATTAGGAAGGATTTCTTTACTGTGAGGGTTTTGAGGCAGTGGCATAGGTTGCTCCGGGAAATTGTGGCTGCCCCATCCCTGGAAGTATTTAAGGCCAGGTTGGATGGGGCTTGGAGCAACTTGGGCCTAGTTTAAGGTGTCCCTACCGATGGCAGGGGGGATGTAACTAGATGATCTTTAAGGTTCCTTCCAACCCAAGAAATTCTATGACTCTTATGATTCCATGGTAATAATAATTTTTCTCAGCATTTGTGGTAGTTAGCTATCTTTATTTCTAAGAGGCCAAGGTGAATGAAAGTAGAAACATTGTACAGGAATATGGCCATTTAGATAAAGTAGGCCGTACGGTTTGGTGACACTCGTCTCTACACATGTGAGTAGCACTCACCTATTTCTATAACATTTAAAATATATCACTGTATTTTCCTTTTCTGGAACAATACGATATTCTAATAAATTGTGTGCCAGCACTGCTGGTATCAGATTATAAAAATATATCTAAATACAGTGAAAGTTAAGAATAAAATTCACCTATAGAGCTGAATAGGGTAGCAGGTAAGACTTTGAAGTATAAGAGGACAAAAGAAATTTGGGAGGATGAATAGATATATCATGGTTTTCATTAAAAAAAAAAAAAAGAGGCATCTCTGTTATTTTTTATATTATTCAAGAAAAAAGCCACATGTTGATAAAGTGTGATAAAGAGCTTTACTTAGTATGAGTAGCTTTTTAGAAAAAACACACCATTCAAATTTTTTTTATTTTTTTCCTTGCAAGAATTGACTGAAAATACTCCAATTAATTACTATGAATTTCTAATACCTATTAGGACATACAGAAATATCTTAGAAAAAGATATAGCTTAGAAAAGCTAATGTGCCAAAATTATTTGTAATCAGCAGGTAATTATAATCTGTCAGTATCAGACTGGTTCTTGACCCAAAAGTAGAATTGATGGTACAGATCTTAATTGAATGAAAATGAATATAAGGATAGGACAATGCATTTTAAAGATAATATATCCTTCAACATGAGTTTATTTACAGTAAATTTTGCCACACTTTTGAGGAACTTCTGTAGTGGTAAAGGCGAACTGATGGGGTGGTATTAGAATCTAGTAAGACATTTGGAGGAGTGTCACATACTTGATTGAATAAAAAAAAACTAAAAATGGGGGGAGATCCACAAATTCAACTGCAAAATAATAGTACAAGCAGATAAATGTGAGCAGATAATCCATTCAATCTGAATTCCCAGTTTGACATTTAAATAAAAAAAATACTGTGAGCTTTCGGTATAATAATTTTAGCTTTGGATATAGCAATTTTTGCTTCCTCTTACTTAGCTATATAATTTTGATCTATTTTTGCTCTAACCTCAGTGTAATCAACATTATTTTGATCATTTTTACTATTTCCTCTATGATCAAGAAGTTTAATACAAGTCTGTTCTTAGTTTCACACTATATAAAAAGGATGTAAGATTTAAGGATTTAAAGAAGTTGAAATGCACTTTTTATTGAAAGTCTTTTAAGCTGAATATCTCCACTTAATTCAGGCAAAATCTGAAATTATATGCTCAACTTAAATGGAGTTCCACAGAGCAAGAACTTTCAAATAATGCTCTTGAAAGCAGGAGAGAAAGCCAGAAAAAGATCCAGTGGTCAGGATTTGAAGTTAGGCCAGTGGGTTAAGTGTATATGCAGACATAAATATGCATAAAAATAGACAGTAAGAGCATTTGTGAATTTTCCATAAATGAACAAATTTAAATTTAATTGATTGAATATTTGTTTTCTAGAATACATACTCTTTTACGAACATGAATTAAATCAGGGAATTTATGTACATTCTCTAGCATATCAAAGGTAAAATCAGATGATTGCAGTTTTCCCTTCTAGTCTTTTAATTTATGAATCTTATAATAAGCAAGGAAGCAGTGATATATGTGGGGCAGCTTGAACTCCACATCCTCAGAGGCAAACAGGTGCCAGCTGGTCAGACTTCATAATATTAGGAGCATAGCTTTTGAAGAAGTAATTTGTGCAGCTCAGTAATTTTGGACTGCTCTCTGCTGCACTCTAGGAAGGGAAATTTTTGTGTGTAGCAAAACTGACAGAAACTTTGGGAAAATATGGAAAGAAATAGATGTAACTAAAACATGTAATAGGTAATGATGATTTTGCTGCTTGGTTTTGCACAGGAATATAGTGAAGCACACACACAACATTGCATACCCCTCACACACCCCAAAACAAAACAAAATACCAAACCAACCAACCAAAACCATTAGGGTGCAAGTAACAGATGATCACATATCTTAAACACCAAATGGGTAGGAGCAGACGAAAGACAAAATCAAAGAGGGAAAATCATCATCTACTGTTACTTTAGATCAGATAACTCAGTAGAGTAGATCAGACAGGCTAATGGGATCTGCAATTTAGAATGAGCATGCTTTCTACAGTATTAACCTTCTACATTATTACTGCTGTGTATTTATAATCTGATCACAGTGACATTCTAGTGAAATTTAAAGATCCTGTCAATGTACCAGAGACCAGAAACTGTTCTTAGAAAGAAGATCACACTCTGCTGAAAGCTGTCTCGGTACCTTTAAGTGTTTCACAAAATCTCTCTAAAAGGGAGAATATGGAAAAGATGGAAGGTAAATTGAATGTTATCTTTACAAACACTGCAGTTGTTTTTAAAACACAACAAGCACCTCCAGATTAACATCAGTGTTCTTAGCTGTATCAGTCTGTAAAAGCTGTGTAGTATTTTATGTGTCATGTCAATTTGAGATTTTTTTGTTTGTTTGTTTAGAGAAAAGGGACACTAGCAAAAATATTACATACACAAAATATTTTTGGCAGCATAACTTTATTTTCTCCGCTTCAACATTCACTATCCATACCGGAGTTTCACACTGAAAGAGTGATGCTGCAACACTTAGACATATCAAAAAGAATTGATACAAGTACTAAATACATTTCAGTTTTGATTAAAAACTTGAAGACTGCTAAAATTTGAAATTGTAGAAAAGCAGTTGTTTTGAGAGTTACTTTTATTATGTTTGTAACGTCAAAATGGCTAATTATCTATCTTGTTCTCATTTGTCCCTCTTTCACTTTACAATTTTAAGTTGCTAAAACTAGCTGCTATATGCCAAAAATGAAAGTCATTTTTGCAATATAAATATGCTGCTGTTTTTTTTTTTTTAACAATGAGGATCCTTTTTTTTTTTTTTACTCATAGTAAGACTGGAGTTTTAAAAACAGATAAAATGCTACATATTATTTACTTATTAACTACATGGCGTTTGGCAGTCCCAGAAAAATAAATAAGAGACTGTGAGCTAGATACTGTAACTTGAAGGAATTATTTTCCCACCATGATTTATCCCTACATAGGTTACATTATAATATACTTTTGCTAGTTTGGTATTTAACCCTTTTAGAGGGTTAGATAGAATAGAGTAGCTTAACACTCATAAATCTCACAATTTTCAGAGCTGAGAAAAAGAAGAGCTAGATAAGACAGGAAATTAAGAGAGGAAGAATAAAACTTACTGTCCCTGCTCTCCCCCAGAGGTCATTCAAATGCTTCATTGAAGCTAATTGTATCATTACTCTATTGGACTGTTACTGCTGCTATTGTCTCTCTTCTAATTGCTAGCAATGTTTTACCAATTTTGTATAAATTACTAGTATTAAACTTCCCAGTATTAGAATTACTGGTAACAGCCAGCCCATTCTTTTTTAAATCACCATCGTATACTTGAGTTATAACTGTGGTGAATTTGCTCTATGGAAGCCATGACCTGAAACAGTTGAGGAACACGGGGTTAAAATTGATCTCAATATGTAAGGCTGCTACCTTCAGTTGATAGCATTTTGCTATCCTGATAGCTGGTCTAGCTTGTGATGTCTGGCAGTACTCCCAAATGGTGGGTGTCACAGCAAGGAATTACCAGAATATGCACGAACATGCAGCCAAGAGGCTTTTTCTAAGTGTGGTATCTGAACCCTGATTAAAACTCTGCTAAAAAGTCAGGAGGAATTACTGAATGGACTTTGATTTTACTTCAGTGGGCTGCAGACCAGGCCTTTATGTCACACTGTATCATAGATTTTGATTTTGCAGGTCAGAGAAAAACTTAAAAAAAAAAAAAAATAATTCTCCCCCACTAAAATCAGAGAGTGCCTAGAGCAGAAACCACAATTTTGTATAGTATTTAGGCCCAGATTACAGGATTATCAGGAGAATGTGCAATGGCCTTGTTCAATTAAGACAGGAAGGTACTGAACGCCTCATTTGATTTAGAAAGCAATATAGCTCAATACAAAAGTACAGATACATCTGTAAGAATTCAGCAATAATAAAAGGTACCTAGTTGAACACCATAAATTCAGATTGTGTTCTTATTAGAAGAGGGTGTTATTATAGATTTTCCATAAACTTTTTAATAATCAAGAATGAAATCTAACAAATTATGATTAAATGCCAGCTAAAAAATCAGACCAGGGAAATACCTGTTTGATCTTGTAACCTTTTTATAAGTAAAAATTATTTACATTGGATCTATCATGTAAGTAAGAACTCATATGAATTTCTGAGCTGCAGACAAGTAAAGCAGATTTTATTTCTTCCACAGTAATTACTAGGAGCTGTATCCCACCTCTTTGTGCTATCTAGGAAAACAATAACAAGACTCTTTTCCTTGTTATGTGAGAAATATACTGTCACAGTTACAGTGTATACTAGCTAATGGAGGTATAGGACTTCATTTAAAACTCCTATGTTTATTTCATAAAAGGATACATCATGACATAACTGGATTGTCCAGCTGAAATGCCAGGCATTTTATTTCCCATTGTTCTTTTGGTTGCCTGAACTGAGCAAAGTTATTATTCTTGCTGAATCATTTTTCTGTGTTTCCAGTAACTACCACTTTTTGGTTTATAAACTAAGTATGAGGCTTCTGTAGAAGTTAGACTCTCTGAACAGTGTAACCCCTTCCTACACCTGGGCATTTCCCTTTGATTAAATGATTATAAAACTTATCATGTAATCTTTCATTTTGATAACCAGGAACATTTTGGAATTCAGCATCCTTCAACACAGAGGCATCGTACCTGCACTTCCCCACCTTCCATGGAGAGCTCAGTGCAGATATCTCATTTTTCTTTAAAACTACCGCTTCCTCAGGAGTTTTTTTAGAAAACCTGGGAATTCAAGATTTCATAAGGATAGAGTTATACTGTAAGTAACACAATTATTACTATTACTATTGCTATTATTAGTAGTAGCACTGTTAATATAACTGACTTTTAGTAGAATTAATTTAAAGGGGGGATATTTAAAACTGGTCTCTAGCTTTATTACTTTTACTACTGCTACTGGAGCTTTATAATCACCCCAAAAATTCTGGCACTGAAACTAAACATTTATCTATTCAAAGATAATTTCTGCCCTAAAGAATTCTTAACCTAAGAGTACGGCAATTAGACCCTGAATGCTCAGACTATTCTTCCTTCCTTCCCTTACTCACTGCATCCCTGCCACCAAATTCTCTCCCTCTAGATTTTAAGGCCCAGCATTACACGTGGGTGGTTAAGTCAGTCACAACATCTAACTCATACCTTCTGTGGCACAATGTTCTAGCTTAGTCGCACTTTTTCATCTTTACTTTTTTTCTTGTTCTTTTCTTTGTACATGCCCAAATCTTTAGACTTTTACATATGAATAAATTCTTGTTGCACAAGAGAAAATTAAATGTCTCACTAAATTCAGTAAGAGGACTAACATAAAGCTTTATCGTAGTTGACTTGATGCTTTAGTACTATATTATTCATTATTAAAAGGGAGAATGTGTAAAAGGATGAAATAATAATAAAAAAAAAAGGATTAATTTGAATGCCACATAAATGAAAAAGTGCCTGTAAGAGTTCAGAACTCTTTTTAACTTGGGATTAGACAATTCCTTATTTTTTACAAATCACACTCAATTAATGTTCCAGTGAGGTGTAGAAATGAATATATATATATATATAATATCATATGAAGCAAAATAACCATAGAAAAGTTAATACGCCTTTATTAAAAAGTAAAATATTCTGCTTGCTTTGGGGTTTTTTGCTGATGCAAATACTTTAAGATTTTGAAACAAACTGGGAAATACCTACTGTGCTCTTCTGTAGCAGTTTAATGATAGAATATTGCATAATGGTTAATCAGTTTGGTTTGTGTTATCTTAAACTGTAATGCTTTATTTGAAAAATGCCCTGTTTGCAACAGTGGTTTTGCCATGTTTATTAAGAGTATGAGCTGCTTTCTGTTAAAGTTCTGAGAACAGGTGAAAGCACAGTAGCACTATAACCTCTGCGTAATGAAATACAGAAAATGTACTAGGTCAGCACTTAGGTGGAGAATCTCTGAACCAGTTATTACTTTCTTGCGTGATAAATGATTTTCCATTTTCAAAATAAACAGTTAAATTATGGAATCATTAAAGGAATGCTTCTGAGAAGTAAATTTATTCAGAAACTTGGCAGAAGACCACTACTCTTTCTTCAGAATAATAATATGCAAATAAACTCATGTCACTTGTACCATTCATTCATAAGCATCCAAACTACTATATACTTTTGGTTTTGCTATGACTTGTTACAAGTGAGGATGGGAGAAAGTGAAAGGCTGAACTGGTCTGTATTTTTAGCATTGAGAAAAACAAAGTTCATCTCATTATTGTATAGCGTGTAGAGATATTTGTTCCTTTTCAGAGACATCTTAATTAATTGAATTTAGAGGCATATAAATTTTTGTATGCCATGGGTAGGATTGTTTGTAGTGGACCCAGAGTTGCACGTGTTTGCGCTGAGTGTAATATTGTCAGAAATAAGCAATATAAGTTTCCATCACAAGTACCTTTTCCTTCTTCCTCCTCAAAAAGAAAAAAGGCGGGAAAAAATCCCCTTGAACATTTAATTTTGTATAGGGTTATTTAGATTTCACCATGATATAATCTTTTATAATAGTTGTGAATGTAAATCACCAGCCTACACTTGATATTCTATTAATAGTTCTTCGTAAATCAATGGTTAATGGAAATGTCAATGTTTAAGATAAGTAAGATAAGGATGTTAGAAATTATTTAAAATTCATTATGCCATTATTTGGCATTCCACACTTGTGAACACAATGATTCTTCTTAGCACTTTACTGATTGTTCTAAAGCTTTATATCTAATTATTTTCATTATGACATAATGATCTTTAGAGTTTTAAGTCTGACTTTGCCAAAGTCTTAATAAGAAATGCGAAGTTTAGTGTTGTTTTGTTTAGTGAAGTTATAAACACCACAGTGCGTTTGTGTATAATATTTTAGAGAGCTTTTACAAAAATGGAGGTGTGGATTGCAACTGTGTCTTAAAACACAGAGGAAGTGAATCATCTTGAAGAAAATACTTGATATGGTTTTATTTACAGAAATATGAAGAACTCTAGTCTTTGAATTTTTATCTGAGTTCCTGTGGTATTCTGCAGAAGTGGTTGAAAGCAGCAAGACTGATTCAACTATAAATAGTACCCTATTAAATACTTAGATGATTGCAGGTTACATCCTATAGCTGAAAGTCTGAGTAACTGTTTTATACTGTGTGCTCACTGAACGGTTATTTCATATATAAAAACAATGAGTTAAACAGAAATTTGAAGCAGGGTTGGGAATACTGTGGTGTATTAATTTGAAGAGTCTTCTGCAGTTGCTTTGAAAATAGTTCTGAAGAGTCCAATATGCAGTAATTGTTGATTAACTAACTGTCTAGGATGAGTAAAATTCAGTTTTTTCCTTTATGGAAAGTGCTTGGGATTGTATTCTGTAGCATATTACTTGGTAATCACTTTCTGCTTCTTCATGTAAAGTTTAACCTTAATATTCTGAATGGCTCTCAATGACTGTGCTTTCTTCTTAGTTATTTTAATCACTAGACACTGACCACTGTCCATGATTACCATCAGCTGCATCTTCTGATCCACTTTGCCAATCTATAGCTGTGTTCTGCCTATGTTTGAAAGCATCAGAGCCACAAAAGTTCAGAAAATTTCAATGTTCAGAAAATTTTTGAGCAACACCAAATTAGGTAGGGCCCACAAAGTATTTTTGCATCAGAAGAGAACTCCTGGATGTCCCCTCCTCTGCCATCCATGAAACTACCTAAGCGCTCTTTGCCTCAATCCTTTTTCACAGGAGGACAAATTTTAGAACTCAGTCAGCATCTCTCTATGTCCTGTGGCATACCTTTCACAGGTGGTTCTACCATGTGCATATAAATGCTAAATTTCTTCCAAATTTGCTGTTTAGCTAGTTTTAGCCAAAATATTAAGAATATTATAAAAAGTGAATTCAGTGTATTTTTCACATTTTCTGGTCAAAGTTCAGACACTCCAGCAGATGACTATGCAGCCATCCTTGCTATCTGTCCATTTCTGGAACTTCTGGGTTTAATTGTCTTTTTTCAATATTATATTAGTTTTATTTATTCATATTAATATAAATCATTATTTCAGTGGTTATTTCAAAATCAATATTAAGTGATTTCTTGCATTTAAAATCTGAACAGTAACATTATTTACCAGATCTGTTATTCTGATACACTATTTAATAGGAACATTCAGTGAGTTCAAAGCAGAATTTCTGTTTTCAGGGTTCACTCGGTATCTAGAGGATTACAAAGACGTCCCTACAGAAGGTAACATTCAGCAGAAATTCTCTTTACCCTGTCACATGGAGTTTCTGTTGTCTTTGTTCTCCTACTGTGCGTTTTGGGTTTTTTTCCTTTTAACCCTCAGTAAGGGGAAACTGAGCTCTCAACTTTGTCCAAATGAAACAAATTAATCCTGAAACTCATTTTACTAAGAAACTATTTTTAGATTTAATGTATTTCATATTATTGTATAAAACTGATGATCTTTATGCAGAAGAGATCAGTTATTATAAAAGGCATTCTGTTTAAAAATTGACCTCTCATTATGCCCTATCTTATGTAGTAAGTCAAATGCTTGGTGTATTTGTCATTTTACATTTGTCTCTCAGGTTCAACTGTTACAGAAAAGTACTTTATAATAACGAGATTCAGGATTTAAGGGATTGCAAGTGTGTGGCATTACTCAGTCTAAAGGTTGGCCTAAGTGGATCTCTTATAAAAAGTCTAATGTATCTTTTAAAGGTGAAAAAAAGAACCCAAACAATTGATTTTTTTTTTTTTAATCAGCAAGTGCATCTTTGAAAATGTTGTTTGAAGCTGATTTATTTCCCTTGATCACTCCAAAACAGTTGCTTTTCTCTCAGAGTTCAATAACATAAATGGGAACCTTTCTTCTAGATTCATGGAGTCTTCTCATACCTCTAGTCATTGCATTAAACCCTTAGTAATTAAAAATTATGGTAATTCCTTCTTTAGGAATTACCTCTTTTCATACATGATTGTTTTTGAGTATGTGAAAGAAACTGTTTCAGGGAGGATAGTCATAATTCTCAATCTTCGATTTCATCTATTTTGACCTGCAAAGACTTAGTTATGATTTTCTAAGCCAACTATAAAACCATGTAATGTGAAATATTGCTGATGAAATTGCTCAATTTAATTCACATTATATACAGCCTTAGAAACTGTGTTGAAATTTACCCTCTGATATTTGTAGAGATTATGTGAGTAAAACAAAAGCAAACAGACAGTAGAAGATGTCGATTGAATTATAGTGGTGATAATTTAAATATGGTTAACAATGATAACCAGTTAGAATGTAGTCAAGAGATGCTGTCTATCCAAACTGAAAAATAATGAAGCTAGTACATTTTCTGTTTCTTGACTACTATGCTTTCTAGATGTCCACAAAAGGTTTGATTTTCATGCTGTGAATGAATCATTGTTCTCACTGTCAACGACTGTGAAGAATGAGCTTTGAGGTTAGGCCTCCTGAAGTAGGCTTTTCCACTGAGTCAGTCTTACTCCAGTAAATAGTAGGCTACACTTTAAAGTAACTTGTTCTGTTACTTTGTGGTTTTGTGAACCAGTTGACTATGAAATAATTTAAATATCCTTTATTACTGACCTCTTTCTAGCTCCTTCTGAAGTGCTTTTTTCATTTGATGTTGGAAATGGACCTAGTGAAGTTACAGTACAATCACTCACTTCCTTAAATGACAACCAGTGGCATTATGTGAAGGCCGAACGAAACATCAAAGAGGCATCTTTACAAGTAGATCAGTTTCCTCAAAGATCTCACACTGCTCCACCTGATGGGCATATTCGCTTGCAGCTCAACAGCCAGCTTTTTGTTGGTAGGCACTCATTTTACAGAATCTTTCTTAGTTATGGTGGAAAAAAAGAAAAAAATAAGACAAAAAGGTGGCAACTGGATCTTCTGTATGATGAGATGAGAGTCTCTTGGAGATGGAGATGTGTTTTGACATTACAAATTCAGTGCATTCACCTGTATAGAGCTGACAGTTTAAAAGCTGTTTTGACGTATTTACAAGCATTCTATGTGGCTCGTTTTCTCATATAATGTTTAGGAGAATAATTGTATTAGAAAAGTGGTTCTGTTTTGCTTTTGGATTTGTGTGCTTTTTTCCTCTCTGAAAATTTTTTAAGATCCCAGATTAAAATGAAATAACATTCATTATAGTACTGTGTACCTTGAAATCCCTTATGAGTTTGTACAATTATTTTGAAATAATTTGGAGCAGAACTGACAAAAAATGTCATTTGCTTAATTGTATTCTGATAAAACAGTGCTTTTGAAGTGTGGCATGACAAATGATGGTGATTCATTCAAAAAATTTGTCATGCATTTCCTGAACATAATTTGTGAGGATTAGCTATGACTGAAGCAAGGGTTTTCTGGGGTAACCTGTTTCTGCAACTAACTGTAATACTGTCATGTAGATTAATATGATGTATAGTTTATTTTGTGTTTGAGTTGAACAAGCCTTTTGGATAATGCAACTTTTTACAACTCCAAACTATTTATAAGATATTTTCATTTCTTCAATTAAATATAATTTTCTTCAGTGGTGGGAATGATAAGCTTTACTGTTTTACTATTTTTTCCTGCCAGTCTGCTCATACAGACTCAGGATTGTCTGCTCAAGCCAGTGAAAGGATTTAGAGAAAAATGAAATATATGCTATCTGAAGAATGGCATTAGCAGGGGCACTTTACTTACATGTTTACTCATTTACTTAAATGTTGTCTCCTAGAGCGAGTATCAGGTACATAATACCTGCCATAGTCATGCATCAGCCAGTCACTAATGTATTAAGAATGACATTTCTTCAGGCTAAACCACTATATTTCTTGGATGTGTACACTCTGGTTTTCCAAAGAAGCCAGAACTAAAGCCTGAATCTCCCACCAAAATGCTCATTTTAGGAGAGATAACATCAAATCTTCATGCTGTCACGTGCTTTTGTGCCATTATATCTGTTAATAAGAACAGCTATGTCAAGGTATTCCATGTAACATCAAGATTTTTACAAACTTTGAAATAGAAAAGGGTGAAATCTACATTAAACCAGAAGTTTATTTGAAATGCACAAGAATTGTAAGTTGTAATCTTACATATTGTGGAGTATTTTCTGCTTTTTCTTTTCTAAAAGAGAGCAAGTGACAGGAAATATGATTAAGTTGTGCAACAAAGGGCAAGAGAAGTGGTACGCAGATTGCACACCTTGCTAAGCAATCAGGATGAAAAAAACGCTAGTGGTCAGAAAGTGTCCTAAAAATAAACAGTTGAAAAACAAATGAAGCAAAAATTAGCCTTAGGATTGCCCTGTATCCTTATCACATCTGCTTGGTAGTCAGGTTTATCCTGACTGCTATTCTTCTGTAGTAAGAGTGATAAACATTCCTATTATCCAAGAATGAACACAGCTTATAATATGGGACAAAGTATGTCAGGCCACACACTGTGGGGTTCTGTGATCTGTACCAAAAGACACACAGACTGGACAGAGACACAAATCAGTTGAATAGCCAGGGGGATATAAAAAAGTTAAAACTGTGCAGCTCATCACTCTCCCGTCCTCTGTTTTCTTTGTTTCTTTTCTTTTTCTTTGTTTCTTTTCTTTTTCTTCGTTTCTTTTTTTCTTTCTTTTCTTTGTTTCTTTCTTTCTTTCTTTTCTTAGTTTCTATCTTTTCTTTCTTTCTTTTCTTAGTTTCTATCTTTTCTTTCTTCCTTCCTTCCTTCCTTCCTTCCTTCCTTCCTTCCTTCCTTCCTTCCTTCCTTCCTTCCTTCCTTCCTTCCTTCCTTCCTTCCTTCCTTCCTTCCTTCCTTCCTTCCTTCCTTCCTTCCTTCCTTCCTTCCTTCCTTCCTTCCTTCCTTCCTTCCTTCCTTCCTTCCTTCCTTCCTTCCTTCCTTCCTTCCTTCCTTCCTTCCTTCCTTCCTTTCTTTCTTCCTTTCTTCCTTTCTTCCTTTCTTCCTTTCTTTCTTTCTTTCTTTCTTTCTTTCTTTCTTTCTTTCTTTCTTTCTTTCTTTCTTTCTTTCATATTTTTTCTATTTTCCCTTTTTTCCTTTTATTCTGTCTTTTTTCTTTCTTTGCTTTTATTTTTCATTTTTTTTTGCAATTTTTTTTCTTTTTTCTCCCCCTCACCTCTTTTTGCCCTGTTCCCTTTCTCTTTCTCTCTTCTCCTGTCTTCTCCTCTCCAAATTTTGCATGTTAATCTTTTGTCAGTTAGTAGAAGTATGCATCATTGCTTGGTATCTTGCTGTGCAAAATCCATATTTACCATTAAATCTTCAAGTGTTTGCTGTAATTACTTTACAAAAAAGAAATCAGATATGCTTTTAAAGCTATTTATAAGTATTTATACATGCCTAAGCTTGAAACTTGAAAATCCATAATACACTGTTCAGGAGCTGTAAAGTATAAAGACATTTTTGCACATCAATGCATTTGTTTTTTTTTAAGATCATATAAATTTATTTCAGGTGGAACAGCATCCAGGCAGAAAGGATTTTTGGGATGCATTCGTTCATTACAGTTGAATGGAATGGCCCTTGACCTGGAAGAGAGAGCAAAGATAACACCGGGAGTTGAACCAGGCTGTCCAGGACATTGTAGCAGCTATGGTAAACTGTGTCACAATGGTGGAAAATGTAAAGAGAAATACAGTGGATTCTCCTGTGACTGCACTTTCTCTGCCTATGCTGGGCCATTCTGTAAGAAAGGCAAGCATGTCTTTTAGTTTTGTCAGTTATTGAAATAGGACCATACAGTTCAGAACAAGATCTTGACAGCAGTTTAAAGAGACGCTTCAATGTTTGTAACATGTTTGTATTACTTAATGTAGAGAAACATTCAACTCATTTTGTTCAGAAAATCTAAGTTTTGCTAAACACTGTCTTCTAGAGCTGTGTTCAACATATTTTGCTTAAAACAGGATCACACTGAGATTAGCATCTTATTTAGTGTTATTCAACTCCTTTGATTATTTAATATTACTATAACTTATGAACTATATGAGTATTTTTAATTCTGTCATGTGTTAATCTCAAAACTAAGACTAAATTTGGAAAACGAGATGCAGAAGGTAAAATTCTTTTTATTGTGAGAACAAAGTGAAAACATTAGAAACAGGGCTGAGCCTAATTTTTCAGCCATTTTCAGAATACTTTGATGATGATATCATACTGGTAAGTGATCTTATTAGCATCATGGAGACAGGCTAATGGAAGGTGTCCCTGCCCAATTCAGGAGGGTTGGAACTAGATGGTCTTTAAGACTCCTTCCAACCCAAACCATTCTATGATTCTGTGACCATAAGTTGTCTAATTTTAATTTTAAGAATGTAAATTTAAACTTTTTGTATTTAAAAATAATTCCAATCCGTTAAAAATTATTTGCTTCGTCAATGTATTAAAGGGATTGTGCACAGTACCTTGTGGCTTAAATGTCGTCACTCCATCTTCCTCTAAATTAGTTAGCATAACATCTATCCAGCAACCACTGTCACTAGAAGTATGAAGGGCTCATGTGAAGTTCTTCCATACCTTAGCTCACCTATGGTGTTAATGTCATTGAGTGAGGAATGACCCTTTCCTCTTCCCCTGCAAACAGCTGAAGAGACTCATGGTCACAATCTGTGTTTATTATGCTTGCATGTGTAAAATGGCTACTGTTGTTGAAAGTGTGGGATAACCTATAGGAATAATACATATGCGAGAAAGCATATTGGGCTTGAGGACATGGATAAACAAGGGGAAAAAAACAAACAAACAAACAACAAACCCAAAACAGAAAGTATGTCTAAAACTAGACAAAAAGAAGCACTTCATACAACAGATATTTAAGACACTTACCTAATTGGTCTTGGTCTACCCATGTTGGGTCTTATTTTTTGCTATAGTCCTAAATATTAGTTCCATTTATATTTTATTTCAGCTTTATTACAATCATTAAGAATATATTTTGTCTTCTGTAGCAGAATAGAAAAGATAGGTAGTCCTGTTGTGCATGATATTTAAAAATCAAATTACTTTTTGTTTCAGAGATCTCTGCCTATTTTGGGACTGGCACTTCTGTGATATACAATTTTCAAGAATACTACACCTTAGCTAAAAATTCCAGTTCTCACGCTTCTTCTTTCTATGCTGATATGACACTGAACAGAGAAGCAATTACGTTTGCCTTCCGAACAACGCGGACACCAAGCTTACTGCTCTATGTCAGCTCATTCTACAAGGAATACCTCTCAGTCATTCTCACCAGAAATGGTGAGCGTTCAGATATGTCATGTAGAAACACTAATAAGCATCATAGCTGCCAACCCTGATTTCCACACCTGAATCACAAACTAAGCATTGTTCTGTTGTTACTTTAAATAATATATTTATTTTTCAGCTGCACTAAGCAGTGTTTTCCACATGAAAAACATTCCTTCTACTGTAGTTTCAGTTCTTACTACTGATTTTTATCATGCTGGCAGAAATAGTTATTTCTGGAAATACTCTAGAAATACAGTAGAATATTTTTTAAAAGTTTTTAAATGAAACTCAAAAGATCTGATCTGTCTGCTACTCGCTCAACCATGTTAATTGACATTCTCATGTTAAATAATGAAATATTTTTTGAAAGTGCATTATCCATTTCCAAAGTAAATGGCTCATTACATTCAAGTACTTTCATAAGCTACTTATATACCTATGACCATACACGTATACACTGCTGTGAAAATACACATAACATAATTGATGTTTCAATTTAGGCTGAACATCAGGTGTTAGTTACATCTTTCTTTTCATTCTTTCTTCTATGTCTAGATCTTTTTATTACATTTTTTATTTAATTAAAAAACCTCACAGACTGAGGTGAATCTCTGGGTTTATAACTCTGCAGTCACAGTAGTTCTGTGCTTCCCCAAATACAGATTTGGATATAGAATAACCTTAGCATCCTCCCCATCATGAGAGGTGGAACATGTTTTACTGCTGACTGGCCTGGGTATGGCCTGAGCCTTGCTTTCCGAAAGATGAGTATGAAGTTGTAGTCTATTTAGCTACAGCTGAGAGGAAATCTCTGACATGGAAGCTATGCTGTGTCTGTGTTCTATTGTGGCAGAGTCTGTGTGTTAGTGTCTGTGACAGTACACTGTGTGCTAACAATAAATGGAAAGTGAGCTAGAAGTTATTAACTGCATCCAAGTGAAATGGCAAATGGCCAGTTTACAGGCCCAGTTAGTGTAAACGTTATTAAAGAACAGTACTTCTACAGTACTGAATTTCATTTGATAAGTCACGTTAATATGAGTTATCAGACCAACCCTTTCTCAGCTGAATTATAAAAGTACTTACTAAAATCTCTGCACAAATTAATTAATTTTGGAGAATTGTGAGAGTTTATGGCTTTCTTTGCAAATACTTCCTACCTCCAACATTACTATTACTTTTCCTGTTGCCTTTTTTGATTTATAACTTATGTAGATTTCTCATGTTTAATTTTTTAAATAAATCAAACATTCCTTTGTTCTTCCTGTGAAGCAGGAGGCATTGTATATGAACTGCACTGACTGTTGTATATGCAATGTACTAATCTTTTTACTCTATTTAACCCTGCAGGAAGTTTACAGATCAGGTACAAGCTAGATAGCCATCAAGATCCTGATATCTTCAACATCAATCTCAAAAGCATGGCTGATGGACAACTGCAACACATGAAGATTGATAGAGAGGAGGAAATGCTGTTTGTAGAGGTAATTCAGTTAGACAAAAAAAAAAACACAAAGTAGGCTATCTTAAAAAAGTAGAATACCTCAAGCAAAATTAAGTAAAAAGTTACAAAGCAGTTACCTCAGATAAACTGTACTTTAATATCTCAAGTAAATAAAGCAAAGGATAGCAAACTTATGATGTACAGTGAAAATCTACATTTGACAGTCCCTTTGGTATTCATTTTGTCTATTTCAAAAGGTCAATATATCACAATTTTATATGAAAATCCAATTAATTGTTTGATGGTTAATTTTTAAACGTTTATTAAATGCGCATGACTACTGATTTTTTGGGAGGGTCTTGCATTCTGGTTTCTGTTTCAAATTATATATCAAACTGCATTACAGTTAACATCTAGGTAATAATTTAAGCCTATTTATTTGTCTTATTTTCTTTGGACCGTTTCACATAAGGCAATGTGACTATTAAGGAAAAGATTTTTGTTAATTTTTGTAGAAATTTTATGATAAAATAGAAAGATTTGGTTTGCTAATGTTATATACTAACATGTAAATAAATCTTAATTTTTTAAAATTATAATTTTAAAAACCTAGATGTTCGTATTTTGAGACTAGAGCTGAGTTTGCTTAATTATGCATTGGTACAAGGCTTGAAAACAAGTAGTTCTAGAGGTACCCTGGGGGCAGAGAATTTACAGTATGATATTTAATCCTTATGAACTAAATGTTGAAAGCCTTTTTTAATGAAAAGAACCTTTTTCATGTTTTTGAAGGCTTATCACATTTATTAATCTTATAGATGAAAAAGAAGGAATCTGACAAACCGATAAATAAAGGTTTATTAAGTGGGATGCTTAAGAAGTATTGCAGCTATAGTCAGTGATCTGATGAAGCTGATCATCTATTTCCAGATTAGTTTTTATGCTGTAACTAACAAATGCTGCCCTCAGCTTCTTTCATTTTTAACCTTGATTATATCTGCCTTTTTGTGAATTTTGACTAATATCTCCCCCATTATTCCACTCTACTCTTCACTGAACCATTCTACAGGTTAACCAGAATGAAAGAATGAAGTTTATTCTGACTTCAGGCACAGAATTCAATGCAATTAAGTCTCTCACACTTGGCAAGATTTTAGGTAAGTGGAACACTGCAAGATTTTCTAAAACATAGACCAAAATGTCATCAAGGGACTTAAAAAAATAATAACCCTTAATTCACTGAAATATATTTGTTGTCTTCAATTTGACACTGGATCACAATCAAGGTATAAGCTTCAGGCTTGTTGAAATACAATATAATAAGTAAGTATTTCCTAAAAAGTGATCAAGTGGATTCCATTAACAATAATTTCACGATTCACTATTGCGTTTTGTAACTAAGCATTGTGATCCACCACTTTTTTTTCTTTACTCTCAGGGGAAAAAAAAAAATCACTATGAAATCATACACAAAGACCACAGAATGCTATTATTCATGTATTATATTTGAAAACCTCTCTGTGATTAAATTTTGACGTCGTTAGGTATAAGTTAATGTAAGCAAAAACTTACTAGAGCTACTTTTTAAAAACAATTTATGCTATGACAAAATATTTTGTCTCCTGAAGAGTCATTGAAAGGCATTTGTATCCCTGTAGTAATGATCAAAATGAAATTTACTTATCTACAATTACCATTTTGTTAATTTTGTTAAAATAAAATAGCCTGAAAAAAAAGTCTCAAGCTCTTTTAATATCTGTCACATTGGAAAAACTCATTGATAGAGGAAGACTTGGTCTTGCTGAAAATTTAAAAGATATTTTACTTTCCTCAAAAGTTATTAGAATCATAACATCATAGAATGGTTTGGTTTGGAAGGAACCTTAAAGATCATCTAGTTCTAATGCCCCTGCCATCGGTACGGATACCTTCAACTGGCCCAAGTTGCTCTAAGCCCCATCCAACCTGGCCTTAAACACTTCCAGGGACGAGGCAGCCACAACTTCCCTGAGAAATCTGTGCCATTGCCTCAAAATCCTCACAGTAAAGAACTTCTTCCTAATATTTAATCTGAATGTCCCCTCTTTCAGTTTAGGGTTAATACCCTTTGTCCTATCACTACATGCCCTTGTATAAAAGTTCCTCTTCAGCTTTCCTGCAGGCCCCCTTCAGGTACTGGAAAGCTGCTCTAAGGTCCCTGTGGAACCTTCTCTTCTCCAGGTTGAACAAGCCAGATTGAGCAAGCCTAAGTCACTCAGCGTGTCTTCATGGGAGAGGTGTTCCAGTGCTCTGATCATCTTCATGTCCCTCTTTTGACCTCCAACAGCTCCAGATCTTCGGACTTACTCAAGCAGGTCCACATCCTTGTGTTGAGGGCCCCAGAGATGAATGCAGTGCTCTGGGTGGGTTCTCACAAGAGCAGAGTAGAAGGGTAAGAATCACTTCCCTCAACCTGCTACCTTTGATGCAGCGCAGGATACAGTTGGCTTTCTGGGCTGCAAGAGCACATTGCTGAGTCATGTTCAGCTTCTCATCAACCAAAATCCCCAAGTCCTTCTCAGGGCTGCTCTCAATACAGCCTCCTCCCAGCCTGTGTTTGTGCTTGGGTTTACCTTGACCCAGGTGCCTTCACTTGGCTTGTTAAATTACACATTTGCACTGGCCCACCTCTCAAGTCTGTCAGGGTCCCTCTGGATGGCATCGCTTCCCACCAGCATGTTGACCACACCACACAGGTTTATGTCCTCAGTGAACCTGCTGGTGTGCACTCAATCCTACTGTCCATATCTCCCAAGAAAGGTGCTGAATAGAGCTGGTCCCAGTACTAACCCCTGAGGAGCATCACTTGTCACTGATCTTCTCTTGGGCATTGAACTGTTGACTACAACTGTTTGAATGCAACCATCCATAGTGTGGTCCACCCATCAGGTCCATGCCTGTCCAGTTTAAAGACAAGGATGCATTACAGTGCCGACTGCTTTGCACAAATGCATGTAGGTGACATCGGTCACATCCTTTATCCACAGCTGCTGTAATCCCCTAATAGAAGGCAACAGAATCTGTCAGCTTGGTATTGTCACATGAATCCCACTGTCCATGTCTCTGACAACGGTGGTAGACTGTTAAAGTCTATGTTGCTACATTCCTGTATCAAGCAAAAGTCCATTTGTGCATTCTTCCTCTAGTAGCACTTTTTGTTGCAATAAAAGACAGATCTGGGATAATTCATGATATTTAGTAATTAAGGCTACACTGGTATTTTCACCATTTTGCTATTTGAGTGTTATTTTCACGTTTTTACAAATAGTTTTGGGCTAAGTGTAGATTAAATAGGTTTACCAAAATAAGGACTACTGGAAATTTTTACATTTAAGTTTACAGGTCTTAAAAGTTTATAATTTCATATGGCCTACAGGTCACCAATGCCAATAGAAATTCTGTTTGTTTTTTTTTAACAAAAACCATTTCTAACAGAAATTATGAACCCTGTTACAAAACAAGATGTGGGAAATGCACTGCCTCCCTCACTAACTCTTTTTACTTAAACATTTAGCTAGTAAAATGCCTGCAAAAAGGTGATAGTTTCCCAGTCTTTAAAAATTTCTGCAAGTAAGCTAAAGTGTTAACATGCTTTTTGTAAAAATAAATTCAGAATACTTTGTTATGGAACATAGGAAAAAAAAAAAGAATTTTCATCTCAAGTTAGTATAGGTAATATATTACTTTATCTCACAGGCTTACATGAACTATTTTCATGTTTTACATAATACCTACCCTAAACCAGAAGATTGAAGAAGTGTATTATTCAGACTCAGTAGTATGTTGTTTAGTTTAGAGGTGTTTTATTACTATGTACCTGAGGTGCCTTCCTGTGATCCATGTATCTACCACTTTTTGTATAGCGCCTTTGGTAACAATGTAACAGCTTTGATAAATCAGTATTTCTGCAAGTGTAGCAGTGCCAGAAATACTGTCCTGGCTATGATGGTAGAAAACCCTGCTATGTTTTCCCAAAGAATCTCCTACTGATAAGTAAAACATTACCTGAAATAGTCCATCATGTCACTGGTTGAGGGCAGTCTCTGCCCGACATGCAGATAATGTCAGTTGAAAACAAAATGTGTTTGAAATTAGCTTTCTACTCTATTCTGAGTAAAATAAAAGAAGTTTAATGCTTTCTGTCCCATATATATAAGGTGATAAGAACCTCCTCCCCTTGACCTGCTGGCAACACTTGTTGGTTTTTTTTTTTTGTGTGGTTTTTTGTTTGTTTGTTTTTTTTGTGGGTTTTTTTTTTTTTTTCACAGTCCAGGATAGAACTTGCTTTCTGATTGCAAACACACATTACCAGTTTATACCCATTTTTTCGTCCACCAGCATCCCAAAGTCCTTCTTTGCAGGGCTGCTCTCAATACATTCACCCCCCGTCTGTATTAATACTGGTGTTTGCCTCAGTGCAGGTGCAGGACCCTGCACTTGGCCTTGTTGAAGTTCATGAAGTTTTTACTGACCCACCTCTCGACCCTGCAAAGATCCTCTGGATGGCATTCCTTCCCTCTAGTGAATCAACAGCATCATTCAGCTTAGTGTCATCCACAAACTTGATTAGAATATACTCAGCCCTAACGTATATGTAATTAATAAAGACATTGAACAATACTGATCCAAGAGTCGACCACTGAGGAACACAACTTGTTACTGATCTCCATGTACACATTGAGATGTTGCATGTGACTATTTGGATAAGGCAACCCAGTTAATTTTTTAACAATGGAATAGAGGGCTGTGGTTTTCAGTTCTGATAGTATTATCTAGAATAGGTGAGAGAATAAATGACCTACAGTGGAAATTGTTTTCATAATGTTGGTAACCAGATACTAAAGTAGCTTTTAGTTACAATCATTAATGTATTAAATAATGAAATAAAAGATCATGTTTGTAGACTTTTAAAAAAATCATAACTATTTTTACTAATTGGAAGAGTCTTTTACTAATTTGGAAGAGGCTTCATGTAGCTAATCTGTTTTCTCACTAGGAAAAAAGCTAAGGGCCTCTAAAACAGAAATGGTATCATTTTTAAAGTGTAATTTTTCTTTGTGGAATTTACAGTTGAGAGAAGGACTGGTATGTAGGTATGCATAAAGAATAGAAAAATGAATAGTCATTTAGGCATAACTTTAAAGCAAGAATAGCTGAAATATAAACTTCTAGAAGAAAATTGTTTAAAATTTGTTTAAAATAAGGGTGGTGAGCTGTTGGTGACCTTTTCTTCATTGGGAGTTGTTAACCTTTCCCTGCTGAGGCAAAGACAGGCTTTCAGCATGATTTACTTAGGTCTGATTTATACACAAGTTTTCACCAGCTAATTGGAATGTGTGTGTTTATAAGCCAATTCATTTAAAGAACTGCATGATTATGGACATCTCCAACAATGGAAAAATTGGTTACTCATTTCAGTAATGAGGAAAACCAAATTTTCACTTGACTTTTAGTAAAAAGGCCTATTTTAAACCAGTAAAAGAATTTGGGCCCACATATGAAATTTGTGTATATTCAAACTATTCTATTCTATTTGTTATTAATTTTTCTTATATTGATTTATTTATCTCTGAAATTATAAAATTATATACTTTAATTCTGTCTTTATGGAAATATCTTTGAGGATAACAATTGCACAGCCTCTTTAAGAGCTCTAATTATGGTTTTATTGATAAACATAGCGACGGAATTGCAAAAATCTCACTGTGTTCTACCAATATGCAAAAATGTAGTGATAATTCAAATTCTTACTTTGAAAATCAGCCTTTTAAAATAATGTCTGGGTACTCCCGAAAAACCTTTTCAGTAATGCACATGCTAAATAGAAGTTACTTTAAAAATGATACTTTTTCTTTATGCAACTTTCTCTATTATGTGAATTTGGGAATACATATAGTAATAAATGGTAAAATTCAGTCTGTTAAAGTTGGTTTAGAAAAGTCCTTAATAGAAGATTTAGTGTAAAATACACATTTTTATGTAGCTCCCACAATTTAAAGTACATATAACTGGTTTTAATTTACTTTTTGTAATTGGATTTCTAATTTAGTCAGCCAAGCTTGTCAAAGCTTCCTTCCAATAAAGAAGCTTTTCAGGATAACTATTTGGGGGAAGAGAAAGTTTTCACAGTCTTAAAATTTTGGGCAAAATACCAGTATTTAAAAAATCAATAATCAGGGATTTAATGGAGATACTTTAGTTTGCTTAAATAATTCTGTTAGCAAAATATCTGCCCCTAAAGGTCGTGTTTTAAAGATTTTTCTTCTCAATCTCAGCAATAACAAATGAAGGTTCTAGAAATAACACCCACTTGTGACTCCTAATTGCTGTATTTGTATTATTGAAAACCAGCAAAAATCTCAGTGGCAGAACTGTCTATTCTTTCCTGTCAGTCAAATAGTTTTCTTTGCTGTGATATTTTTTTCAGTAGTAAACTGCTGAAACAAATAACAAATTAGGGAAAAGGGGCCTAGACTATTTTGTATTGGTTTTAAAAGGTATTCTTTTGTGCACAAAAATCAGAAAAATAATTGTTTAATGACATATTTTTTCAGTAAATTATCTCCTGATCATCTAAATCTGAATCATAAGCAAACCTCAGTAAAAATTAACAGCATAGCATTTAGGTGGTCACATGTTAACCACAACTAACCAGCTGTGGTTAATAGGTTGAATATATGATATGTGGTTAATACAGTTGAATATATGATTCAGTTGGGTGTGCAGGTGTAATTAGTTTTAACTCTAATAAGTACTTCTAATTGAAAAAGCCTGGCCATGTGAAAATCTGCATACCAATACAGGCTTGTTGCACAAGTGTAAGATTTTATGGCAATCCATTCCAAGCATGCTGCTAGTACTTCCAGCTAGTAATTTAATTGTGAATGACAAATGTTCTTTTTTTTTATATATTTTATTTTTATTTTTTTTAACCAAGCAGATTAATAGACTCATAGAATCATCTTGAGCAGGAAGGGGCCCATAAGGGTCATCAAGTCCTACTCCTTGCTCCTAACAAGACTACCTAACACTAAACCATGTGACTAAGAGCATAATTCAGACACTCCTTGAACTCTGACATGTTTGGTGCTGTGACCACTTCCCTGGGAAGCATGTTCAAGGGTTGGACACCCTTTCAGTAAAGAAACTTTTCCTAATGTCCAATCTGAACTTCCCCTGATGCAGCTGCATGCCATTTTCTCATGTCCTATTGCTGGTCACCAGATCAGAAGCTCCAAATCCCCTGCCCCCCTTGAGGAAATTGTAGACTGCCATAAGGTCACACCCCAGCCTTCTCTTTTCCAAGTGACCTCAGCCGCTCCTCCAAAGCCTTGCCATCAAGACCTTTCACCACTTTTGTTGCCGTTCTCTGAGCACACTCTTAAGAGTTCGATGTCCTTCTTATATTGAGGCATACACAGCTGCACACAGTACTCAAGGTGTGGGCACATCAGTGCAGTATAGAGTGACAGTCTCTTCCCTTAGCAAGCTAGCGAAGCTGTGCTTGATGCTTCCTAGGACATGGCTGAACCTTTCAGCTGCCAGGGCACATGTTGACACATACTCAACTTGCCATCAACCCAAGCCCCCAGATCTCTTTCTGTGGGGCTGCTCTTCAGCCTCTCATCCCCCAGTTTGTACATATAACCAGGATTAACCTGCTAACACATGGAGAATCCTGCACTTGCTCATGTTAAATTGCACACAGTTAGTGATTGCTCAGCTCTCTAGGCTATCCAGATCTCTCTGTAAGGCCTCTCCACCCTTGAGGGAGTCCACAGCTCTTCCTTATTTCGTATCACAAGGAAACTTACTCAGTGTACATTTGACGTATGCATCTGGATCATTTATAAAGACATTGAAGAGAACTGGCCCTGTAATTGAGCCTTAGATACCCACTGACCACCAGCTTGATGTAATCCCATTTGCTATAACTGAGCCCAGCCTGTCAGCCAGTAGTTCACCCAACATATTATGAACTTGCCTAATTTTGAGAAAAGATAAAATTGTACAGACACATGAAAAATTTTGGAATCTTCAGCTTTATAAAAGCAAGAAGTTCAAAGTTCTTATCTGATCTTTCTGTCTGCTGACTTTCAGTATTACTTCAAAGAGGAAAGATGGTTGAAGAAGAACTGAAGAAAGAGGTTATTTAATCTGTAGTTTGTTTTTGGATTTTTTGCTTTTTTTGAGGGGGGAAGGTCTTGTGGTTTGTTTTTTTTTTTTTGTTTGGTTGGTCGGTTGAGTTTCTTTTAATTTTGTTTTTTTAACTAAAGCCTTGTAGCTGGGGTCATTTTGCCTGTCTCTGCTAAAAAAGTTGAGTACATTAGGAAATGAATTGCTGTTAAAATGCTAAAGGATGCATAATTACAGCTTACTATAAAATACAGTCTCTGCACAACAACTTGTGTGTGTGTCAGACATTTTCAGTCAGCTAGTTAAATTTGACTTAAGCACTAAAGCAGAGAAGGGATTGTCTTCCCTAAACCTCATAATTTTTTACAGCCAGATTGCCTGATTTAATAAAGTTTTATTTTATCCCAGCGGCATTTCCGAATTAACAAGTAAATTGACCTCTGGATTTTAAATATCTAGTTCCCTTTTGTATTATACACATACAATGCTTATGAAATGTTATGTATAGGAAACTAAAAAAATTATAGAAAACACTTCACTCTTGAGGTATTTGAGCCTGCATTATAGTTAGAGATATATATTTTTATCAAAAGGTGGTTTAGACATTCTTTTCCTTGTTACCTCAGTTTAATCTTTTTCTTAAGAGATCCTAATCTAGCAGATACTTCAGTGTGATGAGGCAGTCATCAGAAGCAGTGCATGCTACAGAGGAAACAAACAGTTAAACATCCAACATTTTATATAACCCATCAGTGCAAGTGAGCAGACTCTTAGCTGCTCTGATAATACCTCATCACTGCAACAAGGATAGAGTAGTTGGGGAAAATGCCTCTGTGCTGTTTTACAACATTCTCCCAAAACACATTAGCCCAATTTTCACTCTTAGCCTAATTGTATTGAGGAGTGAATTGTACGTTGGTATTTAAAATTGTTTTGGTAGCCGCTGTAAAGATGACAAGTTCATTCATGGGTTCTAGGATAAACTGGAGGTGGAAATTAATGAGACTAAATTTTTATTTACACAAAACTTGAAATCTTACTTTCCTTAGGAGCCTGCTTTGAATACTTGATAATTCCAGAGCTTTTACTTAAAGTAAAACTGTGTGTTGTAGCTGCACCAGCTACTAAGAAGGAGAAAAATTGACTGCTATTGCTAAACCCAGGACAAACTGTCATAGTAAATGAACTGTTTTCCATTTCCAAAGTAGGGCATTAGTGAGCATTAGCTGGTGAATAAGTAGAAAGCTCTGGCATGGTACATACATTCAGAAATGCAGCTCAAGACAGTAAGTGATGGGCTTTTTTATTGTTGTTGTTGTTGGGCTTGGTTTTTTGTGGGTTTTTTATTTGGGGGTTTTGTTGTTTTTTTTTCCTTGGGGGGACAGATAATGGTATCATGTTTAAAATGTATGGTAATCTGCAGCATTTATTTTTTCGAATTTCACAGAATATATCTTAATGGAATTCCAGGATCTGAGGTCTTAGGAGAAGTTTTGGTTTTGTTTTGACAGATTTGATGGTGATGGGATGAAGTAGATATATTAATGTGTGGAAAGATTGTGATACAAAAATGTACATACTTATGAGAAGAAATCTAATAAAATATATATTTTTCATGAATGCATGCTTCATCCTTATCTTTTTGCAAAATGAAAAAACATTGCATTTTAATTGAAAAATATTAGTTACATTTGAATCCTTTTGCATTGAATCCTATTACGTTTTTGCTATAGTAAGATAAAAGCATTTCTCTCAGCAGACTAACAACTGTCATCTGTTAAAGTAAAGGGCTGAATATATTTGACTGTCTTTTCATTAAAGACAGACAAGAAAGGTATTCAGAGAAACTACGTATGTTGCAGTAACTCAAATATACTCAGAGGAACATGGGTTAATTATTCATTTATTCTTCTGTCACTTTATTTTGTACATTTGCACTATGATTAACTGTGTTCTGTACCTTTTGTTTAACAGAAAACAGCGATGTAGATGAGGAGACAATGAAGGCAAACTCTCAGGGGTTTATTGGATGTCTCTCTTCAGTGCAGTTCAACCACATAGCTCCTTTGAAGGCTGCACTGCATCACGGCAGCTCAGCCCCCATCATTGTTAAGGGACGCCTCACTGAATCCAACTGTGGTACTTTAACTGGATCTGACTCAACATCAAGTGAAACAACCCATTCATTTGCAGGTAGCGTATGATTATCACTTGTTCTGATCTCTGTAGAGTACTCATGACCTGAATCACGGCTGTTGGTTTTGTTTTTTTCTTCCATGTGGGTTAACATCTCAGGAGCAGTTTGAAAAATAGTTCTTTTGTATATGTACTTACTTCCTTTTCTTCAGGTTTTCTCTATTCCTCTGAATGTTTTCACTTTTATCTCTGCAAAGTATCATCTACATCACTGCTCTTTCCACGCTTACTGATGCATACTAATGCCACTGTACCATAATGTGCATAACCTGTAACCATGTAAGTATTACTTGAAAACCCTTCTTCTATTTGTCTGACACTTTCCTTTTTTTTTTTCTGTTGCAGATCACTCTGGACCAATAGACAAGGGAGAGCCCTTAGCTAATGCAATCAGAAATGACTCTGCAATTATTGGAGGTAATAGGGGCCATAAACCACAGGAACCTTTTATTTCTAATAACTGTGAGTCTTTCAGTGTTGAAGTGAACTCAAAATAGTTTTGTGGGCATAAGAATACTAGTTAAGCTTAATTTTATTACAAGTGGTAGAGAAAAACCAAACATTGCTCTTAAATGTAGTCAATAGCTCTCATATTTTCTTACTACATAGATTTTAAGCGATCAGTGTTTCTATGCATTGGAACACTGCTGAAAACAGAAGAGAATAAGAACAGGTTTCTAACCTGCTTAATGGTAGTGTCTGTGACTTTAAAAAGTACTTTGATATGTTATGAAAAATAGCATATATTTAAGTCTTTGCTCCTTGACTATGCAAAAAAACCCCAACATTTTGCTGCTTGAATTAAACAGTCAAGTTCAAAAGCTTTTCTTAACAGATTTGAGAAACACAGATTTTCCTTGAGAAAGTGGGATCTAACACTGCTTGGATCAATTCTTTGACAGACTGAGGCAAATTTCGTTCTGGTTCATCATTTGGAAAGCAATCTATTCTTGGACAGACTATCACTTGCACTGATTAACATCTTAAAAATAAAATGCGTGTTAAAATAATAAATAAGAAATGATTACTAATTATTTGAAATACTGCAATTTCTTACTATTTCTCTTGGCTGATTTTATCAGCCCAAATAGAATTAGAACTGATCATCCACAAAATTATTTCAGAACATTTATTTTTAACAGAAGAGTAGTGGAAGACCCATGTACAGTTCAGTTGTTCCTAAGGTAAATATGTTGACAGAAATTTTGTTTTTTTTGTGCCTATCAGAACAAATATGGCATACAGATTAGGGCAGAGTTCTTAAGATTAAAGTACAGGACTGATAATCAGGATGTGCTTGTTCCATTACTATGTCTGACTGTCCTTACGCCAAGATCTATCTCTGTTGTAGTGGGGAAGGCTACCAGTTCTGTCTCTCATAGAAAGGAAGTGTACTCCAAGTGAGCCTTATTTGGGAGAGTTTGGGACTGGGACCCTCAGGAGAATTTCAGTTCTTGCCACTGGTATTGGAGCAAGTGTATGGCTATGTCAGCTCAGTTTTTTTCTCTCAAGGAATAGTATTGTCTCTTGTGACAATCTTCCCCTCTGAGAATTTCTGGTGATATTTCTTCTCTTGGGATGAGGTGAGCAAAGGAAACCTGTTTTCATTCATTTTTGCAGTATAATTCACTGTTTCAATTTCCATTAGTTACTTCAACAGAAAGAGGGCAGTGGGAGGGAAAGGTCATACCCTCCATCTTTTAAATACCAAATGGATTTCCTTTCTAAGGGTTTTAAAAGCTTCAGCAAAAAAAATTACATAGTAGGATTTAGCAGAATAAAGCTGTCAAGGCTTCTCATTGAAGATAAAAGCAATTCTTTCTTTGGAAGGTGGAGTTAAGGACCTGCAGTCACTTGTGTCTCTGCCATTTAAATAATGATACCTGCTATGGTCAGTGCCTGCCAACAGCCCGCTGCATGGTCAGTGACCTTTAGCACAGTAGCTCTACAGATACTAAAATAAGAGGTAATAAAACTAGAAGCTTCCTTGCTTGTAAAGTGACACTTAAGACTGTATTATACACACAGACTTTGAGAATTTTACTACTGAGTTCAGTGGGGTCAGAATTTAAAAATACAGCTTCTGAGTTTGCCTACATGTATAGCTGTCAGTATAGCTGTCAAAACGTATTTTATTTCAAAAGATAGGTATCATTTTCTATAATTATCTGTACATAAAGATCACTTACATAAAAGATCACTATGTAGTAGGTAATTTACTGTGGGTGGAGAGTTTTAAGTGTACTAACAACAAAGACATTTTTTAAATTCAAGCTGCAATATTTACTGTCTTTTTAAGATAATAATAACATCACAATTTTACTTTTATTAAACACATTTGGGATTATGCGCTCACATTTTTTCTAATGCCTAACTACGGTTGTTTAAAAGTCAAAATAAAGGAAGCTTATGCAGTACAACACAGTGAAAGTTTAGTGTAGCTACCCTTAAATGAATATAACTGAGAATTATACCAATTCAGCTACCTCAAACAAGGCAAGTTTATAGACAAGCCCTTACTGGATGTATGAGCTATGACTGTGAAACAAAGGAATGACTGTTTTATTTAATCTACAAAAGAAAGCATTTACTCAGATCATAGAGTGTGTTCCAGAGAAGATACTACATAAAAAAAAGTTATGTTCCTACCATTAAGAATTGTTGCTCATATTAGAGAACAACAGAAAATGACGTGCCAAATTTTGGATGGTCTGTTTTTACTTACAGGGATTATGGCTTTTATTTTTCTTGTATTAGTGGCTGGGTTATACAGCAGATTGTTCCTTCATCTAGTACAGCTGAGCCACTGCATTACAACAGTTTCCCATAGTGTTTAGTGTTTTTTTCCTGCCTGCAGCTTAGTTTTGTTTTCTTGTGTCTGCTTTCTTCTGGTTTATTTGTAACCTCTGACTCATGAACTTGAGGGCCCCAGACCATATGAGATGAATGAGGAAGTGAGGAGATGGGCTGGAAGTCTGTAAGGTCATTTTTATCACTGTGGGAAGTACTACTTTTCTTACTGTCCCTAATATGTGCTGATAGGAGCAGCATGCCCTGGTAACAGCTCAATAAATCTTAAATAGTGACCTATAAAACTAAATTCCTGTTCCATTTACTCTCTTATGTGTTGAGAATGTGGCACATATGGTGCCTGATGAAACTCTTATATAAAGCTTATTCTCCCACTCCTTGATTTTCTGACTGATCAGCTAGAATACCATAATGCAGGCAGATGTACTGATGATGATTTTACCCTACCAGATGGGGCTATTAAAGCTGTTGGAGAAGGAAGCTTACTCACTGCCATCTGTGTAGGAAGGGACCTTGTTTACTTACGAACCCAAGATCATGTAGCCATGCAAAGCAGTAAAACACCTAGGATGTCAAAAGAAGTGCAGCAAAGCTGGAAGAGAGGGAAGGAGTCAAGCCTGTATCATTTCACCCTGAACATGAAGTGAGACTTAATTTTAGTAATTTAGTATTTTAACCACTGTCTATTCATTACAATAATGCAGTTACAAAAGTATGTGCCTTTGCTAATGTAGATCACAAAAACCTCTTTATCCCATTATGATGTACTAAAAGTAGTTGGAATTTTCTTACCTGAGGCAGAATAAACATTAGAATTTCAGTCCTATTTGAACTGATGATAGGTGGTTTTAAGCACTGACCAATTTCCACTGGTGTCCCTGTGATGTTTTACATCTGGGTCCCCAGTTTTGCATTTTCTTTCACAGATTCTCCTCATGAACTACATTTTCGAGTCAGAACCAGTTGCTGTGGTCTGAACTAATTTGTGTGGAGTGCTGGATATGAATGGGCCTAATTCTGTAAAACCATTTTTACTGGCAAGGGACTGAGGCTTCGACTTTGTGGTGTACACGCTCAGAGCTAATAGAAGATCTGGTTGGGAATTCCAGATTGGTACTTTTGTCCTCGCCCTATTCTGCTCTGTTTCTGCTCTCCAGATTCCTTTCCCAGACCTGGAGCAGTGATTGATAAGAGAGATGATTGGCAGGTGACAGCTTGATGATAGGATACATGATCCCTTCCTTCCTGACGTCATGCGGTGTAAAAAAGGGTCCTGAGAAAAGGGAGAGTACTTTGGCCATTAATCACAGGGTATGGGGAGAGGAGAAAGTCATAGTAGTGCCTTTTTAGTCCCACTGTCCAGCAGTTCCTCAAATCTGCAGATTTCAAAACAGTCACCATAAAGCTTATACTACAGTGCTGTTTCTCGTTTGAAAGCAGCTATGCCTTCTTATTTTTCAGGCTTTACTGCAATCCTTTCCATTTTGTGATGGAGTCATTCCTTCTTTGTCATTATTTGTTGCTCCTTTCTCTTGACTTTTTTCTCTTTTCTTCTCCTAGGTGTGATAGCAGTCGTGATATTCATCCTACTTTGCATCACTGCCATAGCCATACACATTTATAAAAAAAAAGGCATATACTCAAAAAATGAGGCAAAAGGATCTGAAAATGAAGACAGTGCTGAATCTGCACTGAAAAGTGAGCTCAGCATGCAAAATACAGCCAGTGAAAATCAAAAGGAATACTTCTTCTGATTGGCATTCATAATTTAATTTAATATAATAATGTGACGGTCTGACTTTCTTGCTAAGCCAGGGGCTCTCAGTGGACAGAAAAAGCTCTTGCACTCTACAGTAAATGCAATGGATTTGAGACTTACTATATTGCATATGTTTGGTCTCAGTGATTGCTGTAGGGGACCTCTTTAAATTACATGCATTCCTTAGCTATTATACAGTAAATGCATTTTATGTAACAGTGAATTAGATATTGTAACCAATTTCATTGTTGATAGTTTCCGACTGTTCTGATGTTACCTTCTACAACTGAAATTTAATGTACACACTGAATATGATTTTTGAATGGGAAAATTGTTATGAAGTTATTCTTTTATTTAAAATTTTATTCTGAAATTTTGTTCAAGGTGAAAGGTGGACTTGAATAATTTGTGGTACTAAAGAAATTCTGCTGTGTTGCATTGTAATGATCCCTCTTACTTCCTCAAATGGAAAATGCCTTTTGAACTGCTGTTGGCTAGTGTCAGCATCTGCTTGGAGTCTGGTGTCCAAAGCAAACTGTACTTCTTTCCACTGGGATGTAACCAATGTCATCACTATCCTTTCTCTTTGGCAAGCCTAGCAAGACTTAAAATTGAAATGTGTACAAGGTGTTGAAATGCTGTAAAATCTCTTTTGTAATAGGTTTTCACTTATGGTCAAGTGATGGCACCAAGAGACTCATTCTAGGCATTTTGAATAAAAATTGGGATCACAAAAAGCAAACCACTTTCATGGAAAGATCATATAATATATTAAGCGTGGTTAAATTATCATGATAATCCAAAAGATGGTCAAGATTATTGTCCCTGGTAATTACAAATGTTTCTTCTGTCAAGAAGTGCTTTGTGCACTAGATATATTCTCTGAAGACGTTGTGTCTATTATCAGCTCCAGATCTTAAGATTAAGTTGTTCTAAATTATAGAAATTATTTATGATTATTCTGGCAATAGAAGTAAGGAATTTAAAGTCTAATACAGGGGCTGCTATTTGAATACTTTTGTTCTTCACCCTTTATAGTACCTACTATACCCCTGCAAGATAAGATCTGATTATACCATTCAAAATTAAGCAGGTGCGTATTATCCTGAAAAAGTAAATAAGAGCTGTCTATGATATTGTATAAACAAATTATCAGATATAAAGGGTAGGTTTAATTTGTTTAAACAGACTTTTTTGTAAGGTCACTTTAGACATCACAAGGTATCTGAAATACTTATGTGGCCTGGTAGGAATGCTGCATGTTCTACAGAAACTATGTGTCTCTTGGTATTTGACATCTGGGAATTGAGTAGAATACCCAAAGGCATTGAAAATGGCACTAGATACCAATATTTGCGTATCTGACACACAGACAAAGGATTTTTGTTTTTCCCTAGACTGAGGACTCTGTGCCTAGAGCTTGGATCTGAGAAAATAATCAGGAATTTTGTGCCCTTCTAGACTTGAGTTTAAAATTCAAACAGCTTTCAGAACTGATTTATATCTGCTCCCATTGAAAGCGACGGTAACAGTCATCATTCTTCTCCTCTTTCAGTGAGGAAAATCAAAGCTAGACCCTAGACTGTGAATATTAGAAAACATTTATCATAGATGCCCAAGAACATTATAAAAACATGGAAACATGACATGGTGTGTCAAAACCTTTAATATGTACATTTATTTACATAAGCAGTAGTTGTAAATATAAATGTCCATCAGATATCATCCTTTAAAGCTTATTTTCTTCCATCATTCTTTATTTTCTATTTTCAGACTTCTTAATTTCCTTTTCTGCTTCCTACTGTACAGCTTTACTTCATTTTCATGAATGGATTCCCTTTTTTTTGGTACCTAGAAGCTCTGCAGTTAGAAATTGTTCAGATTAATATGCAGTGCTTTCTTATTCTTCCCATTTTTGCAGTTCTGTGTGTGTCTCTGATATATGAATAAGACTGGACTGAGGATCAAGAACAGGCTAGCCATGTCACATATACATGCTAGTGTGTTGGTTGTTGCTGTTTTGTCCATGATAATAGGTCACCCTTAGAAAGGACAGAATATGGTGAAGGAATGATACCGGATTGTTCCTGGCAAGTCATATGCATGAGAATACCTATTTTGTGGTTGGGGAGTGGAGGAGATAAAAGCCTCACACAGGTCATGAGAAGAACTTAGTTAAGTTTGCTACTCTGGGTGCTCTCAGTCTACTTAGAATTGAAAATTCTACATCCTTCTTTTCAAGGGTCTGATCCAAATTGCTTTGAATTAAAGAGGAGTTCTTCCATGGACTTCTCTGTAACTTAAACTGCCTGTTTCCCTTCCCATGACAGATATGTCAGTGTCGCCTTTTTGTGTCACATCAACAGATCTCTCAGCAGTGATGAGTCCTAGTCAACTCAATTTTTATCAGCGTGGGATGTCATAACCATGGGGGACAAAACTCTTATGAAAATTTTGATTATAATACATTAGATCACGAAAATTAATATTTTGAGTTATTGATAAAAAAACAGACTATTCACACAGGAATTAACCATATACTAATTTTTTTTCTTGCTTTTACTTCTATTTCCTGTTTTATTTTTACTGTGTGTCTTGATGGAGGAAAAAGTGTCTTCCCTTATTTTGTTTTCTTCCAACTGAATAATTATTCTCTTTCCATATTTATCAGAATTTTTAAAAACAACAGGAAGGGAAAAGCTAAGCAAAACCCCTATTTCACAGCCTAATTAGATAAGGGGGGGGGGGCATAAATACCTGTGTAAATTGCACATTATTTCATTCAAATACCTTTTTCAGGCATTTTATTATGTGAAGGAGTCTAAGGGGAAAACCAGAAATAGATTCTGTTGAATGCACATCTATCTGCAGATTTGTAGCATACAATAATTATGTCTCTCTGAAGATGCAAATGCCCATTTTCATCCACAGGAAAAGTGATCATGTATTTGTCACCTGAATTCAAAGTATACAAGTTCATAGTCAACGAAGTAGCATTTTCCATCACTTGCTGCATTTCTATGGCTACAGAAAAATGGTGGCACTGAAGTGTGATGAGACATTATACAACATTGTGCTGTCCCTTTTTCGATTCTCTGTTCCAGTGTGTGACCTTTCACCTTTCTGTTAATAAACACTTTTTAAAATAAAGTGAGGAAAATATTTTTTAAAAATTTGTATTAAAGGGTTTGAAACTGACAACAATATAATTTTTTTTAACAGTAAAAATATGTAGAAGTGCACAGAATAAATTGGTGAGTGTGGTTATTTATAGATATTAGTAAGTGTTAATGTAACCAATTTACTAAGCATTGACATATTTTCTGAGGCAAAGATATTTTTTTCTCAAGTACATTAGAAAAGAAATAGCAGCATTTATGCTGGTACATTGTTAAAATTTTGTGGGGGTGCTAGCTAAAAAAGGGCTTATAATTGTTTATATAGTCAATATTTAGTGCATAAATATGATTTAGTTATGTTTTGGGAAAACATTTTCAAGTACAGCCACTGTTTAGATGAGGAATAAGCTGACTGCACAACTTAACACAAACTCTAATAACAATCAAAATAAATTTACAACACTATTATTCATGGCAATGACATAGAACAAAGAAAGTGTGTAAATGACAAAACAGACAGAATACCTGGGAGGATTTAGCTGTGTAGAGTAGGACACACAGATTTAGATTTAGATGCCTGGATGCCTGCTGCACCAGTGTCAGATAAAATCAGAAGATGCAACTATTGCAGGTCAGTAAAGGATTTATAAGAAAATACCCTTTTGAAATAGAATTAATTACTTTGAGAAATAATAGTAACAGTTTGCCTTCAAGGCAGAGTTGTAGCTGTATAAACTATGAGATGCCACAGGGGAAATGTGCTGTTTAATATTTTCATCAACGACCTGGATGAGGGAACTGAGTGTACCCTCAGCAAGTTTGCTGATGACACTAAACTGGAAGGAGTGGCTGACACACCAGAAGGCTGTGCTGCCATTCAGTGAGACCTGGATAGGCTGGAGAATTGGGCGGGGTGAAATTTGATGAAATCCAACAAGGACAAGTGTAGAGTCTTGCATCTGGGTAAGAACAACCCCATGTACCAGTACAGGTTGGGGGTTGACCTGCTGGAAAGTAGCGAAGGGGAAAGGGACCTGGGGGACCTGGTGGATAGGAGGATGACCATGAGCCAGCAATGTGCCCTTGTGGCCAAGGCCAATGGCATCCTAGGGTGTATTAGAAAGGATGTGGTTAGTAGGTCAAGAGAGGTTCTCCTCCCCTTCTATTCTGCCTTGGTGAGGCTGCATCTGCAATATTGTGTCCAGTTCTGGGCCCCTCAGATCAAGAAGGAAAGGGACCTGCTGGAGAGAGTCCAGTGCAGGGCAACTAAGATGATTAAAGGAGTGGAGCATCTCCCTTACGAGGAGAGGCTGAGGGAGCTGGGTCTCTTTAGCTTGGAGAAGAGGAGACTGAGGGGTGACCTCATCAATGTTTACAAATATGTAAAGGGCGAGTGTCAGGACTATGGAGCTAGGTTTTTTTCAGTGATGTCCAGTGCTAGGACAAGGGGCAATGGGTGTAAACTGGAGCATAGGAGGTTCCATGTGAACATCAGGAAAAACTTCTTTACTGTGAGAGTGACAGAGCACTGGAGCAGGTTGCCCAGGGGGGTTGTGAATATCTCCTACGTTGGAGATATTCAAGGCCCGCCTGGACAAGTTCCTGTGTGATGTATTCTAGGTTACCCTGCTCTTGCAGGGGGGTTGGACTAGATGACCTTTTGAGGTCCCTTCCAACCCTTGGGATTCTGTGATTCTGTGATTCTGTGAAATGTTCTTTGTAATAAAAACTATATTTGCTAAGTGAGAAAACTTACTGCTGAAAAAGCATGTGCCTATCAAATCAAGAGTCTAATTCTACAGCCAAAAGTATAATGAATCCACAGTATTTCTGAGCATTTAATGATTTTGTGAATTATCATGAAGGAATAAAAATGAAAAATCCTACAGAAATCAGAGCTTAATGAAAAGGTGCAGTAATGAAGGTATTGAAGTAATTTCAGGGTTTTTTTTTGTTTGTTTGCTTGTTTGTTTTGTTGGTTTTGTTGGTTTGTTTTTTTTAAGTACGCACTAGAAGATGCCTAAAAGAGTAAGGAAAAGAAAGGCACTTCCCTTTAAATTTATTCTTTTGGAACCTCATCTTGGGGCTTTTTGGTGGAAAGGAAAGGTTCCATGGGTTTGTTTACAAAAAGTGCAAAAGCTGCTATTATGAGAAACCATAATAAAAATCCAAAGGTGCTTATAGACTGTGCTTTGCTAAGAAGCCATGCTTATCCCCATTTTTGAAGGACTGTCTGAAAATTTCTGACAATAAGAGGCATGTTCTTTGAATACATTGTCTAAACTTCTTCATCTGTGCTCTTACAATTGTTAAGAAAGGAATCAGACATCACAACTGCATTGCTGGGAGGTGGATGCCTTTCCTTCAAACTGTGACATTTAATTTCATAGGACTCCCTACCTTCCAGCTATGATGAAATTCTGATGTTGTTACCATTTGGTATAAATAGCACTGAATAAATCATGAATAAAGTCCTTATTAAACACCTTGGTAAATCCACAGTAAAAATCCCCATAAGCATGTGAGCAAATGTGCATGTGCACACATACATGTATATAAATGAGCTATGTAGTCACGGGTAAGATTCTTGGGACTTTACCAGTTCTTTTGTATTATGTCAAGTACTGAAAACCACCCATAGTTCAGAAACACCACTCTCCCTAATACTGAAAAAATATCCAACCCATTTCACAAATTTCTTAGATTTTCACAACACTTTTTCCAGTAAAAAAAAAAAAAAAAACGAAAAAAAGAGCTTACAGCTTGCAGTTTCTTCTAGAAATGTAGGTAGAGAAGATGTAGACAACCACACTGGTAAGTTCTCTCTGCCTTTTTTTTTATTTATTTATTTACTTGTTTATTTATTTATTTATTTAATTTTAATTCCTTCAGTTATATCCAGGACTTGAGGAATCATTTGATTAACAGCAAAATAAATTGTTATTCACACGTACGTGTGTTATTCACACATACAAAGTCACTACATCATATTCATCATATTTTATATGCCTTGGAAATACACTAATCAGTTAAATTTTTTTTAATCAGCTAGATGTCATTTACCAATTCACTTAAGGTGTATTTCTGTGAGTCAGTTAACTAACTTTTAGGAAGCATCAGAACGCGTGCTTTCAGATTAGGTGAGGCAGCGGGTACCAATGAAAGACTCCTAAATCTGCAAAAGAGAAACAGCTACTCAAAATCCTTCTTAAGTACAAGAACATTAAAGAGGTTAATCAGATTTCACAAGTATGTATCTGTCATCAAGAACCTAGTGATAATAGCATGAAAAGAACTATTAATAAATATATTATTCAGCAAACCAGCAGATACCAGATATGACTTGGTATTGTTTGTATGTTATACCCTTTAATACAACATAGTCTTTGGAATCTTGTTAGAGCTGTGAATTGGTGATTATATGTTTTGAAAAGCAAAAGTGCGTTGCAAGCAATTTATAAGGCTGATGCTAACTTAACTGAAAGCAGCCATCACAAAATCACAATTAAAAAAGTAAAGGTTGCAAACACTCTCTAAATACAATAGGATTAAAATACTGAAGTTTTAACTAGCCTGCTTTATTAATATTTGTGAAGCCCTTTACAGAATAAAGCTTTTATATAAATGGACAGCATGGTAACAGAAATGCGATTCTATCTTCTATTTAGCAAATAGTGTTAATGGTAAGTAATTATCTGTATTTATTTTCATACATTTATTTCAAGAGATTTTCCTTTCTCTTTCAGTCAGAAATAATAGAATTTTCCTGTTCATTTATGCTTAGAGTTACACATGAACAAAGAGGAGAAAAACAGACCTTGGACTATTTGGTGTAGTATAGACTTGATTGCACGTCTTCTTTAATCACCAAATTAGAGCCCACAACATTTTCATCTAACTAGATGGGTAACAGCTGAAATAAACAAGATAGGTGTCATGTAGACAAACACAAAACATGGATTTTATACATCTACAATTTTATAAAATGTTTTCTGCTAATTTATTAGCTCAGAGGAAACATCATTTATATATTTTCAATATAATTCCCAGTTCTTCCTTAGTAGCTTCAGCTGCTTTATTAACCCTATTTTTTGATAATTACCAAAAAGTTACGTTTGTAACACCAATAACTGTGAGGCTTACCGTATTATATTTTTTTAGATGATAGTATAAAAAAATTACTATTTTCTAACACATTTTAATCTATTGCACATATAAATACTCCTTATCTAGCTAAAATCATATTGTGCATTTATTAACATGCATGTTTTATATGAAACAGCAAATCTAAAAGTAAACATATGCTAGTTTGGGTTGGTTTTTTTTGTTTGGGAGCAGGTTTGGTGGTGTGTCATTCTCCCCTCCCCCTCATGGTTATCAAACAGGGGGTTAATCACATATTGGTTGTGAACAAATTATTTTAAAAGGATTCTATAGGATGCTGATACTTAATTTTAAAGACTGTGGACACTCTTACTAAGAAAACACTCAGAATTTTTCAGTAGTTGCAGCCCTTACATACAGTCTTTTACTTTTCCAATTAAAAATATTATCAAGTACTCCTTATATGGTGTAACCTTTTTTTTTTTTTTTCCCACCATAATCAGTGGCACTAGAAATATCTCAAAAGAGTAACCACTCAGTCATGGTCCCCTCACCATGAAAAACGGTCACAAAATTTACTTGCAAAATAATCTGTTATTTGCACATAGGGTCAAGCAGTCCTTTAGCGGTTACTGTGTTTTACTACAAAACATACAAGGCTTTATTCTCCCCGTGAAATTAATATTTAAATGGTTGGTTTGGTGTAGTGGCCTGTAAACCAGTAACTCATATATCTCATATTTGGATTATTGGTGCTGAGTTGCTATGATTTTGTCTCTTTGATGTTCAAGTTCATAATATGTGCATGTCTGATTCAAAGTCATTCTTCATTTATTCATAAACATAAAAGTGACATTCTTCAGGTATCTTACAGATAAATCCTACTCGAAACTAGCAGTTAAGTATATAATAGTTTTTTTAAATGTGTCATAGATTCCTTTACATTGCACATTGATAAAGTTCACTTATTTTTACAGAGCATACTGTGATGGATTTATGATTTATTCCGAGAACACATAGTGGGAATGAAAAGGTGAAATTCATAGAAAAGGCGAAGACTATAAACCCAGAATTTTCTGTGTTGATAAAAATGTTCTTATAGAAGCCCTGAAAAACTGTTTATATGATATCCTTGTGCAGCTACTTTTCAAATCATGCAAAGCATTTATTTGGAATCACGTTATCAAGCACATCTCCTTTCAATTATTTCTTTTGTAAAAACAAGCTAACAGTAATTTTAATTTCAAGCTGATGTCTAGCTGGCTGTTTTCCCTGATAAAATATTTCAACCTAGAAATTAAGCTCAGCATGAAATGTCTAGTATTTAACCTTCTCTCTGCAAAATAATAATAATTAATAGTCCCCTGAAATAATAAGATCTTTGAATGTTTAGAGTTGCCTTGACAGTCTTATTTTATGATTACAAGTAAATCTATTTAGTGAGTAAAGCATTAGGAAACTCTTGGTTTTCAGTACTCTGGAGTGGTTAAGTGCTACACTTGAGAAGTGAAATGTTTTTAAAATGAGTCAAATAATGCTTATTATGGTAATAAAGCTGTCCTTGTACAGTACCTGCTTGCCCACTGTAGCACCTACTAGTCATTAGATGAAAAAATTTCTGCATTACCAAATTCACCTTAGGGTTCTGTAGTGTGCTTCAATATTCTTAAAAAAAAAAAGTATCTTCGCATTAAACACATCTCATTGCTTCACAATAGCCTTTTTTAACTCATTTTCCTTTTTTTTTATTTTTTTTTACCAGTGTAATGCTCATAATTGTAATTACATATAAGGTTGCTGCAATAGAGGTTGCTTTTCCATTAGGTAGCTGTTTTACCATCAGTTAGGTTACAACAGGTCAGGATATTCCTTTCTTCCTCACTGTCAACCAGCATGGCTGTCCTATTTCCGTCTTGCTGAATTGTTTCCCTCCAAATTGTTTGCATTTCAGTGCTCCTGGGCTGAATTCCAGGGAAAAAAATCCTATCACCTATCAGGTCTCCCAAGCACAGAATAATCCATTCTGGCTAGCCAAACATCACCAGTAGAGTAGTGCTTCTTTGCAGTTCTAATCTCAGCTGGAATCTAGAAGGAAGCATGAATACTGCTGTTTCTACAGGGCACAATGGTGCAAGGCCCCCGTATGGCAGCCGCATATGGATATACCTAGCCTGGAGACTTTTTCTTATTACATGCTCAATAAAATGAGTAAGAAAATCAAGGCTGGCAATTTCTGCTCAGGCCCCAGAAAGGAGGCACATGACCTGAAAGGCTGTCTGTAGGGAGGCTCTGGTGCAGGCTGTGGCTGACCTGCCCAGATTGCTGAGGGGCAAGGTGCAAAGGAGGAGCTGGCGCTGATGGTTTTTCTCCTGTTAGTGGAGAGAAAACCAGCAGTGTGACCTTTGGTACACTCTTTGAAGGCATTTCTAGGGGAAAAAAAATACAAAAAAAATAAAAATAAGAACCACATAAAACAACTGAGCACAGCTCTTTCCCTGTAATGGACAGACAGTAGTGGCAGACCAATAATGCATTACAGACTCTGCTGTGCATGTGATGCAGTAAGTACAGTACATTTGCTGGGAAGTTATAGTCCTCTTACCAACCTCATTTGAGCAACCTGGGAAAATCTGCGATCTCTATTCATTATCTCTATTCATTGGGTTACATGCATTACAGCATAGCTTACTTACCTTCTGCTCAGAACTGAGGCATTTCACTCAAAATTATTGGATCTTGCTCCAACAGAAAATGTCAGAGACTACCTTGGCTATACTCCATATACAGTGACATGAAGCAAGAAAATAATACCTCATAATGCCTTAACAGGAAGAGTCAGTCATTCCCCCTTGGACAGGATAAGCAAGATTTTCTAAAGCGCTTATGTTTATTCAAGGAGCAGGGAACTGTTCAACCAAATGGCTGAAATTAGAAGGGAGCTGTAGAGGTCATCATGTCCAACACTGCTGCTCAAGCAGGGCCACCTGAAGACAGTCACCCAGGACTGTGTGCAGATGGCTTTTGAATGTCTCAAAGGATGGAGACTCCACAACCTTTTGGGGCAACCTCTGTCAGTGCTTTGTCACCCTCATGGTGAAAAAGTGCTTCCAGATGTTCAATAAGTACACGTATCAGTTTGTGCCCAATGCCTCTTGTTCTGTCACTGGGCACCACTGGAAAAAGCCTTCTTTACACTCTCTCTGCAGGCATTTACATACATGGATGAGATGCTTCCAGAGTCTTCTTTTCTCCAGGCTGAACAATCCCAGCTCCCCCACTCTTTCCTCATGGGAGAGATCTCCAGTCCCTTAATCATCTTTGTGGCCCTTTCCTGGACTCTCTAGTGCTGAGGGTAGGGGAAAGGATTACCTCCCTCAACCTGCTGGCAATGCTTTGCATAATGCAGCTAGGATAAAACTGGTCTTCCCTCTATAAGGGCATGTTGTTTGATCATATTCAACTTGCTGTCCACCAGGACTCCCAGGTAATTTTCTGCAATGCTGTTTTTTAGCTGCACAGCCCCCAGCATATACTGGTTCATAGGGTTATTCTTTCTCATTAATGGAGTTTGTATCCATAAAAAAATAACACAATTAATATTATAAACATCATTCATCAGCCAAGTATCTTCAGAAGGAATAAAATTTACCTGATGGTACTTCTCCTTACTGCCCTTAGAGGCAACCTCTAGTACTGATTTCTTTTTATTTTTTTAACTTAAAATGGCAAAATTTCATTTTTTATATAAATATATAACTAGGCTATATAAAAACATAATTTTTTAGCAAAAGCAGTTAAAAGAGATTCAGTAATCATAAGGTTTCAGAAATATTTTTGCTACTGTTTTTCCTACTGGATTTGCCGTACATCTATAAGACTGAAGGCAGAGTCAAGAGTTGTGTTCTGCTTTTATTTCAACCATGATCAGATCTCAAACTTTTTATTTTCTTTAAAGTGTCAGCTTCTCAGGGATGTGGCTTCCCATTAGAAGTAAGGTGGAGGCATGAGTTGCAGGGAACAGCATTAGACAAATGGTAACCTTTTTTCTTCAGGTTTGTTAGGCTCTCCCTCACCTGTACCTATTAAAATAGAACTTATTAAAATAGAATTATGGAAAAAAAAAGACAAAATTAAAAAGAACAAACCCCAAAGCATAATCCTATGTGATATTGTGGGTTTTTTTAATATAATTATACAAAATGCAGTAAATTCTTGATTGAGTTAATTTGTGAATATATTGCATATATCTGATTTTATGACATTGTTTCCACAAAATATAAAATTATATAGGCTAGAATAAAAGGAAAAGTAACCTGAAACCTAAGAAAAAACTGTTGAAAATTATCAGAACAATATGTAATAATAGACTGTCAAATATCTATATATCTTTAGGATATATCCAGTAACAAAAGACTTTGAAATAAATATTCAATACACTAGTAATTTTCAAGATTCTATTTGGTTTCCTAAATAGTATTTATTCTAAAGTCATATAATTTCTCTAAAAAACTGCCTCAGCAGAAGCACAAATTATCTGGTACAACGTAAATAGCTTGCAGTACAGTTGATACATCCAGAGCTAAGGAAATTAGTATATCTGATGGCTTAACAATTTTAACAGTGCATTTTGCTAGACCATGTATTCCTTATTTAAGACATAATTCTTTCTGGATTTTTGTTGTTTGTTTGTTTTATTGCCTATAGTCTGATCAAAAATTCAAACTGTTTACATTATTGTTTTTATCTTAGTAATGCCAAGAGATTCAAACTTAGGCAACAAACCTGCTACAGTAATGCAAGAATACGCACACATGTAGACATGCAGTATGAGATGGATTATATCTAGAACAGCCTATCTAGTAAATGGCAGACATAGGCAAAGAAAAGGAATTGACAAAAACACTGGAACTGGCAGGGCAGGAAGTTCATCCCATTATTCCTTTTCTTCTCTTTATCCACCAGCTCAATTTACCTCCACACAGAACATTTTCTGTTTGTCTTATACAGACATCATCTTCTCTAAGCCAAGAGATAGGAGATGCAATATAATTACATATCCTCTAATGTAACATTTTCAAATATAAAGTGAAAATAAAAATACCTAATCTTTAATTTTAATCTGGTTCTAATGAAAATACCATGAAACATTTTGAATTATAAAAGACTGTCCTTAGCCACACTTCTTCAAACAGCAGTAAATAATATAAAAAAAAAGTATTATTTTGTTCTGTCCATGTGTACTTGTCTCTATTTCTCACTTTCTCAGAATGTTGGGGGTGACTTGTCAGTGAATTGGATTATTTGATGACAATGTAAACCTAATAAGAATTGAAAGGGATTCATGAAAACTGAGTGTAATAATGAGAAAACTTCATATTGAAGGGTTGCAAGCTGGTTCCCACTGTCATCAGGCCATGGCATTCAATATTTCGCAGGACAAGGGGCAACTCATGTATTTACCTTGGGAACTTACCCCAGTGTGTTTCTCATAATTCAGGATTGGGTTTTTTTTCACCATGAAATGCACTGAAATAGTACTTTGGAATATAACTTTTTTTTTTATACCTGGCTTTTTATGTGAATAAGAGATTAAAATGATCAAGAAGGTCTCAGTGGCAAAACTGTTGTTGCTACCACAAAAGTATCAGTTGCTCCTGATTTTTTAATGCAGACATTGTTTTGCACTGTGGATATATTTCTAGATATATATTTCTAAAATTGATTTTAAACAAAAAAAAGTTAAATAATTATTCATGAAGTGCATGTGAGTTTGTATGTCACATGAAGGGGGATATGTTAACCAAGCCATTCTGGCTAATTTAGTTAATGGGCAAGAAATTTATATTTTACAATACAAAACTGCTGGGTTAGCTCTCATACATTTCATAATAACAGTTTTATTTTCCTAACACAGTTGACAAGCAATTATTGCCCTGGGGAGCTGACCTTGCCTGTGGGCAATTTTCTGAGATCTGCTGGCAATGCTCTTCAGGGTGCTTCCCAAATGAAAAGCACTGGTGAAGGCTCACTAAAGTCTTAATCAGTGTCACTCTAAACAAAGCAAGACAGGGCAGCCAGCTCAAGGTGCCAGGGCCCAAGCAGTCAGTTCCTGGCCTTTTTATTTGAAAAGTTATTCTGACCGTATGTGCACATTCAGGACAAGAGAAAGGAGGCTAGAATAGGTTCAGATGGATACTTTCCTTGCAGAGTGGTGAATATATCAACAAGTACCGTGAAAATACAAGAGGTCTTTGTACTAAAGCAAGGCTCATGGAAGTAACACATTTAACAAATTGACAGGTATTTCTATTTGAGACGTTTCAATCATGGGTATAAATAAAGAGGTAACTGCAGTCATAAAGTAATCTTTATGAATATGAACAAAATTTTCTATACTTTTACAAAAAAGTAAGTCACACCATTGGTTTACTAAAAATTACAATCTGTCAACCTCAAAAAAAGTATTTATATAAAAGGTTTTCAACTAAGATTTTTGTAACATGAAAATCATCTTTATGCATGAAAATGGAGTTGTCAGGAGTTTACACATCCACCAGGTAAAGAAATTCCTTGGAATCAAATTACTGAAGCAGTTCTAGTTACACCTACCTCACCTATAGCACTGAGTAAAAAGATGAAGGCTAGAAGGACCTCTTTTCCAGGATGGGAGGCCTTTCTCAGTGCCATTGAAGAGAATGGACTCCTTTGGCAGAAGCTGACTGGTATGATGGGTAGGAAAGAGGAAGAAGTGTTCAGGTGGCTGCTGCCATTCTTCAGTTGGGACACTGGAGCTGGATATCACCCTTCCCCACATTACATCTGTGGCCTTACAGAGTGAAATGTTTTTCAGGGGACATCAAGGCACAGGATATTCTGTGCTCCAGAAATTATGAAAGCAAATTTCTTAGTTCCTCTATCAGAATTTATTCAATGCAGAGCAGAGACAGGCAAAGAATAGCATTAGTGGATTTTTAAGGAAGAGTTGGTGGAATAGACTGTAAGAACCAGCAGCACTAACAACAGAGACAGAGGGGAATAACAACTGGAAGAGCTTCCTATATAAAGAAGGTCGAAAGTTCACAATTGAAGAAAAATTTGCAAATGACACAAACCATAAAGTTTCTCTTTTTAGGATTTAATTGCTAAAGTTTCTTCAATACTTCAGCAATACAGTCATATAAATTTTATATATATATATATATATCAAAAATATATAGGTATTTTGTAAATCAGTTTGAGTCCTATGGTGTCTTGTTTTCTTGCCCCTACTGTGTTTTTCTTTTTACTCACTTTCACTGCATCAAAGGCAAAAAAAAAAAGTTCTGTTTCCTCACTTAAAAGCATTTTGTGGTTAGAATGGGCATGATGATTTTGTAACCGCCTATCACTAACAGAAATTCCATCTATGCAGTACACCCTCCAAAAATAGAGCTTTATTTTCAAAAAATGCGTTCTTTTTGTGCAACCCTGAATGTGAGTTCTAATGGAATTTCAAGTTTCTTAATACCATTAGGATTCACTGTTTCTTATACAGAATGAAACTTTGAAAAACATCTTGTGAGTTCAGGTTAGAAAAAGCCTGCATGTAAGAACAGAAAACAAATGCCATAGTAGCATATAGACTTATAAACAAAAATATTATTGTGACATGAGTATAATATTCACTTTTCATTTAGTATTGACTTATTGTAGTAAGAGTTACAAATCACACGTGTAAAACTATAGCAGCAGAGCTTGAAGAGCTTCAATTAGCAGTACGGCATGTCTTTCTAGTATTCTCCTAAAAGGTGGCACCAGAAATATCTTTTTCTCAGCATTGTTTCCCAGTTTTCAAATATACAAGAGCAAAAGCCAAAGTAGCATGCCATGATACAAGGCAAGAGGGAGATGATCAAGGTAGCAGTTCAGATGACTGCTTCACTTGCTTGTAGTCAGAACCGTTTTTCTGTTATCAGAAGCGTTGTTCATTGCCCCAGAGCAGACCTTGGAAGTAAGAACAGAGGTCACCAGGCTGCCTGCAGGGAGGAAAAAAATAATCTAAAAATGCAGCTAGGCTTTCAAATGCTTCTGCTTCCTAGTGGAGGTTTGTCTTTTAATCTTAATGCCGCATAGCTGTCTCTAAAAATTCCCTCATCTATTAATTTTATCTTGTCCTACTTGTAAAATCTGCAGGACTTTGAAAGCTCATTTCGTTATTCTGAAAGATAATGTTCATTGCTGATGTGAATTTTGGAGAGAAGGGCTGAGATTTTGATCTAGCCAAATAAGAATGTATTCATCATGTGTTGTTACAGATAAATAATCTTACACTCAGATCAAGGCTAATGGGTTCCAGAATAAAACCTGTGACAGAATTGGACAGCACCTGAGAAGATGTGTTTGGTCAGTACTTCATCCTTGTCTCTAGACTTTCTACAGTTACTAGGAAAAAAAAGGAAAAAAGACTCAAACATTGATAAAGGATGTCAGAGGTGGGGATACTATTTGTTAATCCTGAGTCAAAGTTTATCTTGTGAACACACAGCAGTAGTTGCAAATATGCAAGTATTTTAGTCAAAATTAAGCAGATAGATAATAGCTTATTTCAGTTGTGAGAAATATATAGTTTATGACCTCTCAGGCAATAGGGGGAAAAAAAAAACAAACCCACCCAAAAAATAAAGCCCCTCCCAACCCTGCTGTGTTATCGTGTCTCAGAAGGAAAAAAGATTATAATACTTAACACCTCAAGGAGAGATACTAATATTGAAAATCTCTTTCTCAGGAACCTTAATAGTAAACAAATGGCACTTGCCAGCAGCAATGTCTCTATTCCTTGGTTTATACTCTGGACACATTACCAGGCTTATCTCAGCTTTTGGTGGAAAAAAAAAAAAAAAAAAAGAAAGAAATCCGGGACTAATTTTAAAGAAGGACTCAAAGTCACCTACAAAATATATTTAAAGCTCCTTCTATTTATTTTGCAGCTGAGAATCTGAAAATACATAAAACATATTTGTCTATAGAGAATACCTTTTGTTACTTCTATCTAACTTGGAAGAGGAGACACTATGAAATATTAAATGAGAACTAGAAGCCAAAGGTCAATAAATTTTAATTCTTGCCAGTGAGGATTTAGTGACTTATATGTGAACTGGAAAGAATATATTTTTGTTTATTTTTGCTGCTCTCTTACAAAACCATTTCTATGGCACACTTAGGGAGGAAGGGCATAGAAAGGCAAAATGGAGGAGAAAATGTGAGCCTGAAAGGGTAAATAAAACTTAATTGAAATAAGAATGAAAAGCAACTTGCCATCCAATCCCTCCCATTGGCAAATGTTTCTTGTTCCATTCCCAGAGATTAGATGTTTTCTGGGGCAAACTATCTGTGGCCGAAGTTAGTTCATTCAATTGTCTTGTAAATAAATTGAGATATATAGGACCAAATCAGCTCTGAGCAACAGAAAGTAATACAAGGTAGATGGTGCAATCAGCCCTACTGGAGTTTGTTGCTCCTTCTTCCCTAACCTGCTTCAGATAATTTACATTTTTTTCAGTACTCAACATAAGACTATACTATGTATTTATGTATTTATAGTAAAATAATGTATTATCTACTATATATCATATCATAGATGCTATGCTGTTATACTGCTACACAGTGTATTCAAAATATAATATGTTACAATGTAATATGTTACGGTATTGTAGTTACTATTGAAGTGTTTTGCTTAAGGAGCTAAGCAATTATTTCTATTTTCATTATTAAAACAAAAAATAACATTTCTTACTGCAGGAAAATATGTAGAATCAAATGGATTTCTACAGCCCTTATGTAAATGACAGCCAAATGTAAGGCCTTATCTTCTGGGATTAAATAGACTATTTGCTTAAATCACAGTCATATTATTCAGTAAATACTACAAAATGCTGCAAAAAATGGAAATATGTTTTAAACTTTTTAATTTATTTTCTGCAAAGAGCAGGCATATATTTTCCCTTGAAAAATACAGATTATGGTCTTAGACATTTAAAAAAAATACTCTAATTTTTAAATATTACTAGTCTAAAATGTTATAAACTTTTCATTACCTTCATAAAATGGTAAAGATGAAAAATTATTAGGACCAGCTAAAATACCTGGTTATAAAAAAGTTTATCTTGTGGTTTAATTTAATAAATTGTAAAAAAACATTTACTGTTCATCTCTGTCTAGATTCAAATTTCACTCCCAATAAATTGTAAATTCAGTGCTAAATATAAATGTTCTTTGAATTTATAACACAAAACTTTGTCCCTACAGGTATGCCAAAAAAAAAAAAAAAAAAAAAATCCCTGACAAGGTTATACAGTTTCTCCTAATCTATTTTTCTACTAGATTAATTCCCTATTTCATCATTCCTGCAGATTTAAATTTAAAATTGCGAATAAACATCTGGCAAGCCTTTCTTATTATTGAGTACTGAGAAAATCAGAGAGAGGCAAAGCTTTTGAGAAGCTCCCTAGCCTTAAGCGCAGACCTAAATACATATATTATGGGAGCACACTACTTAATTTTTTTTCCCCACTTGCCTGAATTCTGGGGAATCGAAGTCTTGTAAACTGCCCATTTCTTACAGTTCTAGCCTAAATCAGTGTAAAAGATGTGTCACCTATTCACATCTGCTTTTGGATAAGAATCATGTAGTCTGTCCCTGGGAAATGCAAAATACATCTCTGGAATCTTATAAAATGCAGATAATAGGATTTAATTCCTCAATAATATCTCTTTTTAGCGTAATTTCAGTCATTCATTTAATTGTTGATTTTCTAACCTGCTTGTAAGTAAAGGATCTGGTCCAGAGGTAGTACTTAGATGAAAAGGAAGATCCAGAAGATGAGGGTCCAACGGTTTTGGGCATGGAGTAGCTTTGACAATTAAGACCATCACCACAGCCAGGATGGAAGTGGTCTGAAATGCCAGAATATGGTTGTTGCTCTCTTGCCTAGTGTACTATCACTGCTGACAGTTCTTGTAATTTAGTGATGAGTGCAAGATTAGGGAGGAAGGAAAGGTGCACCAGGATCATGCTCCCACATGCTGCATTGCAACATTGGTCTGACTAGTAGCCAAAAAAGAAAGTTTGCAAAGGAGAAAAAATCCACATGAAGACTCAATTATGAAAAACTAATTCACCTTCATTGCAAAATACACTCCATCTGCAAATACGTCCTTACAAACTGTAGATAAGCAGACATGCTTATGAGTTCTGCAAGCAGTAGGAAATGAATGTAGCTTGGAAGTTTTGAACTCTCATGTGTATTCTTCAAAACTGACATTTGGACTTTGCTAACAATTTTTTTGCAGAAAATGGGTGTGGGAAAAAAAGAAAAAGCCCACACTAAAAAAAACAAAAGCTTTTAAGAATTTTCTTAAAACATAGATCATTGTAGACATCTTTTAAACAACAGAATATTATAATCTTATCACAGTTAGTAGTCCTGCAGTGTCAGTACTCAGTAATATCTTAATTTTCACTGATATTATTGTGTGCCTTTTTGTTCTTGACATGAAATAGAAAAAGAGCGTTACGTGACTTGTCCCCCAGGTAGTGTGCTGTCTTAGGGATCATACTGAGGAGGCATATATAGGATAAAATGGAAAAAGAACAACCTTGCTCTTAACTTTTTTTTTATTTGTGGTTGGGTTCTTGTGTTGGTTTTTTTGTTTGTTTGTTTGTTTTGTTTTTTGTTCTTTTTGGTTTTGTTTTTAATTTTCCTCCCATATGTCAATGTATACAACTGAGGCCACTGGAGACCAAGGAGACAAGTCTACTGTCTATATTGTTTTCCCAGTCTGGCACTAAGCAGATAGTGTGGTGCAGTCTCCTTCATGGGAACAAATTATAAATAGCAAGTTAACACAAAGTGACAACTGCTCCAATTCTCAAATAGCCTTAGAATTTGTCAGCTGAACTGATCAACCTGAGAACATCAGAATTCCTTCTTATTTGACTATTTGAAAACTTGTTCCCTGAATTTACATAATTTGATAAAGTCTATTTAACAAAACTCTGTAATGCCTAGGTCCTAGAAAGCCTTATGTCTGGACCACAACTTAACACTGACATGTAATTGACTAAAGCCTTCTAAACAGAAAAACTGTCATATATCTAGTTTGCTGGATTTTCAAAGAAATTCCGACAATTAAAGAGAAATTACAGTGCCGTCACTAGACAGTTTCTCCACATCCTAATAGCTACAGTATTTTCTGTGTGGTTAAAAATTTAGTCTGGATGTGCTCTTCTGGCTCCTGGGTAGTTCTGTTAACAGCTTCCATGTCCAATAATATTGCAGTTTCCTTTATTTTTATTACCTCCACAAATCTTCCCAGGAGACAGCTAAGAAACAGATTAATCACTTCTTGATTTCAACTGTATCACAGATTCTTGTTTGCAATACTCAGAAGTGTCCCAGTGGAAGAGCAACTGAAGAAGCTTAGTCTCTGGGATATTTAAATCCTTATATGGAAACTCTGGCCATGATAAAAAATACAGACAAATTAAACAGTTCTGTTCAACTTGACTGATCACAGTGGATAGGTTTTCTTTCTATTTATTTATTTACTAAGACCTCATTTAATGAACTGTGAACTATGGAAGTGCATGATAGTAGTACAAAAACATTAAAAAATCTCAGTGAACATGAGCCAGCAGTGTGTGCTCATAGCCGAGAAAGCCAACTGTGTCCTGGGCTGCATCAAAAGGAGCATGACCAGCAGGTTGAATCCTGTCCCTCTACTCTGCTCTCATGAGACACAATAAGAAGTACTGTGTGCAGTTCTGGTGTCCTCAACATTAACAAGGACATGGAGCTGTTGGAGCAAGTCCAGAGGAGGGCTACAAGGATGATGAGGGGACTGGAGCACCTCCCATACAAAGACAGGTTCAGAAAATTAGTGTTCTTGGGGAAAGAGAAGGCTGCATGAATACTTCATAGCAGCCTTCCAGTATCTAAAGGGATCTTCATCAGAGACTGCAACTATAGGACAAGAGGTAATGGGTTTAAACTTAAACAAGGGAAGTCCAGGTTACATATAAGGAAGAAGTTGTTTACTGTGAGGTGGGTGAGGCACTGGAACAGGTTGCTCAAATGAGTGGTAAATGCTCCATCCCTGGCAATGTTCAAGGCCAGGCTGGACAGAGCCTTGGGCAACCTGGTCTAGCATGAGGCATCCCTGCCCACAGCTGGGGGGCGGGGGGGTGTTGGAATTAGATGATTTTAAGGTCCTGTCCAGCCCCAACCGTTCTATGAATCTATGATAGTGCGTCCTGAGCAGTTTGCCAATGACACCAAGCTCTGTGGTTTGGTTGTTACGCTGGAGGGAAGGAATGCCATCCAGAGGGACCTCGACACACTTGTGAAGTGGGCTGATGCCAACCTCATGAAGTTTAACCATGACAAGTGCAAGGCCCTACACCTGGCTCGGAGCAGTCCCAGGCACAGCTACAGGTAGGACAGAGAAGAGATTCAGAGCAGCCCTGCAGAGAAGGACTTGGGGGCTAGTCGAGAAAATGAACAGGAGCCGGCTTCAGTGTGTGCTTGCAGCCTAGAAAAACCAACCGTATCCTGGGCTGCATCAAAAGAAGCATGGCCAGAAGGTCGAAGCAGGTGATCCTGCCCCTCTACTCTGCTCTTGTGAGACCTCACTTGGAGTATTGTGTACAGTTCTGGTGTCCTCAACATAAAAAGGACATGGAACTGTTGGAACAAGTCCAGAGGAGGGCCACAAGGATGATCAGGGGACTGGAGCACCACCCATATGAAGATAGGCTGAGAAAGTTGGGGCTGTTCAGCCTGGAGAAGAGAAGGCTGCGTGGAAACCTTATAGCAGCCTTCCAGTATCTGAAGGGAGCCTATAGGGATGCAGGGGAGGGACTCTTCATTAGGGGACTGTAGTGATAGGACAAGGGGTAATGGGTTAAAACTTAAACAGAGGAAGTTTAGATTGGATATAAGGAGGAAATTTTTTCCTGTTAGGGTGGTGAGGCACTGGAATAGGTTGCCCAGGGAGGTTGTGAATGCTCCATCCCTGGTGGTGTTCAAGACCAGGTTGGACGAGGCCTTGGGTGAGGTGGTTTAGTGCGAGGTGTCCCTGCCCATGGAAGGGGGGTTGGAACTTGATGATCTTAAGGTCCTTTCCAACCCTAACTATTCTATGATTCTATAAGTTAAAATGGTTAGCAGTCAGGAGTTTACCACACTGACATGTGTGTGGAATTAGCTGTCAACACAGGAAGGTTTGAGACATGTGGGACTGTGCAGTAAAAGATGGGCCAACAGAGACCCTCACCCTTCTGGAATGTCATCTAAAGATAAGGTTCATTGCACTAGAGCATCTCAAATAACTTTAACACATTAGTGTATAGGTAACTGAATGTTACCTCTTACCTGCATGCTAATATGGCTGTCAAATATTAAAGACAACCTGTTTCAATTCACATGAAAACTTTTTGTTGCTGGGTTTTTGGAGGTCTTTAATGCCTGGATATAACAGGAACTTTTATTCTGTAAGTACTTAAGCACCACTGCAGTAAGAAACTATAATGCTGTTTACCGGCAAAGAGTATATTCTATATTATATTGGAGACAAATGTGTTATATATTTTATTAATTCCTTACATTGTTTAGTTTTTGAAGCCACCTAGGGTGGGTTTTTTCTTTTTTTTTTTTTTGTTTTTTTTTTTGTTTTTTTTTTGTCTGTTTCCACTTAGTACTATTTTCAAAATAGATTTATTCTACTGTTTCGCTTTTTGCAGGAGAGATAAAAATAACGGCTAAGTTCATAGCTGATTAAGGTTAATACAACTGCTTTGTTAATAGTTTCATTTGCAGTTTGTTAGCCTAAATTTCTAAGATGAGAATATCTGTGTCATGTCTTATGAGGAAATTTGTAAATTAGTTTAATGCTCTAGTTGATTGGAAGAGCTGATTGAAACAGCATGCTCCCAGATTGCTCTTCTTGATGTGAAAATATTTAAATATTTACCCACTGTATAGTTAACCTATATGATTTTAAAGCAGAGCACTTTCACCTTCATTTACTACTTTTTAAATGAAAAAGAAAAAACCACAAGACTGTTTAAATGTTTGCTCATGGACTTTATGACTACTTATGAGTTCTAAAAATGTGACAAACACTAGAAGCAACTATAGGAAGAAATTATTACTTTGACGAGCTCTTTCAGTGACAAGGGCTTTCCACATGAAGTAGCTTTCAAGGTCTGCTTTTGCTAGCTAAATAGGAAATGGGGCTATGTAATAACATAAAATTGTAAGATTTGGCAGCAACATATTTGTATTCATCTGGTTTTCTGGATATGTTTTTCCAGAAATGGATGAGTGAACTTTTGGCAAGTATATCAGTTTTTATTTCAATACCAATCCAGAAAGAAATTACCTAAGGATTTTTGCTGTATGTGTCCTCAAACATTTTGCATGTGCATGCGTTCGTATATGCAAGGTGAACAGCATAACAGAACTCTAATCCCTAAGTGGAGCTTTAACATTTTGTTGCAATACAAAGAAAAAATAATAAAAGTTTATAGACTTTAGTGGCCAGATAATAAGAACTGAACTTTCTCCAATAACAATCACAGCAGTCCAGTTTATGCACTTGAACTCAGGAGGGTTAGAGAGGAGGGACAGCCAATACCCTGCTGCTTTTAGCTATGTAGTTAGATTGATGTCACTTTACGGGAGCTGAGAATTTGGTTTGTTATAATTTCTGAAGCCTTATTACTCCTGCAATAATCTGACACCATGCTTGCAGGTTTACCAAGCTCAGTGTTTTTTTCAGACCCAAGGCAAGGCAGCTCCATGGTGCCTTTACAGCCATTCCCAGAGGCAGAAGTGCCCGCTGGCAAGGATTTTGGAACCAGTGTAGTCTGAGCTGGAAGTTCTGTCATGTAATTTCTGCAAGTAAATGAAGGATTGAAGAGCTAGAGCTTTCGGCTTGTCAGCAATGCTAAAACACTGTTGTGCAGAAAATAAAGGGACAAAGGTTGTGTCTCAACAGAATGTGTAATCAGTCAAGCATCTCTAGGGGCCTAAGTATAAATTTGGGTACAAGCAGATTTAGACAACATTAGAATGATAGTATAGCACAGTTTAATGAGCACTTACTTAAATTTAACAAGAGAGTGATTTTACTAAACAGGATCTGAGACCTTATTATGTCTAAATAGAAGGAATATCAAAACGAAGAAATTGCCTCTTTGGATCAGTTCAGTGCTGCATCTGGCATGGAGGTGTGAGCCTGACAGTGACAGATCCTCCAGAGGAAGGCACAGAAAGCTGCTGACCTAGCTGTTGGCAGATTTTTTTGCATAGGCAGTTTCTTTGGACTGAAGTAGCTTATGCTCTGAGGTACAAGGATTTATATTTCATCCTATCTAAAGCATTTATTTATGTCCTTGATTTACATGCGAATGCCAAATCTTTTGTCAATGCCCTTAGCCACAACCCCTGGGATCTCTTTTGACAGCAAGTCCTATTGGCTGGTGGTACATGTCCAAGAAGCTCTTCCTCCTCCCCAAGATTCTCTGGTTTACATCCAATACATTTGCAGTTTCACATAAGGTAATCAAAGACAAATTTATTTAGTGGAATAAAAAGATATGGCCAAGGTCATGGAGGAGCTAGTTTGAAAGTGAAGCTAAGGCTTTGGCAAACCCATCTTGAGCATTCAGTGCTGTTCATGAAGCTGGAGAGCAGACTGAGGCTCACTGGAAGAGCTGACAGGGGTGGGAAGGACTTTCACATGCCAGAAGGAGCCCTTGCAGCTTATTGCACAAAGTGAGCTGTCGAAAATAGTTAGTTCTGAGAAAAATTGTGACCTTAAATCTTTTTTTGACGGTCATGGCCATGAACCTCACCTCTGGAAGTGCTGTTCGTAGGCAGTGAATCCCACTGGCATATTGACCTGAGCAAGGCACTGACAAGTGTTCCTAGTGCAGGAGAGCTGTCCATCATGTCCACTAGCCCATGTTCAGACACTTACAGGTTTTTATTACCTAAGACTTAGGATCACTAAGGTCTTACAGAGTTAAAAAGTTCTGAGATTTTAGGTACTTTTTCATGGGCATGCTCTTCCTAACTAGCCCACAGATTTGTGTGCAAATTATGTTATGCACAGATAGAGAGGACTGCAATAGCTTATCCAATGTACTGAGTTTTAGCTAAGAAATACCCATTACTAAGAAGGGAGTCCTTGAAAATGAGTCAGAATAACTGTGTGGGTTTTAATACTATGTCTGTCTTACAGAGGATGAAGTTTTGGGTCAGATGATGAAAACTTCAACTTTCAAATCAGCTTTTGTCAATGAGTGGGCATAGTTGGAAGGAAATGTGTATTGAATTTCAATTTGCTCATAAAGTTTAATCAAGATTTCAGCTGGAGCAAAATGAGTATAACATAGGAATCAAGATCCTCTGTGCCACTGAAGCAATATGAATATAGTATGAGAATCAAGATCCTCTGTGCAGGTTTGAAAAGAGAAATTTTCTCTTCTGCATGGAACATAAAGAAATAGCTTGGAAAGAAAATTAGCATATCACTTTCTATTTCAATCCTATGAAAGAGAGTTATCATGAAGTTTAACTTGCTGTTTCCTTAATGAATAATTTCACCATACCTGCTTTGTATAATATACTTTATTTGCATAGCAACGCACTGAACCTTTGCAACTGTAGAAAAAAATATATTATTTTTCCACAGTTAAAAATATCATCCAGAGCCCAGTAAACATTTTCTGTAAATATGTACATACATTTTTATGGTGGAAAGAAACATATTGGAAAGCTGATAAAACAAAGTGTAGTAAAAGGAGCAAGTAAAAGGCTGATCGAGAGACAAATAACTGTGTTCATCTAGTATCTGTTGCATTATATATATTGTTGCATTATACCAAATGATGCTTTAAAAAAAAGTAAAAATACATTAAGAACTCCTATTGCCTAAAGTAACTAATGTTAATTATTTCTCTGATGGAAGATGTTTTGTGAAATAAAAGTCTGAATTAAAGCGAGATTATTTACTTTAATGGTAATTATGCAAATCGCTATCTTGTTTCCCACCCTAAGAAACAATGACAGCCATAGCTTCCAAAACAATTATGTTCTTTGTTAATATTCTAGGTTCTTTGTATTAACTTGTAAGCTCAACATGAGCAATGTACTCTTGTAGCCTAGAAAGCCATCCATATGCTGGGCTGCATCAAAAGGAACCTGACCAGCAGGTTGAGAGAGGTGATTCTCCCTCTCTGTGATTATGAGACTCCAACTAAGTACTGTGATCAGCTCTTGGGCCCCAAACAGAAGAAGGATGTGTACCTGCTGGAACAAGTCCAGAGAAGAGCCGTAAAGATCATCAGAGGACTGGAGCACCTCTTCTGGTAAGACAGACTAAGACAGCTGGGGCTGTTCAGCCTAGAGAACAGAAAGCTCTGGGGAGACCTTAGAGCAACCTTCCTGTACCAAAAGGGGGAATCTACAGGAAAGCTGGAAAGGGACTTTTCGCAAAGGCATATAACGACAGGACAAGGAGGAATGGCTTTAAGGTGAAAAGGGGTAGATTTAGGTTAGATATTAAGAAAAAATTCTTCATTATGAGGGTGGTGAAACTCTGGCAGAGGTTGCCCATGGAAGTTGTGGCTGCCTCATCCATGGCAGTTTTCAAGGCCAGGTTGGATGGGGCTTTGAGCAACATGATATAGTGTCAGGTGTTCTTGCCCATGGCAAGGGGGTAGGAACTAGATGATCTTTAAGGACCCTTCCAGCCCAAACCATTCTATGATTCTATTGTGCTTCTATGATTAGTGCAAGATATGGCAACTTGTAATACGTCTGATCAAGTAATTGTGTTGAGTGTGTGATATTTTCACATTCCTTCCAGATTATTAATGATAATGGAAATATACATTTCTTCATTAAACTTCTTCACTTTAAAGTTTTAAAGTGAGCCAGCTCTAGAATCCTGAAAAGTTATTGGCTTCAGCATGCTAAGAGGTGGATGACAAGAAATTATGTCTGCTGTAAAAGATCAGAGTTGCTACAGAGACACCTCCAACCATGTGAGCAGCACAGGAAAAAAAAAAAAAAACCTCCTTGCAAAGGAGCTGGACATAGTTGTCCGTTGTTTCAGGGTTAAATTTCTATACCTTCATGCCCAGGGAAGAGTTCTTTAAGAAGTCCTCAGGCATTTACTTTCCTAGATATGGATCCTGCACAGCATTGTATAATATTCAATTGATCTCTTTATCTCCAAAAATCCATGTGAAAAATAACTTTAGACCTGTCCTTGTAATTAAACTGGAAGGCTAGTAATCTGCAGCTGTGTCTGGCACAAGGAAGAGCCAGGGTTTTTCTATTAGTTTATTTTAGTTGGGCATGTAAATTTATTCAAATGCAAAATTAAATTTTATAATTTTTCTTACTAACGTTTTATTGACTTAAAATAATACTTTAATGTTAAAATCAGGATATCAGTGAACGCCATTTAAGCAAAAGTAGAATTTTATTATTATTGGTTGGTTTGTGGAGTTTTTGTTGTTTTTTGTTTTTTTTATTGTTCTTTTTGTCACTTAGGTATTCCTTCATATTTATTAAATATATTTATTACAAAGATATTTATGAAATATGCTAAATAGAGTTTATTTAGAAACTTACAGAAGAGGTTTCTGGTTTCCCCTGCTAATGGAGTAATTTTCCATTACGAGCTTTTGGCACATGGCAGAAATTTCCTTCCGAGAGTAAATTTGATGTGTGTCTTCATATGAGCTCAGTATGACTTTCCTTCACTATTTTATACTGTCATTCTGATCTCCTCTTCCCAAAAACATCATGGTTAAAATTTTTTCTTTTTTTTTAATAAGAATTCTTTCCTTTTCTTAGTTATGCACATATTTATTAGATAAGGAGTGTTCTACTTTACTGGACTGATTATTAAGCAACTTCCTACATCTTTTAGTCATTGCTTTAGTATGAGATTACTTTTATGTAAAGCCTCATATTCCCCAAACAATCAACACACTAAAAAATATACATGATACATGATACATGGTACATGATACATGATACATGATACATTATATAGAGGTAAAAGTGCCCATAACTTATATCTGGGTTCTTAGTTGAGGCTATTCACCATTGTGATCAATTATTTAAGTATGAATTATTTGGGGTTTGGTTTATTATATTAAGTTTGGAGGATCAAGCTTTTTTTTTTATGATTTTATAACAAACTGCAGTTCTAAACCTATAATAGAATATATATGTAAATGAGTATTATAGCATTCAACTAAGACATATTTTTGTTATTAGTTCATTGACCTTTACCATTTTGGAAATAAATTTTGAAACTGAAAACTTCATATCATAACTGATGAAGAAATGTTGACTTTATCATGCTGATTCGGGAAATCAGACTTTGCCCACTGTAATCCATTATTCAAACTTGCCAAGTTATTCTGAAATAAATTTCAGTGCTTTAGAAGATTTTATATAAAGGAATATGACAGAAGTTTTTCAGCTTGTCAGATAATTTGACTGGCTATACTGTATAAACACTGAGGATTTTGGTAATTACTGTTCTGCACATCATGCTTCTTGCAAATATAATTCATCTTTCTTGAATTATCTGTCAGATGCCTGCTTCTGTTTGAAATTGTAATTTGGTGCTAATTTGAATCTACCAGGTTTCAGGTTTTTGTGTTTATTAGTGTTATTTAAGTGTATGAAGAATAATAGACAATTAATCTACAGAACTGTTCCATTTCTTTTATATAATTATGGTATGTACATATATATATGTGTGTGTGTGTGTGTATGTGCTGGTATGTTTTAAAAAGAGAGAAAAAAAATTCTCTCTTGTGCAGGCAAAAAGCTAGAGAACAGGAGCAGCTGGCTGATATTTCATCGCAATTTGCAGTTCCCTGTTTATCAAAAGGGAAGACAAGTGTGCATTTTGCTTCGGCTATCTACAGATGACAGTTGGCTCCTTAGGGACCACAGTCAGCTGGCTTAGGTTAAAGCAATCCCCAGGCCACTATAATCTATACAGAACTTGAGTTGAACAATCTGGGAATGCCATTTATTTCCTCATGTTACATGTATTTTCTCTTAGCAAAGAAGGCCTTAAAGTGTGATAAGGCAAAGGATTGACAAACTCAAGGTAATATTTTCTAGTCCTTTAAATAAATTAGTTACTATTGCTGTGATGCTTTACAGTATTAAATATTTGTCATCTGTGTTATCCTTAAAATAAAAGCTAAGAAAGAGAAAGATGTGAAAGAGAAAGATGTGGCTCTTTCTCCCTAAGTTCCCACCCTAGTTACAAAGCGGGTCTTAAGAGAGTTGGATGAATAAGTAATATAAAAAGTAAGATATGGTGATAACAAGTGCTTCAAGTATGGTCTGCCTTTGCTCCTGGCAGTCATGTTCCTCTCACTGCCATAGCAATTTAAGGCTACAATTTCAGTTCAGAACAGAAATGCCATAACAGGCCCAGCTGGCTTTATCGAAGTGTGTCTAACCCCACCTTTTCCATATATAGGAATAAGCCAAAAAAGCATAAATACAGATTCCTTTAGTCAAGCAGTGTGTCAAATGACAGATGCACATGCAATAAAACATTCTTACAGTGTACCAGCCTAAGGCTAAGAAATAGAAGCCCACTTTACATATTATTCATTTTCTGATTATCTTTTACCATGCATGTCTTGATTAATCAATTTACCTATTTACTAAGCATGCACCCAAAGTCCAGTGTTTACAACAGCAAGTAATCAGCTCATACATGCATTTTTTATTCAATTTGCTATACTATAATAACATAGGTGGATGTAAGCCTATTCATGAGTACAGATGTCCTCCTCATTACCTTATTAACCACCTGCTGCTCAGCCTCTTTCAGGCACTCTGCAGTTTGACTGAAGATAGCCTGTCTTCCAGACAGCATAGCCTTACTTTCTAATAAAAATGACACATAATCAGAATCCCATTCTGTCTCTGTATTTTCAAGCAATTTTTGATTCAAGACTGTTATCAAAAGGTCTTTAGATTCATCCCAAGTAAACAGCACATAAAAATATAATTCCTAATTTTACATATATCTTTAATGTTATTACAAGTTAATGATTCAAGTCTAAATATTTTTACCATAATTTGATTACACTGAAATAATCTCTTTGAGTTGCTATTTGTTTTGATTTGTGAGTATATTGTTCAGATCTCCCCACCCACTTCCAGATGAAAAATGCACCTGCTGTTACAAACACTAGGGAAAGCTGTAAGTATATTTTTAGAACTGTTATTTTCCAAAACCCACTTATCTGAAGGAACTGAAGAACAAAACAGCAAAGAAGTTAAGGCCAGATACTTCTGTAATTGTTATGAACTGAACGGGAACACTTTAGAGGTTATCTGAAGCCATCAAAGGCAAAGAAAACAGAATAAAACTAAGAAAACCCAAAACAAATGGAAGGGCAGCTCAGGATCTCAAACTTCTCTCTCATACTACAGAGAGAAGTATCAAAGTAATCTCAGTTTGTACTTTTCTCCCTGAACCAATTCAAGTAAACAGTAAATACTTTTGTGGGCTGGTGGTTTTGTGTTTCTTTTTGGTTGGTTGAGATTTTTTGGGGAGTTGGTTGGTTGTTTCTTTTTGTCTTTTTTTTAACCAGTTATTATGCTCTTAACTATAAGTGGTTGCTATTTCGGCAAAGACAAATCTTATGATAACATGAAAAATTGTACAGATGTCAATTAAAACAAACCAAACCAAACCAAAACAAAACAAAGTCATGCATTCTATCAATCTGTCCTGAATGTAGGAGGAAGAGGTCAGGATCCTGCAAAAAGTGTGTGCATAATTATGCACAATTTTATCTGGGGATGGGTGGACTGAAGATTGCAGAACCTGGTTAAAATTTTAAGAAGTACATGTTTTATCTTTTTATGTATAATTAGAAAATTACTATGGCAAGAGTAAGGAGCAAGCTGATACAACTTACTGAAACTACCCAGCTGAAACAAGGCAAGAGTCCCGTCTAGCCTGCTTCTGATTTTATTTTTTTAAGTTTTTAGTTCTTTTTATTTACAAAAAATTCTTAGCATAAATTACCGTAAGTTGTAAAGTAGTTCATCTCAAAGGAGAAAAGGTTGTCAATCTGACAATCTTACTTCTGAAGTAATTTTTTACAGTAGTGTATCAACATGAGACCTCATAGAAGCCTTACGGTATCTGAAGGGGGCATATAGGGATGCTGGGGATGGACTCTTCATTAGGGACTGTAGTGATAAAACAAGGAGTAGTGGGTTAAAACTTAAACAGGGGAAGTTTAGATTGGATATAAGGAGGAAATTCTTTCCTGTTAGGGTGGTGAGGCACTGGAATAGGTTGCCCAGGGAGGTTGTGAATGCTCCATCCCTGGCAGTGTTCAAGGCCAGGTTGGACGAGGCCTTGGGTGATATGGTTTAGTGCAAGGTGTCCCTGCCCATGGCAGGGGGGTTGGAAATTGATGATCTTCAGGTCCTTTCCAACCCTAACTATTCTATGATTCTATGATATAAAACAACAACAAAACCCCTAAGCAAAACCCCCAAACTTACAGTACAAGAGCTGAAAAAATAATATGTAGCTAATATTGAAAAAGCATAATGAAAAGGTAAACCTAAACCATTATAAAAATAAAAAAAAAAAAATATATATATATGTAGCTTTGCCTTTTTTATCTTTATTTGGATATTACTGTGATCCACACTATTTTTGTTTAGGCCATAACTTTGACACAAGTCATCATCCTGGTTTTGTAAGGAAGCAAGGCTTGCGTGGTCACCCTATTTACGTATTTGTCTTCAACACTTACACTCATGTTTCTGAAGGCTTTTTGAAGTCTTTTGTCCAATTACAAATAAATTTGAAATTAAAAAAAAAATCTGGGCAGCTAGAGCCATGTAACATTTGAGTATCTGCAGTTTTTCTCATGGAAAGTATCTTTGCAGTACAAAAATAAAAGGAAAACATCGAATAGTTCTTTCTTACGTTTCTGTATCACTAATCATTTATAAGTCATAACTGTTCTTAGAAGATAGTTCTACAAGAACATGCTTGTTACATAGTGTAATGTCAAATTGACTGCTGTAGTATTAAATTACTCAGGTTTATTTTAATTGTTTTTAATTTAGGTTAATTTAAGTGTATGTATATATGCTTCTTTACACTTATTAAGTGTATTCCACAGAATCTATGTATATTCTTCAGTGAGAAATTTTGTAAATATGCAGCCTTAATCTTCCCTGGTGCAACTTGAGGGCCTTACTTCCTGTCCTATCACTTGTTACTTGGGATAAGAGACCAAACCACACCTCACTACAGCTTCCTTTCAGGTGATTGCAGAGAGCAATAAGGTCCCCCTGAGCTTTCTCTCAGGGGGGAGAGAGCTTCTCTCTGAGCTTTTACAGACTATACAACCCCAGTTCCCTTGGCTGCTCCACATCGTACTTGTGCTTCAGACCCTTCACCAGCTTCGTTGCCCTTTTCTAGACCTGCTCCAGCACCTCAATGTCTCTCTTGTAGTGAGGAGCCCAGAACTGAACACAGGACTCAAGATGTAGCCTCATCAGTGCCGAGTACTGGAGATGATCACTACTCTGGCCCTGCTGACCATGCTATTTCTGATACAGGCCACAGTGTCATTGGCTGTCTGGGTACAAGCTGGGTTATGTTCAGGCAGGCATCAATCGGCCCCCCTAGGTCCTTTTCTCTTCAATAGCTTTCCAACCACTCTTCCCCAAGCCTGCAGCACTGTGTGGGGTTGCTGTGGCCCATGTGCAAGCCCTGGCAATTTGCCTTGTTGAAATTCATACCATTGGCCTCAGCCCATCAATCCAGCCTGCCCAGATCCCACTGCAGACCCTTCCTATTTATCCTCCAGCAGATCAACTCTCCCACACAACCTTGTGTCATCTGCAAATTTACTAAGGGTGCACCCGATCCCCTCATCCACATCATCAATGAAAATGTTAAATACAATGGCCCTAACACCAAGCCATGAGGAACACCACTAATGACCATTCACCAAATATATGTGACACCATTTACCACCACTCTTTGGGACTGGCCACTCACCCAGCTTCCAGCCCAGTGAAGAATACACCTATCCAGGCCATGAGCAGCCAGTTTCTGCAGAACACTGTGGGAGACAGTATCAAATGCTTTACTTAAGTCCAAATAGACCATGTCTACAGCTTTTGCCTCATCAACCAGGCAGGTCAACTTATCGTAGAAGATCAGTTTGGTCAAGCAGGACCTGCCCTTTATGAACCCATGCTGGCTGAGCCTGATCCCTCTGTTTTCCCACACATACTTTATGATCTCAGGACCATCTGCTCCATGACCTTCCCTGGCACTGAAGTCAGGCTGACAGGCTTATAGTTTCCAGGGTCTTCCTTCCTGCCTTTTTGGTAGAGAGGTGGCGTATTGGCCAACTTCCAATCCTCTGGGTCTTGCCTACTAGACCAGGACTGCTGATAGATAATGGAGAGTGGCTTAGTGAGCTCCTCTGCTGGCTCCTTCAGCAGTCTTGGGTGTAACCTGTCTGGCCCCATAGACTTGTATATGCCTAAGTGGAGCAGGAGGTTGCTAACCTTATTTTCCTGGATTATGGGGACTTCAATTAACTCCCCATCTCTGGGAACTGAATACCCTGAGGATGGCCGGTGTGACTATTAAAGACTGAGGCAACAGCAGCATTAAGAATCTCAGCTTTTTCCTCATCCTGAGCCACTAGGTTTTCCCTCGTATCCAGCAGAGGATGGAAGTTCTCCTTGGTTATTGGTAATATATTTGTAAAAGTACTTTTATTATCTTTTATGGCAGTGGCCAGATTTAGTTCCATCTGGGCCTTCACTTTTCTAACTTTCTCTCTACGTAACCTAACAACATTCTTGTACTTTCCATGGTGTGGCAGTCCTTCTTCCACAGGTGATAAATTATCTTTTTTTTTCCCCTAGGGTTCCAGCAATATGTCCCCTGTTCAGCCAGGCTGTCCTCTTCCTCTCTGGTCTCATTTTTGGAAAATAGGGACATCTGCTTATGTGCCTTAAGGATTTTATTCTTAAAGAGTGTCCAGCTTTCCTGGACCCCTTTGTCCACAGTAAAGTTTCCTGAGGAATTGTGTCAATCATCATCCTAAACAGGCCAAAATCAGCCCTCTGGAAATCTAAAGTGAAGGTTTTGCTGACCTTCTTCCTGACTTCTCCAAGGACTGAAAACTCAATCATTTTGTGATTGCTTTGCCTAACATAGACTCCAACCATCACAACACCCACCAGTCCTGTTTCTGAACAGCAAACCTAGCCAGGCATCTCCCCTAGTTGGCTCACTAGCCAGCTGGGTTAGGAAGTTGTCTTCCATACCCTCTAAGAGTTTTCTGGATTGTTTCTTCTCTAATGTGTTGTACTTCCAGCAGACATCTGATAGCCTGAAGTTCCCCACAAGAAAAAGCGAAAGTGATTGTGAAACTTCTCCCAGTTGTTTGAAGAACACTTCATCTGTAGCTTCATCCTGGGTAGATGGTCTATAACAGACTCCTACCATGTTACCTGGTTGGTTGGCCTTCCCCCATATCTTCACCCATGGTCAGCCTTCTCACTCACAGCACTGAGTTAAAGTCAGTCAATACACTCCCTGACATAGAACACAACCCCACTACATATCCTTCTTTGCCTATCCCTTCTGAAGACCCTGTAGCCATCCATCCCAGCACTCCAAACATCTGAATCATTCCACTAGGTTTCTGTGATCACAATTATGTCATGATTTCCCTGCTACACAATGACTTCCAACTCCTCCTGTTTGTTGCCCATGCTGCAGATATTGACATAGATGCATTTACAGTTGACCTGTGGATCTGGACTCCAAGTGACATGGTATCCTGTGGCTCATTTCTAGAGAGTGTGCTGTTATCCTCTTCCCCCTGCAAACCTAGTTTAAAGCCCTCTCTCTAAGCCCTGCTAGTTCTTGGGCTAGAATCCTTGTCCCCATTTGGCAGGTGTATTCCATCTGCTGCCAGCAGGCCTGGTGCCTTGAGACCCATGGTAAAAAATTGCAAAATTGCGATGCTGACGCACCAGTCAGGAATTAATTACCGAGACTTTTCTGATGTCACCATTGTCATTGATAGTGACTGGCATGAAGAATGAGAACACTGCTTGAGCTTCTGAATCCTGAACCAGTCGTCCCAAGGCCCTAGAGTCCATCTTGAGTCCCCTCCAGTTTCTTGAAGAAATATCATTGCCCATCTGGAAGACTAATAAAGGACAGTAGTTGCACGGCCATACCAGGTGTGTAAATTTCCTGGTGAAACCCTTTACCCTGGCCCCAGGGAGACAGCAAACTTCCCTGTTGGTCTGGTAAGGTCAACATATGGGGTCCTCTATTCCCTTAAGAGTGGAGACACCAGTGACAACCACTCTTTTGTTTTTTTCCTTTTTTCCCCCTCCCCTAATAGAGCTGGCTGTAATATGAGGTATTCTCTGACTCTCCTGTTGAAACACTTCTGACCTGAATGATCCGTTATCATCATCTTGCTCACTTTCCTGATCCTGAAATAAAACGGCTTCGAATCTGTTCTAAAAGGGTACCTGGGATGGTGATGTGAGCTGGGGGATAATATGCCATCAACTCTGAGAAGTAAGCCGTTTCCAGCCTCCCCTGTCTCCTGGGTCACTTCCATCTGCTTCATGCCAAGATAGGGGTTTCTGAAGTTCTTTTGCTTCAGGTGTCTGGCTGACTTCTCTCAGGGATGCTAAGAGCTCATGGCCACCAGCCAATCTCCTCTTTAGATTCCCTAATGCTCCTTAGCTATTCCACCACTTTGTGTAGCTCTGCCACCATGTGGAGCAAATAATCAACCTGCTGACATCTTACACAGCCACAATCTAACATTGCCGACAGGCTCAGGCACTCACTACAGCCAAATGCCTGGACAGCTACATGCTCATGAGGGACCTGTCTGCATCGCCATGTCCTTCCTGGCCAGCAAAGAGGACTTGTTTTCCTTTGCTTTCTGCAGAGAGGATATCATCCTAGAGCACTGTCTCGGTAACCGCTGCCTGAGCTCACCTCCGCATCCTACTGGACTGCTGGACACTACCCGTGAGAACTGCCAACCCTAGCCGAGATCCTGCACACTGGGGCTCCCGAAAGCTGTGTTCACCTGCTTGGGGCGGTGCCGTCCCTCCTGACACCACCCCTACGAGTCTGCTGCTGCATCAGTGGTGCTGCTGGCTCTCATCTAAGGCCAGGGGTGGGCTTGTGGCTCCTTTGGTGGCTCTGGCAGATGAGGAGCCAAGCTCCTGAACGCTTCGATTTCACCCAGGGGTGGGCTTGTGGCTCCTTTGGTGGCTCTGGCAGATGAGGAGCCAAGCTCCTGAACGCTTCGATTTCACCACTTCATGGTACTGAAGGCGCTGCTCCGGAGCTACTCACCTGGGCAAACTTTTTTCACTATTATGTGAAAAAATAGACTGCAGAAGTAAAACATATATATAGTCAACCCCGATGGCAGAATGTATCACCTCAGTGTCTGAAGAGCTATTCCTTGCTGAAGAAAGACACTATTTTTATTAAAAAACATGACAGGAGGGTGTATACTAGTAACAAAAGTGCCATGCCACAGTCACACCCAATAACTGTATCACAATTACAGTCACATGTTGGTTTTCACTTCAACAAGTACAGACTAATTGATCTGATCAAATCACCTTTGCCATTAAACTTTATGCTATATTTCCCAAAGCCCACGACATACTCTATCTACTCAACTCTGAGGATGTGAAGACCCAGAGAGAAATGTGATTGTCTCCAAATAAATTCAGTTTAAGCCAGAGGGTTTAAAGAGTGGTTGTGTGAGAGAGATGTCATGGTGATTCTTTATCTCATGAGGGGTAGCATACTATTTGTCACTCTGCTGTTTCAAATCACCACTTGTTATAGAAGGATAATATTAAGGGCTAACTCCATCAAGCAAGCAACAAACCTACATGCATAAAAGTAAACAAAGCTGCAAAGAGCTGTGAATCAAGAAGGGATTTAACGGCAGCCAAGTAACAGGAGAAAATCTAGAAATTCTTGGGTGGAAAACTCTCAAGCAGGAAGGTGATAAATAGCATTAACATAATAATAATTAATGTGTGGAGGAAAGGGAATATGAGTAATTTTCATGAATCATTAAAGCTGTATGTGCAAGAAAGGGCAGACCAAAGACCTAGGTGTGTCTTAAGATTAAAGGGTAAATGTTTAATTTAACATATGTGATGTTGGAGCTTGCTTTCCAGGAAAAAGGGAGTCAGAATGAAACAAAACATTTGGAAACGACATTTTAGTACAGTTTAAATGAGTGGTCTTTCTCCTATTTCAGCAGCCCCAGATTTAGGATTCTGAAGGTGAGAGTAGTTGGCTGTTACTTCAGGACACTCAACTGGCTGTCCTGGCTGCAAAACAAAGAGACCCACAGCCAAACAAACAAACAAACAAACAAAACTACAAAGACTTTTTCCTCCAAGAAACAAAATACATTCTCCCACAAAAGTAAATAAAACACCATTATTCTGCAAGTTACATATTTCTGAACTGCTTAATGTGGCTGTATGATATTGCTAAGCACAGTGTAAGTGTACAGAGAATAGGACACCAGATTTGGTGTGTCAAAAATTATTTTGATAGTGAAGAATAAATATAATTTTTATTTGTAGAAGAAAAGTTGACTTACTTTTTAGAAAACCATATAGAATTTATAGCAGAGCAGGGAACTGGTTGTGAACATATGGGCAAAACCAGAATTTAATGCTAAGTGCTAAGAAGTGGTAATGAGAGTGTAAGGTTCCTATCTTCATGTGGTTATTGATGAAAATTGATAATGGTTATAGTGCATGAAATTGATTTTTTTTTAAGAGTAAATTTTATTAGCATGGGTTTAAAAGCAGATAACGGGCTTTGTTGTTAATTCATTTTTAGTGACTGAGAAAGCAGAAAAGATATTTGCTACATTGGAAGCTTAAAGAAGCATCATTCTGAACTAAAGCACAAAGTAGCGCAGTGGACTGTGTTATCTTTAAAAAGGACAAAAGGATGCCATGGTACTACACTGCCATTGAAGATTAACCTACATTTGGGTGTATTTGAGATGATATCTAGCACAGTAGCTGACTCAGACAAAATGTGATTAAAAAAATAACTTTTACAGAAAGGCCTGACTGAGAGGTAACTCATGGGAAATTCTCTGCACTGAAAAGAGCTTCACACTTTGGAAAAAGTCCTTGCTACAAACCGTGCATTTGAATGTGGAATTAAGGATTTTCAGAAGCAAGATCAAAATTATGAACTGAGTTCTTTCTAGCACATATGCAATTTTGTGCCCATCTCCTGTCTTGAGTTTGTGATGTGCAAATCAGAAACATCCTAGGTAGTATTTTTGACAAATACTACTTTAAGAAAATGTAGGCCCATAAACTGCTGCTCATGGCACAGAAGCGGTTTTGGTGTCTTCAAGCTGTGGTAGTTGTTCAAGACTTTCCATAAGCTCTATGTGTTTTAGCCCACATTCATTGCTATACCAAGAGCACCAAAGGAACAGAAGGCTTTACTACAAAGTAGTACAGCCCTGCTGTAAACCTGCAACAAAAGTACTTTTGGTGGATTTCCTGTCAAAGGATATTTCTTATCTAGAGAAGCTTGGACATAATAAGCATTCTGTAGCATCATGCCTTCTACAGTAATTTATCTTACACTAAAAAAGGCATATGTGACTTGTTACAACATAATTTTACCATATTTGCATATGGGTGTTTTTCCCGGCAAAAGATGAGATTAATGCATGCAATAGGAATGAAGTCCTTTTAATCAAAGCTCACCAGGTTCACTAGTACCAGATGAACTTCTCTAGGTATCTCACATTTGGACCAGAGGTTATCTTGTGTCATCATCATAACTTAGCTGTAGGACTTTTCTAAGAAACTAGAGAAAATTGTGACAAAACATTCATAAACCTTTAGAAAGGAACTGTCTTGGGGATTTCTGACAGTACAGCTTTTAATTTTTTTGATGCATACTTGCGTTTCAACTGCTTTCATGTCGAACTACAGCAATTTTGAGTAAATATTGAAGCACTTGTGCAGTTGTTTATATGCAAAAGGAATTCATTGCTAAATGAAATCTCCATCTATGATCTAAAATGAAAATGGAAGCAAACTTTTTATAATCACAAGTACACAAATTCATGAGATTCTAGATAGCTAATTATTGTTTACAGCTCTTCTGGGAAGAATATGATTTGGGGGAGTTGACTGAGTAGAAAGACTTACATTAATTAGTTTCTATTTTCACTTTCACCTGGGATTTAACTGAATTCCCTAGAATCAAACTTGCTTTAAGGAAAAGTCTCTAGTATGTATCCGGCTCAGAATCAGAGGAAAAGCTACTTGTATCTGTTCCTGTGAAAGCAGGTCTGAACCTGGACTTCATTGAATCAAATAATGTGAGAGAATAGGGTTAGATTTGCTTAATGGTCACGTGCAAGCAAATAGTCAGATTTCAGGAAATTAAGCACATATGTAATTTCTAGAATCAAAAGTAATTTAGGTAGGAAGAGACCTCTGGTCACACCATGAACATGGCTATGCAGAGCAGGGCCAATTTATATCATTTTACTTGGGCCTTCATCTAGTCAATGTTTCAGTACCTCTAAGGATGGGGAATCCCAATCCTTCTAGGCAATCCCCTTTGGTGATTTGATTATCACAAGTGTAAAACATTTCTAATATCAAACTGGAACTTTCCATGCTCTAGACTCTCCTTCTACCTCTGTGTCCCTTGGGATTAAGTCTTAGTTTTCTGAACCTTCCCACAGCAGTAAGCTCTCTCATTGGCTTTCTTTCTTGATCTCTCATGAGGAGACTTGAAAATTTGCTGAGCATAACACTTACATGCTTCTTCAAGGGGTTGTAAATCATCTGCCGGTTTTAAGAAAATATAAATCTTTTTTAGATTCAAGCAAATTTTTATGATCGATGTTATTGTCATTGCTTTTTGAGAATAAATTATTTTCATTAGGTTTTTAGATTTTTATTTAAATTACTAGCACATCAAGTTGGCTATTTTAATTTATATTTTTATTTCATTTATATTTTTAATTTCTTTTTTATATTACTCATTATTATTAATAATATTATTTTTAGCACATCAGGTTTCAAGAGAAAGTCCTTTGAAAGAAAGAAAAGTAGCACAAACATAAATAACAAACACCATAAAAATCCTTTGTTACTTAAAAAGAATAGGCATTGAGACTTGAATAAGGAAGTGAGGATAAGAGTCACATCTGCGACAAGCAGCTTGCAATCCAGCTTTCCAATGTCATGAATATAAGTGGAGCAAGCTCTTGACAGTGCTGCAAGTAATATTAAATCTGCTTTAACATAATTTTGAGGATATTACCTTGCCTGAGAATGTTTAAAATATATTAAGGATTTCATAAAAGCCCAACTTTTTGGGCAGGTCAACCTCATACTTGACTTGCAGCATCCTAGGTGATAGTGTCCTTTCTGAAGTGCCATTAGAATTAAGGCAGATGAGAATTGCTATTTCTGCTGTTATTATTATGTCTAAATATTGGGCATATTCAAGGAAGACAAAAAAATAAATCAGGCAACTGCAGTCTGAAAATAATTTTGGGACCTTAGTCAGAACTAAAATGACTGATTGACTTAATTCACTTCAGCATAATCCAGTTGCAACTTTTCAAGTCAAACCTACTACACTGATTTTTCTCAATGCCGTAAGAGCAGAATACTATATGGATTTGCAAAATCTTTTATAAACAGATACTACATGGGTATATATCTCTAAGCAAAAGACTAATTACAACCAGTTACAATAAAAGCATAAGGCTTAAAAAAAGCTCCAACTCCTACTTCCAAGAAAACATGCTTTTACACAGTCAGCAAACTGAGTTTGTGAGTAGAACATTTTATGCGTTATAATCTTCACTTACCCATGAACAGCAATGATGGATGCTCTATAAGTTGCACAATGTGGGATTCTGCCACCTATCCTAAATTTTAGATTGTCAATTAGTAATTCGGTGTATTTCTTCTATGCCACTCGGCTGGCCAATTAAATGTTAGTGAAATAAAGACTGCTGACTGAGTGCAGATTCTTTTAATTAGAAAACTTCAGGCATACATATTATACTCTTAAACTGCAAGCTAGAAGGAGAAAATAAAGTTCTGGAAACCAAGATAGTAATGGGATATTAATTAGGATCACAAGGAAATGCTATTACAGAACAGTGCTGGGAAAATAAATGAAATTTATCAGAAGTTAAAAATTAATTTTATAAATCCCATTTAGAAATAGCCACATAAGGGAAGACCGCACTAATTTGCATATTTTTACATTTAATATAAATTTATTTTTATTCTGTTCTTCTTTTTTGTGTTATCTTTAAGCATTGTATGCTGATTAATTTTACCAATCTCTCTAGAAAATATTTTTGTGTTTCTGATGGGTAGGTTTTGTGTGAGTACACGTAGCCTTAGTCTTTCAAAATTTACAGGGAACAGTGAGCCCTCTTAAGTATGAAAATCCTTTTCAGAAATGAGTGAAAATTTTGCACTTTAGGTTTAAGAAATTAAAACCGAAGTTATTCAGAAATGTAAAGCTGTTGTGGTTTATGCCCAGCCAGTAACTTAGAACCACGTAACTGCTCACTCTGCCCCTCTCCCCACTTCTATAGCAAAAGATTCCAGATGCTTGGCTTCCTTACCCTCTAGTTTGTGACTGTTCACCCCAGTGTCCTAGCATCAGAGCATCCAGGTGATGATGTGCTTACCTGGAAGACAGCTGAAATCTTTTTGCATATTCCACAGCTCAGTCAAGGACAGGTATCGAGAATTTACATCTTCTCTCTCTTCCTCTTTTTCTTGTACCAATTCCTCTTGTGTTGCCCCCTCTAGTTCTGGCATTGACTCTTCTTCACCTTCCTTCAGTACGGGAGTTGCTTTTTTATTTACATTTCTTCTTGCATATAGGGGCAGTTGATAGCTGCACAGGTTGGTCCTGTGGTTCAGCTGCAGTCCCTGGATGTCTCATCCATAGGTTGGCCCTCTGAGGAGAATAAAGGAGGTGTAATTGTTAATAATTCCCATTACATGCCTCTGAAAGTATAGAGGTGATGGCAATACTGGGAACGCTTACCAGATCAGTTTTATGGTCAATAATTCTATTGTATCAGAAGCCATTATCATAAAGTACAACAAAATTAGAACCTTAACCCAAGCCCCAAAGCCAATAAACGCTAAAACAGCAAAATTGCCTGGAAGTAAGATGTGATATACCAAAACTCTGAGACCAAATGCAACAACTCCAAGACCAAATAAATCAACATTTAACCAGTGACTATTAATGCAATACAATGAACGCTTGCAATAAATTTGTTTTGACACACTCTGGTCAGATCTGTCTTTACATCAACACTTCATGTCCCACTTTGGGTGCCAAAAAGGACTGTTCCGATGATAACTCAGAACCATACAGCCATTTGATAACTCAGAACCATACAGCCATTTGCTCACCCTCCCCCTTCCCTAGCAAAAAATCTTAATATGCATGCACTTATGTCTATGCAGACACTTTGTCAGAAGTACCCATCCCTATATGATAGCTACCTTGCAGCTGATAAAGGTACCTTAAATACCCATCAATATATGTTCACTGTCATTTTTTTACCATAAAAATACTGATTTATTTGTGTATATGCGTGTTGTTGTTTGTTTTTTTCCTACTACTTAGTATATATACTTCGGGTAGCATTGCAATGCAGTATGTGACTACAGACTGTAATCTTTAGAAATATATTTTCCCTGTTTCCTGGAACATAATATGCATGTTGAAGTTTATTTTTTTTTTATAAAATTACCGTAATAAAAATACTTGTATTCTGTTGTTAAAAGGCTCTTCTCTCATTCAGGTGCTTCATTTTTATATTACATTATGCTAAGAAATATTATAATATGCTATAATTTTGTTTCACTTAAACATATTATGAGGCTGTAGGCTTCTGAAGTAATTTCTCATTCCTTTCCTGCCAGAATTCATGCATGTTAGACTTAAAGTTGTACTCTGTAAGAGTTATTTAAAATAAGAAGTAATTAGCATCAAGAATTTTGCAGAATGGTGCTCAATACCTACTGGTTTTGTAATGGCACCTGAAATCATCAATAGGCCTCATTAGTTTTATTTTTAGATGGAGAGCACTCAATATTTCTTAATGTGCCAATCAATGATTTCCAAAGACATTACAATTTATGTTTACAATTCATGTCTCATGTTCACCACTTTCTTCATTTGAGAGTATATGTGTAACATACACTATTTTGTGAAAACTGTTTTTTAGGAGAAACATTTTGCAATGGACTGGCTTTAAAGTATATCAAATTTCTGAAATTCTAACTGGTCAACACAGCTGAATATCTGTTTTTATTTCAATCTTACAAATTAGAGATCTATCTATATTTGTAACATGAGGATTTGTCTATGGTTTCAGAGTTAGAAATCTTCTCTTTGCCCTCTCTGACATTTTGTAGTGTATGAGCAGTTAAATAAAATAAAAACCCCACTACTCCATCAAATATGACCATATGCATGCTAATGTATATATACTTAACACAATAATATGCACATACCTGTGTATATGGTGTTTTCGTATTATCAAATGTAAGTCTATCCTATACATCAGTGAAAAGAAAAAAAAAAACAAAAACAAAAACCAAACCAGACCAAAAAACTTTATTGCATAAATAACTTTCCAGGTAAGAAAAAACAATTTATATAGCAATTTTTAAAATGCAAAACTTTAAGGAAGTGAGATTTTTAAGAACTCTTCCACTACCATGGAATCTGAATATTAATTTAGGCTAAATGTGCAGACACCAATCCTAAAAAATTATAAAGATTTTTGTGGACCACAAACCTATTCATAAGAATTTAACTAGAAATGCAGAAAGTATAGAAAGACCAAATATTACAGTGTCTAAAGGCTTATCTGACAAGCATAGTAATGCTATTTTTATAGCCAAATTTCCATTTTTCAAAATAGTAAAGTAGTATATTTCACAGGGAATTGAGCTAGGTTACTGGCAAAACCTCTATTACAGATATATTCAAGTTAAATCTCCAGGTTGAAATATTCAAGTATTTGAAGTGATTTTGTGCACAGCAAGAATCTGAGCTGAGATTTATTATAGAGAGTTTTAATTTTATACCAAAGAGGCTCTTCATGCTATTTTTATAGACATGATCTTAGTCCATGTATCAACAATTCTGGAAATATGCAGTGTCCTAACGTATTAATTTTAACTATATTTGTTGTACCTCAGAGGGTTTCTCCTTTCCTTCTCATTCAGTGTCACATTTAACTTAGACTGATGTGTTGTTCAAGATTAATTTTATCAGACCTTTATGAATATTACATATATTAATCCCAGGATATGCAATGACATTAGTCTCCCATTTAGCATTCAGCTTTACATAGTAAGCTGTAAAGCACCTCACATGAGCTTACAATTTTACAAGTTTATTTTACGGTCCACAGTTTGATTCATTAAGATTACAAATATAAAACTCAGGGTCAGACTCTCTGCACAAAGATTTGAATTCTGTATTAAATTCTATACCCTTCATCATAGTGTTTAGCTTAGTAACTAAGACTAAGAATGATAAATGGAAAAGAAAAAAGGAAAAGGAAAAAAATGGAGAAGGGAACACTTTGTCTTAGAATCTTGTACATACAAAAGACAAATTTTTACAATGATTTATTCACTCATGTAGTCGGCTATAGACTGATTTCAAAGATACAGCTTTGCATATAAGTGTGTGTGTTTCTATTTATTTCTATATGTCAATAAGCAATTTGTTGGTGTTTCGGAGTTTATGTTCATAGCTTAATTTTGATTTTGACAAATCAAATTACTTGCTTTTCTCCCCACCTGTCTTGATTGTCTTTTCAAAATTAACTTCCACCAATAAGTTACTGCATTATTTTTTAAATGCGAAAGAGTTTCTATACACTCTAAAAATGTCTATAAAGGTGTTTTTTTTCCAGCCACATTTTCTTTTGGACGAGTATATACACATCCCCCTATTTTTTAGCTGTGTTTGGGGTCTTTAAACGAAGGTTTACTTTTTAAAGGCACCTTTAACTAAAGGTGTCCTAAAAAAATAAAGGTAAAGTCCTAGTACTCTAATGCATCAGGATTCAAATCTGAATTCATCAGGAAACCACAGTGTTCCCATACAAGCAGATGCACAAGCTGAATGGAATGTACACAAATTGCAGGTCGGGAAGAGTTTGGTGGGGAAGGATTGCTTCCAAGCAGTAGGGGCATGGCTACCTACAGGCTGTTCTACAGAATCTATTTGTATTCTGACCAATTTTCTTGCAAGTGAAACATGACACTGCATTAATAGGAGGAGACTAAAGTGACAGGAAGTAGAACACAAGGTGTTAGCTTTCTGTGTGGCATTGAATTTTTGAGAAAATCTGATTATCGCACTATTCAGGGTTAATTTCTCATGAGCAGCTATATAAAACAATGAGGGAAAAAATATTCTTTGTACGACTCCACCATCTGCAACACTAAAAATCCTTTTGCTTTGAAACTTTATCAGGTCTAATGGTCTTACAACGTTTGAGCCATACTAATGGTTACCAAAGGGAGATATTTCCTAGGTAAGAGAACTCAGTACAGAGTTGCTCCTGGCTTATGCAAAATGTCAGCCTTTGTGAGGAACTGGAATAAATCCCATGACCTTAAAATGGTTATGTGTAGAAGCACTATTTCTATGCAAAGGTCACTATACAGCCAATGTTTGCAGCTAGTTTAGCAGCTTAGTTCTTCTCTCCAGATGACAACATAATTTAAAATCTTGCTGATGCATTGACTATCCAGCAGGTATCTCAAATTATACATCTGTCAGTATGCCTAAGGAATCGGCTGTTGAATGACACCTTTTCAATAAGCAGACAGATAATGAGGATGATTTTGAAATAGAAGACAAACAGCTGAAATGAAGCTTTAAACCTTTCCATGTGCAGGTCGCTTCGTTAGCTCAAACCACAGTCCTTGGGGACTTCTGTAGACAATAGGGTTATGTTTCAGACTACAAGTGAAAAGAAAAAGCCCAAGACACTGTATCTGTTTGTAACTCAGATTCTAGAAATTAGTTTGATGAAATTTCAGAAAATTTACCTATTTTTAAAGTTCAGGACCAAATTAATTCATTATTAATTGGTTTGCATCTTAAATACTTCTGTAAGCAGAATTGTTAGGGCAAAGTGTTTTTTACTTGCAGCTTATATTTTTAATGTTTTATGTGTTTTTTTTTAAGTTGCATTATTGCAATAATTTCTTTTAAAAAAGCAACAAAAAAGAAAAGTATTTAATATTATTTAATTTTTAATTCTGAAAAATAATAGAATATTTAAATATATGTAAGTTTCATGTAATCCAAAATAAGATATTTTGTCTGATTCCACGTTGGATTCTTTTCTAGAGGTAGAAAAATAAAAAAAAAATAAACCAAACCATTATCATCACAAATGTAATGCATTTGTAATGGTGATTATATAAATACACTGTGAATACTAGAAATTTGGGAAACGGTGTTACAAATGTCTCAGGCTATCCAACAACAACGTAATCCAATGAGGCATAGCAGTGTGTGAAATAGCTTAAATCGATTTATGGTGATGGATTCCACCCCCCACCCCCCCCTTTTATTAGTTTTATTCTTGACTGTTTATTTGCAGAGTAGGGAAGTTGGATTTTTGCGGTGGTTTCATGGTTCCCATGATGTTCTTGAATACCACATGTATCCATGTATCTTCTTCCGAATCTATTAGAACACCATAAAAATTCAGTAGCCATAGAAATTTACTGTAATACAATTGAAACCAAGATACAGAAATAAATGTGAGCTGGATCTGCACTACTTAAATGCTTAATTTTAATAAAACTGATGGGAGAAACTGAGGCATATTTATTTTTAAAGTAATTGAAAATATATCTATAGGTTACCACATAACATTTTATTGTGGAAAACAGGCCTTGTAGCATGAAAGAGAAGAGCTGGGCATCAGTGAATATAGGAACAAAGTAATAAAAACATGATCAAAAATGAAGTAAAATAAAATGCTGCTTCAAAATGTAATTCACTGAAAAAATGTTTGTCATAAGGAGCTGTTTTATTCTATTTTACTGTAAAACAAAGCACCTAACAGTTGACTGTGAATCAATGTTTCGGTAATAGCTGTAATCCCTCATTGTATATCACTGCAGACTTGGAACATATGCTTAGCTTCTGCCTACTTTGTTTTATACAATTTTTTATTAAAAAGTCAAGTCAGAGACTGGACATTGGTGTGGGGTTTATACTCTGGACAGTGGAAATTTCCTACTTCAGTCCTTTTTTTTTTTATTCAGCAAAAGAATGATCAAGGTCTAAAGGAATGAAAGAGTATCAATTATTTTAGAGACCACAAAAACAACAAAAAAGGAAGTATGAGTAAAAGGAGGAAAGAACTATATGATTTTAGGACAAGGAAAAGTAAATGTTAGCTACTTTAAATAATAGTGTTCAGTAAAAAAAAGTGTTATATAACTGATCATTTTTCCATTTTTCAAAAACAGAATATGGATGGGAATTTTCTAGAATACATATTTTAAGGAACGTGATGTATATATATTTTTAAAATGTAAACATCTGTATATTAATATTTATCTGACCTGAGTGCATCAATAAGAAGTAAAGAAGACATTGTTGATAACAAGCACTCATTAACTCCACCAGCAATCTCAAATCTGGAGAGGAACTTTTTATAAGAGCAAGTGCTGATGAGACAGGAGGGAATGCCTTTAAAGTGTCATAGGGTACATTTATATATTAGGAAGAAGTTCTTCAGTGTGAGGGTGGTGAGACATGGGAACAGGTTGCCCAAAGAAGTTGTAGCTGCCCCATGCCTGGAAGTGTTCAAGGCCAGGTTGGATGGGGCTTTGAACAGCCTGTTCTAGCGAAGGGGGTTGGACTAGAAGGTCCCTTCCAACCTTAAACATTCTATAATTGTATGATATTAAGGAAAAGGCCCAGGAGATTTGCCCTTAAAGACCACATAAAGGAGAAGAATCAGCCAATAGTTTCTGAATCAGAAGATTTTATTTCAGATCAATTTCACACAGGGAGGGTGAGTAGCATGGACCTCCCCTTGTCCATGGCTGTGGGGAGCTGCCTGTGGGAAAAGGGCACGGTGTGAGTGGACACTGGCGAGCTTCCTTGTCCTTGAGTCAATGGTTTTCATGAAAGCTACAGAAATCTCTGGCTGAGAGGTGTGAGCGTGCCGCGATCTGGTCCATTTGCTGTCTAGGCCTGCATCTGCAAAAAGAAGGATAAAAAAACTACACAGCAGCCCCACTGGTGTAGAAGGAAGAGAATCTCTGGCTGTGTGGCCAAATAAAGGAGTGCGCCATGGTCTGCTCAATTCCCCGTTTGGGCTTGCATTAGCAAAGGGCAAGCAGAAAAACCAACACATCAGGCACACTTGCTCACCATGAGCAACCTGTGCCCAGGACTCTGACAGACCCCATGACTTAACTTTGTGTGCTTGCAGCAGGTGGTGAATATTTGGCTGTGTGGCTGAGGCCAGGAGTGCACTGTGTTCTGGTCCTCCCTTTGTGTGAGCTTCTGGCTCTGGAAGGCAAAGGAGGAAGAGCCGAGATCTGTCTTGCCTGGGACACCCACTGCCTCCCTGACCAAGCCCAGGAACCCAGCCCCCCATCACTGCTTGCCTCCTGCACTCTCACCTCAACCATGGCTCACCTGCCTGCCTGCCTTCAGGACGGTCTGATCCTTGTCACCATACAGCCCTTCCCGGAATGGTTACCAACCCCTGTGGAATGTCCATCACCAGTGTTCTACCCACTCTGACACAGTCACCAGCAATATTCCATCCACTGGAACATGGCCAAGGCCAACATTTTATCTGCTTTGATACCACCATCACCACCATTCTATCTGCTGCCACATCACTGGGGCTATCCAAGGCTGATGGAAGTCTCTGCCCTTGGCTGCTGGGGAAGAAGGGCTGTTACTTTTCAGCGTTGTTAAACTCATAAGGACAAAGTCCGTAACTCGGGCTCATGAGGAAAGCAGCAAACTCAGAGAGCCCACTGTCAGCTCTCTCTGGTCTGGGACATAGTCTCTTGACCTCGGGCTGCAGTCACCTCATGGGTCCTCCGTGTCCTGTTCCACCCCAGTTCCCCTGAGCCTCCTTCTTGCTCTGAGGGCTGGGGCAGAGCAATATGGAGCTCAGCATGAGGGTGCAGACGAATGCAATGTCTAAACACCAGGGAGCAACTCAGGTGTTTGACATATAGTCACCTAGCGCCACCTGGGCTGTCTTACATCCCAGTATCCTATGGATATACAAGAAACTGGCAGACAGGACACTGACCTGGGGAAAATGCAGGCCTCTTTAGATCAGGCAGGAGAGATACACGAGGGCATGTCTCACTGCACTAAATGCTTATTTTAATTCCAGTTGTAACACCTTGAATCCTTCTGTCTTTTTGAGTTGCTCAAGCATGTGGATTAGGTCAGTCTCCATCCTTTTTGCAGTTTCAAGTGTATAGCCTTGACTGAAAGTCAACAGAAAGTAGTCTCCTGTGACCCAAAGTATTTAGAACAAGAAGACACAGAAGAAGAGGTTTCTCAAAGCATCTTGGTACCTAACTCCTCTAAACCCTGATGTATCTGACTCCAGCAGAGAAAAAAAGAAACAAACAAAAGCTGAAAATAAGATTTAGAATGAAAGTCAATATCCAATTTTACCAATTGTCTTTTTTTGTTTTGTTTTGTTTATTTTTTTCTATGTCTAACATCAATGTGTGTGAGGCTTTTATAACAAAATGAAGTTTCTGTACTCATTAATCCTAAATACCCAAATTCCAAATAGTATTTTGGTGTGTCTTCATGGATAACTGAAAAAAATACATATTATCTTTTCTATATATTTATATCAACTTGATTTCCTTTTTTCCATTCAAAATATTTTTAAATAATATGCTTAAGTATCAGTGAAGTAAATCCTAGCAGTGATGATTTATAGTTAGAATAGAGTAAATAGACAGGGATAATATTCAGGTAGGACAGAACTGTTTTGAAATTCTAACAGGAAATATCAAGTTATATTCAGAAAAACTCAGCTTCTTAAAATTAGCTGGTGATATTAAAGTCTGTTAATGATCCCTCTGGGTTCCAGATTCAGGTGGCAAGTATTATTAGCATATTTAATTTTTCTATTATTAAATGCTATTAAATATTATTAAATGTCTAAGAAGAACATTACTGTGTGATATTTACAAAAGCTGTACCTCCTTATACTGGAGTTAATTTGCCTCTTCCAAGTGAGCATTTCATTTTAAGTCTCTTATACATATTCAGAGGACACTGTAGAAAAGATATAGCATAAAATTATAGTTAGACATATTTGCCTTAGTAAAGGTTACTAATTGTACTATATTTATGACCTAGTAAAATGCCTTTACAAGCTACATTAAACTATTTATCCTCCCCTAATTTACCATTTACAAATTGCTTCAAATCAAAATCCTAGTGAACACTCTGCTGAGTGGATATAAAACTCTTCAGAAAATTTCTTTAGTTGTAAGGCTGCTTTACTCTGACGAATTCTAGCCTCAATAATCCTTTAACAGCTAATGAACTTTATATATACAAGCCTAACACAAGGACAGCAAATTCATGTAGGTTTAATAAACAAATCTGTGTCTTCTCCAAGGCCTCTTGAGTTGACATATGAACATGTTACATCTAGGTAGCAAATTATTTTGGACCAGCTATTCTGCAGCAATTGTTTGTTTTCCTACTTTTCATTAAGGTTGTGCAGTTATTGCTGTTGAAATGATATGAAACAAAATGTTAAGCAAGCTTCAATAATACTTTTGGCGTAACTTCAAGGAGGATTTTTTTTACTTTTGTAAACTTAACTTATTCTTTTCCTATTTTGCATATTTAAGCAGTTAATTTTCTTGCTATATCTAAAAAAAGAAGTAATGTGTTCCATGAAGAGTTTCAGGTAGGTTGCATCATGTAGACTCTTCTGTCACTTTTCTTTCTAGCTTTAGTGCACGCAGCATTGAGGAAAGATATTCTTATGTTTTATATAGGTTTTATGACTGCTGTTCAACTCTTGTGTTTTGTTCTAAGGTATGTGCTTTAAAAAGATGCCCAGTTAAAAACTTGCTTTATTTTAATATAAGGTTGATTTAAATGTGCAAAGAGTTCTTTTCTATTTTTGCTATATTCTTATTAATAGAAAATAGGAATATAGGAATGAATATATGGAAAAATAATCTGACACATTGTTCTTTTTTCTTGCTTTTCAAAATGCTTTGTCTCATTCAGTTCTAAGAGTTACTTAGTATTTCAGTTCCTTATTCCCAGATCATAGACTTATCCAAAATCAAGAATAAAGAAGAAGAAAAGTGAGAAATGTATGAAGAGCATAAAAAGTTGAAATTAGAGTCAGTTTGAGCTGAAAGTTTAGATTAGACCTAACTGGGTCATGCAGATAATTTCCTGATAAAGCCTGGATTCAGACCAGTACTAGAAATTGAATGCATCTTATTTTCAGTGACTTCATTGCTGTGCTGATTTTTTTTTATGAGAGTGTGGCTTCATGGTACTTACTCAGCTACTGCCTGGGTTTAAACTACAACAATCATTCAATATTTTTTATCACTTATATTTTAAAACAAAATAATTTCTGCAGTGTCATAACAATTCTTGCTTTGGGCCTTAAAAGAAACTTTTAAGAAACACTAAAAAAAAAGCCCTATGTAAGTGAGGCTACATTGAATAAAATATACACAAAGCAAATGCATGCACAGAAGAAAATCAGTATTTATAAATTATTTCAATGCAAAAAAAAAAAAAAGAAAGAATTTCAAAGACTATATATACTGCATTACTTCTTTATTTAAGATGTGTGCTTTAAAGACAGAGATATATTAATGTTCATTGAAAAAAAAACAAACCTCAAAACCCTAAAATGCAAAAATGTGGTACCTTCTGTGAGCCAGTCAAGGATACATGCTTAAAAATTTTTATCTTTTACCATTCATAGGGACAACAAGTTCCTATTGTGGTGGGACTATACCTCAGTCACTTAAAGGTGAAGAAATTACACCTTTTCAGAGAAAAGTGTATATTCTAATAGTTTAAAATGTTCAGTAGAATACAACTAAAAAGTCCTGGCAAAATTTAGTTTAGTTCTTCACATTCTTGGGATTATAGTTTTCAACTTTGATAGAAGTTTAATTATTATGGTCCAAGGGGAAGAAATTTGGTATCAGTTACCTAAACCCACTGTGAATATTTACTATGTATTTATTACTGTATGTAACGCCTTTTACATTTGTTCAGTTTATGGAGCTATGCCTGTTATTTTTCTAGATGTTCCTATCCCAAGAAAGCTAGCTGTTGTCTATATGAATAAGATTTAAAAACTTTAACTTTCATTTTTGTTTTGTTTCTTCTTTCCTAATGATAATTTCTGCTGGTTTTCTTTCATTTGGATAGTGTATTTTTCAGCTTATCAAAGCTTTACCTCATTTGTAATTGTGTTTATCTTACTTCCCTTTCTGTCCTCCTGTCTGGTTCATTGATATTAATTATAAGCAAAATTATGTACAGACACACATTAGAAAACCCTTTCTGCTCTCAAAATTAGCTGTGCTCAGTTTTCTGAAACAAACCCTTTGTAATTCTGTAACTCAGGAGAAAAGGAAAACTGGACCCCGCTCCAACTGTCTTGAGTGGACCTTTGTAACGTGAATGGCTGAGAGAAAAAAAAAATATTAAAAGAACCAAAACAAAACAAATCAACAATTAATAAAGGTAAATGATTATCTCTGGTAAAGAAGGGTAAATTGTCATCACCTCTGTTCTAGGTACTGACATTCTGTTAGTAATACTTAATTGTGCACCACTACATTAGCTGACATTTCTCTGCAGCACATCACCTCTAGCAGCCTGCAAAACATAGCAAATGAGGAAAGCACAGAAGCAACAAGACACATAGGTCTTTTCTCATTCTAGAGCATTACCCACAGGCACCATCAAAAAAAAAAAATATATGGTTATGCTGAGATTTATGCAGCAAATTAGCTTGTAGCATGCTTTTGAAGTAAGATTAAAGTCTGGGTCTGTACTGCATTCTGTATTTTGTATTTTCCAGAATATTCCAATATTACACAGTAAAAGCAGGATTCCTACACTATTACTGCAGAATTTTCCTTATGGTTATTTTTCCCCAGTATGAAATAACTAAACACATACATTTAAAAAATGTATGTGTTTAAAAAACAATAGAGCAAAACAGTGGAAAACCTACTAAAATCATTTCTGTATTTATGTATAATTACAAATAGGAGTTTCAGAATTCAAATGCTTCCAAATGTCTTTATATTAAGGCAGCTTTCTTAGAGACCAAGTTGTGAATGCAATCTGTACTTTGTTGACATCCACTAGTCAAGGAACTTTTGTAGACCTGGTGTCAAGTGAGATAAAAAAAAATGTTAGGAAGAATAGATATATAAAGGGAAAGACAAATGCTAGAACTAATGAAGTTGTGCCACAAAAATAAATTGAGGTATACAGTAAGGCTTGTCATAGCAGGCTAGACAAATGAAGCACAGTTTCTTATTATCTATTTTTCAAGCTGCAGATGTCATGAAGCTGTACCTATTGAGATCACCCATGTGTTCAGAATGAAAATCCGATAGCAGTCTTTGAGATAACATGTGATAGGGATATATCTGGAAGCTTAAGTACAGGCCAGCTTATAACTCCTTGTTAAAAGAGTTCATTATGTTGCCGGTCACAATGTGACTATTGCCAATTTTCCTACCTATGAGAGTCTCCAGTTAATAATACTTCTCAGTGTAACATAGAAGCAGAAGGAGTAAAAAAATAGTGTACTGTGAGTAAATGTACATTGATTAAAAGTACTCTTAACTCTAATTTAAAAGTCCCAAAAATTTATAATGTAGCAGTGGACATAAACTTAATATGGTCAGATATTAAATTCAATGCCATTAATGGCCTCATCTAAAAAGAGTGAGACAGAAGAAAATGTGTGTTCATTTAAGGCATATTAAATTAATTTAGTAGAAAATTGAAGAAAACAAGAGAAAAAACCATCTCTGACGCATAAAGGAAAGAGATATTAAGGGAAAAAACAGCACTGAAACAGCTGTGTAGAGCTCTTCCTATGAAGTAACTTCTAAAATTTTAGTCTGTTGCCTATTCACTTTAACAGAATAATTTTTGCAAATACACTTTTAAAAAGATCATCGTAACTGGAATTTTATTTTGCAATGTATAAAATTCTCAGCTTCACTGGAAAAGCAATTTGATTTAATACAGCTTAGGTCTGTACAAAACCTGAGTCTTGATAAATGAATTGATCCCCTCAAGGTATGAATTTTTGAACTGTCATGAACAAAGATTCAGCTCCTAGAAGGTACACTGAGAAAGAAACTGTCCTGAAATGTTGTCAAATATACTCATGAGACATTTAAAAACATAACATTTAATATGTGAAACTAATAATTCCTTAATGCCCTCAAACCTTTTTCTAAACTATTTTTAGCCGTTTGCAGATCTGTACTCCAAAGAAAAGTTGCTCTGTTGAAAAAAAAAAAAAAAAACAAACCAAAAAAGATCTCTACTGCTGCTGCCAGGAAAAAGCGGCGGGTCACAGTAGGAGGGGACTCTACTTTGAAAGGGACAGAAGCACTCATCTGTCAGCCTGATCCGGTCTCAAGGGAGGTATGTTGCCTCCCTGAGGCATGATTAAGGGATGCTGCAGAGAGGCTGCCTGCTCTAGTAGGTCCCAGGAACTATTACTCACTTCTGGTGATACATGTGGGTGCTAGGGATACGGATAGTAGTAGCCTGGGGAACATAAAGAAGGACTACGGAGCCCTAGAAGAGGGGTTAGGGGCTCTGGAGCTCAGACTGTCTTCTCAACAATTCTCCAGGATACAGTGGAGCACCTAAAAAAAGCTAGGAGGACTGGCTAGATTAATAAATGGTTAAAAGCGTGGTGTCACGGTGAGGGGTTTGGGTGTCTTGAACACGGGACCCAAGTCTGTAGTCCATGTCTACTGGGGACTAGTGGAGCTGGTCTTAGTAGTTTTGGTAAGAGGCTTGCCAGACTTCTCAAGGATGCTTTAAACTATGCTGGGGGATAAGGGTATCATTCTATCCCAACACACCCAGTCAGTAGCTGGCACCTATAATAAATGCTCGGAGCAATGTAGAGATATTCCAGCCGCTCCAGGCAATGAATCGGCTTCACTTGGAGCTCGGCTCAGATGCCTCTATACAAACGATAGTAGCATGTGGAAAAAAACAAGAGGAATTAGAGATGTGTGCACGTCTATAGGGGTATGATATAATAGGCATCACAGAATGGGATGGCTCCTATGACTGGAGTTTTGGAATGGAAGGTTACAGGCTTTTCAGAAAAGACAGGCCAAGCAGGCAGGGAGGGGTGTTGTTATTTATGTAAGGGATAGGCTGGAGAGTATGAAACTCTGTCTGGGGATAGGTGAGCAGTTAACAGAGAGTTTGTGGGTCAGGCTTAAAGGGAGAGCAGCTATGGGAGACATTACTGTGGGGATCTGTTACAGACCACCTGATCAAAGAGAACTTGCGGATGAAGCACTCTATAGTCAGATAGAAAAAGCCTCATGCTCACAAGCCCTTGTTCTCATGGATGACTTCAACCACCCTGATATTTGTTAGAGCAATGGTACGGCCCTGCACAAGCAATCCAGGAGGTTCCTCGATTGTATGGAAGACAACTTTATTCTGCAAGTAATAGAGGAGGCAACAAGCGAGGTGTCATGCTTGACCTCGTGCTCACTAACAGGAAAGGGCTCATTGGAAATGTGATGCTGAGGCAGCCTTGGTTGTAGAGATCATGAGATGGCCGAATTTGAGATCCTCAGGACAGTGAGAAGAGCGTGCAGCAAGCTCACTGCCCTGGACTTCAAGAGAGCAGACTTTGGCCTCTTCAGGAACCTGCTTGAGTCTTATGAAAGGTGGAAGCAAGGACAGGTGGCCTGGGAAGAATACAGGGGTGTTTTCTGGGAAGCTAGGGACCACGTTAGGAAAGCTAAGGCCCAGTTGCATTAAACATGGCTAGGGATGTTAAGGATAACAGGAAGGGATTCTATAGGTATGTAGCGAATAAAACACAGTAGGTCTCCTCCGGAACCTATCAGTAGAACTGGCTAGCCTTGATTTGGAGAAGGCTGAGGTTCTGAATGACCTCTTTGCGTCTGTCTTCACTGGCAAAGGCTCTGGCCGCACCACCCAAGTCTTGGAAGGTAGACGCAGGGACTGTGAGAATGAAGACCTTGGGCCCACTCTAGGAGAGGATCTGGTTCAAGACCATCTTAAAAATCTGAACATACAGAAGTCCATGGGACCTGATGAAATCCATCCACGGGTCCTGAAAGAGCTAAGCCACTCTCTGTCATATTTGAAAAATCATGGCAGTCAGGTGATGTTCCCGACAACTGGAAAAAGGGAAATATAACCCCCATTTTCAAGAAGGGGAAAATGAATGACCCAGGGAATTACAGACCAGTCAGTCTCACCTCTGTGCCTGTCAAAATCTTGGAGCAGGTTCTCCTGAAAGGCATGCTAAGGCACATGAAAAAAAATGAGGCTCTTGGTGACAGCCACCATGGTTTCACTAAGGGGAAATTCTGCCTGACGAATTTGGTGGCCTTCTATGATGGGGCTACAGAAAAGTGTGCGCTTGCAGCTCAGAAAGCCAACAGTATGCTGGGCTGCATCAAAAGGAGCGTGACCAGCAGGTTGAAGGAGATGATCCTGCCCCTCTATTCTGAGGGCTCTCGTGAGACCTCACTTGGAGTATTATGTGCAGTTCTGGTGTCCTCAACATAAAAAGGACATGGAACTGTTGGAACAAATCCAGAGGAGGGCCAAGACGATGATCAGGGGACTGGAGCGCCTCCCGTATGAAGACAAGCTGAGAAAGTTTGGGCTCTTTAGCCTGGAGAAGAGAAGGCTGCATGGACACCTCATAGCAGCCTTCCAGTATCTGAAGGGGGCCTATAGGGATGCTGGGGATGGACTCTTCATTAGGGGACTGTAGTGACAGGACAAGTGGTAACGGGTTAAAACTTAAACAGGGGAAGCTTAGATTGGATATAAGGAGGAAGGTCTTTATTGTAAGGATTGTGAGGCAGTGGAATGGGTTACCCAAGGAAATTGTGAATGCTCCATCCGTGGTGGTGTTTAAGGCCAGGTTGGACAGAGGCTTGGGTGAGGTGGTTTAGTGCGAGGTGTCCCTGCCCATGGCAGGGAATTGGAACTTGGTTTTAACGTCCTTTCCAACCCTAACTATTCTATGATTCTATGAAGAAGAAGCAAAAGAGGATACTGTACAATTTTTGTGTCTCTGATACATACCTAAGTGCATCTACTTCTGCCTAACCAGCCATGCATTCCTTGCAGTTAGTTTAACTGTAGTCTTTGTGGTGAGTGGAGCTCAGCTGGGCACCATGTGGTACTCCTCAGCTGGATAAGAGCTGAGATAAGAACAGGAGGACATTACCAGTTACCATCACAGGCTTGATTCGAAATGCATTTAATTTACTACTGTTCAAATCACAATAGGGTAAAAACAAGCAACACCAAGCCCCAAAATTTTAATCCACTTTCTCCACTGCCTTTTGTGGGCTCAACTCCATTCCCAATATCTCAACCTCATCCTCCCTAGTGCTGCAGTTGGAATGGGGAACGGGGGTTGGAGTCAGTTCATAACACTTTGATATTCTTTCCACATCACACTCTTCCCCTGCACTCTCCAGCATGGGATTACTCATACAGGAGACAGACCTCTACAAGTGTCTCTAATATGAGTCCTTCTCATCAGCTGCAGTTCTTCCCAAACTGCTCCAGCATGGGTCCCTCCTATGAGGTGCAGTTCTTCAATAACAGACTGCTCCACTACTCCAGTGTGGGTCTCTCATGGGGTCACAAGTCCTTCCAGCAAACCTGATCTAGTCTGGGCTCCTCTCTCCATGGCACAACAGCTTCTGCCAGGAGCCTGCTCCAGCATGGGCTTCCCAAGGTGTCACAGCCTCCTTTTGGGCATCCCCCTGCTCTGGCTGGGGTCCTCCCTAGGCTGCAGGTGTATATCTAGTCCACCGTGGACCTCCATGGGCTGCAGGGGCACAGCCTGCCTCACCATGGTCTTCACCACAGGGTGCAGTGGAATCCCTGCTCTGATGCCTGGAACACCTCCTCCCCTTCTTCACTGACCTTGGTATCTGCAATGCTGCTTTTCTCACAATTTTCCCACTCCTGTCTCTCACAGCTGCAAGTTTTTCCCCTTCTTAAATATGTTATCCCACTACCACTGTTGCTGATGAGCTTAGCCTTGGCCAGTAGAAAGTCCACCTTGAAGCCAGCTGACATTGACTCTGCTGGAAATGGGGGAAGCTTCTGGCAACATCTCATAGAAGTCACCCCTGCAGCCCCTGTGATATGAAAACCTTGCCACACAAATTCAACACATCCATCTTTTTGTATTTTCTATTTTTCAACTTGCAGCTCTGAACATACAGTCCCAAAGCATACAAAGTCTTCCTACTGCTTTTGATGCTAAGAAGGAGATATTAACCAAGCATTTTAATTTATTTTTTTTAATTAAAAGGTGAAATATATGAACCCAGTGACGGATTTCAAGTGCATTTTGCCATGCTCAAGTAAAGAAAAATGCAATAGACTTCTTGCACAGATGAGACGGTTTGGATATAAGGTAGTGAGACATTTAGTAAAAGTAATCCAGTATCAGATGGTTTTTGTGTTGGGTTTTGGTTTTTTTTTTTTGAGACTAATGAAACTGTATTATTAATATTGATATTGCTGTTCATATTATTATTAAATTCATAAAAATTAAATTTCATTATATAATTGTATTTAAGAACTAATTTTAAATTTACTAAAACCCACCTCCCTTGTGAAACTATAAAGACTTCAAGAAACAAGATAAATCTGCAAACGTTTGCATTGTTACTGTGCAGTACCACTATTTGAACAGTCACAAACCGCTCATCTAAGTACTCAGATAGTCTTTACAGAAGGCCTCAATCGCACTTCCACTGAAATCAGTTTTAAATTTTCATTGCAACTAAATGCAAAAATTACCTGAAACATGTATCTGTCAAACACAGATACCTGTATTATCAATGGTACTGTCCTAATCAGTGGTCTTATCTGGACTTGGGAGCAGCTCGGAAGATAGATGCCAGAAGGCATCTGTGCTGTTAAAAATTCCAATTTTAAACTTTTGCAAATCATACATAGCAGCTACTGTTACTCTGATATTTTTAGAGGCTATCATTAAATGCCCATTAAGCTCTTTAAGCTATAAATTTAAAGAATCAGTAACTGTGCCACTTTAAAATTTGAAATTAGATTGTCTGAGGAAATGAGAATCAAATTTTGATTGAGTAATTTGCCTAAAGGATATGAATCTTGGAGTAGAAGTTGTCTGCATATTCTAAAGCTGTAACCATGTAAATTTTAATAGAAAATAAAATGCTTTCTTTTGTAATATTGGCCTCTGGTTGCATTTTACAGCTACCACTTTTCATAAGTCTAGATAAATAAGTAAACCAGAATTTTAGCAAAGTAACAACAAATGTGATGATATTTATCAGTTCAAACAATAAGCAGAAATGTTCTAAAAGAGACTATTAAGTTTCTTTAAAACTTTCCTGCGGCTTAATCTTTTGTAATGTATGCAGTAACTCGTAAAATATTCTCCTGAATAATCAAAACTGTATTAGAGTTTTGAAGCAGATTCTTAATAACTCGTTAATATCTGATAAGTATGATCATAATATAGCCACTTGATTCTGTGTGAGGAAAGGATTTTGTAGTTCTATATTTTTTAATTTTAGAGTTTTGTTGTCCACATTCTATGTTGTTTTCCTTGAAAAGTTTTGTTTGGTTGGTTTTCTGTGTGGCAGACATCCTTCCTTTTCTATTGTTTTAATTCTGTTTCTGTTGTTTTGGAAAAATCAGTTGTCTTATCACTTAGAACTGCTTCATGTTACTGGTTATCTGTTACTGTAATAAGTTGAAACTGTGTTGAAGTTACGGTGTGGTCCAACTACTGAATAGTCAACATCTATTATGGACAATTTTGAGTGAGTTACTTATTTAAACTGCACAACAAACTGATACTTTTACAGGATGATTTGTATTGTCCTAAAGTAGTAGTTCCAAATTAGGTCTTTATATCCCCAAAGTGACTATTTCCCTCCACAGATTAAAAAGTCAAAACCACTGGCACAACCTCAGCCATCTGTACAACAAACATCCATAAAATTATTTATAAAGTCTAAACTTAGTCTAACCAGATCTAGTCAGGACTACCATTAAAATCCTTTCAAATATCCATCTTTGAAGAACAGTCTTTTACAGAAGAACCTTCTATGACTGTCCCAAATGCAAAGTTGTTGGATTGCAAGGAGAAAAAAATAAAAATCATTGACTCTTTATCTTTCCTGTTTGTAACTTAATTTTTAAGAATGTGACCCTAGAATCACTGAAACTATGGGCACAACTCTGAAATCACAATATAAATGCTTTTAAAATTTGATTTAGAAATAGAAAAAGAATTAGTATTGTTTTGTACATGTTTCCTGGCTATTTAATATGCCACTACACGTTCACTGACCAACACATATAGTCAATATTTCCTTCTGGTAGCGCCATCAGAATAATCAAGTAAACTGATCTAGTTCTATTTACAAGAACAAATCATCTATATTCCTAACACTCTGATTTGATCGATCTAATCTTCTGGCTTAGAATATGTAATATGACTCATATCAAGTGAAAAATCCTCATTATCTTAAACTTTAATTGCCCCATAAGTAAACCACTTCATTTTTGTTTGTTTCTGTATGAATAAGCATTTCAGTGATGCTAACCTCCATACACATATTCTCCATTTTGATAAGTGATGTTAGAGAAAAGTTAACATCAAAATGACAGCTTTTCCAAGTTTTATCCTTATATGATGTAATTTCACTGTTCTCAATTTGAAAGACTGTTCAGAGTACAAACAAAAATACTTTGTTCTAAAGATCACATTCTGAAAAAAGCTACGTAAGTAGCTTTTAGTAGTAACTATTTGTTAACAGATTATCAATATACCGTACTTCTGGGAACGGTCTTCCTCTTCTTTCTGGAGACAAGCTTTAAGACTCCAGATCTTTCAAACAAGGACTCTGTCTCATTTTTATATCACTCACCTAAACAATTTAACTTTAACATATGTGATTAAGCGCACACTACCGACAGTGCAGGAGAGAAACACATGTCTACAAACTTGTAAAACACTGTTTTGATCTGGGATGGTTGAAAACATTACTATAAAAAACCTCTTAATTCTTCTATTCCAAATGTGATTTGCCAATCAGAATTAATTAGTCAGAAAGAAATGTTTATTGCTCACTTGGTAGACAAAAGAGATTTTAACACTCATATAATTGGTTATTATTCTTCACAAGGGTTTTTGGTGTTGGTTTGTTGTTTTTTTTTTAGTGTTTCATACAGTTCTCTGATGGGATGATTAGAAGAAGTGGTAACTTCCCAGAAGTGAAGACATTTTTCTAATGATATTTATTCTTAACTGAATAAATATTAATAGCATATCAAATGTTTATAATTAACAAAATAGTGTTAGGAGTTTTGATGATCAAGATACTGGAAGAAAAGAGAAATTTTCCTTTAATTTGAGACAAGGCATTTTCGCAGAGCATAATATTTAGCACTTGCCAAAAGATCCACAGTCTCAAATTTTCAGGAGGTGATTCTCAAAAAGTTTAATGAACAGAAAATTCCCTGAAAATGAGTATTTAGATTATTTTCAACTTCAGAAAATTTTCAAAAGAAAGCAGAAATAATAAAGGTTTAAGAGTTAAGTCTATGACATAGAAGAATAATGATTCCATTAGAAAGGCAGCCATACAGGGATGGTCAATTTCTGTCCTTGATTTCAGATCTTACATTTTCCTGCTGTACCCAAAGGCTGTGGTGAGACTGTAAGTCATATTTTGAGGGAATTTCTTTTCTCCAAGATATCAAAGGCATACTGTTCTTTTAACCCTTAAAATCCCAAACTGACCAGCAAAGAGTCTGCCTTCCATATGACATTACCAAATAACAGGTACAACATCTACTTGAATGACTGCACACTTCAAAGATCTGTAAAAAGTACAAAGACAAAATTTCAAAGTATTACACTGTGTGCTCATTAGAATAAATGAAAGTGGTCACACCAATTTTAATGTGACAGAATTTCAGCCTTATAGTCCTAGTTTTTCTCATCACCAATTCTTAAAAAAACATTCTGGCACTACCTGTCTGTATCTATTTATATATACACATTAAATTGATACATACAGTAAAATGTTACCATTTTATTATTGACAGTGATATGTAAAACTGGTCTATTTTGAAGCTGTAAGTGATGTTCTAAATTATTCCAGAAGGCATTCTCTTTGATCTTTTCCTATTGTCACTCTTTTTGGAAAGTGGCCTAAGGCAGATACACATTTTATTCCTTTTCATGTATCCTTAACACTTCTTCCTGTAAATTTCATAAAATGTTGGCTTTTGGCAGTAGTTTGGTGAACATAGAATCATAAAATGGTTAGGGTTGGAAAGGACCTTAACATCCTCTAGTTCCAACCTGTACACACTTCCTTCTGAATAGCAGAATGTCCCATGTTGTCAAGGATGATGCAGATTTATTTATGCTTTCCAGTCCCTTAAGTTTTCCTATCAGATTGATTATTTTGTTTTTCTCTGTCTTCATTTCTTGCTAGCTGATGAGTCAGTGAGTAGCCTGCTGAAAGTTAGCACTTAGAAAGCAATCTATGGACTGGAATAGGTTTAAATTGCTATAGCAAGAACCTGCAGCTGTGCTGTGTGAGTATCAGATGGAGGTAAGTTTGAACTAGTTTACTATGAGTTCTTTTTCCTTGTTAAGTGAACACCATACAAAGCACCTTTGGATTTCTCAGAAAATAGTCCTGCACCAGGCTGTCCTGCCTTTTAGTCTTCTAAACAACTTCAAATCTTCAGCAAATTGTAAAGAAAGTAAAAGAACACATCTGAATTAATGGATAGGCAGGAAGATAGCAGTACTAATATTGGCCAAAATGAAATTAAACTGAGATTTTTTTCTGACAAAGTAGCCCTAGCGGTTCAAACAATGTACAAGCAGAAAGGGCTTTCACAGTGCTGACAGATTTCTAATCAACTGCAAAAAAATAAAAAGACATAAAAATACCTTCTGGGATTCCAAATGTGAACATTTTATTAGAAAACAAAAAGTTATATAGAACTAATGTATTTACAAAATTCTGCCAGCAATATGCAAGCCAGTGGGAATATCTAAAAGGAAATAATAGGTATGTAGGAGTTGCTTTCTTCAGCATGAAAACAGTTAATGAACAGTAAAATATAAAGGCCAAGGCCAGTCTTATTTTGGAAGTGTTATTATCATCTTAACATATGAGTATAAATCTGGAAACCTGTCAAGTTATAAAACGTTTTCTAAATATCTTGATAATAAATAGCACAGGAAAACATCAAGTAACAAATTAAAGAGATTTACTACAAATGCCAGTAATAATCAGCAATTTCCTATATACAAAGTAGCACTAAAAGAAAATTCTCAAATTGTGTTGAAAATGAATGCAGAGCACCTGCTCTGACAGATGTGTTATAGGGCAGCAGCTGCAGGGACATGAGAAAGGACATAAAATAATCTAATTAAGAGATATTAAGGAAGCATAACTTGTAATTAGTAGACAGGGGGAAAATGAAGGGGAGTGGAGGCAAATTGTCAGTCTTATTCATAACCTGACGAATACTAGTTTCCATAATGAAAATTTAGATTCAAAAGGCAAAGTGAACCATGTTAATTCACATTAGTCAGATTTTTAAACAAAGAAGCTGAAATGTAGTTTACTGCTAGATTTTCAAAGTTATTCAACATCTCCCAGGGATGTATCACCAAGTTGGGTGGGAGTGTTGATCTTCTGGAGGATTAGGAGGCTCTGCAGACAGATCTGGCCAGGCTGGGTCGTGGCCAGCAGCGTGAGGTTCAACAAGGCAAAGTGCTGGCTCCTGCACCTAAGTCATAAAAACCCCATGCAATGCTGCAGGCATGGGGAAGAGTGACTGGAAAGCTGCTCGAGGGAAAAGGACCTGAATTGCTGATTGGCAGCTGAACATTAGCCAGCTTGTGCATAGGCAGCCAAGGCGTCCAAGGGGCATCCTGGATTGCATCAGAAATAGTGTGGCCAGTGGGGCCAGGGCACTGATCATCCCCCTGGGCTCAGCACTGGTGCGGCCGAACCTTGAATCCTGTGTTTCAGTTCTGGGCCCCTCACAACGAGAGAGATACTGAGTTGCATCCAGAGAAGGGCAACAAAGCTGTTGAAGGGTCTGGAACACAAGTCTGATGAGGAATGGCGGAGGGAAACTAGCATTGTTTAGTCTGGAGAAGGCTCAGGGGAGATCTTAGCACTCTTTTCAAATACCTGAAAGGAGACTAGACAGAGGAGGTGTCTGGTCTCTTATTCCTAGTAACAAGCAAAAGGACAAGAAGTAACAGCCTCAAGCTGCTTTAGGGAGGTTCAGACTGGATACTAGGAAAAATTTCTTCACCAAAAGGGTGGTCAGGCATCAGAACAGGCTTCCCAGGGAAGTGGTGGAATTACTGTAAAAAAAAGGTGTAGATGCCCCAAGTGCATTGGTTTAGCATTGGGCTTGACAGTCCTGGGCTAAAAGTGGGGTTTGATGCTCTTAAAAATCTTTTCCATTCTAGTTGCTTCTATGATTCTTTCTATGATTCTTCAATTCTATGATTGAGTGATAGATATTCAGTACTCCTGAAATCAGTGCCTTCAGGTGATTGATACCGATTCAAAATTCTGAAAACAAAAAAAAATTGAAAACAGAAGCCTTGGTTTTCTCAGTAAAAGAAAGCTTTTGTTTCTGGGGGATGGGGCTTTTATTGTTTGTTTTCAACTTAAAGTTTTTTCTTTTTTAAGTGAATGTAAAGAAAAGGACAATCTAAATTTGTCATGCAAGTTCTTTAATAGCATGATCTATCTGAAACAAGAACTCTTCAGTAGGGGTACATACTTGTTCATAAAATTCTACCCTTAAGAGTAAATTATTTATAAGGCTGGAGAGTCACATAATCTAAGGGTAATGTTAACAAGCATCCAATTATACTGAATATATGGCTATAAACTTTATAGATAGGATCTTGAAATTTCCACCTGCTGAGCTATTTGACAAATAAGCAATCTCTTACAAAGGAGCATATCAAAAACCCATGTGGTAAAAAAAAGTAAGTTTATCTTCTGGCTCCATTATTTTCTAATGATATTTGCTGTAAATCTCTAAGAAAAATAAGTAGCAATGCATTCCTCTGAGTAACATAATACTCAGTGACAGCCCAGTTCCTACTTTGCATAATTTGAAGTTATATATAAACTATAAATATAAATACATAATTGTTCATAAAATCAGGTGGTTGGAACTAGATAATCTTAAGGTCCTTTCCTACCCTAGCCATGCTATGATTCTATAAAATAATTATAAAATTATTAAAATATAGTTAAAAATATAGAACTAAATATATAAATAATACAGTTATATATTTATATGTAATTAGTATAATTATAAAATCTATAACTAGAATATAGTTATAAAGTATAAGATATATGCAAATTTAAACTTCAAGAAATTACTATTTCTTATTAAGTAAATATTATTTATCATAGCATTATATATGCGCTTAAATCACAGTCTGTGATTATCCCTGATACTCAGAAAATTGCAGAACATTTTGCATGAAAAAGAAAGATTCTGCAGTAAATAATTATTTTAAACTGTGTATTATTGTATTATGTGTACCTATTACATTTCACATATGAAATAAAATACTGTACATTATTAATTCCTGTGAAAAATATTGTGCTTCTTCACTGCCACTGAATAATGGCTGTGTTACGGTTTTGATTGTATATTTCAGGCTTGGCTTTTTAAACAGATTTTGATCTCTGATTTTATAGTGTAAGGTCTGAGCAATTCAATGACATTACCCATTCCTCTCACATCTAATCTAAAACTTTACCTTCCATATCTGTCGTGTGATATGTTTAAGCAACATGAAATAACAATACATTATTCCTGTGTTTATAAACTAGTGCTTACTGAACCACTAGGACTTGCAGTATCATAGGCCTCAAAGACATATTTTTAATCCTTGCAATTAATTGTCACAATTAAATCTGATTGTGAGTGTTATCTTCTTGTTCATTCTAGCTCCCACATTATGAAATATAAACTGTATTAGCTGAACTGATTCGGGCAGTTTAAGATATTAAGAGAGACAGGGAACTGATGGAGTAGGGGACGGTGGTGAGAAGAAATTACATATGTTCCTTTCCTTAAGGGGAATGTTCCAGTTCTGAAGGGCAATATAGGTTAGGTATAATTTTCCTTCAACTTGCGAGAGGGAAGGTTTGAGTTTTGCTCCTATTAAAGCTTTGGGTTTTCATTTGAATTATTATTTACAAATGGAAAGATGGTTGAGCTTAAGCTGGAAAAAACCCTACCGCTGTTTATTTAGGACAATAATATTAGGCCTTTATTTGCAATTTTCAGACTCATAAAGTCAGTAATTTAAGTGTTTTACCATTCCCCTCATATAACCTCTCTCTTCTGGCATGTTTTTTCTGGGTTTTTCACCATGAGGCCCTGTATTTCCTTAGTGTTTTATTACTCTGATATATTACTTTCCAGTTTCCAAGATGAATCTTCCTTTCCTATCATCCTATAATTTTACAGTTCTCCTGAAATATATTCTTGTCCTCAGTACTTTTTTCTAAATTTAGTATCGTTCATGAGTAGCCCATCTCCTTCCTCTTCCAGAGCTCATGCTTCCCTTCTTGACACTATTTCACTCAGCTCTATTTATGACCGTGTTTCCAGCCCATCTCTTCACCTTGTGAGAATGGTTTGGTGTGGTCATGGATCCCACCTTTCCCATCACTGTGTGTATGAGCCAGAGCTATTAGCCTGCACACGCTGGAAAGTGACTGCAGGTGGGCTAGCAGAGGACAAGAGTGACAGTAAGCATGTCTGGGATTGTCTGTAACATGACAAGCTGCTTCTGTACTAGCTGTGTGGTTAGAGTGCTGCAACTACTGACATGGCCACCCCAAAACTTGTACTCAAGAAGATTCTAACCTGGGCTGAATGCCAACAGTGGAGACATTTCATTTTCAGTCAGTGGCCCTGACAAGTCACTTTACTAGAGAAGAGTGTATACCTGATATAACAGCTTTACAGCTTATATTCAGTCCATTCTAGCATTGCCTAGACTATGTCTAAGCATCAATAACTGCAGAAGAAAATTCAACCCTAAAAAATGAGCTAGGTTCTCACTGCCCCAGCTGGAGTGACTTTGAACTGACTTCCATCAGCTGAAGCCATTCTTACCTCACTTATTTTCAAAGGTAAGCACAAAATTATACCAAAAAGTCATCATATTTCTCCAGTGTAATTGCAAAATAATGAAAAGGCATTATTATCTAAAATTTAAAGAGTTTTAAATGTCTTTCACTAAATCTTCTCTAAGTTTGTTGTTTTTGTTTTTGTTTTTGTTTTGCTCATTGGTGGTAAGCTAATTTGTCTCTGACTTTCACTCATCTCCCTTTTTTTGTATTCAAGCACATGCTGAAGACATTTAAAGGAATTATAAAAAAGGCTATATAATGAGCAAAACAAAAATTCTATTTGCTGTAGGGAGGTAAGAAATTTAATTATTTGCATATCCACATGTAATTATATTGTTTGCCACAGGGTGAGGAAAAAGGCAAATGCTGTATATTAAAATGTTTTTACATTATTGGTCAAATGTTCACCTTCCTAGGAAGACCTAAAAAACGCAGACGTTCCCTAATATCTTGTGAATTTGAAGAGTGTATTCATACTTATGCATACTTATAAATATGTATTTTATGCCATACTAATGACATAAAATTTGAGATGCAACTCCCCCTTTTTAGGTCCACTGCATTTGACACCTTATAGCAGTTTTGTTTTGTTTTGTTTTGTTTCTTTGTCAGTAAGGTTCCTTTATTGGCTGTCAGAACTCAGCTTCCTAAAGAAATTTCCTGCCTTCTAACAGGCAGTTTCTGCACTGAAGTGGAAAATGATTCATGAGTAACAGTATCGATGAATTGTTTCAATACTTTTACTAATAGTGAAGATAAAGCACCTTCTGATGTCACAGTTTGTTTTATCATTGAAGAAAGAACCTTATTTATTAATGGTTCAGGAAATAGGGAGGTGCGTTTTACCATCTAGCAAACCTAGAAATAAAACTTGTCACCCATTTACTTTTCCTATAAATAATAGAGAAGTGAACTCATAACACAGTTGGAAATGTGCTGCTTCATTGCTTGACACTAAGCACTTCATTCCCTTAAGGAGAAGCAGAAATGTAAAAACAATCTCTGCCTTTTTTCAGTGGCAGTAACCTGTTACCCAAAGACAAATATTCACCCAAAACACAGCTCAGATCTGAAAATGACAAAAAACCCAACTTTTATTAGTAGTAAAACATGAATTAAAGTTCTGACATAAATTTTGAAGTTTTTCCATCAAAGAAACAGTTTGAAAAAATGACTAAAAAAAAATCTAAGAAATATTGACAAGGTTGTAAAATTTACTTGGTTTTGAGATATTCAGTGCACATTCGTAACAAAAGAGGTTCAGATAAGATGAGGTGTACTATGTGAACAGGGTTAAACTCCTAAACTTTTAGAGATTCAAACAAATCATAAAAACTTGAAGAAATTACAGTTTTCATTAATATCTTTTCCTCTTATACTCATTTCCCTATCCCATTACTGTCTTTTTTAACTTTTCTCACACTTTAACCATCTCTCTTTTCCACTTTTGACACTCTCATAATTTTCACTGATTTTTATTCCCTTGACCCAGAAATCTTGTAGTTAATTTTGTTGTTATTTCATCAGCTTTATCATTCTTCAAGGAGAATGTTTATTTTGGTTATGTTTTTTGGTATAAATGCTTCTCCCAGATTCAGAGTAACCATGTTAATTACAAGCAGTTGTCTTTAAAAAGTACTTTTCAACATAATTATTAAGTTTGTATAGCTATTTTAATGAAGTTTTCTACATTTTGTTTACATTTTTATTATTACACAGTTTGATGACTAAGAGATAAAGAAAACTTGGATGCAGTTTGATATCAAATGTCTGAACATTTAAGTGACACCTATGCACCAAATCTTTAGAACAGTACATAGAAGCAGCAAATGAGATTAGGCCCACCAAATACTAAGTTTATAAGGCTGACATACCCTAACAAAATGTTCTTTCTGCAGAATTCTCTTACATGCTTACAAGGATATTTTTATTTCTTTTTATAAAACATTGTTCTATTTAGCTTCAGTATTGAAATCGATCATTATCATTTAAGGTAGCTAGTGAGAGCAGCTTTGTAGCCTACCACTGGAAGTGTACAAGGGTAGTTGCATTCTTTTGCTTAATGTAATGAGCCTTGAAATTAAAACATACATATATTTTATAGCATAATAAACTATCCTATTTCCAGATATTAAAACTCACGGTTCACAACATTTTCATGCAGAGAACAAAACTTCCTTGAAAAACGTTCCCTGTATTTAAAGTCTTATTCAGATATTAAATCTATATAAAATATAATAAACCTATTGAAGTTTTTGGGTAGTGCTTTAAGGGGCATCAGTTAAAGCTTTCTAACTAATAACTATGAGTTTTTTGTATAATAGGTACATACCTACAATTATATCTATACATAACTACACAGCAGCAGTTGAAAACACAATGATTTTTCCTAGGGAAAATGGTTCAAGATAATGTCAAATTATCATTATTTCATTTCTGTTATTTTTAGATTAATTCATCACTTTATCTTTTAGTTTTGACCGCTTCCTCCTAGTTTTCCAGTAATTTCCCTCCACTAAGGCAAAAATGCAGTCACAGTGAGGTGTTTAGGCAACACAGTTCGTTCTAAAATTGTGTGAGTAGATTCTTTGGAGGAAATCTGCCAACCGTTGGTAAATTATCCCAATTACAATCTTTGAAATGTAGATGTCTTGGGGGTTTTTGGTTTTCTTCTTATGGAATGACTGAATTATCGCATACAGCTGGTGAAATAAGCTTGTCAAATAGCAGCAAATGCAGCTTGTATTTGGTTCATAAAAGGGATTTATTTGATATCAGATGTGAATAGAATGTTGCAGATTGTAAAGGCCTTCTATCCACAAACGTAGTACTTTGTTCCTAAATATTATGCAATGATTAGTTCTGTTGAAAAATTACCAGTCTAGTTAAATTCTGCAGGGGATGAAAATGTGTCATCTGTTGACATAAAATAATTTTTCTGTTGCTGGATAAAATGATTTCTTATAATAAATTACTTTGTTTTGAATCTCTCAGAAAAGAAATTTGAACTAGATAATAACCATATTTGGTTAATGCCTACTCAAGGATAAGAAATGGAGAGAACAGTATTTATCATACCATGAGAAAATTAAGAGAAAGGAGACTTCAACTCCTCTTTTATCCCCTGGTTCTTTTTTTACCACCTGATCCCTTATCCTAGCAGCTTGGACTGGCCTCAGAGCCCATCTTTAGTGTATGGACAGCTCTTCCTCCCTATGTATAGATCAAGTCTCAGACAGACCCAATAACATCACAATCAAGAACAGAAAGATCCCAGACCCATCAGAATTAAATCAGCCAAAACTCACTTAAAAATCTGACTCAGTGGAAGCTGAGCACTCACTCACTCCTCCCATGCTTCTTCACTGTGTTGCCCAAACCCACATTTCTACCACCATCCCGGCTGTTGCCTCAACATTTTTTCTTTTCTGCTTCTGTGGTTCCTGTGGTTTGGTAGGATGATCACCACATATTCATTGGTTTGAAAATGTTTATACCGCCAGACCTCATGCTGTTGTAGCTCTGTCTTCATCCTCAGCGCACATGAAAAATAAGCTCCATATGGCCATAAATATAAACCTGTTTCTGGGGCAAATGTGCCCTAGCTTTTATGCATACTATCTTTCCTTTCCTGAACCCAGGGACAATGTATGCTTTCATTTTCTAATGGTTATTGTTCAACAGCTAGATCTTAAAAAGTACCAGATTTTCAAACAGCCTCCTGTTTTTTTTCAGGATTTCTTACTTTGCACCCTAACAGATGTGAATCATATTCTAAAATACACCTTATTCCCAATGTACCATGTGGGAAACCTAAGCATTATCTCAGATTACTTTAATCCCCAACAAAAAGTGACATCAACAAAGTTTCTTAAATCTATATACTGAGGATTAAAATCAAGAACTATCTCCCATTTTTTCCAAGTTCATTCTGTATGTTATTGTCCATATCTATGATACTTTCTGGGTTGAGTGGGTTGTGATCAGTCCATCAGAGTTGCAAAAGGAAATTAAGCTACAGAAGAATATAAGCATATTACTATTTGTGGTATTATTGGGTTCAAGCTTAAAAATGAAAATGATACATTTATTTTTTATCTTTTTCCTAGACCATATGTTATCACTCCGAATGCTAACAAATAATCATTTTGATGTTTGGGATTTTTTCCTCTAGATTTACATTTTTCTTTTGTTATTACAGAGCTCATCACAGTGGCTAGATAATAATGCAGAGCATTCGGCACAGAGGTTTTTCCGTATAATGAATTGCATTCTCTTTAATTGTGTCCCTAAGTGCTTCCTGCTGTCTGTGACATTCCAGACCCCTTATTAAGTACAACACTCTTGTTTTCCATATATAATATGTTCTGTATGCCACTGACAAGAGTCTTCTGAGATTAGATACTCTCCACAGATCTTTTTCTTACAATATATTTGAAAGAAAATACTGTGTATATGTTCTAAAAACTGGTTTAGAATGGATTTAACAGAGGTAAGTAAAAAAAAAAAAAAAAAAAAAAAAAAAAAATTGAAAAAAATTAAGTTTGGGCAGCATAACCCAGAAGATCAAAGGTCTAACCAAACCTTCACACAGTCTGTGCTCTGCAGATACAAAACCTGTCATTTGCAGTCATCAACCACAAGGGAGTCATGTTGCCACTATGGCATTTTGCCAACCTTTTCTTTCTAAGATGACAATGATTGCTTATTTTCAGCAGTACCAGCTGCACGTGGCTTTCAGTGCAAGCTTGAAGCAAAGTCTGACCTTGATTAACATCCGCTGTATTATCACATCCTTACAAACAAGTAGAAGTAGTTACTTCCTTATAAAAATGGCTGTTAGTCAAGTTTGCTTGATGTACAACATTCTTACCCAGAAATCTTAGTGTTTTGATTATGTTCTCTAGGACTTAGAAGAAATTTTCTTTTTTTAGTCCCCCGCCCTACCCCCATCCCCAAACACAGGAAAAATGTGTGTGAAAAACACAAACACACTACCTATGTATTGACATGTCTTAATAATTCAATGATAAGGCAAAATATTTTTGCACCTAGTAATCTGAATCAAACAATCTCACTACTGCCACCAATGCAATGGTTTAGGATTACTCTTTCCTTCCCCTTCAGACCTCTTCAGTAATTCTTGTCAGCCATTATGTTCTGAATTTCATTTGTTCTGAATTTCATTTCTGCTGAAAGTGGAATTCTTCCTATTTGGCGTAAGTCTTCTCCCACTTTCAGTTCAAATAGCTGGGCAACGGACCAGTCACTTCTATTATGGATGTAACATTCTACATGTGGATACATATGATTCACCTCCCACCCATAAACTCACAATATGTGGGTTTCTGTGTTGCAACTGTGTTCTGCAGGTTTCTCATTACACATTTCAAGGAGAATAAATTCATGTGGAAAGGTTTCAATTTTTACCTACCTGATACTCTGTTGCAGACTAGGATGACAAAGGCAGACACATTCTGTGCAGCTCAGTTGTTTTTGGGCTCTTACCTTCACCTTATGTTCACCCGAAAGAAGTTACATCTTGGCTGTGAATCTGCTTCTTTTGGAGTCATTAGTTTAAAAAAGCTATGACATTCACTGGTACACCATTTTTTCATTGTCTTCAACAAGTATACCTGTTAAGTGGAAGTTGTGGACAAACCTATACATTGTTTCTTAAATATGTTAGAGTTGCAACTCTATGTATCCACCTTCTGTAGTCCAAAGATGTATTTCCAGTGCCACACTAACTCATCTCCCAGTCCATACACATTTAAATTATGAGTTTACAATTCACATTCCTAAGGCATGTGTAATTCCTAAGGAGTAACACTGAAATTTAAATCTGTCGCAATGACGTGAAGAGAAACGACCAAGAGGCTGTGAAAACACACTAACCAGGTGAGTAGAACAGCAAACCTGTTTCAATTTTGAGACTTCTGTCAGGCTGACTGAGTAAGGGGATAACTCTGAAGAATCTAAACCCAATTCAGTTTTCATTATATTAGGCAAATTCTACACGACTTGTGACATTTTAATGATAACAAACCATCACCTCCTTCAACCTTCACAGAACAGAGCTGAATATATTAAAAAAGAGACTTCCTTGGAAAATTGGCTGATATTATGACTATTTTAAATTAAATTTTTTTTTAATGCCAAAAATCTTGTGTCAGAACAAACATTAAAAATAGCAGCAATAAATTTATCCTCCTGCACAAAAGAATAAGTATTTTCAATAGTCCACAATTTGATAGTCACAAAAATATATTTGATTGACTTTTATATCTGTTGAGGCAATAACACTTTCAGGATTGTGTCTTGATTTTCCATATTGCGCTTTAGGAGTCTGCGATATATCACCAAATTTAGTGAGACATGGAAAGTTAAAATTCCTGCAAAAAAATGAGATAATATATAAAAACTGGAATTACTAATGAGCACTATTATTCATATAACCAACTTTTTAAACTTTGACATGTTGTCTGTGACATTGGGGTTGCAGTTACCACACACCAAATAAACTTGTATAGTCAATATTTCTTATGAATACCATAAACTATTTTTCATTAATGTTTTTGTTTAAACAAGCAACAGAAAACAATAACAAAAAAATACAAAGATCTTGTCAAGAGAATGGAAATACAGATTGGAAGAAAGAGGTAAGAAACTAAGTAGTAAATGATAATTTTAGAGCGGCGGAATACATTGTAATGTAAGGATATAAAAAGTACTGAGAAGGAAAAGAGACAGAGAAGAGCAAAAATCTTAACCACTCTTGAAAGACAAAGGCATAAAGTAAAGGAACGGACACTGGAGGAAAGCAGACAAGGAGGTAAAGTGAATAGCTTTATAACCAAAAAAGTAGGGTAGGATGTCAAGGGAAAAATAGAGTGAAAACTCAATCAAGTACAAGGAAGTTCATCATCACATTGTTGGAAGAGAAAACAGAATAAAATTGTATTAAACCTAGGAAAGACTTGGTAAAGAAGATGAAAGAGCAATTTCAAGTAGTCTAATTAGTTACAAGAGGAAATGTGACAAACATAATCTTTGTAGGATGGATAGAATCAAAATGAAGAGCAACTAGAAGTTGGGAACATAAAGAAATAAAGAAGGAGAGGAGAGGAAAAGATAGGGAAGATAATATTGGTAATACACCAGTGAATATAAACAAGAAATGAAAAAATGCCTGAAAAGACAAAAGCAGTTATAAAAATATGAAAAAAAACCCCAAATATTTGTAAAATACAAATACTGCCAGTTTTGGTGGGTCAACAAAATGTATGTATGTATAACATACTTGTGTTTCTCATACATCCAAATGAATAAACTTCTAAACAAAACAGCCTTCTATTTCTTAATGCATTATGATTTCCACATAAAGTGATCAAACAGGAGGATTTTGGTCTCATGGCCCCAGAAGGGATCTGAAAAAATAAACACAGTTAAGGTCAGTAACAGTATGCTGCATGAATCAGTAACTGGCTTTCTAGAAGACAAAATACCTTACTTATTCGTAAGAGAGACTTAATAAATCCAGCACACACTTATTACTTATCAGTCCAAACTACAAGAATTTGATCTGAAACCCAGGCTTTTTTTTTTTTTTTTTTTCCTGTGTTCGATTTCTGAAAATATGAAATTATAACTATTTTCTTTATTCTGTGTGTTTATAATTTCTCTACACCATGATTTGTTCTTCATCTATTTCTCTTTTCCTACTGTACTTCAAAGTTCTGTGCTCTTAATTTTAACCTGCATTCTTTAAGCTTGTGTTCTTTAGTTATAACTTTTTCCCCACTATAAAATCTACTGGTCTTCAAAACAAATCTCAGTGTTTTGCCATTACTCTCAGAACTATCAAATAACCCAATAAATTACTAGGAGTGTGGGGATTGCACTGTTCCTCACTGGAGAAAAATATACTAGGACGAAGAATCCTTCATTAAAGGTCTATAGCCTGAATGCTTTGTCCTCTGTTGAAATTACATGGATAGGGAAAGAGAGACACAGTATTTAACTGGATCATAAATCACAGCTCAATAAAGCTCAATCAGTGCATAAAGAACTCAGACTAGCTTTCTGATGGGAAGAAATATAGATTAACAATGAATAAGCACAGAATCACAGAATCATTAGGGTTGGAAGGGCCCTCTGGAGGTCATCTAGTCCAACCCCCTTCCCAAGTCAGGGTCACCTAGAGCAGGTTACACAGGAACACATCCAGATGGGTTTTGAATGTTTCCAGAAAGGGAGATCACACAACCTCTCTGAACAACCTGTTCCAGTGCTCTGCCATCCTCAACATAAAGAAGTTCTTCCTCATGTTGAGGAGAAACCTCTTGTGTTTTACTTTATGGCCGTTGCTCCTTGTCTTGTTGTTGGGTGCCACTGGAAAGAGTCGAGCACCATCCTCCTAGCAACCACCTTTGAGATATTTATGTGCATTAATGAGATCCCTTCTGAGTCTTCCCTAGACTGAACAGGCCCAGCTCCCACAATCTCTCCTCATAAGAGAGATGCTTCAAACCCTGCTCATCCTTGTGTACTTCCACTGGACCCTCTCCATTAGCTCCTTGTCTTTCTTGTCCTGGGGAGCTCAGAACTGGACGCAGTGCTCCAGATGTATCTCATTAGGGTGAAGTACAGAGAGAGAATCACCTCCCTTGACCTGCTGGCCTCACTCCTCCCAGTCCACCCCACGGTACTATTGGCACCCCTGGCCACAAGAGCACGCTGCCTGCTCATAGTCAATTTATCTCCCAGGTCCTTCTCAGCTGAAACGCTATCTAGTAGATCAGCCCCTGACCTGTACTTGAACTTGGAGTTCTTCCTTCCCAAGTGAAGTACCCTACACTTGCTCTTGTTGAAATTCATTGAGTTTCTCTCCACCCAGTTCTCCAGCCTATCAAGGTCCTGCTGAATGGCAGCACAACTTTCAGATGTATCAGACACTATCCCAGCTTAGTATCATCAGCAAACCCTTCATCCAGATCATTGATAAACAAGTTGAAAATGACTGGACCCAGTATTGATCCCTGGGGAACACGACTGACTTCAGGCCTCCAACTGAATTCTACTCTTATTATCATGACCCACTGGAATCTGCCATTCAGCCACTTCTCAATCCACCTCACTGTCCATTCGTCTAACCCACATTTTCTAATCTTACCTACAAGGATGACATTTGAGACAGTGTCAAAAGCCTTGCTGAAGTTGAGGTGGATAACATCCACTTCTCTCCCCTCATTGACCCATCCTGCCATGTCATCATAGAAGGCTATCAGATTGGTCAGGAGTTATTTCCCCTTGGTTAATCCATGCCGACTACTCCTGGTGATCTTATTCTGTTTTTCATACTTGGTAATGATCTATAATTGGCCTATCAACATAAAAGAAGGCCTCACCGCTATTTGAAATATTGATGTAGATCAATATTGCACCATTTTCCTAATAAGCTTCAAACAGGCATAAGTTATTCACTTTGATGCTCATTTGCTATTTTTGGCTAACAGTTTGAAAGACTATGTTAACCTCAGTTAATGATGCCTTTGGGGAAGTTCTGGGCACTTTGTGAGTCAACTCTGTTTCCTTCAACTCACCACAGAGTAGCTTCTTGGGAACTAGCAGTGTCCTTTCAATTTGCGTATAACACCTGCAGCGAATGGACCTTCAACAGCAGTGCATCAGTGCACTGGTTCTCCATTCTCAATGTGCAGAAAGCCAACAGCCTGCAAAACTTCATTCTGATCAACGTTATCACACCTATATTACCTGGACAGAACAAACAAGTTCTTCCTATCAAAGGATATTACTTCTGTACCACATCCCACTTTAGCACTCAAATAATAGGGCAGTAAGATAACATGTTTGCATGTCTTTTACAGCAAAGAGCTTGATTTCAGCATACCTGAATAAGTACTTTCACAAGGTAATTACTTTCTGGATACAAGAGGCTGCCTCTCAACAAGAATAATCATGATCATTCCAAGCACTTAAAAATGAATAATATAATGAATGAAGTTTCGCCAATATACACATTATGAATCATAGAATCATTATAGAATCATAGAATAGTTAGGGTTGGAAAGGACCTTAATATCCTCTACCTCCAATCCCTATGCCACGGACAGGGACACCTAGCACTAAATCTTGTTACCCAAGCCTCTGTCCAGCCTGGCCTTGGACACTTCAGGGATGGAGCATTCAAAACTTCCTTGGGCAACCCATTCCAGTGCCTCACTACCCTCACAGTAAAGAACTTCCTCCTTATATCCAGTCTAAATTTCCCTTGTTTAAGTTTTTATGCGTTACGCCTTGTGCTGTCGCTACAGTCCCTAGTGAAGGGTCCCTTCCCATCATCCTTATAGGGCACCTGTAGATACTGGAAGGCTGTTATGAAGTCTCCACACAGCATTCTCTTCTCCAGGCTGAACAGCCCCAACTTTCACAGCCTGTCTTTTCCCAGCATGAGGTCTGTAACAGTGCTCCAGTCCTCTGACAACCCTTGTAGCCCTCCTCTGGACTTGTTCCAACAGCTCCATGTCCTTATGTTGAGGACACCAGAACCGCACACAATACTCCAAGTGAGGTCTCACAAGAGCAGAGCAGAAGGGCAGGATCACCTCCTTCAACTTGCTGGTCACGCTCCTTTTGATGCAGCCCAGGATATGGTTGGCTTTCTGGACTGCGAGAGCACACTGAAGCCGGCTCATGTTCATTTTCTCATCAACCAACATCCCAAGTCCTTCTCTGCAAGATTGCTCTGAATTTCTTCTCCACCTGACCTGTAGATGTGCCTGGGATTGCTCCAACCCAGGTGCAGGACCTTACACTTGTCATGGTTAAACTTCATGAGGTTGGCATCAGCCCACCTCACAAGCATGTCAAGGTCTCTCTGGATGGCATTCCTTCCCTCCAGCGTATCAACCGTACCATACAGCTTGGTGTCATCAGCAAACTTATTGAGGGCACACTCAATCCCATTGTCCATGTCACCGACACAGGTGTTGAGCAAGACTGGTTCCAACACCGATCCCTGAGAGACACCACTCTTTACTGGTCGCCAGCAGGACACTGAGCCATTAACCACAGCTCTTTGCATGCGGCCATCCAGCCAGTTCTTTATCCCCCGAGTGGTCCATCCATCAAATTAATGTCTCTCCAATTTAGAGGCTAAAAATCTAATATTAATGCAGTTATCATACACAGGACCTTTCGTTTGGAATCTCAGAAAGTAAATATAGACCAGAATGGTTAAAAGCATTCTTACTATTTGAATGTGTGTTGTGATGACCAGTTTAAGATCATAAATTTATTTTCCTAAATCTGTTGAGAGAACCAGTTCAAATAGCACATGCAAATGACATCCCTTTTTGAGGCTAATCCAAGATTTATTATGTTAATACATTTCTGACATAAAGTGTATTGACATCTCATCTGAATTGAAAAGTAGTTCCTCTAGGAAGACAAAGTACAACACATAACACAACTGAAATCAAACAAAATTGAAAGTGTTAGGTACATTGCTACTTAATGTCTTAGTAACTCATGATTACTCCATTTTGAATCATTGAATAGTTAGGGTTGGAAAGCACCTTAATATCGCCTTAAGATCACCTTAAGATTTCCCACCCCTCCTACCATCAGCAGGGACATCTTCCACTATACCAGGTTGTTCGAAGTCCTATTTGATCTAACAGAATAACCAATCCATAACTAAGAATCAGTAGCAATCAGTAATACTATTCAATCATCTGACAGAATCTGTACCTTTGACAAATCTCAGCCATGATAAAAGATTATCATTATCAGCTGGAAAAATTGAAATGACAGAACATCAGATATCAGCATGTTGCCACATGTTGACACTTCCATATCTTTTAATCTCTGAATATCATTGCTATGCTAGAAGCTATGGGAGTATCAATTGCTTTTAATTTAAAACATCATACTACCTCACGTTGTTTTGTCTAAATTGTAATAAAGACATAGCGTTCATTAGTAATTCCAAATTTTATATATTTCCCATCAAATTTTTTGCCACTATGTCACCCAAAGCATTGTCCAACCTGGCCTTAAACACTGTCATGGATGGAGCATTCACCTCTTCTTTGGGCAACCTGTTCCAGTGGCTTACCACCCTCAAAGAACTCCCTTATACATGATCTGAACAGCCCCAACTTTCTCAGCCTGTTTTCATTAGGAGGTGCTCCAGCACACTGATCATTCTCATGGCCCTCCTCTGGACTTGCTCCAACAGTTCCGTGTCCTTCTTATGTTGAGGACAAGTGTCTTTATTTCCTGCACTAAGCCATGAACTACCTGAGCCCTAACATGACAGCGTTGAACAGTCATGTATACTATGTTATAGCAATAAATAATTGATTTCTATTCTAAAAAAAAAAAAAAAAAGAAGTGTCTAGTCTTGGCGTATTAGGGAAAAGAAAGGTCAGAAGACTGAAAATGTGCTTGTGCGTGTGTGTGCATGTTAAAAGTAGTGATACACGACAGACTGTCATATTTTCCAGAATTTAGACAGTACAGGTGAGAGGAACAGTAGATACAGGAAAGGTAAAATATCACTGTTGCCTGTTGAAAAAAAAAAAAAAATAAATAAAAATAGTTGATCTAGAGCATCTACTTTGGTTGATAGGTTCTGTTGAAGATTTTCATAGACTGACTTTTACAATGAGAGGTTCATGAACCAGACAGAATTCAGAACAAAAAGGTCATGCAATTTCAGTTGCTAAGCAGCTTATAGGCTTCTTACTCCTCATGCCCTTTTGAGTAATATTACATAATAGCTTGTGATTTTTTACCTTGAACAATCACAAACATAAGGAGGAAGAATGACATAACTTAACTGACATCTCAGTAGAAGGAGAACAATAAGATTGGGTAAATATGATCGCCAGAATAAGAAAATAGCAACCATAGAGGCACCTGAAATTGAGAGTAGATTTTTAGATATTAATTGGTAAGACTTTTAAACATAGAAGGATATGGGATTAAAAAATATATAAAATAAATCTATTGATAAGTAATATATCCTTTGATCTAGTTGGTTGTTTTGCACTGTGATGAGCTGGCTCATTATGACCTCAGTAAGAAAGGCACTTAGTAAGTTATAATCTAAAATGCTTTTCATTGCTGATAACATTACAAAACAATAGCATAGGTAATCATAAAATCAACTAGGTTGGAAAAGGCTTTCAAATTCACCAAGTCCAACCATTACCTAAGGACTGCCAAGTCCACTACTAAACCATGTCACTGAGGCCCTCATCTACATGGGTTTTGAACCCTTCCAGGTCTGGTGATTCCAGCTACTCAACAATGTCATTAAGAAACAATACTGTATTTTATTTTAAGTGTTTTATTACAAGAAATTGTTCTGTGAGTGAAAAAGTAGTAGCTTTACAATGTCTGGCTAATTAGTAGATCAGGTGGGAGGCGTATATGTACTCGCCCCAGTGTTTCAATATTCAAAGATCAAGTCACCTCAAAGAGCTGAAGGCTGTGGCAGAGACGGCTTTCATCCATGAGCTACTTCCCATTGCCCAGGCATTTCTGGCATCATAACAATGAGAGCACAGAGACCACTAATGTATAAAGAATATTCTCAAGTGCTACTTCACATTGGTATACAAGTATAAGCAGTTGTACTACAGCTGTAGTGAAAAGGTCTCTCTCCTTACACTGCGCTGTTTGTATGCTTATATGAAGAACTGGGTTGGCTAAGTGGAAGCTGGCATGATTTGACAGAATTTCTCATTCAAAAGACTAACAACGACTTTAGAATTTCTTAATTTAGAAAGATTTCTAAGTATTAAAGCATCAGGCTTATGGAACATTAAGTATAAACTTTGCTATCAGGAAAATGAGGCATAGCTTTTGATTCACACACTTACAATTGACATTGGCTTCATTACTGTTAGTTTTCAATTTCTTTGTCTTCTGGGTCAGTGTAATGGCAGATAATGTTATTTTATGCCTAATAAAAATGTGATTCATTTGACATTTCCCATTTATTTTTTGTTAATACAGTTATTTGCTTTGTTGAATCTTACAGAGAAAGTAAGAGTAGGAAGACAAATTTCTCCATGACAGAAGAGAAGCACTGAAGACTAAAATATTATTCACAGTTGTCAGGCCCTGAAGTGTCTCATGACCCTGTTCTTGTGGTGGTTTTCAGATGAAAGATTTTGTTTAGCAAGTAATTTGAGAGACCCTGAAATAATTATATTCTACATTAAGTACCTTAAGGCCTCTGTTTCTTAAAGTTAGTGCATTCTGCTCTGTACTATTTTGACATTTTTGATGGCTTCTGGGACTATTTCTTTCCAAAATGACACAACTCAGTTATTAAAGCTGAGATAGTCTCTCTGAGAGCAGGAAGAGATTCTGATGCACATTTTGGTTTTTAAACCTTCATCACAAAATGAGAGGAAATATGATTGCAGGACAGTCTAAAAAGTTTACGTTACCCAATCCTTGAGCCTTTGAATTTCCAGCCTAAATGATTTTCCCTTTTGGAGTGAGTTGACTTTAGCTGAACACCAGGTGCCCACCAAGCCAGTTTATCATTCCAGCTTGTCAAGAGGACAGGGGAGAAAAAGTATAACAAAAAGCTCATGCGCTGAGACAAAGACAGGGAGATCACTCACCTATTAATGTTGCAGAAAAAACAGACTCGACACAGAGAAATTAATTTAATATATTGCAAATTAATAAGAGAGTAAAACAATGAGAAATAAGAACAATATTTAATATTTATAAATATATATACTTAATATTTCGTTTGTTTACTAAGCATAAAAAAAAAGATGAAAGACTCCTGTAATTAAATTTTCCATTCAAATGTATTAAGCTCTGTTTCTTTTTGACTTCATGTACAAATCTGTAACATTGCTATTCAGATCCGAGTAGCGAGAAAATTCTGTTTCTAATGAAATATTATTTGTATATCCATTAAGCAATAACTACTGATTTCTAACTGTTTAGACCAAAACATTTCAGAATAATTACAATTCATACGGCTTACACTGACAGTTAGCTACTATCATTAAGTTTGAGGGTTAATATTTTAAATAAATTTTTGGAAAGAAAGGAAGTTTATTTCAGAGTTATTAACCCAGGCTACCTAAAGACCTACAATGATGACATTCCAACAGTTTTTAATTGGTTCAGTTTTGGCAAAGAGATTAAGAATGCTTTATTTTAAATGAAATTTTAATTTCTGCCATATGGACATAAACTCAAGCAAGTGTTTGATGTTTCAGAACTGGATAAACATTTCTTGAAACACCAATTTTTCTTCTCTTTTTTCATATATCACACTTTAGGGGAACAAATAAAAAACAACCAAGCAAACAAAAGGGAAATACACTCTAAAACTCCTCATATGTACATGCGTGATAGTATGTTCCCCATTGTTCACCCTGAATCTCTTCAAATTTTAGCCTGGAAGCTTTTTTTTTTGTACCTGTGCTTTGAGTTATGCCTTGTGGAGCTGTTCATCTCAGATATTACATGCTATGATTGCCAAATTTTTATCTGGTTTTACTTGACTCGACTTGCCTATTTTTTTATTTCTTTCCATTTTCAATATTTGTCTGCCTTTCTCTGGCCTCATTTTCCCCCTAAAAGGAAATATGTCTTCTTTTTTGTGTTCCATGTAATTTTTGTTTTGGGTTTTGTTGATATTTTTTATTTTTTTTTTAGCCATAGAGTCAGAATAATTAAATAGTTGAATTGTTAGAACTATTTAGAAGAGAAATATCCATGTATTACTATGCTCAAACTAGACATACATTAGATATGTTGATGCTTATTGCCGCTTTAAAGCAGAAACAGATGTTAGCAATGCCCTCAGAGAAACAGTAAGGTATTCATATCTAGATAATCTATGTGAAGAATAAGCTAACCAAAAGGAAATGCCTCTGAGACAAGATCATGTTTGAAGAAAACCACCTCTTTTGTTTACCAAGATAAAATCAAATCTAATTTAATATACAACTGTCCACAAATAATTATTTTACACTAATAACTAATCATTATACAAATTAATACCTGTTTTGTAGTGCAAACGTAGGTGGAAATCAGAAATAAAACAATTTACAAGGAAAAATTATTCTGACATTCTTTTTAAAAAACTGAGCCATGAAACACAACATCAATGATCACTAGTGAAGCAAAACAAAGATAAAATACAGGGTCTCTGTTAAGCTGGCCTTACTACATTTATGCAAAACAAGTCTTCAAGTTATTCAGGCCCTTAAAATAAACCAAGATTTTTGGACTTTCTTGTGAATAACTTTCCTAAGGTGACACAATGCCCTCTGTGCTCCTGCTGCGTAATTCTCACAGGATTAAAAAAATAGGAGTGGTCATCCCTGGTCCTGGTCAAAAGAAGGGTTTCCTTTCATGAAAGGTTGACTTAGCTGGTTTCAGTTCCAAAGTAAATTGCAGTAAAAATGTTTGTTGTTGACCCAAACCACAGATCCTGTAAGAGATACACAATTAGAGATCGTAAGGGTGTGTTAAGAAAGAAAATGTTCTTTCGCAAAAAAATCTACTTCCTGAAATTAACATACAGGATTCACACATTTGTGATGAGTGCTTTTTTGTTAAGTCAGGGTAGCTTGCCTTTTATCACAGCTAACTAAAGACCTAAATATACAAGAATATTTGTGGTTTCTATACAGTGGCTGCAAACATTGAAACAGTACCAGTCCTCATTGTCACAGGGCCACAGAGTCTGTAATTTGAGGATTTTTTTTTTCAACAAGTAAAATAGTACAATATCAGGGAGGAGAAATAAAATGAAAGTGTTGTAGTGTGTTGGAAGACAGAATAAACCTTTTAAATCCCAGTGAAGAAGTAGACTAAATCACAGCCCGAAATTTGTTCACTGTAAAATGCCAGTTGTATAATGAATAGTACCTTATTAAAAATAGTTTCTTTCTAAATCAACAAAGGAAAAGGAGATATTAAGCCAATTATTTTTTTCTGCAGAGATGATTTTCACACTTCTCCTTTCTGCCAAAGACTTTTAGTCACCAAGAGCACACAAAACCCACTTGGATGCCACATTTTGCTCTCCTATAAGCTTGGACCCTTTCTCATTACAGAAGAAGCAGTAGCAGAGAAAGACACACTAACAAAATAGCAACATAAACTCCCAGTTACTTCTTTGCCTGCCAGGGCATGATGTTACATTTATGACAGAAACTATACATATTACATTAATTGACTGTAATTAACACACAGAGTAAATAAAGATATTTCAAATGCCTTTACACATTATACTCATTGCCATACTGGAGGAGTGATACAAATTATACAGGCTGAAAGACACGCTAAACTGCCAGAAGAAGTTAATTTAATGAATATCTTGTACTTTAGTTGCATTCCACCCCTGCTGAGCAGGGAGCAAAATAAATGAGTTCCCTGTAGCTTTCTGTGCTGGAGTGGTGCAAATCAAATACTTCCCTCTTCTAAATTGTTACAAAGGCCTATGCATTTTTATAATTTTTTGGGTACTTTTTTAAGATGATCTCAGAAAAACATTTTTTTTATCATGGTTTTATTATGCATTTTATAACAAAGAAAATGACAATGCTTATCTTCTGTGAAAAAACAGAGGCATTGTTACCACCTATTCAGGAAAATATCTCTGTAGATTGAAATAATAAAAATAAATAGATTTGACCAGCTCAGAACTCGGCAGTCATTATTTTCCCCACTCATCTAACCTTTCCAATATTTACCTAGTTTTTTTAACAAAATCACATCTTTCAGTTTTGTTTGCTAAAATTTCTCTTGAGGTCCCTTCCAACCCTTGGGATTCTGTGATTCCTTTCTGTGATTCTTTTTAAGGTCTCAGAGTACCATTAGGTAATATAGTTCATATGAGTGCCTGAAGGCAAGAGTTCAAGATTTGGTAGACTTTTTTTTCTTTCACCATTCCTTCCAGCCATGTTGTCTGTCCACTGATTCTATTACCATGTATTTATAGATTGTACTCCTTATTAGAAGCACTGCTGATTTATCCCTAGCAATCCCTTAAAGGGTACTTAGGGCAAACATCCAAACCACTTCACATTTTCTAAGTCTTTACATAATAATAACACTTTATTTGTTATTATTATTTTAAACCTTGGTCTTCTGTGAGTCTCCTCAGCTGCATATTTCTTTCTCTGCAACATCACTATACAGTGGTTTACTTCTGTTTCTACCAATTATATATTATTATCTGATTCCTTATTCACTCAGAAACATCTGATATACCAAGTCCCTTCAGATTTCTCCATCCTGTGCCAGCTACATCCTCTGAGGTAGCAGAAATCATTATATGTTTGTTTATTCCTGCATTTCAGTGTCCACTCTGGCTTCATGGCATAGCTAATTCAAGTTATCTGCAGTCAGCACTGATGGGAGCAGTAGAAGACTGTGTAGGAGAGAAAGACAGATCTGGCTAGAAGGAAAAAAAGTCAACAGACTGAATGTGTGGAAAAAGAGTTCACAACGCATAACCTAAGGTTATAATCTTAACCAAAATTTATCATGCCAGGAGAGCTATTATATTGTTCAACAAAAGTCCAGCTAGCTAGGGCAACCTAAACATTATACTAAGTACTTAATCATGTTAATGTGTTGGCCATGTTAGTGTGTGTGTAAGAAATTATTCTGTAACTTCAACCATTCCAAACAGCATGATCTACATTCCAAAGAATGAATGGAACACAAGCCAGAAGTAGTATTTGAGTCCATAAAATGTGTTAAGTCTACATCCATAGACAGGTTCTTATTTTCAATTATAACCCCAGAGGCTCATACTGCGAACCCCTGTGTTATTTTCTATCTAACGAAGACATTTCCTAAACTCACAGCTAGCCATTTGCCAGTACCTCTATACAGATAAAGTCTGAATGATATAACTGGGTTAATTTAATTGACTCCTTTTAACACTTACTCAGACTGCTTCATTTTCTACCTCAGCATCAGCTATCCTTTTACAGTTACCTCATTGCTCAAGATTTATTATGTAAAATCTCTCCCAGTGGTTTTCTACTCCACACCTTCTCTTGATCTCACAGAAGCTTCAAACAGATTTTTCTGCATATTCCTTAGGTCTTCTTTCAGCTTTACTAACTCTCATACTACACTATCAGACAAAACCATACATCACAAGTTCAGGGCAATATTTGAAAGACTATTTCTTTTACTTCCAAAGCAAAGATATTTGCTTTCATCTGCAAAGTCTGCACAAAATTGCCAGTTGTTATGAGACAGTAACCATTTTGAGTAGGGACAGAGAGAAAGCTGTCGCAAGATTAAGGCTGTAGTAAAATCAGAGCACATCAAAGGTAACCTAAAATGAGCACTATACAAAGTAAAACCTGTCCTCTAGTGATGGGATGCTTCTAGGCAGATACCACTGAAATAATAGATCTTTTCCTAGTTCTGTCCTAACAGTGGGTTTATAAAATGGAATCTATATCCTGACTTGACGATTGCTTTGCATCTGTTTTGCCATACATTACACAGAAAATGTGGGCTGCACATAGTATTTAAGAATGCAAATATTTCAGGATGCAAATAATATTTAAAAATCAGAAGACAGATTAGAGCAGAAGCAATTAAACACATAGTGTGTCATTAGTCTGAAATATTTCTGATAGAAAAGTAGAATCATAAGAATGAATAAAACTATGAGGCAAAATATTTTGTGGGTAAGCTAATTCTAATGTCCTGGCTTGCAAACAAAATTGCTACTTTTCAGCCTGCATTTAAACTTACATTTGTTATATAACTAATGATGTTTTTACAACTCTCAGATGTGCAGCATCTTATCTAACTGTTAGTGCTATCTAGAGAATTCCCTAAAATTTAGAGATGAGTTAAGGAGGCAATAATTTTAGGGGTGAAGGGTGTCTCCGTCTCCACCCCACCAACCCTCCACCCCCCTTTCTTTTTTTTTTGAGTACTATTCTGGGTTTAGCAGTAGCAGTCATTTTTTCTTTCTCTTGGTAGCTGGTGCAGTGCTGTGTTTTGACTTTTGGGCTGGGAACAAAGCTGATAAAAATGATGTTTTGGTTTGGCCAAGGACTTTGTGAGCCTCATGCTCTGCCAGGGAGGAGGGGAAGCCGGGAGGAAGCAGAGACAGGACACCTGACCTAAACTGACCAAAGAGGTATTCCGTACCACAGCACGTCATGCCCAGGATGTAACTCGGAGTCAGCCCGGAAGGACAGCGGATCTGCTGGGTAGGTCTCATTGTTTGGCGGGTGGTATTGTGCTCTTTTCCCTTGCTATTATCTCTTATCGTTGGTGATGGTGGTGGTAGCAGTGGTGATTTGTGTTTTACATTGGTTGCTGGACTGCTCTTATCTCAGCCCGTGGGAGTTGCATTCTTTCAATTCTCCCCACCATCTCTCCAGGAGTGGGGAAGGGGGGAGCCCCTGGGGAGAAGGAGGACTGATGTGGGCCTCGATTGCCTCCAGCCCAGCATCACTCACTGGGAGTGAGTGCACAAGCCATCTGGCTGGGGTTAAACCATGACAAGTACTCAATTTACTTAAGTCCTGGAGCCAAACAGATATATTTAAGCCAGCAGAAGTTCCCATGTTCCTGTTCATGTTGTGTTGGCAACCTGATTTGTTATGTATTCTTAAAAAATTCAGCAGGTTTGCACCATAAAATGTCTGGTGTAAAATATGCCTTTTCCTCATCTTACTGCTTAATACACTGTACACTTCTTCAGGATGCCAGTCTTTTTATAAATATGATAAAATATCTTAGCCTTCTGAAGCTATGGGGGAGTACCTGATTGTTTAACTTTCTTTTTATTTAGAACTTGTCCTGCTAAACCCAGGACAGAACTACAACTTACATTAGTATTTGATGACCAGAAGAGACAAACGTGAAACTGTAAATCCTTCTAGGCTTCTTCGAAGATATGAGAGAATTTTTCTTTTTTTCAAAATATATACATGCTTGTACACTCTGTGTGTGTATGTTCCCGACAGAGATACCTTTACTGAAAACATTTCAACAGGTGTTTTGAAATAAGAGATTCTTCCTAAAAAACATAGTCAAACACTTGAGGTGCTACATTTCTTGATAATTATTAAGAGCTTTGTAATATTTTTCAGCTGAAAGGGGAAAACAGTCAAAACATAGAAACACTAAAGAGTTAGATGTTTTCTTGGAATAAAACTTCAGAAGACCTGAAAAAAATTACCATTCTTAAACAGAACTTCCATAAGACACAGAATAAATATGATCAAAAGAGAAGGAGCTACAGATTCTGTGGCATATATTTTGGGGCTTCAATTTAAGAAACTAAATAATTCTCATTTCTGAAAATTCATACCAACATAAGTATTTATTTTCCCTTTAATTATGTATAGTTTATTTGATGTTCACTTTCATCTAAAAAAAGGCTGGCAGGAGGAAAATAAAGAACATGTGCTTAATATGCAAAATTATTACCAAATACACTCTGATTTAGTGGTTGAAGCAGGAGAGAATGAGAAAACCTGTGTCAGGGACAGGCACTGTATTGTAGTTATTCATGCTGAAAGATTCCAATCAAAATAAAGAGTTGTTTGCAAAAGAGAGCAATAAAATCAAGATTCCAAAACAGCACTTGAGTGGGGACTAAGTTTGTGTTTATGCTTAACCTGAGTCAGGTGTGAAAAGCTGACTGTGAGAAGTTACTGGATTTCTGCAGTTTTGGGTTTTGTTTTCATTTATTTTCCATATAACAAAACATAGTAAATAAGTTTGGTATGTTTCTCAGCCACCTATTTTTACATTCGGTTTTCTTCCCACTACTCCTTACAAGTAGGATTCTCAAATTCACACAGTACAACTTTTTTTTTTTTTTTTGTCACTTTTATTTCCCAGTAACTTGGCAGCCACAGGAATCTTTAAACTCAAGACTGAAGAGCAGCTCTTGCAACTAAACTTCACTTAGCTGAATGTCTGCTTGTAGCTACCAAATGTTGTTTAGGAATCTCATTACCACAACTTAGACCATTAAATATTAAAGTCTATCATCTTTCTGTAACCCTAGCACAATTTTATTCCTTTTTTTTAACCTTTCTTCAGACTTCCTCCCTTGATTTTATGAATAGTAATATTACTTAATTAGCAGTATGATCATTAGATTTAATTTCACCTTTGAAGCAAAGTACATGATTTTCTAAGGATCATAAAGAAAGAAAAAAAAAAACCAAACCAAAACTAACAAACCAAAACCCCACAACAGCTAGCTATCAAGACAGCACAGACTGTGACCTGTAAGCCAAATGATATTTCTTCCTCTTCACAGAGGAGGACAGATATTAAGAAGTCTTCTGCATCATTTTTTGTGAAATTACTGACTTATGACTGCACTATACTCTATAAAACTGCTGAAACATTTCATAAAACAAACTGTGCAAGTTAAAATGGCTCCAGATTGGCAGAAAGAAGGTTTAAGACCACTATGTTAGCAGTGTGAGGCTCCAATTCAGTGGCAAGTGTTAAACTGAAAATGGTCCAAGAGTTCCACAGTAAGGACTTCTGTAAAACTTCGCCTGCAAGATTTTCTTCCTTTATCCATTCAACAAGATCTTGAAATAACAACTACAACTGCTGTCTGAAGAGCAGTTCTCAACTAGTGAAAGGAATTTGAGCACTTCATCTTTGGAGAATCTGTTTTTCTGGAATTCTGCAACTTGTTTGTTTTGAGTTATTTATACAGAAACGAACAGTAATCATTTTCATTCATTATTTGGTAATTCCCTCACCATATACACAATACCAGCATGATAATTCATAAGTAAATTTTTGTGTTTCATTTGTGCACTACTCTATGCAATTGAATTCTTGCAGCTCAGAAAGCCAACCATATTCTGGGCTGCATCAAAAGGAGCATGACCAGCAGGTCGAAGGAGGTGATCCTGCCCCCTCTACTCTGCTCTCGTGAGACCTCACTTGGAGTGTGTGTACAGTTCTGGTGTCCTCCACGTAAAAAGGACATGGAACTGTTGGAACAAGTCCAGAGGAGGGCCACGAGGATGATCAGGGGACTGAAGCACCTCCCATATGAAGATAGGCTGAGAAAGTTGGGGCTGTTCAGCCTGGAGAAGAGAAGGCTGCATGGAGACCTCATAGCAGCCTTCCAGTATCTGAAGGGGGCATATAGGGATGCTGGGGATGGACTCTTCATTAGAGGACTGTAGTGGTAGGACAAGGGGCAATGGGTTAAAACTTAAACAGGGGAAGATTAGATTGAATATAAGGAGGAAATTCTTTCCTGTTAGGGTGGTGAGGCACTGGAATAGGTTGCCCAGGGAGGTTGTGAATGCTGCATCCCTGGCAGTGTTCAAGGCCAGGCTGGACAAGGCCTTGGGTAATATGGTTTAGAGCGAGGTGTTCCTGCCCATGGCAGGGGGGTTGGAACTTGACGATCTTAAGGTCCTTTCCAACCCTAACTATTCTATGATTTTATGATTCTATGATTTATCAACCTCCATTCCAACAAAAACAATACCTTAGCAGGCACTAAGTAGAAGATGAAACTAGATAGGAACACACGTTACTTTAGAATAGCCAAAAAATTGAAAACAACCCAGGTGCATCTCAAATGTTTTCATTTTATCAAAGCTGCTGAGATAAACTGCAGCCTCAGTTAACAACGATCCTTTCCTGCACACAAGAGCAGGACTCACACTGATAGAGGAAATAAAATGACATCAGGTCAAGAAAATGAAATCACAGTATTTTCATTAAAAGTCTCTTGTTTGAAGTCCATTTTATTGCCATTTTATAAGCTTTATACATCATAATACACTGTATGTTTGTGGATATAAACAGTATTGATAGCATTTTACTTACAATGAGTAGCTTAATAATTGCCTGCTAATTTGACATTGGGCAGAAGTTCTTTGCTTTTCAAACTCAAAATCTGATCTGATTCTAGATCATTAACACAATGATAGGCTGCTGCAGATGATTTCATCATCTAATTAAAAATGTAGCTTGAATTATTCATTTATTATAGTCTTCTATGAATAATTTACACAGAAATATTGTTGACAAAATTTTCAACTTCAATAAAACCTTAAACCTTATTACACTTTTCAAGTTCTTTCAAAGTAATATTTCCAATATCTTTATACCCAGCTATTACCAATTAATATTAAAAAATTGAGACAAGAAAATAAATTGAAGGACTAGATCTAGTTCAATTAAAAAAAAAAAAGATGAAATTTGAGTATGTTATTTTTTCCTTGGAGGAGAAATTTCAGTGTTAAATCAGAACAACACAGATTCATAATCCTAACAAGATCTGTGGAGAGGACAGAGATCAAAGGAGTATTGACTGTGATATAACTGGACACAGAGCATGACAAAAATTTGTCTTCATCAAGATTTCAACCTGCTGACTTAAATTTTATCCTCAAACTCTCTTTTGAATAATTTTATATAAGAACAGATTTTACACACCAGAAAACGTATCATTCTCTGTGTTTGCATCTGAATTCTGGCTCACTTTGGTCACTGTGCTTACAGTGCTTTGCATAAGCTGAAAAAGTTAGAGAAGATGTCATCTGTTTGTGGAAGGAAACATATGCTCACAGGCAGTAAGTAAAAGTGTTGAGCTCCGCAAAATAGGTTCCTTATGTTGTGGGAAAAGGAGCAGAAAACGATTTCTGATTTCTCATCTGTTATAGGTACAACACATAATAGTCAATAACAATAAAATATGGGTGTTTCACAGTGAATCTCAACTTACTTTTAATTTATTCAGGTTGATCGTCCAAGCAAAATATAATGTAGATTTTTGTTTTCCTGGCATCACAGCAACAACCCCTTAAGTGTGAAGAAGAGCTATTGGAAAGATAAACAGCTGTATTCCATCTAGTACTTGAAAGATACAGTGTCTTGGTTGTTGAAAGGCATACTGCATAATGGCTTTGAGACTTATGCAATAAAGCCTGCTTTTCCCAGTAAAGCTTTTTAAATGAGATGATGATATTATTACACATATACATTATGCATGGTGTAAACTTTGCAAGAAATAAGTAAGAGAAGTAGGCACTCATTTTCTGAGAAGGGCTGTCTAATCTGTCCAAGATAATCTAAAGAAAGGAAAATTTGTTAAATTCATCTCTTACCCTGCTTTATACTGACAAAGCATATTGATAATATGGGGGGAAAAAGAGCTCTTTAGCTCTCTTTAGGGAACTTAAATGTTTTTTCTAAGAAGACACCTTAAAGGATAGGTTTTAAATAGAAAAAAATGTTACTTCTTTCCCTGAAAATTGATTCATAAAAGTTTTATAAACTAAAATAGTTTCAGCATGAAAAGGGTCTCATGATTATGTCAAGAAACACTCCACATTTTTTAAATTAGAGTTTGTTGTAATCATAATATTTCTGCAACATCTTCACAACATCATTAGAATTTTACATTTTATATTATTTTTTTCTGGACTTTAAAGTGCCAGCTATTTAGAGAAATCAACCTTTCAGGCTTTGCAAATGTACAATTTTCATTCTGGGTTTCCTGCTGACTTCAAAATTTCTCTGAAACATTCAGATCAGAACACCATCATAATTTTTGTGCAGCTTTGAGGCATCTGCTTACCTAGAGATGCAGAATCAAACACACAGCATGCAGTGCGAGGAGCCATGTGCTATGCAACTAATATTCCCCTTATGCTCAGTTACTGAATATTTGCACAAATATTCGAGATTCCTGAGGAAACATAGTCTGACAAATACACCAACAAAGAGAAGGTCCTAAACATCTGATCAAAATCCTAGCTGCCTAAAACTCCATAAAAATTCTCTGATCACACAAGGCATGGATTATTCATAGAAAGCTATGTATATAGAGCTAAAGGCATACCATACGGATTACCATATGATTGTATTCATAATACTGAATCCCAAATTGCTGGCTGACTGCTACTATTACATGGTATGTTTCATCTTCTAGTCCTGCTTGGTGTTTTATGTTGTTTTATTTGGTAGGATTTTGTTTTGGTTGGTTTGAGTTGGGTTGGTTTGGTTAGGTTTGGTTTTTCCCACTGGAGAACTTGTTTGATACTACGTCTGCTATTATTTATTTATTATCTCAAGATACATCTAATACAGATTCCATGGGAAATTGACTGACAGTTTGTAAGAGAAGTCCTGAAAAAGAAATATTTTCTGTGAACGCTTAGTGTGCCTATAAAAAGGAAAACAGGATGGAAAAAATTTAATTGGAATACAGATAGGTTGGGGAGCAGAGCTGCTAAATTTTATGCAGTTTTTTCCCATACATATGAAAAAGCATCCCTTGAGAAGGAGCACTCTCCATTTAGTGGACGCCTGATCACTCCAGTCTGAATAGGAGAACCTGTTTCCACACATCCTTTGGCTCGATACTGAAGAGAGGTCATCACCCATGTTCCACACACTACCAACAGAAAAGCTGCAAAGTTGTCTTAACAAAAAAAGCAGAAATTGCATGTATCCTTTAATACAGATTTTTTTTTGCCCCATCAAGAATCATGATTCCTTTCCTTTCATCTAGAAAGTAATATCTGCATAGTTGTATTGTTAGTAATAGGTAATTTTTTTTTTACTGTGCAATCATTTCATTTTTGACTGTTTAACATGATTTGGTAAAAAAGATTATTTAAATAATATTTGGAATTACGGACTTAAATAACCTGTGTAGGGACATTTCCTTTACCACACACTTCCAAAATCAACATTACTGAGCTCTTCTTTATTGTGTTCACTTAAACAAGATAAACCCTTCAGGACAGAAGAGTCCTGAAGGTCTGTCTGTCTTTTTCTGGCCTATACTCTAACAGTATCACCTTCTTTAATACTATTCTGTAGGAAGACCATGAAAGAAACTTTTTACAATCCAGTAAAATACTATGATATTTAGTATTAACACAATGTATATACATCAGTGTTCTTCTCTAAGAAACAAAAACATCCCAAAGATTCTTCTTGCTAATAATTAAGAGAACTTCAGTGCAAGACAAGTTCTGTACCCTTCAACTGGACCAGTTACACAGTAAACTATACAAGTTAAGGGAACTTGGGTTAATAGAAGGTCTCAGTCTTCCAGGTTATTACAGAAAAATGTGTGCGGAGTCGTTTGTCCCTCAATCTTTACATGGAATATAATTTGCTTTTTAAGAACTGTCTGGTTCTGTACATTTATTTATTATGAAAGATTTTTTTGTGCATATGCATTTTTTGCTATGTGGTGAATGACCTGGTGGTTTTACACGTTTGCCCAAATGAGTAGATTGATTTTGACCCATTATAAAAGTATATGCATATTAATGTAGAAGATATTTATTCATATATGTGCCCTCTAATATATGATTAAATGGCTTAATATCATAAGGTAATGCTGTATTTTAAGAGTAAAATATCATGGGTTTGGAATTTAAAAATGTTTTTCAGCCCATTGCCTAGTACAGCTTAAACTTTACAGCAGATCACAGCAGAGACAGTCAGTTTTCTTCTGTTGCATAGCATACAAGCACACCTTTTTAATAAATACTGTGTTATTTTGTAAATACTCTTTCTCAGCCCAAGTATTCTTTTTGTATGAGTCTCAGATGCTTTGTGTAAATCAAGATTATTTACTGGAATGTACATAGTAAAGCTAGAAAGGCAATATTTTAAGACATGAATAAATATGATGGTTATGATAATGCAAAAAAATGTTCTGTGCTTTATTACTTCATTAAAGAAAAATTTCTTTGGATAACAAAAGTTTTTCATGAATCGTTTATTCTACAGTACACATATTTGATTGCACAAAACATTTGAACTAAAAAAAACCCCTCTTGCTAGAGAAAGATCTCATGTGCAATCCTAATCCACAAAAATTCAGTAAAAAAAAAAAAAAAAGTTGCTTTCACCTGAATTTAAATCTTTGTATTAGCTATGCAGAAGCAATTTAGGCCAGAGTCAAAAACTGTATTAAGTCCTCATTAAGTCCTGTTCTGAATAATGAAAGTATGGTTTTGAAAAGTGAAGGTTAAAGGCTTTATCAGCAGCACTCTTGTTTACTCTGTCACTAACAATTTCTTTACATCTTCTGGTTTGTGTCAGTTTGATTTAACAAAATTAAAATAAAAAAGGAAGATATTTACTGGTGATATTTTCTATTTTGTCACTGGGGGTTATTTTCTATTTTGTTCACACTACATTGACAGGGAGGCAAATTTTCAAATCAAGTGTTTTAAAAGAAATCTGGGGCAAATTATTGACTTCTTAGAATGGCTGCTGCTGTGACCATCACAATTTGGAAGCTTCTTAATGAAACTACCTAAAGTGGAAGTTAGTTTTTTTCCTTTCTTAACCAGAGCACTGAAAAAAACCAAACCAAAAACCCAAACAACAACAAACCACCCCTATAGAGCAGTTAAGAAAGTAGCTCTAAAGGCTTTTTAATTACATATACCTATTTATCCATGTTATACTATATTATAATCATACGTTGGGGGTACCTGGAAGACACAGCATTAACAGTAACTACTATGTTTTTCCAATACTGCCTGTCCCATTTGCAGCATCAGGAGGTCAGATCTACATTCTGGCTAAGGCTTACGACATTGAAAACTATCTACGAGATGTGCTGATATAAAATTTATATTGTCCCTAGTTAGGAAGATGCGCTGATATCTGGAAATATGACAGAAATGGGTAGATTTATCTCTACTCTGTGCATTGCAGCTTGCTGAAAGTTTGGCCATGCAGTTTGACCCATGATAGTATAATTGTAGTAGTTAATTTTTATTAATTTCTCCAGCTTAAAATTGAAATTTAAATAAGCATTAAACCAGCAAACTGAGTCAAATAAAAACATGGAGATATTTTTGTCCCATTAGTAATCAAATAGATCTTCTGATGCAGAGAGAGATTTATGGAAGGTGATATGTCTCGAAACAAACATGATTTCAGATTTTCAGTTCAAGTAAATATTCTATAAAAATATACACTCAACACCAGTGAAAGTAAAAGAAAAACATTACATTAATAACTAATGACACAAGCTGCTTTTTAATATGCAAAAGATTTCTTTTCTTTGTTTTGAAATATAATTATTTAAGCAAATTTAACATTTTTCTTTGAATAAAGTTGCTTACATAACAAACATGATTTCCTGATTTCATGTGTCTGATGAAGTTTGATGTTCATTATTACATAAAGTTGGATTATGAAAATGCTAGGAGCTTGTTGTAGGAGTGGCAAATCACACTTTTTTTTTTACTTGGCCACCTACAAGACTGTGGGTTTTTCCATCTACTTCAAGAGGAAACCTGCTGTCATTTCACAATGTAGTTAAACAATAAAACTGGCATTTAGGATTTTTATATTTCACATCAAAGAAGTCCACTTTGAACATCTAAAAATATACTGGTTTTTCAAGAGAATGAAGTTATAAAGGAAATAGAAGTAAAATAAAACAGCAGAACTCTGAAATCACAACATAAAAGAGAGTTATTTGACTTCTGCATGAATTTTTTGTAATTTATCATTGCATGCATATGTAGAGCTTCAGACTTTCCACCTCCTCCTACAGTAAGACAAGTGAAATTTCTTATGCTTCTCTAGCCATCCTTCACAGCTCACCACATAGTTAAAAGTTTAAAGAATTACATATTTTATGGGGTTTCTGCAAATGCTTAACATATTTATACACTCCTGCAATCAAGTTTAAAATAATCTAATGAACAGATGGATGAATTAGTAACAGCAGCAGTAGCAGTATTGAAATCAGGTGTGTTAAGTTTGTAGCTATCACCAACATACGCATACTGGATGGAACCATGTTCAGAATTATCCACTGCGAAGTTATACTGAAAATAAGCTAAACATTTACTTTGGTATGTTACTTTTAGTATTAGCTGATCTTAAAGTGAGATACTTAGAAGTGTCTTCAATCAAATTTTCACTATAACAAAAATAAGCAGTTTTTCTGCTTATAAATAGAAAACAGTCATGTTCTTGAATGCAGATCATAGCTCTAGCATCTTTTCAGTTCAAATGACTTTAGATTCAACTCAAACAAAAGAGACAACAAAATTAAAAACCCACTGAGAAAACTCATCAGTGATATGTATATCTTTTCATCAGAAAAAAAAAACAAAAGGCAAAAAAGAAAACTGCATATGTGAACATCTTTAGGCATAAAACTGGTACCCATGAAGAGCTAAACCAACTATCTCCTGTAAGTAAAATAAGTAAAATTTCTTATTAAATTTTTAATTAAAATTAAATCCTAAAGGGAACAAAATTTTTACCTTTCTAAAGGAAGCGAGTTGATATTTTCAAACCCTTTCTTATTTCTTCTGATCTATAATACAAAGTCAGAATTTAAATTAAAACATTTTAAAATTATATTTTTAGCCAACCAAGAAGAGGTTGCAAGTTGAGTTTTTTGTTTGTTTATTTCTCTGTTTGTGTTAGGTTTTGTTTTTGTTTAGTTTTGTTAAGTTCATTGGTTAGGGTTGTTTTCTAAGTATGTGTCCTTCTCCTAGGCAGGTTTTAGGTAGCCAACATAGCAGGTCAAAGATGAACTCAAAAGTCAGACATGCTTGTCATGAGGCTCTATAAAATGTTTTACAATAAGCTTGAATCAGGTTTTTCCCATCACAGAAAAAAATTTATCAGCTCCACTTTAAAGCATAAACCCCCTTTTTATTCCCTTACTTATTGCTTATATCTATTCTTCCATCTTCTAAAAGCCTGTTTACATGCATAACCCTTAGTTCAGTCTTTTCTGAAATAAAATCATATTTGTAAGAGCGATCATGTAGGCTATAAATAATCCCAACCCACACCTCTTTCCTCAAGGACTTGCAACTAAACAACAACTAAACCAAGACTTACAACTTTAGTTAAGAAAGACTCAAAAAAAGTGCAGAATAGTACCCAAACTCGCTAACCAGGTGACAACTCACTGTAAGTTAGAAATTTATGTTTTTAAAGTTTATAAGGCAGAAAGACTGATGTTAGGTAAGATATATTTAATCTGAACTTAATCACACTGATTCATTAGATTCATTAAGCTGTATATGATTAGGTTGCAGCTACTTATGCTTAGCTGGCAATCTTCTCACAGTGCCTGCAGTTATGAAGGAGGGAAAAAATAAAAATAGGAAGCATAATATGCAACTTAAACAAGAAGCTATAAAAATTATATTAATTATATAATATTAATCAGGTAAAACTCTAAAAAAAAATATTATGAACCCCCTTCCTAATAGAAAAAGTCTCCTAAGATTTTTTTTTTTTTTTTTTTTGATAAATCTCCAGGTGGACCAATACAGTAAGAGGAAGAACTGACTTTTATTACATTCAAGAGCTGCACTGCGGCTTATGCAGAACACCAGCTATTTCTAGTGTATTTGAAAAAGCTTTTGATATTTCTAATATACAGGAAATTCCCTATTAGACCTACTAAAAAAACACCAAAACTTTTCACACTAGTACCTGAACTTGCCATAATAATTCATTAGTGTATTATCCACCCCTTATTCCATACCACTCACATCATGCTCAGATCCCACAGTTTCAATATAACATCACTCTTATATATATACATCCACAGAGAGAGAGAGAGAGAAAGAGATCATTCCTTAGTGCTTGGACCAGTCCCTATAAAGCTGCTGAGCCCATCTGGTCCATGATGTCAGGTTCCATCTCTTTTAACAGTCTTTCTGAGCAGGAGAAAGAGTGTGATGTAGTCAATCTGCCAGGCCTCCCCTGAACGTTTGTACTTCAGCAATCATCCTCCATACCAAAGAGGCTTTAACCGCTTGGCTTGCTTAATTGCAGCACATGTTTCACACTCATGAATGACCTGGACAATAGTGTCCATTGTTAAGTCCACCCCTCAATCATGAGTTCATCCATATGTTGCATCTCTGCCTTGGTGGCCTGAGGTGTCATGGGCCCACCAGGCTCAAAACTCCCCTTCAGCAGTTTCTGTAACTTGTCGCTGGGGACTCCATACAGCTGCCTTCCACCTCCAATGCTTTCAAAACACTGGAGGGGCCCAGTGGGAACCTCAGCTGCAAAAGATATTCCAGGTAAATTTCTTGTAAATCCAGTGAAATCATGACAAGTTTATTTTATTGCATCTGTATATTTTCACATTACAGAAAATTTAATAAATTACACTTTTTTTTTGTGTGGGAAATAAATTCTGTTCCTCAGGCAGCAGAATTCACACACTCCTGAGATAACACAACTTATTAAACTGTGTTATCTAAGGAGTGTGTGAATTCTAGATGAGTGAGGATTTTATATTTATTTTACAGCATTGGGCAAAAGTTTTGCAACATCACTGCAACATATAACACTGCATTTTAACTCAATAAAAAAAATCAGATGTACAACAAAAAAAAATCAATCTAACCAAAATACATTACCAAAATACTAAAATACATTCAGCACTGAGTAGTAGAATCACAATAGTGAAAGTCAGTAAACATCTTCCACAAAAAAGACAATACAGAATACAATCTCTAGTAGGTAAAGGTTGCATGCAAGAAGCACTGCATACTTGAACTTCTCCAGTATACCAAAAAGAATTGAGCAACCCTAATAAACACAGGATAAGTATTTGTGGTGTATGTGTACAAAAATGCATAAATAAATACAATACAAAAGTACATATAAAAGATATACAACAATGATGTGCTTGATGGAAAATTACACAGCATTAAATTTCCCCAGAGAATATATTCACGTGAAAGCTTAGATGCCTTCAGCATAAAGACAAAAAATCTGTCACAGTTACATTACCAGAGTAATGCTCACCTGTGGTGTGGTAGGAAGATTCAAACAGCTTGTTTTATTCAACAGTTTATCGTATATTTCTCTTAATTGCCATGTGGCTACCCATCAGTTTTCATTATATCTTCATAGAATCATAGAATAGTTACGGTTCGAAAGGACCTTAAGATCATCAGGTTCCAACCCCCCTGCCATGGGCAGGAACACCTCGCACTAAACCATATCACCCAAGGCCTCGTCCAACCTGGCCTTGAACACTGCCAGGGATGCAGCATTCACAACCTCCCTGGGCAACCTATTCTAGTGCCTCACCACCCTAACAGGAAAGAATTTCCTCCTTATATCCAATCTAAACTTCCCTTGTTTAAGTTTTAATCCATTACCCCTTGTCATATCACTACAGTCCCCTAATGAAGAGTCCATCCCCAGCATCCCTATATGCTCCCTTCAGATAATGGAAGGCTGCTATGAGGTCTCCACACAGCCTTCTCTTCTCCAGGCTGAACAACCCCAACTTTCTCAGCCGATCTTCATCCTGGAGGTGCTCCAGTCCTCTGATCTTCCTCATGGCCCTCCTCTGGACTTGTTCCAACAGATCCATGTCCTTTTTATGTTGAGGACACCAGAACTGTACACAATACTCCAAGTGAGGTCTCATGAGAGCAGAATAAAGGGGCAGGATCACCTCCTTTGACCTGCTGGTCACGTTCCTTTTGATGCAGCCCAGGATACAGTTGGCTTTCTGGGCTGCAAGCGCACACTGCTGGCTCATGTTCATTTTCTCATCAACCAGCACCCCGAAGTCCTTCTCCGCAGGGCTGCTCTGAATCTCTTCTCTGCCCAGCCTGTAGCTGTGCCTGGGATTGCTTCAACCCAGGTGCAGGGTCTTGCACTTGGCATGGTTAATCTTCATGAGGTTGGCATCAGCCCACCTCAGAAGTGTGTTGGGGTCCCTCTGGATGGCATTCCTTCATTCCACAGAGCTTGGTGTCATCGGCAAACTTGCTGTAGGAGTTTCTCAATCTCACTGTCCATGTCACCAACAAACATGTTGAATAAGATCAGTCCCAAGACCAATCCCTGAGGGACGCCACTCGTTACTGGTCTCCAGCCGGACATTGAGCCATTGACCACAACTCTTTGTGTGCAGCCATCCAGACAGTTCTTTATCCACCAAGTGGTCCATCTATGAAATTGATGTCTTGCCAATTTAGAGACAAGGATGTCATGTGGGACAGTGTCGAAGACTTTACAGAAGTCCAGATAAATGACATCAACTGCTCTACCACTGTCCATCAGTTCTGTAGCCCCATCATAGAAGGCCACCAAATTGGTCAGTCAGGATTTCCCCTTCGTGAAGCCATGCTGGCTGTCACCAAGCACTTTGTTGTTTTTCATGTGCCTTAACATGCCTTCCAGGAGAATCTGCTGCAAGATTTTTCCAGGCACAGAGGTGAGACTGACTGGCCTGTAATTCCCCGGGTCATCCATTTTCCCCTTCTTGAAAATGGGGGTTATATTTCCCTTTTTCCAGTCGTCAGGAACTTTACCTGACTGCCATGATTTTTCAAATATGATGGCCAGCGGCTTAGCAACTTCATTCGCCAGCTCCTTCAGGACCCGCGGATAGATTTCATCAGGACACATGGACTTGTGCATGTTCAGATTTTTAAGATGGTCTCGAACCAGATCCTCTCCTACAGTGGGCCCAAGGTCTTCATTCTCGCAGTCCGTGTGTCTGCCTTCTAAGACTTGGTTGGGGCGGTCAGAGCCTTTGCCAGTAAAGACCGAGGCAAAGAAGTCATTCAGAACCTCAGCCTTCTCCAAATCCTGTGTAGCTAGTTCACCCGAGAGCTTCCTGAGGGGGCCTACGTTCTCCCTAATCTGTTTTTTATTTGATATGGACCTGTAGAATCCCTTCCTGTTATCCTTAATATCCCTAGCCAACTTTAATTCTAACTGGTCCTTAACTTTCCTAACCTGGTTCCGAGCTTCCCAGACAACATCCCTGTACTCTTCCCAGGCCGCCTGTCCTTGCTTCCACTTTCTATAAAACTCTTTTTTCATTTGAATTTTCTTCAGGAGCTCCTTATCCATCCAAGGAGGTCTCCTGGCCCTCCTGCTGCACTTGCTTCTAGTTGGGATGCAACACACCTGAGCTTGTAGCAGGTGATCCTTGAATATCAACCAAGAGTCTTGGGCCCCCTGGCCCCTAGGGCTATATGCCATGGAACCTTACTAAGCGGGTTCTTGAAGAGGCCAACATCTGCTCTCCTGAAGTCCAGGGCAGTGAGGTTGCTGCACGCTCTTCTCACTGTGCTGAGGATCTCAAATTCAACCATCTTGTGACCACTGCTTCCAAGGCTGCCCTGGAGCATCACATTTCCAGTGATGTCTTCTCTGTTGGTGAGCACGTGGTCAAGCATGGCACCTCTCCTTGTCGGCTCCTTTATTACTTGCAGAAGGAAGTTGTCTTCCACACAATCGAGGAACCTCCTGGGTTGCTTGTTCCAGGCTGTACCGTCATTCCAACAGATGTCAGAGTGGTTGAAGTCACCCATGAAAGCAAGGGCCTGTGAGTGTGCGGCTTTTCCTATCTGTCCTGTAGAATAGAGTGCTTCATCAGCAGGTTCTCCTTGATCAGGCAGTCTGTAACAGATCCCCACAGTAATGTCTCCCATCGCTGTTCTCCTTTTAACCCTGACCCACAAACTCTCTGTTAACTGCTCACCAGTCCCCAGACAGAGTTCCATACTCTCCAGCCTACCCCTAACATAACCCCTAACATACCCTCCACGCCTGCCAGTTCTGTCTTTTCTAAAGAGTCTGTAACCTTCCGTTCTAACATTTCAGTTATATTCATATATATAATAATTTTGACTAGGTAATGGATGTTTTCATTATTTAGTTCAATTCTTTTCCTCTCTTCACAGACACACTGATAAAGATCCATTCTCTTCTTTAGTTCCATTTTATGAGATTATCAAGTCAGGCTTCGCAAGTTTTGAGATAGACTGCCAGTTCCCTTTATTGCACTAAAAACCCTTTTCTTGACCTCTTTCAGACTGAATTCATCTTTCTTGGGCAAACATAATCAGAATTGTATATAATATTTCACATGACCTTTTAGTGGCTGTCTTGGCCTTCTGAGAATAGTTGATATAATATAATCCTTTGTGAAACACCAGACTTCCTCTCTGTCTGAAGTAATCGCAACAAAATTGGTTACTGTGCAAAATATCTTCTTTTTCTTCCTCCTAAAAAAACCTAAAAGAGACAGAAAGAATTGATATTGATTAACCTGATCCATTGCTACTTGCAAGATGGAAAGTCTCTGGGGAATGTTTTGTCAAACAAATCAGAAACACTAAGTGACTCTTTCTTACCACTCAAGGGTTTACACTTTCGCCCTTGTACCTGTGATAACATAGAAATGTTTTATTGTTATTGAGCACCTGACTGTCACCTCAGATGAGTACTCAACAAAAAGGAAACTGTATAATGTGATTTTAGATCTTTAGAACATTTTGAGAATCAAAAAGGATCTTAGTGTCAGTTTTCAGTTTTCAGTAAAAGAGTCCTTTCTAATTCACTACATTGCATCAAATTGGTGATCACTCTGGTGATACCTGTGAGGGAATGACCTACAATTTTTATTTTGCAACCTTAGTCAAATTTATTGTTTATTTAAAGTTAGAACTTCTATTGCAATGAGAATAAATCTGGTAAATTAGACTACAGTCACATACTAAGTTCCTGAGCTTAAGCCAGTAACAACAGTTAATAGAAGTGTGGGTATATATATGAAATAACTGCTCTCGGGAAGCAGATTTTTCTTTTTTGGTGAATTCTGGTATGGCACGTGTATTGATGGAGCTTTCATTTTTTAGCAATAGGGAGGGAAAAAGAAAGTGCACATGCATCATTTATGGGAGTACTTGTGTCTGACTGCAAAGGGCAGCAGATGGAAAGGGAAAAAAAGCTATGAAGGAGGAATGCTTTGAGGCAAGAGAATAAATGAACAGAGAGAACATTTAGGCTGACTGTGAAGAAATAGGCTTTGGGTTTGTTTTTTTTTTTTTTTAAAAAAAAAAAAACAGCACAAAACCAACCAACCAACCATACAAATAAAAAACTGCCCAAACCTGTGAGAAAATAAGTCTGCTTAACTTTTGATTGAATACATAAGAAAAAAAAAAATTAGAAGAGATACCACTTGAAACATAAGTAGGTTAGACAGCACACTGTAAACATGTAATAAAAAGGAAACCTGCATTAACAGAGAGACAATTGACAAGGCGCATTGATTCCTTTCCAACTATAATGCCTAAGATCCATGAAGCAAAGAGTGTTCAGAATGAGCAATAGATGTTGAATTTAATTTACATGTCATTAGACATTTCTTCTCTTAACCATTCCAGTGTGAATAGCTAATTGGCAGCCACTATTAATTGGCTAGCCAAAGCCAAAAGGCCAGCTGGCACAATTTTAGATCCCTTTCTCCAGGGTTCATAAATGAATTCTGGGTAAGGTGTGAACAATGTTTATAGCAGCAATTAGTTTATTCCTGGGGCAAAGTACAAATAGAAGTGGGTATGTATGTACAGCAAGAAGCTTGTTTCCCACTCCAGTGTGACTGAGTAAATGACAGGCCGTTGGCAATAGGCCATACAAATAAAAAAATACCAGCTGGCAAATGTCAGATTATTTTTTCCCACATAGGTAGAGGTCTGTTGGATGACAAGAAGATATGTGACTGAATGCATAGACATTTATTCCTTGATAGTTATTTAACTCACCAGCTACAGACTGATTCATAACTAAAAGTGAGGCAGTTAGCAACCTTGTCATTGTGCAGAAGTTTCTTGGAAGATCTGAACACAGCAGATTATCCAGAATGTTCATAGTGGTGATACAAAGCTATTTTGAACTACTTGCTCAAAAACTACGTGAAATCTCAGTTTTGTATAAAAACTCTCTGTGAATAATTCTCAGGCACTGTGTCATTCAGAAATATTGATTTAGAAATTTTACAACTTTTACCTTCTTAGGACCCTTTCAGTAATTATTAGGTTTACAGAATAACAGAATCACAATATTGTTAGCATTGGAAATACCTCTGGAGACTGTATAGTCTAACCCCCCTGTCAAGGCAGGACCACCTAAAACAGGTTACACAGGAAAACATCCAGATGGGTTTTGAATGTCTCCAGAGTGACCTGCTGGCCACACTCGTCCCAGTGCACCCCAGGATACTATTAGCCCTCCAGGCCACAAGAGCACACTGCCTGCTCATAGTCAATTTATCATCTATCAATACTCCGAGTTCTTTCTCCGCTGAACTGCTCCCTAGTAGATCAGGCCCTAACCTGTACTTGAACTTGGGGTTCTTCCTTCCCAAGTGCAGTACCCTACACTTACCCTTGTTGAACCTCATTAGGTTTCTCTACACCCAATTTTCCAGCCTACCAAAGTCCTGCTGAATGGCAGCATAGCTTTCAGGTGTATCAGCTTTGTATCCTCAGCAAAATTGCTGAATGAGCCCTTCATCCAGACCATTGATAAACAAGTTGAAAATGACTGGACCCATTATTGATCCCTGGGCAAAACCACTGACTTCAGGCCACCAACTGGATTCTATTCCTATGACCATGACCCTCTAAAATCTGCCATTCAGCCACTTCTCAATCCACCTCACTGTCCATTTGTCTAACCCACATTTCCTAAGCTTTCCTACAAGGATGTCATTTGTGACAGTGTCAAAAGCCTTGTTGAAGTTGAGGTAGGTAACATCCATTACTCTCCCCTCATTGACCCATCCTGCGATATCATCATAGAAGGCTATCAGGTTGGTCAAGCACAATTTCCCCTTTGCAATTCATTTCGATTCATTCCCTTCCTGTTCAATGCAGGTTTTATCTTGCAGACACCCGGGGCATCAGATAATAAACTAAAGTGAATTTATTACATGAGTGCAGATAAAACAAATCACTAAAATTTAGGAAAATATTAATGTTTATATCAGAAACAGCCAAACTAGATATGCCTGTGATGTGTAATACCGCACCAGAAGTGGAATTATTGTATTGTATTGTATTGTTTTGTCTTGTGTTGTATTGTATTAAAAAAAAGTTTATTATTCTATGATATTGTATACAATTTTTACAAAAAATATTTTTTTTCTTTTCACTTCATTAGATTTTCCAAAGAAAGATCTCATATCGAGCTCAGCCCTTATATAAATTCATCTCTGGAAAAGTAAATTATGATTTTCAGTTATAGGTAATATTACATTTTAACATCTACCTACAATATCAGTAATTTAAGCTGTCCTGATGGCATTTAAAGACTGCCAAATATACATATCGGTTTGTAGGTTTCAATTTCAGCATTTGTTTGAGATTGTATTAGTGACAGACCCAAAGTATCAGTGTACATTTTGCGCTACATATTTCACTTGCAATAGAAGCATTAGAATAGAAAATTAGCTGAATATATGCTTTAGAAAGAATGTTAGAAACATAATGAATGGCAATTTCTGGAAAATTAATCCTGGTTAGTAATAAAGGTGGCATATTGTCAAAAAAGGCATTGTGCACAGAATAAAGGAAACTAATTTGTTAATAAAAGCCCCTCACAGTACTCATCCTGTTCTATCAAACTTCTAATAAGAGCCACATTATGCTACAATGCTTTCTACACATTTTACACCAACTTTTTAACGTTTTAATTTATCTAAAACATGCAATTATCCACATTTTATATCCAAGATTTATAGCTATAGTCCTCAAGATTTAGGAGTTATTTAAGATACCGAAAGAAGCTTAACACTAATAAAGCCCTGACCTTTCACTGATTAACACATAACAGTTTACTTCACCTGATACTGTTATCTAAGTCTACTTTCATTATCCAGTACTTAAAACTGTCTAGAAATATTTGAAGTCAGATATATCCATTGAAAAGCTCTCTCTTTATAACTGTGTGATTGCAGTAATTTAAAAGTTTTTGCAGTCTTGTAAATTGAGATCTTGATGATCTGGTAGACCTGACTCACTGGTATGCATATGTTATTAAAAAGGCATGAAATACAAAACATACAGGCAACACTCCTATCCTGAAAATGCCAGGTTTTCTAACTTTTGAACTATTTTATTTTCCTGGTTATGTCTGAGGAGGAATTACCACTTGATCACAATACAATATCAATTTTAGATGTCTTCACTGATTAAATTAATTAGTGTTTTGTTCTCTTTTCTTTGGTTTTGTGTGTTGGTTTTTTTTTTTAATATGCTTGTCTCTGTTTGTTTTAAAGAAAAAATATTATTGCTTGATATTGTTCATATTACATCCTGGGCAGAACATGTTAATTCAGCTTTTAAGGCAACAAGAATCCATTCAAACAAACTGTAAGCTGGAACCCTAACGTAATGATTACCTTAGGTCTTTGCTAGTTAACTTTTTTGTGGTTTTCAGTTGTCTTCTATATCTGTCTACCAGAAGCTGCTTCTGAGAATCCTTGTGTCACAATTTACTGTTCTTAGCACACTAAATCTTGTCCTTGACAAAAATGATTTTGTTATTTGGCATGGTATGTACTTAGAGCAAAATATTTTTTGGTATTAACTTAAATAAAAAAATACATATGCTAATCACAGCTGTGTATCAAATAAAGATTAAATTAAAAATGTATGCTCTATTAACTATAAACTACTAACTTGAAGATCTACTTATTTAATGATTGTTCAGTGGTCACAGGTTTTACTCCATGTTAACTCAGTTGTAATAAATTTACTCAATTGCCATGACATGAGGCATGTCACAGAATTCCCTTCTAAAACAGAGCTCAGCTGAAAACGAACAAGTCTCACAAATAGCTACTGTGACCCATAAGCTATGAACACCCAAAGAATTAGCAATTATCCCATATGTATGCAAAAGAAGTGAACTAGCAGTACTACAAGGAATATTACTTCCCTATAGTTGTACAAACTATAGGTAAACTGTTCAATATTATAGGAAATCTACATGAACCAGCACCTCCCAGAGAGATCAGTGAAGGAAATAATATTCTGAAAGGCAGATCTTGGGTAAAACCATTTTTTTCTTTAAAGAATGGTAATGAACTTATGCAAAAAGTAAACAAATAACTGTGTAAAGAACAAGCAATTTATCATGACTTAGAAATGAAAACCAGTTATATAAGTGAAAAAAATTTTACAAGATGTGTCTATATCAACAGAATGTCATAAACAAAAGAATATGTATGTCAAGCACAGTGTATGCCTTTATCTTTATTATCTAAATTCATATTTTTAGAAACACAAGGTCTATTTGTATTTTGCTTAAGTCTATGTGTTCCAATAATTCGTTTGGCAACAACATGTTCGGGTTCTGCATTTCAGCTGTTAATATAAAAATATGAGACAGCACAGGCTACACAGAAATTGCTAATGGAAGGCTTATCTCTGTCTTTACAGGTAAAATGTTTCATGTTAAGACACAGATAAACAGTTCATTCAGACTCAAACTTGTACTGAGTATAAGTGCTGAAAGGAATAATTTAAGAAGCAGCTAAAGAGCAGATGTAAAACAGTGAAGGCAAACAAATCTCTCCTTTTTATTATTACTGTTTTGCTTCTCTGTTATACTAATACATTTTCATTAGGAAGCTGCAACTGAATAATAATCTACGTACAGTTCAATCAGCAATTTCCATTGCCAAAGGCAAATGCAGGCAAAGCCCTGGAGGTGTTATTGTAATGAATGAAAAGGGGGATGGGGGGGAATCAGAAAACACAGAATTAGCCAAAAATATTTCAGAATATCTTGAGACATATTTTCAGATACAATTTTACTCTTTAAACTTAAGATAGAATTATTATTGCCTTCCTGTGTGCATTTTTCTTATAAGGCAACAGAAAAATGGACAGGATATTTTTGGACTATCTTGGAAGACTGACTGACAAAAGCATTTTGTGGCAAGTGATGAGCAACCTACTGAAAAGAGCAGGTTTTTAGGATTGCAAGCCTAAGCAATTTATGAATTTGTTAATGATTTCCTGAAAATTATCAGCAGCATGCACAAAATACTGACTGGCTAATGTTCAAAACTGGAAAAGCACTGCAAATATTTGCTATAGCACTTTTTTTGTGACCAAAAGAGCATCTTATATTTTTTTTCAGTTATTTCAGGATGAAAAATATTTCCTGCTACTAACTGGTGATGAGAGGCACTTTTTGAGGTTCTTTCACAGTTAATCTTCAGTTTTGGTGTTTATAACTGGGAGTGATCCCTTTTCACTCACAAAACAATTTTCAAATAAGCGGATATGTTAAAACTGTGCTCTTCACACTTCTTTTACCTCTCCTAGTATATTCTTTGACTTAAGAATATCATAATCCATAGAAATGTCTTACCAGTGACAACAGATTTACTGTGACCAAAATCAAGGACTTAAATTAATATTTCTTAGTTTCGTTTTTAATAACTGCATAAAATCAGTTTTATTTTCTAATACACTCTGTTCCAGTAAAGCTGCATCAGATTTTAATACCAGTAACACAGTTTATTCAGAAAATTTAGTTGTTTTAAGCTAAAAATTAATAATACAGGATTCATCTAAGACTATCTACAGCTGTCAATGGGTAACAGTGCTTTATCACAATTTTTCCATTAGCATACCAGATAGCTGTACCCAACAGGAACCTTCCACCTACATGGCCTTTCTGATGGCACTATTTCTGACTACCAAATTTCATCTCATGCTTCAGGCAGGTTCTCTTTAAACCTGTTGAGCTGATTAGCCCAGCTGTTTACCTCACTGGGACAGATAAGCACACTTAGAGAGCTGAAAAAAAAACAACCAACCCAAACCCCAGCATAGAAGTATCTTTTGCTTTCAAAATGTTACTAGGATGACCTGGACCAGTCTCTGTTCATGCACAGAATGTACACATGAACCTCAGACCACCTCTTCCTACACAACTCCCTTGTTTTCCAAGTATGGTTTTTATCTACACCTCCACCCTGTTCTGAGGCCTCTCAAGTACCAGTACCTATCAAATTAGTTAAAACTTTCATAAAGTCTAGTAATCCATCTAGCTACACTGTTGAAGAAACATATGTACCAGGGCCTTGGGAAACACCTGTTTTTTCATTAATTGTAGAGCTTTACATGAGGTCTAAGAATTCATACAACAATCCATCAAAGTGAGACATCAATACAAAGTCAATTTCAGGTCCTTAAAAAGACTATAGCTGCTGACAAGCTATATGTATTCAGACCAGTGTTTCATTTATCTCACTTGGAACCAAGTGAAAATGATCTACTCACAGGGATTACTTGCCACCATGAGACCCAACAGGAGGATGAATATGTTGTCTTACCTGGAAATTTGGAGTACCCTTGTTTGTTTGTTTGTTTGTTTGCTTGTTTGTTTTCTATTTTTCTGACCACTGGCTTTATAGCAGTATTGGCTTTCCTAATTTCTGACTTCGACCCTTATTTCTAAACCCAGTTTAAATTGGTCGTGTCCTTGACCGAACACTGATTTGAGATAGCTATGTATTTATTCTATCTACAAAGCTTTGAAGATCTCAAGTACCTATAAAATGAAAAACAGTGGTATTTTGCTTCTTTGACAGTCTTCTAACTCCTGAATGTCACCTGCTGACAGTTTTGACGTTTCAGAAAGAAAATTAAGGTTTAGCATACAGCTCTAAAAAAGCTTAGAGTTGATGTAACCTATTGGCTCCAGCGTACTTATCCAGTTAGCCTTAAGCTGAAATAACTGGATAAATATTGTAATTTACTTGTAGGCCAACAGTGTTAAAGGCTGCAAACTCCATGACCATGGGGGGTTAGAGCTAGATGATCTTAAGATCCTTTCTGACCTTAACTATTCTGTGATTCTATGATTCTGTCATTAATGCATATAAGTATTTCAAAGGAGGATTTCTGAAGGATGGTGCCAGACTGCTTCCAGTGGTGCCCAGCAACAGGACAAGGAACAATGGCCATAAACTAAAATACAAAAAGTTTCACCACAACATGAGGAAGAACTTCTTTATGTTGAGGGTGGCAGAGCACTGGAACAAGCTGCCCAGGCAGGTTGCAGAGTCTCCTTCTCTAGAGACATTCAAAGCCTGCCTGGATGTGCTCCTATGTAACCTGCTCAAGATGACTCTGCCTTGGAAGGGGGAGGTTGAACTAAATGATCTCCAGAGGTCCCTTCCAGCCCTAATGATTCTGTGATTCTTGGATCTGAGCTGTTGGGAATTAATTAGGCCCCAGCAATAAATGAGGACAGTTATTCTATAAGCAGACATTAATACTTCAGGACTTTTAAAGGGACATGCACTAGTAAAAGTAGATGATCCTAAGTGAAATACATTGTCATTTGATAGGCACCACAAATCACATGTGTTTTGGTTTGTGTTGTAGAATAAAAGATAGTAGTTTGGTGGCTAACTAGAAAATTCCCTGTAACACTGTTATCAAAATGTTACTATTTTGATAAAAAGAGTTACATTACTTATTTATATATTTGTGGGGTTTTTTTGTCCTGAAATAATAATGTCTTACACCTTTTATTTCTTCTGCATTATAATGAATATTTTTACTATTTCACTTGTAAGGACAAGGGTTTTGTGAACGTGAGGCTGCTTCTATCTGTCTATAGAGGACCTCGTCCACTTGTCTTCCTGGTCAGGTGGCCTCTTGTAGACTCTCACTGAAATGTCCCCACAATCTCAGTAGCCAAACCGCTGGCTATGGCACCAGTCTCCTAATCAGTTGTTAATTTGTAAAATTTGACTGGCCCTACCCTTTCCTTTTAAACAGGAGTATTTAGAGAAAACTATCTGTACTCCAGAGGCCTTAAATGCCAAATTCCATGGCTCTTAAGTCCTTCTTGGTAGTTCTTACACTGATGATGGCTTTATCTATGCTGTCTACATGAAACAATGGCAGTGGGTAATAATACATTGCAAGTTGTTATTTAGATAAGAAAAAAAATGTGGAGAAAAAAGAATTGGTGGAAAGGTAAGTGTTTTGAATGGATGCAAATGTGTAATTTTATTAACTTTTGAAATAACATGAAATAAGTGTAATGAGTGTTGAAAAAATCAGCATGAATTTCCATGTATTCGTGTTCAAGAATTCACCACTGAATATATTTGAGTATGCAGTAAATTCAGGCACAGAAGATAAGGAATATTTATACTTGATAAAACTGGTTATGTGATTGGGTGATTTTTGTTGAAGTTGCCAATTAACTTTGTGAATAACATTTAGGTTTAGACAGGGTCACATCATCAGCATGATTTGGTCCTTTACCATAGTACCTGAGGGTACTATGATTTGAAGGATCATTGGTTTTACTACATCTAAAGTTACTGGTGGCTATAGCTGTCTGTAATGCCCATCAGCTTGATAGCACATTTATAATGTCACAAAGATAGCCCACAGCCAAAATCTCAGATCCAAATGGACGGTATCTTTGATTTTGTTATTTTATTTTTCATTGATTTAAATTTTGAAACTCAAAATTCAGATCTTACGTCTAGACATTGCTTGCCACCATTTAGTGGGCTGCCATTCTGACAAATATTCAACTCAGGAGGAAAACTCGCATTGAGGAAATCCTTAAACATAATTTATTTAACAAAAGTGCAAGTTGATGAAATATGTGACAACACACTAGCAGTATGACTTCTTTTGCCATAAACAGTTACAAATTCCACAGCCAACTACATTTTAACTAAGAAGATACTTTGTAGGAAACAGCTTCTGATTGCAGCATGTTTACATTAACATACTTCGATACATCACCATTTCATTTTGCCCCTTTCCACCTTTCTACTTTGTGCATGAGAGCTTTTAATGCCATAGCTCATAAAACTTGGTTCATAATGCTCAGCAGGTATCAGAAATTACATACTACAAATGGCATGAGCCATAAAGCTAGATAAGCTAAGATAAGAAGCTTTAAAAAAAAAAAAATATATATTTTTGTCATAAAAGTTAAGAAATGCTGAGGGTGAAGAAAAATCAGTTAATATTCTTGGGGATTCTTTGCTGAATGAGTAAGAAACATACATAGTATAACATAAGTACTTCAGCAATCTCTGGATTAACATCAATTGTTAAGATGTATAACCTATGAACAGAATTGTTTGCCAAAAATTTGAAGTATATTAAAAATATAAATACTTGTATTTTTAAATTCCTCAACATTTCTGTGAGTATCAATTTAATATCACTTAATCTAGGCATGCAGAAAGCCTGCAAGGTACTTCTGTTTGCTTCTTTATTCTTTGATGATCAGAAGTAAAAATTTCATTTGATTTAATCTTAGTCATTTCAAGAGAGCAGCTGCTGAGATGTATTATAAAGCCATATCAGAAACTCTTGGTAGATAAAAGACTTTCAGTAGCTCATCAACTATTTAATTGATACATGTCAAAGGTAGTGATTTCTTTTTTTTTTTTTTTTATAGAGTCTGGAGAGAAAACAGGAGTGGAAAAATATTAGGAGAAAGCTATTTAATTCTTTTGGGGCATGATTTTGCGTGTGTCAGTTTCGTAAGAAAGAAACACAAATTTTTGTATTCTAACCAGGAATACATAGGAATGCAGATAAGTGAAGCGTTTGCATCAAACTTCATTTCCAAAGATTTTTTTTCACATTTTGTCCTGAGTTTTTCTCAGCCTTAGTAGCTCATGCAATGCTATGTTTTTTGATTTTCTGAATCACGCAGCCACTCACTCACTCCCCTCCCTACCTTCCTCCCTTCCCCCCACTCCCGGAGGGATGGGAAGGACAATCGAAAGAATGTAACTCCCATGGGTTGAGATAAGAACAGTCCAGTAACTAAGAGATAACACAATTCACTGCTGCTACCACCAATGATAATAACGATAAGGGGAATAACAAGGCAAGACAATACAACCACTCACCACCTGCCAACCAATACCCAGCCTGACCCGAGCAGTGATCTAGCCCCTCTGGGTAACTGCCACTAGTTTATATAGTGGGCATGATGTGCTGTGGTATGGAATACCTCTTTGGCTAGTTTGGGTAGGTGTCCTGTCTCAGCTTCCTCTCAGCTTCCCCTTCTCCTTGGCAGAGCATGAGACTCACAAAGTTCTTGGTCAGAGTAAACATTATTGAGAAACAACTAAAAACATTGGTGTTATCAGCACTGTTCCCAGCCTGAAAGTCAAAACCTCAGCCCTGCACCAGCTACTAAGACTGGGGAAAATGACTGCTACTGCTGAACCCAGGACCTATTTACATCATCATAGCATCACAGAATGGTTAGGGTTGGAAAGGACTTTATGATCATATAGTTCCAACCACCCTACCATTGGCAGGGATGCATCACATCAGAATATTTCACCCAAGACTCCATCCAACCTGGCCTTGAACGCTGTCAGGTATCAAGCATTCACAGCCTCTTTGGGTAACCTGCCTCACCACCCTCACAGTAAAGAACTTCTTCCTTATATCTAACCTGAACTTCTCTTAAGTTTGAAACTATTACCTCTTGTCCTATAGCTACAGTCCCTGATGAAGAGTCCCTCCCCTGCATCCTTATAGCCTCGCTTCAGATACTGGAAGGCTGCTATGAGGTCTCCATGCAGTCTTCTCCAGGCTGAACAGCCCCAACTTTCTCAGCCTTTCTTCATACAGGAGTCATTCCAGTGCCCTGATCATCCTCGTGACCCTCCTCTGAACTTGTTCCAACAGTTCCATGTCCTTTTTATGTTGAGGACACCAGAACTGTACTCAGTACTCCAAGTGAAGTCTCACAAGAGTAGAGCAAAGGGGCAGGATCACCTCCTTCAGCCTGCTGGTCACACTCCTTTGGATGTAGTCCAGGATACAGTTGGCTTTCTGGGCTGCGAGTGCACACTGAAGCCAGCTCATGCTCTGGTTCTTGACAAGATGATCTTAAGGTCCTTTCCAATCCTAACCATTCTATAATTCAATAATTCTATGCTTTGCTTTGAAATGGCAATGAGATTTTAGCTTTTACTATTTGCAAACTGATTTGCCATTGAAAGTCAACATTATTTGACATTATAAATGTTGTAGAATCAAATTACAGTACCCCATTGCTATGTGAAAGGAGTTAGGCTAATAGGGTTTCAGTAAAATAATTCACAATTATTCTTTCTTCTATGAACTAATACAAAGCTAAGGATTTCTCCCAGTCCCAGAAATGAAATGGGACTGGGAAAAAATCATACCTTTAAAATAGCTGACAGAAAAAATATTGGTAAATGATTTTACTGAAACTCTACCCTGATACTTTTAACCCCAAAAAACAGTTATAGTTGCTGACTAAGGAATAGTTTTACTTTTATTGAGGGGTCTAATAAAGGCATCCTAAGAAAAAAATCAGTCAGATCCTATAATGAAATTCACATTTTAATGAAAATATGAGCATATTATTTTCTTTGCATTAATAAAATTTGATTTAATGAATTACAGAAAAAATTCATTCAACAAAAATCTTCTCCACAAATCATTTCCTCTTGCTTGCTTTGCAGAACAGAACGAATGTAAGTATGCAACTTTCCATATTCGTTTTTTCTTTATCTTAAGATTTTAGTTACAGACTATATACCTTGGTCCTAATCCATATAAAACTCTAAATGCTTTCATTGTATAGCAGAAATTCAAAGTTAACAAGAAAACCATCACAAATAAACACCTTGAGATTATCCTCTACTCCTACCTAAATTACCCTTTGGCCTCCTATTCAGACCAATCTCAAGGCTACATGTCAAAGCAAAATAATCCCTAGCATCTGATGGAGTCTTCTCAATCTTGCCTAGCATGGGTATTTTTAAATCTAATCTGACTTGCACAGACAACTTTACTGTCAAAGAACACACAATTTTGAAGACTTTATTATCCTCACTCTGCCATTCTAGACTGGCTTTTCTGGTTCATAAGAAAACTTTATTTTTTTATTTACCTTTTCTTGAAAGATGGTAATTATCAAGTCCTTTTGAAAAGATAGATTTAGATGGTTACTCACAGTTGCAAAAATGGAGCAAGTAGAGTTTGAAGAGGCAGTGAAAAAATTAAATTTTTAGGAAAATATCTATGAAAAAATATTTAAAAAAGTAAGCATGTTTCAGGCTTCAAATGTACAGTTTCATGATTGGTTATATACAATGACTACAAATCTATGTAGTTAATTCAACCTTTTTCACTTTGGGAAGTGTGATTTCTTTTTCTTAGTAACTGTTATGTGTGATGAAGTCCTACATTTCTTGAAATGTATTATCATCTGCTAATGAGCAATGAGTAAATCCCTGATTTTATCTTGCTTGCATGTGCAGCTTTTGCCTTACCTATTCACCTGTCTTTATCTCTACCCATGAATTTTCCCACATTTACCTTCCTGATTCTCTCTCCAATCCCACCATGGAGGAGTTAACAAGCAGCTGTGTGAGGCTTAGCTGTCTACCTAAGTTTGGAACACAACACTAATGTAACAGTGTGTCAAATGTCAGTATTATATTGATTTCAGACAGTTTAATTTACTTTTTTCCAATACACATAAAAGGCCAAAGGAAAAAAAAAAAAAAGTGCATCATAAACTGAATCATTGTAGGCCTAATTAAAAACAACAAAAAGTTAATATTTCAAGTCAGTGATCTCCATCACTTCTACCATATTTAACAATAAAGTTGCTAATTGTTGAATCCATTAGCTTTTCAAGCTCAGTGTATTTTCTTTTATTTCCAACACAAATATGAAACCAGAAACTCATTCCATGCAAGGAAGATGAGAAACACTTTGAGAAGTATATTTTGCAATACATAAGGAAAATAATTTAAAATTACAGGTCTTTGAGGAGTAGTGATTAGTATAGATTTTACTGTAGTCATAAACTGGAAAAATATTCCAATGTTAGCAAAAAATGCAGCTATGACTGATTATGTTTTTCTAAACACCTTTTAGGTAACTGAGAGCTGGCAATTCAGATATCAAAAGATATATACTATATACCTTATTCTCTCATAAATTTAGCAGAAATGGAAAAGCATTTAAATGTTCATACAAATTTAGATAAACTTATTTTTAGTCAGATATTTCCCAAACCTTTCAAAGCTCACAGACGTTTTGAAGAAGCTTTCAACTTCTCATGACAGATTTAAAAAATAAAGTATCTATGGCCATATGAAACCTTCTGCTGTTGACATTAACACAACAGCAGAATTGCATATTTGGTCAAACTGAGAGTTAAATTAAATATCAAAATAAGATGGCACAGAGAGCAAGTATCTGACATCTCTGGAAGAAACTTTAGCAAGAGTGATGAGAAACTAACAAGATTGACAAATTTATTTAGACAGTTTATTATAGTGACTTCATTTTTTACTGGTGCATGCCAACTCTTACATTCTATAGTGTTCATTTAAGGTCTTAGAGAACCTTCTGAATTTTACTTTTTATTTGGAAGTCATAGTGAACACATTTCACTGAATTTCAGACAGCTTTCAGGTCAATCATTGTTCTTTGATTGATTTCTGCATCTCAAAGTTATTATAGAATCACAGAATCATAGAATAGTTAGGGTTGGAAGGGACCTTAAGATCATCAAGTTCTAACCCCCCTGCCATGGGCAGGGACACCGTTCTCTAAACCATATTACCCAAGGCCTCGTCCAACCTGGCCTTGAACACTGACAGGGATGGAGCATTCACAACCTCCTCGGGCAACCTGTTCCAGTGCCTCACCACTCTAACAGGAAAGAATTTCCTCCTTATATCCAATCTAAACTTGCCCTGTTTAAGTTTTAACCTGTTACCCCTTGTCCTATCACTACAGTCCCCTAATGAAGAGTCCCTCCTCTGCATCCCTACAGGCTCCCTTCAGATACTGGAAGGCTGCTATAAGGTTTCCATGCAGCCTTCTTTTCTCCATGCTGAACAGACCCAACTTTCTCAGCCTACCTTCATATGGGTGGTGCTCCAGTCCCCTGATCATCCTTGTGGCCCTCCTCTAGACTTGTTCCAACAGATCCATATCCTTTTTATGTTGAGGACACCAGAACCGTACACAATACTCCAAATGAGGTCTCACGAGAGCAGAATAAAGGGGCAGGATCACCTCCTTCTACCTGCTGATCATGCTCCTTTTGATGCAGCCCAGGATATGGTTGGCTTTCTGGCCTGCAAACGCACACTGCTGGCTCATGTTCATTTTCTCATCAACCAACACCTCCAAGTCCTTCTCTGCAAGGCTGCTCCGAATCTCTTCTCTGCCCAACCTGTAGCTGTGCCTGGGATTGCTTCAACCCAGGTGTAGGACCTTGAACTTGGCATGGTTAAACTTTATGAGGTTGGCATCAGCCCACCTCACAGGCATGTTGAGTTCCCTCTGGATGGCACTCCTTCCCTCCAGCGTATTAACCGAACCACACAGCTTGGGGTCATTGGCAAACTTGCTGAGGGCGCACTCAATCCCACTGTCCATGTCAGCGATGAAGATGTTAAACAAGACCGGTCTCAACACCGATCCCTGAGGGACACCACTCGTTACTGGTCTCCAGCCGGACATTGAGCCATTGACCACAACTCTTTGTTTGTGGCCATCCAGACAGTTCTTTATCCACTGAGTGGTCCGTTCATCAAATTGATGTCTCTCCAATTTAGAGACAAGAATGTCGTGTGGGTCAGTGTTGAGTGCTTTGCAGAAATCCAGATACATGACATCAACTGCTTTACCACTCTCCATCAGTTCTGTAGCCCTATCATAGAAGGTCACCTAATTGGTCAGACAGGATTTCCCCCTAGTGAAGCCATGCTGGCTGTCACTAAGCACCATGTTGTTTTTCATGTGCCTTAACATGCCTTCCAGGAGAATCTGCTCCAAGATTTTTCCAGGCACAGAGGTGAGACTGACTGGTCTGTAATTCCCCGGGTCATTCATTTTCCCCTTCTTGAAAATGGGGGTTATATTTCCCTTTTTCCAGTTGTCGGGAACTTCACCTGACTGCCATGATTTTTCAAACATGATGGCCAGCAGCTTAGGAACTTCATTCGCCAGCGTCTTAAGGACCTGTGGATGGATTCCATCAGGACCCATGGACTTGTGCACGTTCAGATTTTTAAGATGGTCTTGAACCAGATCCTGTCCTACAGTTGGCCCAATCTCTTTATTCTCACAGCCCCTGTGTCTGCCTTCCAAGATTTGGGTGGTCAGAGCCTTTGCTAGAGAAGGCTAAGGCAAAGAAGTCATTCAGAACCTCAGCCTTCTCCAAATCCTGTGTAGCTAGTTCACCTGAGAGCTTCCTGAGGGGGCCCACGTTCTCTGTAATCTGTTTTTTATTTGCTATGTACCTGTAGAATCCCTTCCTGTTATCCGTAATATCCCTAGCCGAGTTTAATTCTAACTGGGCCTTAGCTTTCTATAAAACTCTTTTTTCATTTGAATTTTCCTCAGGAGCTCCTTATCCATACAAGGAGGTCTCCTGGCCCTCCTCCTGCACTTGCTTCTAGTTGGGATGCAACACTCCTGAGCTTGTAGCAGGTGATCCTTGAAAACCAACCACCTAATTAACGATTCAAGTACCATGGATTAAAGATTTCTACTTTTAGTTCATATTGCTGGAAATTCAGCTAAACCTGCTTATTTTCCCTTATTGTATAAAAGAATTATCATACTTTTTAACTCTTCATTTCAAGAGTTCAATCTGTTTTCAAATGAAGTTGATGCCATTGAGTGATCATAGTGGAGGGAATTTACTTAATTTTGAAAAACAATGAAGGTGAATTTTAAAGTAGCTTTATAGAAATTCATAACATATGGTTTTCTTCTGATCATTGCAGTACTTTAAAATTCTAGATCATCTACCATATTTTAGTCAGTTGCCAGTATGTAATTTATTCTATGTGAATAAATCTGCAAAATGAATATTACAAATCATGTGGCTTTGTTGTTTTATATATGTCCTGGGTTCAGCAGTAGCAGTCATTTTTCTCCTTGTTAGTAGCTGGTGCAGTGCTGTGTTTTTGACTTCCAGCCTGGGAACAACGCTGATAACAGCGATGTTTTTAGTTGCTGCTCAGTAATGTTTACTCTGACCAAGGACTTTCTGAGTTTCATGCTCTGCCAGGGAGGAGGGGAAGCCAGGAGGAAGAAGAGACAGGACACCTACCCAGACTAGCCAAAGAGGTATTCCATACCGCAGCATGTCATACCCACTATATAAACTGGTGGCAGTTACCCAGAAGGGCTAGATCACTGCTTGGGTCGGGCTGGGTATTGGTCGGCGAATGGTGAGCGGTTGTACTGGCTTGCCTTGTTATTTCTCTTATCATTATTATTGTTATTGGTGGTAGCAGCAGTGGTTTGTGTTATACCTTAGTTACTGGACTATTCTTATCTCAGCCTGTGGGAGTTACATTCTTCTGATTCTCCTCCCCATCCCTCTGAGAGTGGGGGGAGGAAGGGGGGAAGTGAGGGACTGGCTGTGTGGTTTTCTGGCTCGCCTGCTGGCCTTAAACGACAAGAACATATATCGTAAGGAGATATTATATAATCTACCAAACCTAATAGGTACATATATATTATACCCGAGAACCTGGACGGGAAAAAAAACCCTGTTTTTATGTTGTTTGCTTTTCCATTTTTAAATTATATTGTTTCACTGTATGTCCCTTTAAATTAATGTAGGCATAATCTCTTCTGGAGGCCCAAATATATTACAAGCCTTTGACTGAGATATGACTATTTAACCATCATCTCACACTCCCCTATATAAGTAGTTTGTTCCTCTCAGTGTTTATTAGCAAAGATTTTATATCATGATATAGCTTACTTAGAAATCCTTCTACCCTTAGGGGATCAATGAAACACAGTCACACAAAAAATAATATCCTATTAATAATATATATCCATTTACATGTCAGTTGGTAGTCTAACATACATACAGCTGTAGTTATATTTTTAATATAGGCTTTTCAGCATAGATAATATTTCGTAACAGAAAATATATCAACCTTTAAAAATCAGTTCTCTAATCAAATCAAACAACTAACAGACTTATACAACCAAGAGCTGTTTTGCCTAATATTGACTATTTAAGTTAAAATGTTGAATTTGATTGCTATTTTTGTTAGTGAAATTCTTAATTAAAAGCTTACTGGTTGATACACACTGTGCCTATATTTCCTGATGTTCTCTCACCAGTGTAATTTTGGGATTCATAAAAATTACCTCTTCCTTTTCTTTTTATTTCCTTATTTAAATAAATACTACTAATAAACATTTATAAGGTTTCTCAACTGCTACTTTTAAATAATCTGAGTCGAAGAAATCTCAACCAGTTCTTGTCAAGTATTTGATTTTACTACCATATGTGGTTATAGACAATGACTTTTCAGTCACAGATATTTCATGGATGGTAAATTTGGAAGAGTTAAGAAAAGACCAAACTAGTTGATTAAGAAAAATCTAATGAGAATTTTGAATAATACAGCAATCACATCTTTTTCAGAAGACTCTGAGCTGTAAGTGTTTAAAGGATGCCCAGCTACAAGGGGAAGGCATCAGATATACATTCCTTGGTGTTTCAGTTATGTATAACCTATACAGACAGACACAAAAACATATTGTTGAAACTCATTGGAACATACGCGTAGAGCTGTTATCCTTCATTTCAGTGACCTATAGGATTTGAGCACCTTATGTTCCCATCTCAGAAGAAGAACAAACTCAAGGCTGCATGCTGGGATAGAGTTGACAAGGTTTATTTTAGACAAAATATATATGGAAAGGAAGACAGCCCAGATGAAGAAAAAAGATATAAGGCAGAAAGGAAGAAGCAGATCTTTAGCAGTGCCTGACCAAACCAGCTATATGCCCTTGGTAAAATCCACAAGAATGACTTCTGGGATGGTAGCACTATCTGAAATAGCAGTGTGGGTTTGGAAGGGCAAATGGTCTCCGGATGTTTAATTCTTCTCCTCCTTATTAATGTATGTCTCCTTGGCAAGGTAAGAATTGTATCATTGTATTCAGTCTGTCACAAGTTCCTGTTCCCAGGTAGAATCTCTTCATTTTGGATTCTGAATTTGATAAATCATTCCAAAGTACATTCTAGGAAACAAAAAACAAAACAAACAAACAAAAAAAACCAACCAAAACAAACAAACAAAAAACCAAACAAAAAAAACCAAAGCAAAACAAGAAAAAAAGAAAACCCAAAAAAGTTATCTAGAGACAATATTCTGTAATTGTTTTCAGATCAATAACATAAAATGAGACTGTCGAGTTTTCAATTTCACGTGTCCTCTCAACTTCCTGTGACAACATAATCATGTATATCTGAATACATTCTTTTTGCTCCATTTTAAACTCATGTCATGAACATTAAACTGGTTGTTATCTTTAACTCTGATTTACCCGCTCCTTTTCCTTTTGTTTTGCTTCAAATGGATACCTGAACATTTCACAGGGGTAGCTTTGTTATGGCAATTCCTGATTCACCTTCTCTACACCACTCATTATTGTTGAAGTTTTATCAGATCACAGTTGCGATGCCGTTGTAAATATGTCTGTTGCATTTAGCCTGCCTTGCATGGAAACTGGTCCATCTCTCTCTCAAGATTACTGTCATCTTACTTCTAGCCTTTTTCCTAGTTCTAATAGATCCTTTTAATACAAGAATTCATGCAATAGTCAAGGTGTTGATGCATCACACTTAAAACCAGTTTTGTAATAAAGTTATATCCTGGGTTTATGAGTAGCAGTCATTTTTCTCCTTCTTGGTAGCTGGTACAGTGCTGTGTTTTGACTTTTGGCCTGGGAGCAGAGCTGATAACAAAAGTGTTTTGGTTTAGCCAAGGACTTTGTGAGCCTCATGCTCTGCCAGGGAGGAGGGGAAGCCGGGAGGAAGCAGACACAGGACACCTGACCCAAACTGACCAAAGAGGTATTCCATACCACAGCATGTCATGCCCAGGATGTAACTGGGAGTTACCCGGAAGAACATGGGGTCTTCTTGGTTAGACTAGTTTTTCGGCAGGTGGTATCGTATTCTTTTCCCTTGTTATTTTCTCTTATTGTTGTTGGTGGTGGTAGCGGAGGTGATTTGTGTTGTACATTGGTTGCTGGACTGTTCTTGTCTCAACCTGTGGGAGTTGCATTCTTTGAATTCTCCTCCCCACCCCTCTGGGAGCTGGGAAGCGGGGGAGCCCCGGGGGGGGGACGCGGGCCTCAACTGCTTCCAGCCTGGCACCACTCACTGGGAGTGAGTGCACAAGTTGTCTGGGTTTAAACCAAGACAAGTTAATTAACTGCGGTTCAAAAGGAAGGCAGAGAATTAGGCCTTTTCTACTTAAATATGTATGACAACTTGAAAAGAACAAATGAGTGCAGTATGATGAGATTATAAATTATTTTTAACATTTGGAAAATAGGTGGCTTGAAGAGAAACAGACAAAACAAAGATGTGGCTCCAAGAAAAACAGACAAAACAAGTGAGCAACAGCCATGTAGTCTTTGCTTGTTTATTTATGACTGCTTCCAGGCAAACTTAGTTGAAAAATCTTGACATTATTTAGAGTTTCATCTAGAAATCAAGTGCGTGTAGTTGCGTGTTGATGGTTGATGGTTAGAGCTTGTTATCATTACCTGATTTACATTCTTTATCATTTTGTCGGAAAATACAGATTTCAAAACAAGAACTTACAGAAGAAATATACCATCCCTTGGAAGGAATTTCTGAACAAGGCTTCAAGGAAACACAATAAAGAAGAAACATTTTTAGCTCAGTTATTAGGACTCTCATCAGAGATTCAGAGTCACATCTGACTTTCTACCTAATTAGATTCATGCTTTATACACATGTCCCAGTGGCAGCTGGGATATAGTTAATTTCCTTCCTAGTAGCTGGTGCAGTGCTGTGCTTCGGCTTTAGTCTGAGAATAATGCTGATAACACACCAATGTTTTAGTTGTTGCCCAGTACCACTTAACCCTCATCAAGGACTTTTCAGTCTCTCATGTTCTGCCAGTGAGGAGGGGCACAAGAAGTCAGGAGACAGCAGAGATAGGACACCTGACTTGAGCTAGCCAGAGGGGTATTCCATACCACAGCACATCATGTTTAGCATCTAAACTGGGGGGCAGTTACCCAGAAAGGACTGACCACTGCTCAGGTTTGGCTGGGTATCTGTCAGCGGGTGGTGAACTACTGTATTGTTTATCATTGTTATTGTTTGCTTTCTTTCTTCTTTTCTCTTTCACTTTGATATTCTCTCCCCTTATTTCCCTTATCATTATTACTAATAGTAGTAGTATATTGTACGTTAGTTATTAAACTGGTCTTATCTCAACCTGTGAGTTTTATATTCTTTCTATTCTCCTCCCTATTCCACCGGGATGAACAAGCAGCTGTGTGGTTCTGAGTTACTGGCTTTGTTTTAACCAAAACAGTCTTTTTTGGTGCCCAACATGGAGTGCAACAGGTTGAAATAGTGTTAGATCTGACCAGAATGTGTAAAAACAAATTTGTGATAAGCATTCATTGGTTTGGATTAATAGTTACTGGTCACAGTGTTGATATATTTGCTTTCAGATTTGTTGTGTTTGGTCTCAAAGTTGTGTTATGTCACATCTTACTTGCAGTCTGTATTTGCTGGTTCAGTGTTTATCAGCTTTGGGGCCTGGGTTCTCTTTTTGTTGTACTTTATGATAATGACTTATGATACAATAGAATAATTGATCATGAAACTGATCTCGTATGTGTTCTCATCATTGCCATCACCTCTATACTTTGGGAGCCAGATAATGGGAACTATTAATAATTACATCTCTTTGTTTTTCCCCTTAGAGTGCCAGACTCTGGAGGAGATATCTTCCTGCACCTTCTGCTCCGCCACCAGGCTATTTACAGTAACATTTGAGAATTTTAGAGATTTTTAATATCCTTTGAATACCCTTGAAACCAGCCTGATCTTTTTGCTGGGAACCACTGTTCTGTTGAATATGTTTCAGGGCTTGTTTAAGGTTAAACTACTATTTAAAAATACCACCAAGAGGTCTTTCCCAAGACAGTTATGAGTGGCAGGGTGTGTGCGATAGTATGGGCAAGCACCTAGGCCAGTTGGTCCCTCCAGTGTTTTGACACTTCCTGCTTGAACAAGTGTAAAATCTGGAAAAAATAGTAAAACATTAGAAAAAGCATGAAATCAACCTGGCAATACCAGAGAGGTACAAATAACCACAACATGCTGGGGTCTGGCCTATGCCTACAGGACCCTGCTCAACACTATCCAGTACCTTCAAGCTGAAAAGAAGGTCTCTGGATCTGATGGCAACAGACACCATGGCTACTCAATTCCCAGCAATGATCCTACTCCAATTCCAGTGATGAGCACAACACTTTCTCCAAACCTAGTGGTGAGTACTGCAGCTATTCCAACTCAGACAACAATCACTGCAGCCACTCCAACCACAGTAGCAGGTACTGCAGCTGAACCAAAGGACCAATCCGTGCACTATCAGTAGCTCCTGTACAGAAGAAGAAATGGACATGGAATTCACCTCTTGTGAAACAAGACAAAGCAGTGCCATCACAAGAAACAGGAAAAAGCAGAATCAGAAAAAAGCTCTAGATCCTTGTCCTTGAGTGAGCTGTTTGATGTATGAAAAGATTTCATCCATCATCCAGGGGAGCACATTATCACCTGGCTGATCCGATACCAGGATAATGTAGCTAGTAGCCTGGACTTACACAGTAGGGAAGCCAAACACCTGGGTCACTTTCTAGAAAATCAGGCATTGACAAGATGTTTTGAAAAGGAACACAGCCCCTCAGGCTCTGGAGGTGACTCCTATAAGCTGTGAAGGAAAGGTATCCTGTCAAAGAAGATGTTGTGTGCAGCCAAGGGAAATGGAGTAGAGAGATTCGGTACCTGAGGGAATTAGCCGCGCTGCAGATGGTTTATTTTGATCCGAACAATGCAGTTACCCACAGATCCTGACAGAGTCCAGTACACACCAGTATTGTAGCAGAAATTGGTACAAAGTGCACCATTGGCATATGCCAGCTCATGAGCAATAGTGACATGGAAAGATGCAGATACATTAACAGTGAATGAACTAGCAATACAAAGAAAACCTCTCTTCCTCCCTAGGGTCTTGCATCTCAGCTGTAGAAAAGGTTTCCAAACGATGTGAGAAACTGTTCCAGGGATTAGAGAAGGATAGACTCATAGAATCATAGAATAGTTAGGATTGCAAAGGATCTTAAGATAATAAAGTTCAAACCCCCTTGCCATGGGCAGGGACACCTCGCACTAAACTATGTCACCCAAGGCTCTGTCCAGCATGGCCTTGAACACTGCTAGGGATGGAGCATTCACAACTTCCTTGGGCAACCCATATCAGAGCCTCACCACCCTCACAGCAAAGAACTTCCTCCTCATAGCCAATCTAAACTTCCCCCATTTAAGTTTTAACCCGTTACCCCTTGTCCTACCACTACAGTCCCTAATAAACAGTCCCTTCCTTGCATCCTTATAGTCTCCCTTCAGATACTGGAAGGCTACTATGAGGTCTCCATGCAGACTTCTCCAGGCTGAACAGCCCCAACTTTCACAGCCTGTCTTCATACGGGAGGTTCGCCAGTCCCCTGATCATCCTCGTGGACTTCCTCTGGATGTGTTCCAACAGTTCCATGTCCTTATGTTGAGGACACCAGAACTGCACACAATGATCCAAGTGAGGTCTCACAAGAGCAGAGTAGAGGGGCAGGATCACCTCCTTCGACCTGCTGGCCACAATCCTTTTGATGCAGTCCAGGATACGGTTGGCTTTCTGGGCTGTGAGTGCACACTGAAGCTGGCTCATGTTCATTTTCTCATCAACCAGCACCCCCAAGTCTTCTCCACAGGGCTGCTCTGAATCTCTTCTCCACCTGACCTGTAGCTGTGTCTGGGATTACTCTAAGCCAGGTGTAGGATCTTGCACTTGGCATGGTTAAACTTCATGAGGTTGGCATCAGCCCACCTTACAAGCTTGTTGAGGTCCCTCTGGATGGCATTCCTTCCCTCCAGCGTATCAACTGAACCACACAGCTTGGGGTCATCGGCAAACTTGCTGAGGGCGCACTCAATCCCACTGTCCATGTCAGCGATGAAGATGTTAAACAAGACCGGTTCCAACACCGATCCCTGAGGGACACCACTCGTTACTGGTCTCCAGCCGGACATTGAGCCATTGACAACTCTGCATGCAGCCATTCAGCTAATTCTTTATCCACCGAGTGGTCCATTCATCAAATTAATGTCTCTCCAATTTAGAGACAAGGATGTAGTGTGGGACAGTGTCGAACATTTTGCACAAGTCCAGGTAGGTGACTTCAACTGCCCTACCCCTGTCTGTCAGTTCTGTATCCCCATCATAGAAGGTCACCAAATTGGTCAGACAGGATTTCCCCTCAGTGAAGTCATGCTGGCTGTCACGAACCACCTCATTGTTTCTCATGTGCCTTAGCATGCCTTCCCGGAGAATCTGCTCCAAGATTTTTCCAGGCACAGAGGTGAGATTGACTGGTCTGTGATTCCCTGGGACATCAACTTCCCCCTTCTTGAAAATGGGAGTTATATTTCCCTTTTTCCAGTCATTGGGAACTTCACCTGACTGCCATGATTTTTCAAATATGATGGAGAATGTCTTAGTAACTTCATTTGCCAGCTTCTTCAGGATTCATTTCATCAGGTCCCATGGACTTGTGCATATTCGGGTTCTTAAGATGGTTTCAAACCAGATCCTCTCCTACAGTGGACCTAAAGTCCCTGTGTCTGCCTTCCAAGACTTGGGTGGTACGGTCAGAGCATTTACCAGTGAAGACTGAGGCACAGAAGGCATTAAAGACCTCAGCCTTCTCCAAATGTAGGGTCACCAGTTCTCCTGATACCTTCCAGAGAGGGCTTACGTTGTCCCTACTCTGTCTTTTATTTGCTACGTACCTGTAGAATCCCTTCCTGTTATCTTTAACATCCCTAGCCATGTTTAATTCTAACTGGTCCTTAGCTTTCCTAGCCTGCTCCCTAGCTTCCTGGACAACATCCCTGTATTCTTCCCAGGCCACCTGTCCTCGCTTCCACCTTTTATGTGACTCTTTTTTTTCCCAAAAAGTTTCCTCAACAACTCCTTATGCTTCCATGGAGGTCTCCTGGCCCTCCTGCTGCACTACTTTCGAGTTGGGACACAACACTCTTGAGCTTGGATCAGGTGATCCTTGAATATCCACAAGCATTATTGGGCCCCCCTGCCCTCTAGGGCTATATCCCGTGGAACCTTACTAAACAGGTTCCTGAAGAGACCAAAGTCTGTTCTCTTGAAGTCCACCACAGTGAGCTTGCTGCACGCTCTTCTCACTGTCCTGAGGATCTCGAATTCGACCATCTCATGATTGCTGCATCCAAGGCTGCCTCAGAGCATCACGTTTCCAACGAGCCCTTTCCTCTCGGTCAGCACGAGGTCAAGCGTGGCACCTCTCCTTGTTGGCTCCTCTATTACTTGCAGAAGGAAGTTGTCTTCCACAGAATGAAGGAACCTCCTGGATTGCTTGTGCTGGGCAGTACCGTCCCTCCAACGGATATCAGGGTGGTTGAAGTAACCCATGAGGACAAGGGCCTGCAAGCGTGAGGCTGTTCCAATCTGTCTGTACAGTGCTTCATTCACAGAGTCCTCTTGATCAGGCAGTCTGTAACAGAACCCTGCAGTAATGTCCCCCATCACTGTTCTCCCTTTAACCCTGACCCACAAACTCTCTGCTGTCTGCTCACCTGTCCTCTGACAGAGTTCCACACTCTCCAGCCTGCCACTGACATAAATAGCAACTCCCCCTCCCCATATGCCAGGCCTGTCTTTTCTAAAGAGCCTAGATCTACTCCCCACCTGTAAGTGTCCTTCCTCTCAAGAGGGAAGATATAGAAGGTACATTCCACAGGGTACCCTGTGGTTTTACCTTCAAGACCACAGAAAGGACGTAAGGAAGCGATATGAAAACCTACCTCAGTCCTAGATGCATGGGTACATGAATTGCAAAGGAAAACAACCACAAATGGGGGTCTGTCCAGAGGAGCTGGTGTTCCAGTTTCCAGTGGGCTGTTTCCTGGACAGAGTGGGAGGACTGACCTCACACTTGGTCCTATAGGAATCAATTCTAATCAGTTTTTAGAAGAATTAAGTGAAGCATCCTATGAATAGTTTAAGAGGGGCCCTGACTCCTTGTGAAGGAGAGAGACAATTGGGTTTACTGGACTGTACGATCAGATGGCCTAGCACATCACAGTCACAGGAGTATAACGCTCTAGTAGACAGTGGTGCACAGTGTACCCTAATGTCATCAAGCCATCAAGGGGCAGGACCCATTTGTATTTCTAGAGTGAAAGGGAGTTCCCAACAGCAAACTGTAGTGGAGGTTGAAATCAGCCTACCTGGTAAGGAGTGGCAAAAGCACCCCATTGTGGCTGGCCCAGAGGTTCCATGCATCCTTGTCATAGACTACCTCAGGAACGGGTACTTCAAAGACCCAAAAGGGTACCAATGGGCTTCTGGTATTGCTGATTTGGAGATAGAGGAAATTAAGCAGCTGTCCACATTTCCTGGTCTCTCAGAGGATCCTTCTGTTGTGGGGTTGCTGAAGGTCAAAGAACAACAAGTGCCAATTGCGACCACAACAGTACAACAGCAGTAACAGACTCCCCGTTTCCCATCTCCCTGATCCATTGATTTAAAAGCCAAGGAGTGATCAGCAGGACCCACTCATCCTTTAATAGCCCACATGGACAGTGAGAAGGTCTAATGGAGAGTGGAGACTAACAGTATTGTGGCCTGAATGAAGCCACACCACCACTGAGTGCTGCCATACCGAACATGCTAGAACTTCAGTATGAACTGGAGTCAAAGGCAGACAAATTTTATGCCATGACTGATATTGACAATGCATTTTTCTCAATTCCTTTGGCAGCAGAGTGCAGACCACAGTTTGGTTTTACTTGAAGGGGTGTCCAGTACACTTGGAACCGACTGCTCCAGGGGCGGAAACACTGCCCTACCATCTGCCATAAACTGATCCAGACTGCGTTGGAATAGGAGCAAACTCCAGAACACCTACAGTACATAGATGACATTATTGTGTGGGGCAAGGCAGCAGAGGAACTTTTTGAGAAAGGGAAGAAAATAATCCATATCTTTCTGAAGGACGGTTTTGCCATAAAACAAAGCGAAGTCAAGAGACATGCACAAGAGATCCACTATTTGGGAATAGAATGGCAAGACGCATGGTGTCAGATCACTATGGATGTGATCAAAAAGATGTCAGCAATGTCTCCACCAATTACGAAGAAAGAAACACAAGCTTTCTTAGGTGTGTGGGGTTTTGGGGAAAGCACATCCCAAATTACAGTCTGATTGTAAGCCCTTGCCCTTATGTGTCCAGGAAGAAAAATTTAAATGTGGCCCTGAGCAATGACAAGCCTTTGAAGTAGTAGTAGTAGTAGTAGTAGTAGTAGTATATTTTACTTATTAAACTGTTTTATCTCAACCCACAGGTTTTACATTCTTTCAATTCTCCTCCTCCTTCACAGGGAGGGAGGTAAGGAGTGGTGAACGAGTGGCTGCATAGTACTTAGTTACCAGGTGGGTTTAAACAATGACAACCTGTGACCTTGGGCAGAGGTCTTGCTATGCTGTTTACCAAAAAATCCTCAAGCCTGGAAGTAACACAAAAAGCTGTTTTTTGTGACTATATTTTGCAGCACAGACCAAGAGCATATTTACCCTTCAGGCTGATTGGTAAGTCTCAACAAATTTCGTAATTTTTTCTGCTCATTCTAGATTTTAGCTGCCCTTGCAGCTCTGCCATATGACAGACAGCAGAAAAGGAATCTGTAGTGAGCCAATGCCAGCTACAAGGAGCAGAGACCGTAAGCCGAATTCAGCCTGTCAATAAAAGAAATACGCAAGTTGTTGTCAAGCTTCACAATCACCTTGGTGGTCTTCTCTCCAATTAAATAAATACAGATGTCACAGCTCTGAAAGATTCAGGTGCCTAGCTTGCATTCAGCAGAAGACCACCCAGTGGTGAATCACTCATTTCTGAAGACTAACACTATGGGTTAGGGTCAGTAAGGAAAAAAAGACAATGTTTTGCAGGGTTAGGATAGATGTTTGTGAACATAAGTACAAAGTGAAGTAGCTAAAAAAGCCATCCTGAATTAATTTTGAACTTGCTCAAATATACTCTGAGCCAACAACAGAGGATCACTTGAAAAATGTAAAAGAAAGAGTAAGTTTAAGGGAATATGGATCCTACTACTATTATTAAAAACATCGCGGATATAATGACATTTGGTTTACAAAACATATAACTACCTTATCACATGTAAATCCAAAGTCTTCAGAAGCACCTCTTCAGGAAAGAAATGTGGACAGTGTTATAACAATACCCATTTTGATTTAAACGTCGAGAAAAGTTATTACATTCCAAGTGTTATTTTGATGCCTCAGTACATTTTCAGAACATTTTCAGTGATGAAAGTTTTGGGTAAGGCAAACTTCAGACACAGTGAAATTGAATTAGATCATCTATGAACTGCATCTCTTATTCATTGGATCTTTTGTTTTTAATTTAAACCTTTAATTTGCACCCAAAAGTTCTCAAGGGGAAGCAACCATATTTCTATTTATAATAAACATATAAAAAATGTGTTCTAAGAATAGATGTGATCTATTCAATTTATAATGTGTATGTGCATACACACACATAAACATCTGTGTTTCAGAGATGACATTTTCACATATGATTCATAAAATGTTATGAAATCATGATTGCATTGTGGAAATATATTTTAACTTTGAGACCTAACTCTGACTAAGAAAGATATGCTTTAGGTACAGTAGTAAACATGTAACAGCTTTTCTGATAACAGACCTATTATAATTTTGTATCTTCAAATATTTTATAAAAAAATCATAATCATTGCATGATAATATTTAACACTGTAAAAGTAACTGTCAAGTAATGACTGCATAAATGATATTTTTTTTTTAGAAAACTGAAATCATGTTCTAATTATGGTCTAATACCTCAGGTCATTACTGAATTACTTTGAAGACACACTTGTCTCCTAAACTAATTGTCCTTCATTTGCCACTAAGCCTTTAAAATTCCTCAAAACTGTTGTGAAGGAAGTGAACTGAAAAAACTGACTTAATTTCAGGTATATTAAATAAAGAACTGCTTTATAAACCTTATTTAAAACATTTTGTCTCACAGATATTTTCTGAATATTTTACATACCTATTCATAAAAAAAGGAAATTGACAGAAAAAATCCTAAGGAAAAAAAAAAAAAAAGCTGGGAAAAGGAACGAAAAATTAAATAGATTTGGAGTTTAAAGGCCCATTACTATGGTTTTTAAGTTAGTGATTAGCTCCATTTCAGCCTGTTCGCTAACATCATTTGGCTGAGGTGATTTACAAGCTACATTTGGTCCAGCCTTTCTACTGAGGATGAAGGTTTTAAATCCGTCTCTATGCATCACTGCTTGGAAACGTAACATTGTATAGCACCAAGCCCTTAAGGCTTAAGTATGATTACGTTTTTACTCTCATTAATTTAAACTTAGAAGTATTTTCAGGACTGGAATTCGTAACATTGGAATGTTACGAAACATAACATTGTATAGCACCAAGCCCATAAGGCTTAAGTATGATTATGTTTTTACTCACATTAATTTAAACTTAGAAGTATTTTCAGGACTGGAATTCCAGAGTTAGACCTATACAGGCATATGGAAAAACAAAGTGAAACAAACAAAACCTAACTGACCAAAAACCAAGCAAATAAAAAAACAACAAAAAACCACAACCAAAATCACACACACAAAAAACCCAAACATAAAGAGAAACAAAACCAAAAAAGATTAAAAAGGAAAAAAAAAAAAACCCAAGAAAAAAAAAAACACAAACCAACCAAAGCCAACAAACTCACCAAAATTTGTGACAATTTTTTTAAAAGTACTTTTAGCCCCTTGCAGTTGGTCTTTTGGTGTTACATTATGTAAACAAAATTTGGTGCTTGTAAAGAGAAATTCTTGCAAGCCATGTGCTAGTAGTTATTAGATTACCTGCTATTCAGCAATAGAATGTGTACTGCAGGATATCCCTAACAGTCTTTGCTCTGGGCATCAAAGTATCAACTGTTCCACAGTAGATTTATTATGCAGTTAGGAGTTTTTGCCGGTATGTCCCTGTATAAAGAGGTGAAACTGTAAGAAATTCAGGCTTTGTGATTTAGTAATTCACTTTTAAAGTACTCATGTATGATGCATTTTCTTCTCTCACTTCACTTGCATTAGTCTTTCCTGATTACCCATGCTACCTGATAGGCTAAAGGGAATACTGAATAAACAAACGTATCTTCTTCTATCCTCAGGAGTTTTAATTTGCATAAAATAATTAAATGTTAATTGGAAGAAGAAAAGGAACATGCATGAGGATGACTTTTCCAACAGTTACGGCTTTGATTTGGGAGAAGGACCATCCATCTTTGTGCTGACATACTTAAGATCAAATGCCTTAGTGTTCATTACAGCAAGAATTTGAATGTAAATCTCTCCTCTATCAGCTTATACTCTTAGTCATAAAACTAATTGGTTTTGCTTATTTTCTCTCTCTGAATACTCAATATTTATATGATTATAAACATAATGAAACATTGTAAACTTTAGTATGTTTGACAAGTTTTATTATGGATAAAATATTAAAAAGTAATGAAATTAAAGCACCGCAGTGGCTAAGTTGAGGCACATTGTTTATTTTTCAGAAAAAAAGACAAAAGGCAAACCCTAATCTTAACTGTGATTTTTTTTTTTTTCTTCTGCAATTACATTCACACAGGAAGACCTTTGGGTAGTGCAGCTTTCAAGGTTTTCAAAACTTGTAATATACATTATAATTCCACCATACTTAACTTTCTCCATCTATCATCACAATAAATTTCTGACGCATTTTCTTAACTGTGGAACAAAAATATTTCTTAATAGGCACTTGGGGTTAAAAAATAAACTTTCAGATTAGTACAGAATACTGCAGAACACTGCAAAATAATCAAATGATATGAAATAATTTTATTGTAAGTACCTTATTTGCTTCCTGTGCATGGTCTGGGTTGGAGGAAGAAGGGGCAGAGAAAGATGTCATTACACTTTTTATGGTCTGATGCTTGCTTCTCACTACTCAGTGTGTTGGCCATTACTTCTCCAACACCAGCACAGATCTTGCGGAGACTGTGATTTTTTTCACACAATAATTATTCTTGAAGACTTGAAATCATAATGTATGGCTATGAACTTTGTTGGCATGCCACCAAAGGGAGACTCAGCAAGTAAATTTGTCACTCCATTGTGAAAAACATGATCCAAGATAATTTATGTTAACTATTCTATAAGGAAGCACTTGTTCTTCCTTTCTTCCTTTACTGGAAGTGAACTCTTAAGTATAGCTTTAAGTACACTGCTATGTATATTTAGATCAATACTCTTAATGTATAATTAGGCTTAGTTCCTGCACAGTATCATTATCTTTGGGGAACAGATGCCTTAAGAATTACAGCTTTGCACTACCAGCAGCCAGAATAAGGATTACTTGTCATTTGGTTAAATCCTGGAACCTAAAAACCCCCACAAAGACTGAAGGAAAAAAGTCAGGATTTTTTTTTAGACTTAGAGAAAGTGAGAGAGATATATGCAGTAATAATTAGGAAAGAGGACTTCCAAATGCACTGAGGATCAGTTAGAAAGTTAGTTTTCCAGCCACGTAGAAGGGTTCTTCATTCTAGTCCATGGCACTCTTTGAATGCCTCTTTCCTTCCATACACTGTGCTCATGAATCATGGACTGGCATTCTTTTGCCATATGAACGTTTCTAATGACGTTAGAGGTGTTCACCTAAGCCCTTAACTAAATTAGCATATCCTTTGACATACCTGGGTAATAGATCAAGTTCTTAGTCAGCTATCTGCCTGCTCTATCCATCTGTGGACTAAAGTATGGAGAAAACCTACTGTGTAAGCATACCTGACATCAGCTATAAAAAAAAAAAAAAAAAAAAAAAAAGAAGTCTTTGAGTAAAGTAGTATTTATATGACAGGATAGTAAATAACTGGCTAATTCATATCTTTAATTCATAATATACCATTCTAAACCTTAATAATTTAAAAATAATTTTAAAAGAGCTGAAAATCAAAAGGTATCAAGCCCATTTTGCCTACTACAGCCCAGGCCTATCTATAGTAAATAAAACTATAAGGAGGAATATTTAATATAGCTGAGTATATACACTACCCATGCAGTTAGCTGGTGAACAAAAATGGATGTAGTATGTACAATACACATAAGTAATTACAGTAATCTAGTTAAGCAGTTACTTACCTAACTGATATATAAGGCCTTCTAATGATAGTGGCAACAGAAATTTACAGTCTCTTTTATTTTATCCAATAAAAGGGAAGGTGAGACAGGTTTTAGAAGAGAAGGTAATAGTTCTATTAAAAAACAACATGTATATCATTGTAAAAAACAGTAATGTATATCACTGGGTAATTTGCATGTAACTTCATAGTTCTTTTTTAAAAGTTCTGTTTCTTTCGATTTTTTTTTTTTTTTTTAGGACTGTTTCTTAGACACCTCACCATTTTCAGATTTATTGCTTTTCTGAATGTTATTACTTATTTTTTTTCTAGAGTTAATGATTCTTGTCTTCCTAAGTATTAAAAATTTTTATGTATCATAAATACCCTTGACTGTATTGCCTTTTATTGGTTGCTTTAGCCATTTTCCCCTGGCTGAATTTGATTCTGGCTGCAATCAAACCAAGAAATGCATCCACTTTAGTTGTTATATTCACTTTTGGGGCAATGAAATAAAAAAAGTACAGTACATTAATAACTAACAAGCAGTCCATTTCACTATTTCTTTACTAATGATCATCAAGGTAACTACTATCTCTTATTTCTATCAAGTTTGCTTCATGCAGTTCTGCTTGTTAGTCCTAAAATCATTTCTTCACAGTGGCATTTGATAATAGAGGATTTGCACACACCCATTTTAGTCTTCTTTTTTTCTTTATAAATTAAACATTAGAGGAACTATATGAATTACTAGCATTATTTCTGTCAAACTAATTTTTACAGTACTGCCACATCTGAAACTTTGGTTTTTGATTAAAAACATGTAGAATGCTATTTTCTGTGAGTATTGAGAATTTGTATTGAAAGCATGTTTTTTAATGCTTATGAAGATATATTACGTACTTCAACAGTTTTGCTTCACCCTAAACAATGTATTCTTTGCCTTAAGAACTTCAGAAGACTAATCCAATCTTTCAGATGATTTTATACACAAGTTAGGATTGATTTTTAAAGAGCATTATTTATACAATTTAGCAATAGTTTTAATTCTATCAGGCAATTATGTGCATTACTCAGACTGCTTTTCAGATTTTGTTGAGAAATTACTTGACGAAATAAAAAATAATATTTGCAGTTGTCCTATCAGTTTTTTTTCTGTTTTCTTTCATTATGCCAAACCAGCAGTTGTGTTTCTATACTCATTTTCTTTCACATCCTCTGTGTTTTGTTGGAGTGATAGCAGGTCAGTATCAATATAAAACTGCTTGCTTCAAGCTGTGCTTGTGTGTAAACATGTTTGTGTGCAATGCTTAGATTTCTAAAAATTATTTTTTTAAGAAGTTTTATACAGTTTTCAATGCTTGGAACACTTAATAAGGATATGTGTTTTCCTTCTTCTGGCCTCAACCTGGTTTCTGTGGTAGCTTATGTTTCCATAATAACTGCAATGTGGGCCACAAACACCCAGAGCTATGTTCAGACATATTTGTGCATTCACAAAAGATTCTAATACTTAGTACAAATCAAGTTAGTTTAGAAAAGATAATCTTATTATTATTTACCCTCATTTTGTTTTAATTGAATTGAAAAGCAAGAATTAATGAAACAATTTCTGAGTTTGTTGGTTTCCAGTCACCAGCTTATGATTGCTTCATTCTCTAATCCTCTTTTCACCCCATGGAAGTCCCTCAGCAGTTCCTCTTCATCCAAGATACCTCAGGATAAGACCTTCCATGTTCTAACATTTGTACAGTCCACCAAAATTCTATGTGGCTAAGGTTATACTGCTTATTGTCTTCAATATGCTAAAATCATAGAATGATAGAATAGTTAGGGTTGGAAGGGACCTTAAGATCATCTAGTTCCAACCCCCATGCCATGGGCAGGGACACCTCACTCTAAACCATATTACCCAAGGCCTCGTCCAACCTGGCCTTCAACACTGCCAGGGATGGAGCATTCACAACCTCCCCGGGCAACCTATTCCAGTGCCTCACCACCCTAACAGGAAAGAATTTCCTCCTTATAACCAATCTAAACTTCCCCCATTTAAGTTTTAACCCGTTACCCCTTGTCCTACCACTACAGTCCCTAATGAAGAGTCCATCCCCAGCATCCCTATATGCTCCCTTCAGATACTGAAAGGCTGCTATGAGGTCTCCACACAGCCTTCTCTTCTCCAGGCTGAACAGCCCCAACTTTCTCAGCCGATCTTCATACGGGAGGTGCTCCAGTCCCCTGATTATTCTCGTGGACTTCCTCTGGACTTGTTCCAACAGATCCATGTCCTTTTTACGTTGAGGACACCAGAACTGCACATAATACTCCAAGTGAGGTCTCACGAGAGCAGAATAAAGGGGCAGGATCACCTCCTTCTACCTGCTGGCCACACTCCTTTTGATGCAGCCCAGGATATGGTTGGCTTTCTGGCCTGCAAGTGCACACTGCTGGCTCATGTTCATTTTCTCATCAACCAACACCTCCAAGTCCTTCTCTGCAAGGCTGCTCCGAATCTCTTCTCTGCCCAACCTGTAGCTGTGTCTGGGATTGCTTCAACCCAGGTGTAGGACCTTGCACTTGGCATGGTTAAACTTCATGAAGTTGGCATCAGCCCACCTCACAGGCATGTTGAGTTCCCTCTGGATGGCATTCCTTCCCTCCAGCGTATCAACCAAACCACACAGGTTGGTGTCATCGGCAAACTTGCTGAGGGCGCACTCAGTCCCACTGTCCATGTCAGCGATGAAGATGTTAAACAAGACCGGTCTCAACACCGATCCCTGAGGGACACCACTCGTTACTGGTCTCCAGCCGGACACTGAGCCATTGACCACAACTCTTTGTGTGCGGCCATCCAGCCAGTTCTTTATCCACCGAGTGGTCCATTCATCAAATTGATGTCTCTCCAATTTAGAGACAAGGATGTCGTGTGGGACAGTGTCGAACGCTTTACACAAGTCCAGGTAGATGACATCAACTGCTTTACCGCTGTCCATCAGTTCTGTAGCCCCATCATAGAAGGCCACCAAATTGGTCAGGCAGGATTTCCCCTTAGTGAAGCCATGCTGGCTGTCACCAAGCACCTTGTTGTTTTTCATGTGCCTTAGCATGCCTTCCAGGAGAATCTGCTCCAGGATTTTGCCAGGCACAGAGGTGAGACTGACTGGCCTGTAATTCCCCGGGTCATCCATTTTCCCCTTCTTGAAAATTTTCCAGTTGTCGGGAACATTACCTGACTGCCATGATTTTTCAAATATGATGGCCAGCGCCTTAGCAACTTCATTCGCCAGCTCCTTGAGGACCCGTGGATGGATTTCATCAGGACCCATGGACTTGTGCATGTTCAGATTTTTAAGATGGTCTCGAACCAATTCCTCTCCTACAGTGGGCCCAAGCTCTTCATTCTCACAGTCCCTGCGTCTGCCTTCTAAGATTTGCGTTTTGCGGTCAGAGCCTTTGCTAGAGAAGGCTGAGGCAAAGAAGTCATTCAGAACCTCAGCCTTCTCCAAATCCTGTGTAGCTAGTTCACCTGAGAGCTTCCTGAGGGGCCTACATTCTTCCTAATCTGTTTTTTATTTGCTATGTACATGTAGAATCCCTTCCTGTTATCCTTAATATCCCTAGCCAAGTTTAATTCTAACTGGGCCTTAGCTTTCCTAACCTGGTCCCTAACTTCCCTGACAATATCCCTGTACTCTTCCCAGGCCACCTGTCCTTGCTTCCACTTTCTATAAAACTCTGTTTTCATTTGAATTTTCATCAGGAGTTCCTTATCCATACAAGGAGGTCTCCTGGCTCTCCTCTTGCACTTCCTTCTAGTTGGGATGCAACACTCCTGAGCTTGTAGCAGGTGATCCTTGAAGACCAACCAAGAGTCTTGAGCCCCCCTGCCGTCTAGGGCTATATGCCATGGAACCTTACTAAGCAGGTTCCTGAAGAGGCCAAAGTCTGCTCCTTTGAAGTCTAGGGCAGTGAGCTTGCTGCACGCTCTTCTCACTGTCCTAAGGATCTCAATTTCAACCCTCTCGTGGTGGCTGCATCCAAGGCTGCCCTGCAGTGCCACGTTTCCAACAAGCCCTCCCTGTTGGTGAGCACAAGGTCAAGCATGGCACCTCTCCCTGTTGGTTCCTCTATTACGTGCAGAAAGAAGTTGTCTTCCACACAATCGAGGAACCTCCTGGATTGCTTGTGCTGGGCCGTACAGTCATTCCAACAGATGTCAGGGTGGTTGAAGAAATGAGTGAACTTCATCAAGGAGAAAAATAAAATATTTTCTTGATACTTATTTCACAGTTGAAATTTCCTGTAACCTGATCAAAGTGAAAGGTGAATAGAGAAAGCAGAGCTTTTGATTTTTAGTGCACCCCAAATGCATGTTATGTACTGGACTATTCAGAAATGGCCTGGAAATACAGAAAGCAAGGGAAACCAGGGATGAATTATGGTGGTTTAACCCCAGCTGGCAACTAAGTATCATGCAGCTGTCTGCTCACTTTACCTGTGGTGGGATGTGGAGGAGAATTAGAAAAAGGTAAAAACTGTGGTTTAAGAGCTGTTTAATAACTGTAATAAAGGAAATTAAGTAAAATATAATTCCAGTACTACTGCTTATAATAACCATAATGAAAAGGAAGGTAACAGAGAAACAGAAACGAAACTCAGGGTAAAATCCAAGTGATGCGTGATACAATTTATCATGGCCCACTGAAAGTTATGCAAACTGTCCCTGAGCAGCTATTGCATGCCCCGCTCAGAGCCAGCTCTCCCCATTTTATATAACAGAGCATTACCTTGTGTGGTATGGAATATCCCTTTGGCCAGGTTGGGTCAACTGTCCTGGCTGTGTCTCCAACCAACTTCTTCTACCCCTGCAACCTTCTTACTAACAGGGCACAAGATCCTCAAAACTCATTAATATAGCAACAGTTAAAAACATCGTTGTGTTAGCAGCAATATTCTCATACTAAATCCAAAACACAGCAGTGTACCAGCTACTAGGAGGAAAATTAATTCTATCCCAGCCAAAACCAGATGAGTGTAGCAGCAGGCTGAATTAATTTTTTTTCAAGCTATATATTTGAAGTAGGCAAACAGTTTTATCTAAACAGAAAAAAAAATCTTGTGAACATGGTAGCTGTGATCCACGTTAACCCTCACACTTTCATTTGCCAAAGTGCTTTGGCTGTTGAAGAGTAACTCCTGCCCAATATTGGTATTATTAATGCTGTTTACTGTAACCCTTTATTTTTTCAGTGTCACTTTTGAGGAGCTTTCGTCTTTAAATAACCAAGAAATTTACCCAGAGAATGTCAATATTTTTCCAGCTAGTTTTAAGCCAGTCTTCATCCCATTCACTGAAGAGCTACACAGAGGGTTGCTTTTGGCAAAACAAAGAAGGGCAAGAAGGAACACTGAAAATATGGAAAAAACAGCTTAAGTAATATTGTTGTTTACCCTTAGTCCAGAAGCACCTGAAAGCCAACAGATGGCAAGAAAGGCAAGTAAAAGCTTGGCTTAAGTGTAGACAAAAGGCAGAGCTTTTACAATCTGACATTTTTGGCAAGTCTTGAGATTTCTGAGCATGAAAATGCTTTCTACTTTTGTTTCCATTCTATTCACATATATTTCAGTGATTTTCCTTCCTAAGCAAAGAAAATAGCTGATTTTTGCAAACAATATTTCTCCTTTAAGGTGAATAAACCTATAATGCTCTAAACACAAGGCAACTACAGCACCCACAGTACTACTTTTTTACTTTATTTTCTTAAGTATTGAAGCTTCCTAATATATGATGCAGAATTTTTTAGTATGTCTATTATTTATTCTATATTCTGGTTTTGATTTAAGAACTTTCCACTTTCATAGGCTACAGAAAATTGACTAAGGAGAATCAGAGCCAGAGTCTGGAACACAGTGCAGAACCCACAATCATGGTGTCAGAGCCAGTGCTCTGCTTTTAGAAGGATGTAATCTTTGACACTTATTTCTGCTGAAATGCAGTAAAACCCATTGATAAGGCAAATGTTTTCTACTATAGCTAAACATTAAGAAAGATTCTTTGGACTTTACTATTATCCAGGTATAACATCCAAATCTTTGGTGATATTTTCTGTTAACACCCCCCCTCCCAAAAAAAAAAAAAGAAAAAAAAAAAAAAAGAAAACCAAACCATAAAAGCACGCCAGCTTTTTCTTTGCATATTTTTTTTTTTGTTTGTCTCTTTTTGTGTAGGTTTGGTTGGGTTTTTTTTTTGTTTGGTTTGGTTTCATTTTTTGTTTGCTTTTTTCTTTGTTGTTATTCTTGTTTTGGTTTTGGGGTTTGGGTTTGGGTTTGTGTGTGCATGTGTGTTTTTCAGATCTCAGTCAGACTTAATTACTGGATGTTTACTGGATGCTAGTTAATTAATTTGGTTCCCAGTAAATAGAAAAACTATGTCACACTCAGGGAAGGAACATTTGCCTGCTGATAGCAAAAAGAAACAGCAGACACTTTGGTTTTAGCACATTCCTAATAATAAGATTCCTGCTGTCATATGAGTTCCTACTAGAAAAATGTGTCCATAACAACAGCAAACAAAACATCTCCCACAAATGACGCCTTCAGAGTCAGCATATAGTTAAAAGGAGAACTACCAATGGATCAAAGCTGTCATTGGCTAAATTCCACCTTATCATAGCACAAGGAAGCTCTCACTGACCTTTCTTATGCTTTTTTTTTTTTTAATGTTATCAATCTATTCTATTTTTTATTTTTTTTTGCTAGGGGAATTAAAACTACTTTTAGATCTCCAAGGTTTGGTATTTGAAATAAAACAGCAATCAAATTTATTTTTTGGGTAACTGATAGCAATCATTGAGAAAAAAAAAATAGGAAAGATTGTGGCAGGACAATATACTGGAGCAACACATTTTATATTACTTGTTTACACCACCATGCTGTTGGACAGGCCAGGTTTCAAAGATGTATAGCTTCCCAATTTGGATTTAGTAACTGAAACATGTTATTAGATCCTTTTGTATTTTATACCTAGGCACTTCCTGATGTTTTTGGTTTTGCTGTTTGTTTTTTTTTTCTTTTTAGAGAATATGTAGTACAGTAAAATCAATTTATTCTTAGCAAAACCATTTGAACATCTAAAAAAATATTCTCCTCGCGTTTCATCAACCTTTACGCTACCAGGTGGAAAAATTTCAACAATAGAAGTCATTATAATAATTTTAAAGAAAATAAATAAATGTTTACAAACCATATAAAACTATGCAAACCAGCAACTTATATGGATGTCTTCTTGAAGAAACAGGAAGAAACATGTTTTTGGAATATAGCCTTTTGCTTTCTTTATAAATGGATCCAGTTCTGTACACCAGCAAAGGTGGCTTGCAGCAGAGTTGCACTATTGGGATTTTTTTTTAACATATTTTCTTCCACCACCATATTTGTCAAAGAATAGCGTATTTGGGATGATTTTCCATTCAGTTCCCCCATTTGAGATCAAAAGAAGGTTTTTTTATCTTTGCTTAGTACTATTGTAACAGCTGTGATTTGTGTTCTTTCAGACAGCAAGATGATAATGCCCTGGCAGAAAGAAGCAGTGTTCCTTACCAACTATGTGAGCTGTGGTGTGAAACACCGTTCCTGAAGGTTCCAGAGCTGCAAGAGGAAATTTGAAGGATTGTTCAAGTCTTCTGTAGAATGTGTCAGTGAATTTACCCCAGTGTACCTTGCCACTCAAAGCTTTACACATAGCTTTTTTTTAGCATTGCTACAACTTAAAACTTCCTGGATTAACTACCTAAAATCTGGTTATGTGTGTTGTAATTGAATTTCCCATGAACTACAATAACACCATAAGGCACTGAATTAGTAAAAATGACTAAAAATAGGTTCAGCAAGTAATAAAACTTATGATGATTTTTGGTATTCCAAAGACTGAAATATTCAGCCTCTTCTTAGTCCACTAAAATTCTTATAAAAGTTTTGAGAAAAAATAAATAGAAATGTCTTACTAATCAAAGGTGACAGAAAGCATATATTAACAGACATAAACATATTTATTTATTTATTCCTAAATTATTATGTAAGATATAATTAATTTACTGATTTCCTATACACAAATAGCTACAATAAATTTATCAAATTTACCAAATAAGTAACTGTATTTGTGTTTGAGAACAACAGTTTTAAAATGGGTGTTTTGAAGAGCATCAACGTTTGTGAAAATGCAAAAATATTTTCAAATTTATGGGAAAAAAAGAATCTTTTAGAGATATCAGAACTAGTTCCAAATTGCCTGGAAATTTCCTTGGACCACGACCTCTCATGGAAGGTGATAATATGTTATGACTTGTGTATATCTTCCAGCTTTGGAACTTTACAAAGAGAAAGGAATTTTGTTAACCTTGAAAGAAAATCTATCAGTAGTTGTTTGGGTTTTTTTTACCTTCTAAGTAGAAATTATAAAGCAGAGAGATTCCTGGAGAAACAGCCAAAGAAAGCGAGAGCATATGTTATCATTTATTTCACAGCTAAAAGAAATACCATTTTAAATACCTGAATAAGGCTTTAAGCATCAGTGATATTTTTCTTGCCAGCAGTTTTTAACAGAAGTCATGGGTGAGAACAGACAACAATAAATTTGATTAATGGATCATCTGTGTGCAATTGGAGCTGGGGCTGATAGAGCTTAAGATGTGAGGGTCATGTCAAACTTTTTGGCACAGAAGAGATTAAGGCTGATACTATTTTATGACCTTTTTATTTGTCAGACAAGAGTAATATGAAAGGTTTATAGTGGCTGTCAAAACCTTAGCATGCACTTAATTTGTTACTTTAAATATGTAAAACTCAGAAAGTAATGATAGAGACCTGCAATCTGATTTTTTTTAATTAGTTCTCTTTGCTTTATTTCTTCAGGAGAATAATGGTGTGTGAGAGATAACTGGTCATACATTGCCCTTGACCACAAGTAAAATGCCTGGGATACCAATGGGAGCTGGCTGCATGGGCTGAAAGCTGTTTATAGCCTCAGGACATAAGTATTTATGAGGTCTCTCAAGTGAGACAAATGGAAAAATAAACCACTCCATTCTGAAAATTGCTTTTCTTTTTTGCATGAGCAGAAAGTCAGCTTCTAGTCTAAAAAAAGAGCCTCCTTTCTGAAGAGTAACATGTTAATCCTGAACTCTGAAGATTATCATCATATAGATTCATCACAGTTTCACTAGATGTATCATACTGAAATTACAGTCATGCAGAAATGACGAAAAGTAAAGAAATATTTTAATAATTTAAAAAAACATTAAACAAAAGAGCATGCTAGCTCACACATAACTAAGAAGTTCTCCAATACTGATAGAAAGTTTATCATTCTAGAAATAGAAAGTAACTTACTGATTGTCTGATGCTATTAGAAAGGCTTGTTTTATGAACTCAGCATCAAATTCAGTTTTACACTGAAGCAAATTTAAAGCTTTGATTTATTGGATTTAATCAGAACTTATCTGAGTAGTTTCAAGGACACTATTAAACGTTCCTTCCCAGTTATATTACTCTATTCTCTACCATAGAGGTAGAAGATTATTTCAGGTTGCTTTTGAAGATCTAAACCAATTTTTTTGTTGTGCTTCCCTTCACTTTGTTTTTATAGAGATTTTTAGATCTTCTTCTTCTAACATCTTTGACTCCACTCAAAACTACCAAACAAGGCTAATACAAGTTTAATTGAATTTGACATACTAATGTTTCTACTTACAGATCACATTCTTACTTTCTGTCTCTCATTGTACACAGAGGGAAATAAGTTTGCTGGATAATATTGCAGTATGGTGTTTCAGAGTGATGTTTTCACACAATTAAAAGACTAGAGAATGACAGCTTACCTCGTGACTGCTCAGCCTGTCAGAATTTTACAGCAGGGAAGATCCCTATAAGCATGATGACTAAAAAACTCTTTTTTTCTTTTTACATTGATATCTGATACCTACAAAATCATATAAAAGGAAAGGTCGTGTAGTAGCATCACTGTTCTCTTCAGGATCACACAAAGAAGAGCAGATCCTCTTTCACAGAGCAAAAGGGCAATTCACATAAAATTTTAGTTTACTTGACTCAAGATTTTTCTGTGCCCCCACAGGCTTTTCCTTTCTAAGAAGAACTTCATACACTGAGAAAATACAGAAATACAGAAATTCCTAAATTTAAATTCTCCAGCTTCTGAAACTTGATTTAATCCTACATGGTCAGTATAAATACACTTATCAATTCAATCTCTTGCAGATCTGGACAGCAACCTATCTTAGGCTAGATCATGTTATAAGTGGTTTAAAGATGTTTTCAGGGCAAGGGTAATTTTCAAATAATGTAACCTCTAGCTTTGTTATTAAAAAAAATTTGCAACACATAAATTCCATATTCAATTTTTTTATTATTTATCTTTAAATAACAAAAGATGATTCAAGGATTTGCATTTTAAAAAATATAAAAGGAACTCTTGGTATTCTTAGTTTTTGTAAGCAATTTGGTATTTCATTTGGTTTTAATAATTACCTTTTTTTTCCACTCTTCTGCACAATATCCCTTTAATAACCACCCCTGAAAAGAAAAATGTTTTACCCCACACCTCAAAGTTGACCTCACAAAAGCCACAGGTACAACTATATATCTTCACATTTTTCTGTGAGAAACTTGGAAGTACTATTGGGGGAACTGGGATAAAAAGCTATGTCACTGGGTACTGTGTATTCCCTTCTGCAAAACTCCCACCTTGTAATAGGAGCTAGTTGCCCCTTACCAGGTGACTCTACTCAGAAAATGTTTATGTATTTAGCAGTGCAAGTCACAGAATCACAGAATCCGAAGGGTTGGAAGGGACCTCAAGAGATCATCTAGTCCAACCCCCCTGCAAGAGCAGGGTAACCTAGAGTATATCACACAGGAACTCGTCCAGGTGGGCCTTGAATATCTCCAATGTGGGAGACTCCACAACCCCCCTGGGCAACCTGTTTCAGTGTTCTGTCACTCTCACAGTAAAGAAGTTCTTCCTGAACTCTGGTATAGATCTTGATAGATAGGGGTAGGTGGTGGAATGCAGAGGGAAATAGGGAATTTCTGGAAGCAGGTGTTACATTTCTTATTCTGTACTGTAAAACCCCAATTAACATAATTCCTCCTATTGCTATTTGTGAATATATTCTGATTCACTATGTCACCATTTTGAAATGGCAACCATAGCAATTGTTTTCATAGTATGGTGGGAGGACATATAAAAGAGGTGAAGCACCTGAATGTGCAGTATTATTGTAGTTGTGGCTGCACTTGGGCAATTAGGTCCAGCCAATTATGTTTCACTGTAATTAGATGCTCAAATGGCCTAGTCAAAGGCAGCTGAACAAATTGAGAGTTCATTGGTGAGAATTTAAGGACTGGCTAATATAAATGACATTGATGTAGGTGTTTACTGTAGGCCACCTGATCATGAGGAGGAAGTTGATGAGGCTTTCTATGGGCAGCTGGAAATAACCTCATGGTCACAAGGCCCTCATTCTCCATGGGCCTTCAATCACCCTGATATCTGGTACACACAGTACAGGAAGTTCCTGCAGATCGTTGAAGAACAGGTTGCCCGGGGGGTTGTGGAGTCTCCTACGTTGGAGATATTCAAAGCCCACCTGGACAAGTTCCTGTGTGATGTATTCTAGGTTACCCTGCTCTTGCAGGGGGGTTGGACTAGATGATCTGTTGAGGTCCCTTCCATCCCTTGGGATTCTGCGATTCTGTGATTCTGTGGTGAATTTATGATGCAAGTGGTGAAAAAGCCAATGGGGAAAGATGTGTTGCTGGATTTTGTACTAGCAAACTAGGAGGGACTAGTTGAAGACATAAAGGTTGTGGGCAGCTTTGGTGGTAGTGATCATGAGATGGTGGAACTCAAGAGCCTGCGTGGGGGAGGAAAAACAATAAGCAGGACTAGAATCTTAAACTTCTGTAAAGAACTTCGGCCTCTTCAAAGACCTACTTAGAGGAATCCCATGGGATAGGGCTCTAGAAGGGAAGGAAAGGCGTTTGGGAGAGGTAGTCAGTACTTAAGCACCACTTCCTTCAAGCTCAAGACCAGTGTATCCAAGTGATGAAGAAATCAGGCAAAGAGGGCAGGAGACTGCGGGAGACTGAACTGAAATCAGATTCCACTTTCCATTGTCTCAAAGATTAGTATGAGAAGCTGAGGTCCAGATGGGTATGAGGAGCTGAGATGGGACTCCACCATCCATTGTCTGAGAGATGGGTAGGAGGAGCTGACACGTTGCCTGAGAGACAGGTGGGAGAAGCTGAGATAAGACTTCTCCATTAACTCTAGGATTGGTGTGAGGAATTGCTGTCAATTATCTCAAGGATTTCTGACAGACATGTGCAGTCGAAAAGGTGGCTGCAACAACAGCAAAACTGGTTGTGTATGATCCACCAGGAATGTGCAGTAGGTGACATTAAGAACAGAGGTACTCCCCCCAGCACATAATAAAAGGGGAAAAAGACAGTTGCTGGTGTGAACACCCAGCTTCGATGACAGCTATGGACCCTGGGGGACACCACCATCAAAGACAACAATGACTACGAACACTTGGGACACCCCTGGATCCATGACTATCTCTGAATTCTTGCTTAATTTCTATGTTTTTTTTCTGATCTAATCACCTTTTTATCTTTTTAAAATAAACAAAATAAATAATTACTGCACTTGACCTTGCTTGCATCTTAATTTCTCTCTGGTGATCTCAAAGTATTTCCATATTTATGGTCAGGGTCCTCCCACACATCTCTCAGTCAGTGAACAGTGGTCTCTCTCACAGAGACCTACCTACATGGATGATCAGGGAGCTCCTAGTAAATCTCAAATGCAAGAAAGATATCTATGGGATGTGAAAAAAAGGAAAAAGAGGTGTCATGTATATTGGTGAATATAAACTTCTTAGGGTTGTTCTAAAATAATATGTTTAAAAGTCATTCAGCTTATTTCTTATTTTGTAATTACCCTACATGTCCTGTTATCTCAAGCAAAATTTGGAGCAGTTTGGACGTTCTGAGGTAGATTGCCAAAGTTACACTGCTAGACTATATAAGACTCCATTGCTTTTATGTATGACCTTTTTTCACAGAAGGCATACCTGTTTGCCAAGTTCCTGATAATATTCAAAATGCCATTTTTTTACTGAATAATAAGATTTCACTCAAATTTCTGTAGCGGAAAATGTAACCTAATGTACCATTAAGAAATCTTTCCAAAGATCAATATGAGTATTGTTTTCACCTTTGATTCACACATTTGAGTAAATGTTTTTATATACTGGTGACCTATTTGGTTCAAGCAGTTAATTACTGGATAAATTTGAATATTTTTCAGGCAAAACCTGGTAGTGATATTTAAAAAATCCATCACTTTGAGCTCATTTTATTTTCAGAGAGAAACGTTAGTTCCTGGGTAACTCAGTCAATAAATATTTTTCTCACCTTTGTTTAATCCTCTACTCCAAATGCACGAGCACCTTGTTTTGGAAGTCTTGAATAAGATTGCTAAAGGTAAAGGCTAAAAATTCCTCCAAGATAGTTATTTCTAATACAATACTTTATGTACAAAACCCCTTAAAACGTGTTTCATAAAATGCAGTTTATGTTAAAAAACTACTGTTAAGTTGGTAAGAAATTGTTTTTGCAAAGACTTATTTTATCTTGCATAAGTTTTATATGCTGTTGAATACAATTTTCTTTCAATATATTGCACAGCAAGAAAATTATTAATCAGAAATATGATACTGTCATTCTTACTATGAACATTGTGAAATAGTAATTATATTTTAATTTTGTATTTTGAAAGACTATTTGGAATATAAACTGATAGAGAATTTCCTTATAAGAAATCTGTCCTCTACAATAGAAACCCATATATTACTATCTATCTACAGTGCTACATCTAGCATGCTATAACCAGTAACTTCATTATAACTAACCATCAGATCTTAGGAATATATACTTTGTATTATACAGGGATTGATTATTTCCAAGCAACATTACCACCAGTAGCATATGCGTAAATCATGCCCAGCAGAAAATTTCATTGTTGGAAAGGAAATAGTAAATTATGAAAATGAATATTCCCTGTCTCAACCTGTGTCTTTGTCCTTTTGTATAAATTATTCTTCTTTAAAATACTTGATATGCATGCAGTTAATCCTTAACTGCCTAAAAGTTTCAGAAATCAATCCACAAGGAGGGGTGCAGAGCTGTCATATTACTTAAGCTATTCAAGATAAGGATTTCAGTTAAATCTTTGATCTGAATTCTACCATGAGCTTTAAGTAATTTCCATAACTTAAACATTGATAATATGATAAACAAAAAAATTTCCTTTAGAAAGCTTGAATGGCTTAAAAAAAGAATTTGTGTACTTTGTGCACCTAAGAGTAACCACATAATCTACACTCAGTATAAGTAAATGACTCTAGATGTGTCAAGATGCACAGGTAAGTGTAGATGACTCACTCAGTGTGAGTCAGCAGTGTTACCTAGTAACCAAGAAGGTAAAATGCATGCTGGGGTAATACAACCAGCTGGTCAAAAGAGATGAATTTGGCACTGGTCTGACCTCACCTAGAGTATTATGTACAGTTCTGAAATTTAGGGGTGTGAAGGTCATTGAATGCATCCAGAGAAGGGCAGTAAAGATTGTGAAGGTTCTGGAAGTCATGCCCTATGAAATGCAACTGACAGTGGGCTTCTCTAGTTTGGAGAAAAGAACATTGAAGAGGGAAGTGAAGAGGAAGGTGCTGATTTTATCTCTTGTAACCTGCAACAGAATGTGTGGAAATGGTTTGAGACTGAGCCAAGGGATGTTCAGACTTGACATTAAGAAGCATTTCTTTACTGAGAGGGTGGTCAAAGGCTGAAACAGGCTTGCCTGAGAGGTAGTCAATGCCCCATGCCTGTCAGTGCCTTAAAAAGAGGCATTTGAACAATACCCTTAATAGCATGCTTTAATTTTTGGTCAGTGAAGAACTGGTCAAGGAGTTGGACTAGATGATCACTGCAGGTCCCATCCAGCTGAACTATTCTATTCTACCCATATTCATTGTTATCAGATTATCATCTTGTCATCACTAAACCACCAATAATGGAATCTGAGAATTACTCTATGTCAAACAAATATGCAACTGCCACTGAGAATTATAAGAAATAAATATACACAAATAGAGGTATTTAGCCTAGACCAAGTTCAAAGCTGTGAAAGATGTTCAAAATTCAAGAAGAAAATACGTAAGTATTGCAACATATGATGTATGCTGGTTACCACAGTATAGCTTAACTTTACCTATTCTATCTTGTTCTAGACTCAATTTTATATCTTACTTCTAATGTTACTGACATTTATTTCTTCTCTATACAATCCATTTTTATTTCTACTTACTTCATGTTCCTCTGCCACCTAATATCTCACCAATTACTTCCTGCTGTCAGTGATCACTCTTACTATTCTTCTTCCCTTATCTTCTCTTCCAAATTTTCTCTATCTCAGAAATTAAATTCCTTAAGAAAAGGTTTAATCTTCTAGTGTTAGTAGCTTTTACTTTCCTTTACTTTACTTCTCACCACCATCATTCCCAAAGTTGTCTTAATTTTATTTACAACTGTATAACCAAATAATCTCTTTCATAAGCACAATACTTAATACAAAATGCTGGTTAATATGTTAAAAAAACTGAAAGTGAGATGAGATGAAATAAGCCAGTATGTGAACTACCAATTCCTTTAGCAAAAATACTGTATGAATTCTAGTTCTACCATCATGGTCTAAGGCATCCTCAGAATCTCGTGTATGTAATCACATTAATGTTTTTTTCACTGTCTTTGATTACTGGGTTTTTCATCAGACTGAGAGGTCTTGGTCAGGTCAGTTTAAATGCCAGTGATAACTAGATTCACAATAAGATGACACTTGGAGAACAACTGACATACTTGTGTTCTATGATAATGTGTTGAGCACTGCCGGATGATTAAAACGTATACTGCCATATCAGTTGGAACAATTACACTTTTAAAAATATACCTAAAAAATGTAAGAGCACATATGAAAAAAAAGAGGAAATTCTGAGGTAAAAGCTATTTGCATTCTCAGTCCTCTATGTTATGATGCTATTATTGAAAGAGCTAAAGAAAGCAGTTTGCTTGCTGGAGACAGCCTAGCAAGAAGGGGAGAGTGCAACTAATAAAGCTTGATCGTGTTACTTAAAAGGCAGATGTCTCAGACACGGAATTAATGACAGCTAGAGGAACAACTGCACAGAAAAAAGCCATATGTGTTCTCTAAAGCAGCACTAAACTACACAGAGATTTTAAAGTCACTTTAGTCAAAGGCACAATAAAACATCCAACAGCCTGCATGGTAAGTTTGAGCAAGTCAGACTTCTCACAGAGCAAAAGGACAGGAATCACAGTGTGTCAAAAATAAATTAGCAAGTTGGGTCAAGGGACTAAAGAAACAAACATTAATGAAGGTATAAGTGAACAGCATTGTCTGAAAATATGCAATTGAATAAGTGAATTTTAAGTATGTGATGGCAGGCAAAGAAAGATTTTTTAGCCAGAAACCACAGTTTATGAGTTAACAGCAAAAAGAACAGTGTACATAATCTGTACCAAAGAGACAAATTTATTCACCTCCTAAGCTGTACCAAAAAGACAAATTTATTCACCTCCTAACATAGTTTATAGACCCACATTTATAAATGTAAATCTGTATACATATGTTTAGATAACTACATATAGTGTATCCAACTAAAGTGAAGAACAAAATACAACATACAACAGAAATCAAATAGTGTTTGCACAGAGATAAGAGAAAAAATCAGATTTACATGGAATGGGGAATACCATAAACAGTCTGGATTCTGTATTTCCCTTTCAGTATTCTGTAAAAAAATATTTTCTTTAGAAAGCTTAAAACAGACTTACTATCTTTATCACTATAACCAGAAAACACTTCAGTTAAAAAATTTCCGTACCTAATCTGTAACCAGACTTGGTGTTAGAAAAACTGTTAGAGTTTTATGTCAGATCCAACCCAGCTAGGGTCGTGCAGTTCCATGTGACTAAGTCCAACCAAAGGGAAAGATGAAGATTAGTTCCCAGAGGGCATATACACACAAAGCACACATATGTACTACATGTATACACGTATACACAGCTAGCCACATGGATCACAGACAGCCACGTGGATCACACACACAAACTCAGAGCACTCACATGAACACAAACAGAAACAGCTTCATCCACCTCTGTCTGACTGAGCAAGATGAGCGTTCATGAATAAGAATATATTTACACACATGTATGTATAAGCTGAGTCCTTCAACAGCCTATTTCAGACCTGCAGCCCACCCAGCAGCTGCTCCTGGATCCTAGTCTTCTCAGTTGCTCACACCAGCACATCCAGTCCCCAACTACAACCACACACACAACAGAGCTGACAAGGGCTCCCCTGTCCTTCATACTTGGACACTGGGGCTGGGGTTCTCCTTGGGCAGCCATGGAAGTACCCTGGAAAACTCAACTTTGCCCATCTGTAGCTGTTCTTTCTTGCTCCTCAGGGTTACTCTCTGGTGGGCTGATGCCAACTACAACGAGCATAGGAATAGCTGAGCCAGGGTATTTTTTGGACTCTTTTAGTGTTCCTTTTAATATTCATCTTCCAGTAGAGATCATTATGATAACATTTTATCAGTATTGTTTGAAGTGTTGAGATCATAACTGAAAAAGCTTATCACTTCATTCATATTGGCTTAATGGTATGTGTAACTGCAATTCTTGCATGCAGAAGGTTCGATAACCAGTAGAAATGAATCAGTATAAAATGGAATTCAATTTAAATGGCAATTAGTTGTGCACACACACTCACAGAATCAAACAGCCCTTTGTGTTCAAGAGAAATGCAAAATGTCACTTTGTGGGCAGCCAGATTTTTTGTAGGCTCATATTTTAAGCCACCTTCCCTGATCATGTATATTTTTAACATGGTGAGAATGCTACGTTGGAACATCCTGGTATGGGTGTTGAGCCTTGTGACAGAATGCAAAATCAGAGAGAAATGCTTAAATTTCTTTTCACATACACCATAGAAGAATAGTAATTTTTCCACTGTCTAGAATGCTCCAGGAATTTTTCCACTGCCTAGAATGCTCCAGGTCTTGCTTCTTCCCATTTCTGCAGCAATTGAGAATTGTCATGAAAGACAGTATATTATAAGTCTAATCTTTGGAGTGGCTTTCAAACATGGTGATATGTAAAGGGAAAAAAAAATATATCTTTTAAGGAAAAAGCTTCTTATAGAATCAGTTACATTATATACTGTGAAGCAAAACGGTTTTCATAGAATCATAGAATAGTTAGGGTTGGAAAAGACCTTAAGATCATCTAGTTTCAACCCTGAAGCAATGGGCAAGGACACCTTTCACTAAATCATGTCACCCAGCTCTGTCCAACCTGGCCTTGAACACCGTCAGGGATGGAGCATTCACAGCTTCCTTGGGCAACCCATTCCAGTGCCTCACCACTCTCACAGTAAAAAATTATTTTCTGATATGTAACCTGAACTTCCTCTGTTTGAGTATTAACCCACTACCCCTTGTGCTATCACTACAGTCCCTGATAAAGATTCCCTCTCCAGAATCCTTGTTAGGCCCCCTTCAAATACTAAAAGGCTTCAGATACTGGAAGGCTACAGTAATAAAACACGCAGCCTTTTCTTCTTCAGGCTGAACAGCCCCAACTTTCTCAGCCTGTCTTCATACAGAGGTGCTCCAGCCCCTTTATCATCCCTGTGGGACTCACTCAGACAGTTCCATGTCCATCTTATGGTGAGGACACCAGAACTGCGCACAGCACTCCAAGTGAGGTCTCATGAGAGCAGGGTAGAGGGGCAGGATCATCTCCTTCAACCTCCTGGTCGTATTTCTTTTGATGTAGCCCAGGATACGTTTGGCTTTCTGGACTGCAAGTGCACAATGCCTGCTCATGTTCATTTTCTCCAGCACCCCCAAGTCCTTCTCCACAGTGCTGCTCTGAATCTCTTCTTCACCCAACTTGTAGCTGTGCCTGGGATTGCCATGATCAGTGCTTTAATGTATACCTGCATATACAGTGGAGTAGAATATTTGCATTGCAATGCCTCCAAAGTGTATAATGCCCAAGATAGCCTTTAAAAATACAAGAAAATGGCAGAAACTGTTGGAAAGAAGCAAAGAATCTCTCTGGACTCTACAGAAAAAATATGTAGCAGTAGCAGAAAGACTTACTGAAATACTTTTGTATAAATATTTTATGTTTAAAATCATTCCAGTTCTTAATTATGCACCTATCACTATCAGCTAAGGTTCATAAAGTAGTAAATAGCCATTTGTTCTAGCTGAGAAAATAGTCTAGTATTTTTCAGTTTAGTATGCTTGGTCCTGAGCTAGTATCTATGTAGCAACTTCACAGTAATGGCCTGCCTGCACAGAATTTTAGGACACAATCCCATTGAAATCAAAGGGATCAGCTATTAACCCTGACCTTGCCAGTACTTTTTTTTTTTTGTGGAGTTTATCAATAACTTGATCACTAGTAAACCAACCCCAAAAGAAATCTTCATATAAGGAAATATGAGGAAGAGTCCAATTATTATAGTTTTTTTCTATTCTATTTTAGAGATTAGAATTCAAGTTGAAATCCAAAATCAAAGTTTAGATTCTAATTTCTGTTAGTCACAGCTGTTTTCCTTTATTTTGAATCATACATGCATGTGATTCTGGGCTGGGTAATTTTCAATTTATGCTATTTATTAATCTTATTTTAAATGAATCATAAATTTTGTGAAATTACGTTATTCTAAGGGAATAAAAGTACATGATCCTCCTGTTTGTTCGGAATATATATGTAGATTAACCATTTTTTCAAAGGTGTAAACTATGAAAAATGAAAAAGGGAACAGTGTCTTAGCTTTTGAAGGGATTTTGAAGTGATGGTGGTCAGCCTGAGTTAAAACCCCTATAAGCATTTTTGAGAATTCATCCGAATAGAGCTGGAGAATTCTAAAACCATAATATTTTATACTGATGCTTAATTAATTAAATTGCACATTCATTAATCATCAATTCATTTAACTGAACATTGTTTATTTAGAAGTCATGTGGGGCCAATTCTCCTCTAGGTTACATTGCTTTAGATCTCGGTAATATCATTCAAGTTAATGTTATTAATCACATTAATGATTTATTTTTTTTTTTTGGTATATATAAGTCTTTCAAGAATTGGTGACTTTAACTTTTAACTTTATTTTTAAAAACATATATATGTATATTTTCATAGAGTCATAGAATCATAGAATAGTTAAGGTTGGAAAGGACCTTAAGATCATCAAGTTCCAACTCCCCTGCCATGGGGGTTCTCTTCTAATATGATCTTGGTGCAGGAAAGTTACGGAGCAGGTCATTTAGAGTGCCATCACATGGCACATGGAGGACAACTAGGTGATTTGGTTAGCACAGGTATATGAAAGACAGGTCCTGCTTGATAACCTGATCTCCTATGACAAGGTGACCTGCTTAGTGGATAAGGGTGTGGATGTTATCCACCTAGACTTTACTAACGCTTGTGGCACTATTTCCCACTGAATTCTCCTGGATGAGTGGACAATTCAATGGGTAAAACCTGGCTGGATGGCTTTAACCAAAAAATGGTGATGAATGAAGTGATATCCAGTTGGTGACAGATAACAGGTGGTGTTCCTCAGGGTTCAGTACTGGGGCCACTTTTGCTCAATATCTTTCTCAGTGATATAGATGATGGGACCTCTCAGTAAGTTTGTAGATGATACAAAATTGTGCAGGTTTTTTAACCTACTTGAGGATATGAAAGGGCTACAGAGGGATCTGGACAGGCTGGATAAATTGAGCAAGGTCAGTTGTATGAGATTCAGCAAGGTAAAGTGCCGGGTCCTGCACCTGAGTCACAAAAATCCCATGCACAGCTACAGGTTTATGGATAAGAGGCTGGAAAGCTGCCTCATAGAAAAAGAAGCTGGGGTGCTGGTCAACAGCCAGCTGAACATGAGACAGTAGTGTGTGCAGGTGTTCAAGAAGGCCAACAGCATCCTGGCTTGCATCAGAAATAGTGTGGCCAGCAGGGCAGGGAAGTGGTTATCGCCCTGTACCCAGCACTGGTGAAGCTGCACCTCAAATACTGTGTTCAGTTCTGGACCCTCACTAGAAAGATATTGAGGTGCTAGAGCATGACAAAAGAAAGGCAACAAATTGGTGAAGGTTCTAGAGCAGAAGTCCTGTGAGGAGAGGATAAGGGAACTGGAGTTGTTTAGCCTCTAGAAAAGGAAGCTCAGGGGAGACCTTATCTCTGTCTACAACTACCTGGAAGGAGGTTGTAGTGAGGTGGGTGTTGGTCCCTTATCCCAAGTTAACAAGTAATAGTATGAGAGGTAATGGCCTCAAGTTGTACCAGAGGAGGTTTATATTGGACATTAGGAAAAATTTCTCCACCAAAATGGTAGTCTAGCACTGTAAGAGGCTGTCCAGGGAAGTGGTTGGGTCACCATCCTTTGAGTTATTTAAAAGACCTGTAGTTGTGACACTTTGGGACACGGTTTAGTGGTAAACTTCGTAGTGCTAAGTTGATGGCTGGACTTGATCTTAAACACCTTTTCCTACATAAATGATTCTAAAAATATAAATAGCAATAATAAAAACAGTTAATAAACTTTTACAAATGAAAGTTTAAAATAATAAAGCTAGAAATATTTTAATGTTTAGACATCATAGATGTTCAAGAAGTGGAAAACAAATCCTCACCCTGCTTAAACTCAGATTAAGGTTATACAGGCAAACAACGCTAAAGATTTTTTGTTCAATTCACAAGCACATAACAAACAAACAAACAAACAAATGAAACCACAGTACAAAACAGTAGATTTAATGTGCAGCTTTGCCCACAATGAACATATATATATGAATGCTTCCTTGGGGGAGGTTATGTTTATTCAAAAGGTTATGAAGAAATCTTCTGCTCTTGCTCTCTACACACACCTGTAAGCTTCAGTATACAAGCATCAAAACCCATTAAAATAAACAAGAGAAAAGAGAATGCTGTTTCTCATAAAAAAACAAAGAAAGATTGTTTGATCTGACATAAAATGAAGACTAGGGTGGTTGGGGGTGGGCTTTTTTTTTTTTTTTATTTAATACCTATAGACTTAGGAAGGGGCACAATGTTGGTATCATAACTACTGATTTGTTCTGGTTAATCTGTAGATCTACTTTCACGTTTTAGTTACTTTTTATTGTGTATCAGGTATCTTGTAAACCATCTTTATATCCTTTCTTCTGCTTCTGCAGCGTTCCGTAACATCGTGTCTGGACTACTATTGAATGCATGTGAAACAGTAGAACCTAACTTCTACTCTTGCAACTAGGCTCTAACGTATCATAAATAAATAATAACAAAGCAAACAGACCTGCATTTTTAATCACAAATTCTAATAAATCTTTTTACTCATCATTTATTTTTTTACTGCTGCTTGCCAGGAGAAAACATTTCTGTGATTAATAAATAGCAAGAAAAATAACAGGCAAGACAAAGATGTGACCCCACAATTTTTCAAAAATATGCATCAAAAAGTCACATAAACGGATGTTAAGATTCAAAGATTGAAACAATTGTTATGAAGCATGTGGGAAAGTAAGAACGGTCTAAATTTTCACTCCTTAACTTCAGACAATAAAGAGAAATAAAAGAGCATTAATATTCAAAACTTCTTATTGCTGAGACATATTGATAGCTACCTTCAGTCATGATAAAACATCCCATTTCAAATCCACATCAGAAATATTCTTTTTATATGTGTCCTAAGGAACTGTAACATTAGACTGTTCAATAAATTTTTGGATACTACACCTGCTCTTGTAGATTACTACCGACTTTGCCAGTCAGTCGTTGTCAGCCATGAATTCATTACTACAGACTAGAAAAAGGATAAAAAAATTAATCTATAATATATCTAAATTTCATCTGAATATCTTTACAACACATATGAATGTCATGCTTCAAACTGTTCAAGATGGGAAAGTGATCATGAAAGCAGACTATGTGAATCACATTTAACAGGTGGAATTGTATTATTTATAGTGGAATGAAGTGCCTTCTTTTTGCTCCTTAATGCAACGAAATATATAACTGAATGTGACAGCAGATCAGAAATTAATATTGCTAATTTTACAACTTGAACAACTATCACTTTGTGAGGAAATTCCTATATGTTGAGGGGGAAAATATTCTATGATGGCAGTCTGTAGTTACTAGACGATTCTCTTCTTTTAGTAACATTTTCTTTATCATTTGCATGACAAACTCAAGCTTGAGGAAATTGGTCACGAAGAGCTTCTTTGGTCTATGAAAAGAGCATGATCCCAGAGTTTCCTGAACCTGCCCCCTCCCCTGTTTTGCAGCTGCTAGTAGCTTAGCAAATGTAAAAAAAAAAAGGGGGGGGGGGGGGGGGGGGGAAGGAAATCTGTGAATCTTAACAATGCAATATCCTATACTGACTCCTTGCCTCCCTGCTTTGTATTGTATTTTGTGGTGGTCTTGCCTAAAGTGTGTCAGCTATTTCTGAGAACAAATTAGCAAAAACAAATCACTTGTACCAAAAAATTCACCAAGTTTTTATCTCAGAATTTTGCCTGAGCTGCAGAGTTCATGTGAGAAGGTGGCCAAGCCAGAGTTATGTTATAAAAATTAGCCTGTGGAGTTTTTTTCTTTTAATGAGCAGCGGTGCAAGTGCTGACAGCTACAGCTGGAGCAGATTTAAAGCTGGACTGTCACCATAGCAAGTAGCCTGCAGCAGTCAAGGTATACTCAGATGATGCTGAATGCTTAGTGGGAATTTTCAGGATTATTAGGAAGCTTTGTAAGTCTTGCAGGATGTTAAAAATGTACTAATTTAGTCCAGAAAACTGTATTTTTAGAGCAACACATGCTATTAAATTCTGGCAAATGTGATAAGAAACTGCTGGATCAGATTTTAACTTAAAATATAAGGTACATAAGTAAGTACACCCCTGACCAAACTGTTTCTTTAATTCTCTCACTCACGCTTCCTTACACTCATAAAGAGTTCTGCAAAGACAAAAAGGCATTCTGAAGTATCTGCTTTGGCAATATATTTTTCAATATGCTTCTGTCTATGTCCATCCCACTATATCTTTCTACCTTATTGCAAAATGTTCCTGCAAGGTATATTTGATCTAGAAAATTATATTCCAAAAAGGACCAAGTCTGAAAAAAAAATCTATTTGTGTTCATTTTGATTTTAATCATTATTATTGAGGATAATAATGTGGATGTCTTCCCCTTTGCAAGTCAGTAAGTTCAGCCAAAACCAGAACAGTATTACAAGTGTGAGTATGAATAAGGCGTGGTGGTTGCTTAGAATTTTAATTCAGGCTTCTACAACTTCATTTGAAAGGGCTTAGTCTAATTAATGGAAGAAATCTAAGAGGCCTTCTGTATCTCTCTGATACGTGGCCATGACAACAGCTGACACTGACACATCATATGGCAACATTAGATAAATTATGTGACTGCTACTTGGCATTAGCAAATAAATTCTTTCAGCATATATGACTCAAAAAACCTCATGCTCCCCTTATTGTGTCTATACTCTCACTTGCAGTAGTACAGCAGGGTGACTGCAAAACACATAGCAGTGATTTTACTGGGGCTGGACAAGCTTGCAAGTTAAAAGGCAGCCATCACTGATCTCTCTCAAGACATGTTTTCAAGCTCCTGAAATAACGTCTTAGCACCATTAATGCCCAATTAACATTAACAGCCATGAAGTTTAGAATGAGTTACTAATTTCTAGTTTTATTTATTTGGGATTTGTCTGTCTTTCGATATTCCCTTAAAAACAATGAAGCCAGTAAAGACAGTGTCCTGAAATCCACCCCTCTCCTGCTAAGAGCAGCAAACCAGTTCTCAGCTGACTGGCTTTGCAGCTGGATCAGGTTAAAAGCAAAGGCCAACATAATAACTCTTTTACACTTCTAAAGGATCTACAGACATATTTTGAGTCCTTTTAATGAATTAAACTATAAAAACAGATGTACTTCAGAATATGCAAGTACCATTCACAGCGAAGTGACACTCCCACAGTGACCTTTAAAATCTTCCAATCCAAGGATTTGTGCCAGGATGTATGACTTTATATGTGTATAGATAGGCAGTGAACCCATCTTATTTTTGCTTGGTTCCATGATTAACAAAGTTACAGAACATGGATTTAAATGAAGTAATGAAAAACACTGTTGACTTGTACAGTATAGGATAAACTGTGATGTCATATCGATACATCTTTAAACAAATAATTATTTTTATTTTACTTTTTTAATTTTATCTCTGTTGGTTTCTCTACATAAGATTGTTTCTTGTATTTCATTGAGAAAATTGACATATAGTATAAAATGTTTATATAAATAAATGTTTATATAAATAAAACACAAGGTGATTTAGCATTTTAAAATGTAAGATCTTTTAATACCTATGTTTTCTTCCAGTCTAACTACAAAAGCAATCATTGCAGCCTGCTCTTACTGCCCCTTTGATGTCTGAGAAAATAAAAATGTTGAATTTAAGAATGCTAAAACCGACAATGTTCTGCTATATTTACAAATTAAAGGACAACCATTGAGATGAATTTAATTCTTCTGAATTTGAAGCACATTAAGGAAAGAAGACCCTAGGTAAATGTAACAAAACCTTCTATTTTCATGAATTTGTAATGCTTAAAAAAAAAAAAAAAAAAAGAGATTTCTCAATCTGGCTTCTAACACCATGTTAATGCCAACATTCTCTCTTTTATTTTTTATTATTTTTTAATTTTTTTTGTTATTCCCTCTTTCTTTGATAAGCAACTTGAATGAAAAATAAGCAGCTTTATAATATTGAATTACTATGTGGTTATTCTAAAAAATACAGAGGTGAATTCAGGAAAAAAATTATCATCTCTGAAGTTATAAAATATTCTATAGGATTACAATGTTGATGGCCAAGAAACATACAAAGTTAAATGGACAAGCTTGTCCAATAAACCTCATAGCCAGTGATCATGATGGTAAGGAGGAAATAATGGTAAAGAGGGTGTGCCAGAACATAATCTTGTGCTAAATAATGAACTATTAAATTCAAACCTGGCATTGAACACTTCCAGGGATGGAGCAGACACAGCTTTGCTGGGCAACCTTTGCCAGCATCTCACCACCCTCACAGTGAAGAACATATTATATGTAGGTAATTTCTTCTAGGATTATCAACTTCCTTTGGCAGGAAACATTAAATGTTCTTAAGTGACCAGAGAAAAAGTAAATATGCAGTATAAAAACAAATATGTGAAAATAGCTCTATTTATTTCTATAATTTATTCATATATATTATGTAAATAAACATGCATATAAAAATCATAGAATCATAGAATGATAGAATAGTTAGGGTTGGAAAGGACCTTAAGATCATCAAGTTCCAACCCCCAGGGACACCTCGCTCTAAAGCATATCACGCTCTAAACCATATCGCCCAAAGCCTCGTCCAACCTGGCCTTGAACACTGCCAGGGATGGAGCATTCACAACCTCCCCGGGCAACCTATTCCAGTGCCTCACCACCCTAACAGGAAAGAATTTCCTCCTTATATCCAATCTAAACTTCCCCTGTTTAAGTTTTAACCCATCACCCCTTGTCCTATCACTACAGTCCCTAATGAAGAGTCCCTCCCCAGCATCCCTATAAGCATACATTAATATATGTCTGCATACCAATGTTTCAATTAGCATTCTAGTTTATTAAATATGCTTAATTTCAGCTTCATTTCATGTGGTTTGCCTTTTCCCCAGCAGGCTCAATACATACCAGATGAAACACATTGCATACATGAATAACTGTTCTTTGGAAATTCTGCAGGTTCTCAAAAGTACCTATTTAGAAAGTAAATTCTCAAGTAACTTTGTCCTTTTCAAATACCTCAGGTACAGATTGATTCGAAGTTGAAGCAGTGAAGATGAGAAAGACAGGAAAGTAAAAAGTAGAAGGTGTAGACATGGAGAAAGGGGATGCTTTAAGATGAGGCATGCTACTGGTAATGACAGGTAGAGAGGCTTTTGCGCAGAAAAGGCCTAAGCTGCACTTTTTGTTTTCATATTTACACATCTACATGTCATATGCTAGTTAGCTGTAAATATCTTTGGAAATAATCCACATGCCTTCAGACATGTCAATACAGTGCTACTTTAGATGCATTTGAATTGCTTTTTCTCTACCTGCTATAAAAGTCAGGACCCCAAACTCTGGAAATATTTACAGTGTGGTTAAATTTCATATAATCATAGAAATTTGGTCATTAATTTTTTCTCAGATGATAAATGTATGGCTTTGTGTAGATTTTTTCCGAATAACAACAGAAGTATGCGAGGACAAAAAATATGATTGTTTGCATACTGTTCTGTAAATGTTTCATCAATGGTTTAATAATAACAACAATAGTTATTGTAACTGAAAAACAAAAAAATAGCATCTTCCTCTTTGCTTTCATCCTACTTTTTCTGTTAAAATTTGTTCTAAAATTTAAAAGTCACTCTGAGTATAAATTCTACCATGCAGAGTACAGCCACCTTTAAAATTATATGGCAGGATAAGAGAGGAGAAAGTTCTACAGGAAAGAGATAAAACAAAACAGCAAACAATTTTTACATTATAAACAGAGCTTCACAGGGTAAAAGTTCTCAACAGAAACAAGATATAAAGATAAATCAATATTCCACACAGAAAATACAATAACTTGTGAGGTGATATACACATTTTATTTTTATTCATCAGGGTGAACTATTTCCTGACCTGTGACTCTGTTTCATTCTGAAACTAACGAGGAATGCAAAGGCCTTCTTAACTTATGAAGATAAAAACTGCTTTAAGCTACAATGTGCTATGTATTTGTTTCCTATTTGGAAACTTTCAGGACTGTTTCTTTCAAAATTGCTTGAAGGACACAATGAACACTTTTCTTTTGAAAAATAGTAAAAGAAATACGGTAATGTATAGTACATGCCACCTGACTGTGCTGAAAAAAACCACCTCTTACTCTCAAAAAACTGCATGAAAAAACTGGTATTCTTTTATATTTCTCCCCTCTGCTGCAATTTGCTTAAGCTTGTTTTTTTTTGTTGTTGTTGTTGTTGTTGTTGTTTTTGGGGGTTTCTTTTTAGGAATCTAAATATGGAAAAGAAAAAATCAATCTCTGTTTAAAATTTGTTTAAATCTCAGTTTTATTTCTTTTATTAATAGCGCTCTCCAGTCGATGTATGTAGGTTCTATTCATCAGTAGTGATCATGAATAAAATGCAAAGAACGAAATCTACTGCTGAGACTTAGGAAATCTTCAGGATGTGTGCGAAAAAATAAGAACAACATAACACCCCACATTTTGTAGATTCTTATATTTTATAGTTGAATCAACATTCACATTACACAGTCAGTGTATACCTGTTTAGTCATTTAATTAGTTGTCATGCACAAGGCAGACATACTATTTTTGTTTTATGACTGCCAGCCTGAACTTCCCATACAAATTTTAATTGTTTCAAATTTAGAGAGTAGTGAGGCCAGTCAAAGATAAAGCGGAGCACATACCTACACATTCTCTATACTATTGTGAAAAAGGTGCTTCACAGTAAGAATAATTAAGACAAGAAAAGCTTTTTACGCACATAAGAAAGCTTTGCCTTTTTAACACAGCATCAATTTGTCAGCATGTAAAACAGACATTTTTAGCAGCAGAGCAGTTTATTAGGAATCAGTGTTCTGTATTTTACCCATAATTTCTTGCAGTTTGTTCCAAGACACTAAGCCTGGCAACTGCATCAAGCATCTAATCTACTGTTTGTTATGTTTATATAGCCATATATGCAATATTACTGCATGAATGTGCAGTAGGTTCATTTAATTACTTATGGCTATTGCACAGTTGTTCTTTAACAGCTGTACAGGAATGTAATGAGTTCAGTTCTTCTCAACATATGACTTATGCATGGTCAGTTGGGTCACAACAGGATTCTCAAACTTGCAGTATTTAGATACTGGCCAATTATTAAAAAAAATAAAAAAAAACCCCTTGGAGATGATACATCCAAGGAAGCCAAAAGCAAGAAGCAGAAAATTGCTCAAAATAAGAAGCAGAGCACACCTCATTAGCAAAATTAATCTTGTTTTAACAAGTGTTTATGTTCTGCTAACACATATATGCCTGCCAATTTCTCTCTGTAAGTGGTGGCTTTCAAAATAGTACTGGCATTTCAGACGGTACATTGTAAAACAGAAGAAAATATCCAATACCCCTCAGAGACTGAAATGAAACCAAAACAAATATTTAGTTTCATACTACGTCTTAAATGACCTCAGTTCTTGTCACCCCACTGAAAATCCTCTTTGTAAAGAATACTGTATCTGCTGTACAAAAATGTACTCTAAACTCACACTAATGTTTATTAACTATTGCATAAGTGCTCTGACATGTCTTCTACAATAACTTCTGCCTCCCTGACACATCCAAAATACAGGAAAGAACACAGAATGTTCGATATTTTGAGTCAAACATGTTTAAATTTGGTTTATTCAGTCAATGTGACATGTGACACCTGGAAAATCCTGAACAAATGCCAAGGACCAAAAAGTAATCTCTGTACCTAAATTTTTCCTCCAATTATATTTGTTTTATATTCAAACAGGAGATTGAATACTCCAATACTGAACTGAAAGTCTACAGCTCATTTCAGCTGCAATCAATCCATTTGGATTTTTTTTTTTAATATGAGGAAAAGAAACCATGATTCCCCTATTAGGATGGAATCTAGCTCTAGATAGGAGCTTTCAGGTACAGCATACTCAGCTTCATGGACTTTAAAGCACAAATGAGGCAAGAAGTTTGAAGTAAATTGATCAAAATGTGGAAATGAAGAATTCAATATTGTAAAAGCTCAAATAAATTGACGCGTACCTGTGTCTGTGGTTTAAGCCCAGCCTGCAACCCAGAACCATGCAGCCGCTCTCTCACTCCCCCCCTTCCTCCCCCAACTTCCGGAGGGATGGGGAGGAGAATTGAAAGAATGCAATTCCCAGGGGCTGAGATAAGAACAGTCCAGTAACTAAGGTATAACACAAACCACCGCTGATACCACCAATAATAATAATAATGATAAGGGAAATAACAAGGGAAGAGAATACAACTGCCCACCACCTGCTGACCAATACCCAGCCCAACCTGAGCAGTGATTTAGCCCTTCCAGGTAACTGCTGCCAGTTTATAGTGGCCATGACATGCTGTGGCATGGAATACCTCTTTTGTTAGTTTGGGTCAGGTGTCCTGCCTCTGCTTCCTCCTGACTTCCCCTCCTCCCTGGCAGAGCATGAGACTCAGAAAGTCCTTGATCAGCATAAACATTACATAGCAACAACTAAAAACATCACTGCTATCAGTGCTGCTCCCAGTCTGAAAGTCAAAATCACAGCACTGCACCAGTTACTAAGGAGAAAAATGACTGCTACTGCTGAACCCAGGACAGCCTGACATTAATGATGCGTTTCACCCTGAACTATCAAATTCATTGACTCTAGATTCTGGGAAAGAAAGGGAAAGAAGAAAAAGGAAAGGGAAACCCCCCATGGCAGGGGGTTTGGAACTTGATGATCTTAAGGTCCTTTCCAACCCTAACTATTCTATGATTCTATGGTTCTATGATCTCTAACTACATCCTAGAGGTCTCATGTAACTGGTAGTATTTCAAATTATGAAGGCCCTTGGCTTCAGGCTTCTGTATAGTATCCTGAAGTAAATTTCCAGAGCAACACTGCTATACTGCTACAATATGTACCCATAACTAATAGCTTTTCTCCTATATTCCAAGTGCACCACCTACTTAACTCCCAAAAAGCACAATCTTCATATTCAGGAGGCAAATTAAAAGAATCTTATACCTCAGTCCTCAGACTCAGTCTACATACTTAAGAGTAGAAACTCTCTAACTAGGTCTCCATTTAAGACCTACACTATTCACATTTTATTGGGAAGCTTCCTCCTAATTTTATCTGTATTGGAGAAGATTTTTTTTATGGTTTTATTAATTTAGTTTCTTTTTTGAAGGACTTATTAAGTGTACTCTGCCCTGAACCTGTGCTATGTTTACTAAGCTAGTTAGCAAATGATACAAACTATTCATTACCATAGAAAATAAAAATACAATGCAAAATGCAAGGTGGTACAAGCTCTTTGTAGCTCTATATCTCAACAAGTTGTTCCTGAGTGCTCAGTACTGTCTTTTCTTTACCCTGGGCAATCCCTTTCACCCTGAGACACAACTTGAAACACCCTTACCAAGACTGTTCACAGGGATCTACAGCTCCCATGGGCGTCACTGGCTCTGAAAACCCTCAGAGGAACCACACCTGCCTCAGTGATCCTTAGGCACTGACTCATATCAGAGAGCCACTTCCTGCTCCTCACACTACTCTTACACCCATTCTAATTTTCTTTCCTACCAGGAGACTGCACCTCTTTGTTCTTCCTTTTGCTCTTCCCAAAGAAAATTACCATACAAGTTGTTTAACAAACCCTGCTTGCACTTTACAATATATCATCTTTCACTGTAAATGAAAGCTAAATAGTTATTGTAGGTACCTGTCGTGGTTTCACCCCAACCAGACAGCTTTCACTCACTCACTCCCCCCCTTTCTTGCCCTCCCCCTACTCTCGGAGGGACGGAGAGGAGAACCAGAAAGAATGCAACTCCCACGGGTTGAGATAAGAACAGTTTAGTAACTAAGGTATAACACAAATCACTACTGCTACCACCAATAATAGTAATGATAAAGGAAATAACAAGGGAAGAGAATACAACACCCCATCACCAGGCGACAGATAACTCGCCCCCCCAGCCCGACCAAGCACCAACCGATACCTCCTCCAACCCTGCAGTCCACTCAGCCCTTCCGGGTAACTCCCAGTTACATCCTGGGCATGACGTGCTGTGGTACTGAATACCTCTTTGGTCAGTTTGGGTCAGGTGTCCTGTCTCTGCTTCCTCCCAGCTTCCCCTCCTCCCTGGCAGAGCATGAGGCCCACAAAGTCCTTGGCCAAACCAAAACATCATTTTTATCAGCTCTGTTCCCAGCTGAAAGTCAAAACACAGCACTGCACCAGCTACCAAGAAGGAGAAAAATGACTGCCACTGCTAAACCCAGGACATTATCCACCCCTTATTCCATACCATTCACGTCATGCTCAGATCCCACATTTTCAATATACCATCACTCTTATCTAAGTGCACTCTCATCGTAGTGCATGGACCAGTCCCTATAAAGCTGCTGAGTCCATCTGGTCCATGATGCCAGGCTCCATCTCTTGTAACAGTCTTTCAGAGCAGGAGAGGCTGTGTCCGGTGTTCACACTTGTGAATAACCTGGGCAGTAGTGTCCATTGTTAGGTCCACCCCTCGATCATGAGTCCATCTCGATGTTGCATCTGTGCTCTGTTGGCCTTAAGGGTCATGGGCCCACCAGGCTCAAAATAATTCATTGTCCTTCCATCTCCAATGTTTCCAAAGCACTGGAGGGGCCCAGTGGACTAGATACTTGCCCGTACTGTCCCACATGCCCTGCCACTCATGGCTGTCCAGCGTTGGGGAAAACCTCTTGGTCCTCCCATATTGTTGTCTAACCCCAGACAAGACCCAAACCCGACTCTGCTTAAATTTCGGGGTCAGACAAAATGGCGGTGGGTAAAACACAGTCTGTGTGTGTGCCAACATGCTGATCCCCATCACAATCAGCAGGCAGGTCCCAAGGGTACCCAAAGGCCATCCAAAACCTTCAGAACTCTCAAACAATGGTGCTCTACTTGTCACTGGGGCTGGTGTAGCTGCTGTGCTTGCCGGCTCTCCCACCACCAGCTTCTCTTTTCCTGAGTCCAGCTCCTCCCCCTCTGCCTTGCTGGGAAATGCTGCGGGGTCTCCTGCGTCCTCCTGGGGCTCGGCGGGCGGCTTCCGGGGAATGCTCTCGGCCGTCGCGGGTCTGGGCTCGGCCGCGGGGCTCGGCTCCTCTGCGGCAGCCGCCTCCTCCCGCTCCTCGGCCTCCCCGACCTCCTCCACCGGCAGCCGCTCCCTGCCGGCCTCCGGCCCCGCTCCCGCTTGGTGCCCGGGGCCGCTCTCCCGGGCCGCTTCAGCAGCCGCCGGCTCCCGGGACCGCGCCCCCTCGGCTCCCCAGAGCCTCACGCAGACGGAGGTGAGGGCGAGGGCCAGGACGGTGAGGAGCAGCCGGATGGCCAGGGACCAGTCCACGGCCACGTCCGTCCTGCCCTGCTGCTGGAGCCCGCCCGTATTACAAGTTATTGCCATAAAGTACAGTGAGACAAGAACCTTAGCCCAAGCCCCACACTTGATAAAAACTAACACAGCAAATACCGGCTCTAAGTAAGTTACAACATTCTGAAGCTCTGAGATCCAATAAATCAGCATTGTGACGGTCAGATCTGTCGTTATCTCAACCCCTCGTGCCCCACGTTGGGCACCAAAAAGAACTGTCGTGGTTTCACCCCAACCAGACAGCTTTCACTCACTCACTCCCCCCCTTTCTTGCCCTCCCCCTACTCTCGGAGGGACGGAAAGGAGAACCAGAAAGAATGCAACTCCCACGGGTTGAGATAAGAACGGTTTAGTAACTAAGGTATAACACAAATCACTACTGCTACCACCAATAATAGTAATGATAAAGGAAATAACAAGGGAAGAGAATAAAACACCCCGTCACCAGCCGACCGATAACTCGCCCCCCCAGCCCGACCAAGCACCAACCGATACCTCCTCCAACCCTGCAGTCCACTCAGCCCTTCTGGGTAACTCCCAGTTACATCCTGGGCATGACGTGCTGTGGTATTGAATACCTCTTTGGTCAGTTTGGGTCAGGTGTCCTGTCTCTGCTTCCTCCCAGCTTCCCCTCCTCCCTGGCAGAGCATGAGGCTCACAAAGTCCTTGGCCAAACCAAAACATCATTGTTTTTCAGCTCTGTTCCCAGCTGAAAGTCAAAACACAGCACTGCACCAGCTACCAAGAAAGAGAAAAATGACTGCCACTGCTAAACCCAGGACAGTACCCTTTCATCATCTCAATGAATGGTGCATGCCAGCAAGGGGATATGCACTAGCATGTCTGTAATATCTAAAAAGATTAAGAGAAATCAGAAGAATTCTTCAGTATAGTCAGTCATTAATATCTTCATAAGTATTTCCAGAAAAAAAGACCTTATAATGTGTAGGTTTTGTCATTTATTTTATATTTCTTAGAATAGTTTCCCAGCCATATATCTGCCAGTCCGAAAAAGAGAAAAATATACTGTTTTCCAGGTCCTGCTTAAAGCTCTCATCTTTACTTAACTTCTGAATTATCCAAAGCATGACCTGCCATTTTGGAAGCATATATCATATAACTTTATTTGGATTATTAAAAGGTCCTTTTTTTTTTTCTTCATGAAAATATTTTCTGCTTCTCAGGAAATATTTTGATGGAAGCAGAGACAACAAATAAAATAGTAAAACATCCAGAAAATCACTGTTGTGATTTCTTTACAGAAAGAAGCAAAACTAGAAATAGTAGATTTTTTTCTTGCTGTGATATTTCTGAAAGAACACTTTAAAGTGTGCAAAAATTGGACTAATTGTCGTTTCCAATTCTCATCACACAAGGAGATGCTGCTAGAAATTTCATTGAAAGCAGCTTGATTGCTGAGCATTATTGATGGTTTGGCTTCACGAGAGAAGATTTGGGAAGGGGTTTACCCGTGCTTACTACAAGCATGATGACTAAGGGCAATGTGAGATAGACAGATCTGGGTGGAAGAAAGGCTGCTTAGGCATTCAGGATGTTTCCGAACAGGACTGTCATCTCCTGGGACAATCTTGAGCGACCAATGCCCTTATCGGCCTGCATGTAAATTTGGATCTGCAGCTTCTAATGCACCTTGTCACCTGCCGTTTTGTCCCTCCCCTGTCTCTACAGGGCTTTGCAATCGTGAGTAAACTCTTCCAGCCTGTGCAGTGGATTTTTTAGGTGGGGCATAGCATGTGCGAAACCATCCCTATCCTTTACACCTGAGGTTTGTCTGCCAGGGCCTAGCTGAGTATTATAATGAAGCTATAATCCTTCAAAATGTAATTAAAACCAGAATTATTTAGGCTGTTGAGAATTACTGGAAAACTAAGCAAATCCTGTCCTCCTGTATTACAAATCTGACTTGAAGATGGTGTCTTAATTACTTTTTTAAAAGTCACCAAAAAAAAAAAAAGTTATCGCAGATTTCCAGTCCAATACACCTATTGAATTTTCTCTGAAATATTTCAAAATTCAAAGACTTACTGGAGTGTACAAGAGAAGTGCAGGTGGACATGAGAACAATATGCAAAGTGTCATGCAACCAAAATAACCTTCCAGAGAACAGTGGAAATTAGTGGAAAAAAAAGAAAAAAAAATATTTTCAAGTTTAGGTTTCATTTGCTCCCATAGAAATACTTTCTTATTTTATTACTTTTAGATTCACTTAAATAGAAGTGAGATCAAGGAAAATTCCTGAAAGCCTGTAACTAATCAAGATTTCCATGACACTGTATCTCCTGTGGTTCAGTTCTGCCAAGATCTAGACACAGTGTCACCCCCAGTAAACACTGCATTGTCATCTCTGTTTGGATTCATATTAAAACCAAACCTACATGGTATAAAAAAATAGCTTGAAAATTAAAAAGAATAAGGCCTAAATTCCACTTAGATACAAATTAATTTGACCTATCAATACAAATTGTGAGATCATTTCCAAAGATGTTCTCATATAGTGTACCACTGTTCTATTAAATTGTCACACAGTCATGTCACCCAACTGTCAACATCATTTTGTTAGAAATCTGTTCAACAAAGATAATTATATAATTAATAAATTAGTAGTATCCATGAATATTAAGGGTATTACTAAATATAAATCAATTCTGTGCGCATAAATAAGTTTGATACCACATTGACATAGCTTTTTTACAGTGCCTAAATGAACTAACACCTAATTGACTGCTTTTGTTAAATACTTACTGTTTGTTTTTCGTAAAGCTATCAGTACTATTTAAAGGGAGAACTGAATGTCATCATACTGAATCACCTCTATATTAATTTAGTTACTATTATTTAAGTTAAATGTTTAACAATAATTGCAATATGCCATCCTTGTGAAGTATTTGGTGGTTAATGAGAAATGATAGAACAATACTTTAGAACATTAGCAATGCTAATGATTTGGCTACTTCTATCATTATCCTTGTTAACTTATGATGATTTCTTTCAGTTAAAAATCTTTCTTATTTCCTTCACCTTGCCTGAGTTTTTGAAGATTCTAACAAGGTTGATCTATGGTCATTCTGCATTTGTAGATATATCATTGCAGACACCAATCAATAATAGAAGAATGTATGACAAAAATCACTTAAACTCCCCCTGAGATTAAGGAAAAGTACGAAAGTGAATGAGAAAGGGGAAGAGATGGAGAAGGCTTATAACTTCTGGGGTCAGTCGTTGGGCTGAAGCTGGCTTCTCTCCCACAGGGGCACCTATTGAGTAAGAATATTTTCTTATGCACGTTACATTACTAATTCATGCAAGCAGTTACTAGTGATTATAGTCTAGTCATATACTACTTCAAGCTTGTTTTTGCAGACAGTCCCTATCACTGGCAATCCATGAACCTTATTTTATCACAATTTTATATTAATGAAGAGTGTTATTCTGTAAACTGTTAAGTGTTAGTCCTTCAGAGGCACTAGCAGTCACCAACAGCAGGTAACACATTTGAATGAAGTGGGAAAATCTGCTGAGGGGTCCTTTTTATGTTGGTGTGTTTCCCTGAAAAAGTCAGTTAAGTTGTCCTCTGATCCAGCAGGACTGTTCAGTGAAAGGTCCCTATAAGTGGATGCTAACAGACTGGTTGGGCTCGGCTTTCCTGAGATGCTCATAGACATATTTCACATGACAGTTATGTATACATATGCTTGTTTATATATGAATTTATGGATTAGGTAACTGGATGAGGCCAAAATCCCTGGAAAATACACAGCTGTGAAAACCATGGATATCTTTATTATTAGTAGTAGTATGGTTTGGTTGTTTTTCTCAAATCAGTTCTTGATTCCCTGAAGCATCAGGCAACAGTATCCCTGACAGATACGTATGTCATTCACTAAGTAACACGGCCTGTATTTTCTAAAGACTGGTTCATAATCCTTTAAAAGAATACTTATGCAATTAGAATCTAGCAGAAATAATCCAAAATATTTTATCTAAATGTTACCTGCCAGCTGCAGTCTCTAAAAGGTACTTTTTCACATAGGACACGCAAATAAAAATAGATGGATTTTTTATTCTTTCAAGAGCCTTTTTTTAATAGTTTCCAGCTTTGAGAAGTAAAGGTCAATTTGTCTTTATTTGAAATGATGGAGATCAATAATGTTCCTTTATCAATAAGCCTCCAACAGAACAATCGTATTGCTTCCTACATCAGCTGGCCAACTACTGCTATTATCAAGCCTACAATTCCTTCAAGTTTTATATCCTTAAAATTACTACAGATATTTTTTTTTAAACTGACTTCAGTGTAAGCTGTGGTTTTGAAAATGCAAGTCATTGATTTATGTGCTTAAATGCAAATTTAAAAATTAAATCATTGAATATCTTGGCTATTATTCTCTAGGTGTTTCACCTGAGTCTTTTAATTAATTTCTATTTTCAAATTTGTCAATTTTTTTAAATCTAATAAGCTTTTTGTTTAATAAATAAAAAATGAAATTTATGTATTTATATGTAGAAACATATTTCTACATATGGAGTTAAATATAACCATATAAGTTATAGTATGCATGTTTCAATTATAGATTTCTATTATTATAAATTATAAAAAATATGCTATATAAAAATATATATAATATATTATATATATTATATATAATGTATATTTTATAATATTTAATATAGAGATATTATAAAACATTGTCTACAATTATATATGTTGTAAATATACTTGTAATAATTGTATAAATAGAATTCTGTAAATGCAAATATAAATACACACAATGTGTATAAAAATAAAGTTTATTAAATTTAAGAAGCTTTATGACTTTATTCATTTAAATTTTTTGTTTCCTTTACAGGGAACAAAAAAAAGGAAAGACACAAACAGAGGTCTTTGACATTAACAGTCTGTGATAGGGGTTTTCATAAAATCATAGAATTGTTGGGGCTGGAAAGGACCTTAAGATCACCAAGTTCTAAATGCCCTGTGATGAGCAGGAATGCCTCACACTAGACCATGTCACCCAAGGCTGTCTCCAACCTGACCTTAAACACTGCCAGCGGTTGAGCATTTACCAGTTCTTTGGGCAACCTTTTCCAGTGCCTCACCACCCTCACAGTAAAAAATATCTGCCTTATATCTCACCTGAACTTCCCTTGTTTATGTTCAAACGCATTACCCCTTGTCCCATCACTACAGTCCCTGATGAAGAGTCCCTTCTCCTTTTTAGCATCCTTTTAGGACCCCTTCAGATGCTGGAAAGCTTCTATGAGGTCTCCATGCGGGTTTACTCCTCTTGTTTCTTTTCTTATTTTAATTTGTCTTACTGTTACTGTTCCTGTCCTAGTACTGTGAAGAAGAGAAAGATTATGAATGTAAATAAAGGTCAGAAAAATCAGTTGCATTTTTCTTTTCAGATATAATTTTGAGGTTTTAAGTTTCTGTAAGGTTGCTTTCTGCTTTTATTTAAAGAGATTTGGTCAGTTTCACTTTATTTCCCCATTTATTTTCTTATAAAATTAATTGATGATTTATGCATCATCAGAACACATTCCCTTAGTCCTGTATTGGTAGGATTAAGCACTGTCCTTTAGTGATAAAACAAAGGGTAATGGCTTCAAACTGAAAGAGGGCAGATTTAGATTAGACATATGGAGGAACTTATTTACAGTAAGGGAAGTGATACTGGAACAGGTTGCCCATAGAAGCTGTGGATTCCCCATCCCTGGGTCAGTACCAGGTTGTATGGGTCTTTGAGCAATCTGGTCTAGTGAAAAGTGCTGCTGACCATGGGGGAGGCATGTGTGTGTGATGGAACTAAATGATTTTTAAGGTCCCTTCCAACACAAACATTCTATGATTCTATGATTCTACAGTATTAAAAAGGAAAAAAAAATCCAACAACCAAACAAACCAAAACTTTCTTATTTTGAAAGATAATATCATTTGTGTTCTTCGTTACACCACTTCAGACCTACAGGGAGATAAACCTGGAAACTAGATTCCCTGTACTTGGAGCTTAACACTAATAAAACTTGAAGGTGAACTATTTGCCTAGTATTCTTCTAGTTGAAGAACTTGAAATACCCATTACCAATTCTCATACAAGAGAATATTTGGATCCAGAGGATTTTAAAAAGTCCATTCTGTTTGAAAATTGAAAAAATAAACAAAAACAAAGGAAAAGAAATCAAACTTAGTATCTGCATTAAAAAACAGAACAAAATCCTTTGATGATGATCCCTTTCTAAGACTTCATCAGCTCAGGCATTTAATTTTGATATTTGTCACAGTCCTTGTCATGCTAGTTCTCACCAAGCTTATTGATAAGAGGTAGTTACTGTTAGTAATTCCTTGGCATCCTTACTCTGGTATCCAAAAACCCCTGTACTCAGGTGTTCTGATTTCAGCTGGGATAAAGTTAATTATCTTCCTAGTAGGTGATACAGTGCTGTGTTCTGGCTTTAGTCTGAGAACAATACTGATACACACCGATGTTTTAGTAGTTGCTCAGTAGCACTCACGCAGGTCAAGGACTTTTCAGTCTCTTGTGCTCTGCCAGTGAGGAGGGGCATAAGAAACCAGGAGGCAACAGAGACAGGTCACCTGACCCAAACTAGCCAAAGAGGTATCCCATACCACAGCATGTCCTGCTCAGTATATAAACCAGAAAGGAACAATCGCTGCTCAGGTTAGGCTGGGTACCAGTCAGCATGTGATGAGCAATTATATTGGGCGTCACTTGTGTTTGCTGGGTATTTTTCTCTTCCCTTTCCCCTTTTAGTTTTATATTCTCTCCCCCTGTTATTTACATTGGCAGTAGTAGTAGTATATTTTACTTTAGTTCTTAAACTGTTCTTATCTCAACATACAGGTTTAACATTCTTTCAATTCTCCTCCGCATCCCACATGGGGTGTGAAAAAGAGGGATGTGAGTGAGCGGCTGTGAGGTACTGAGCTACCGGCTAGCGTGAAACAACATCAGGTACCTACGAACCCTCTTTGAAGAGATTTGGCAGTAAGGTGTCTGGTAGCATGAACTCTGAGAGAGCATGAAAATTTTAAGACCTCTGTCTTCAACCAAACATCAAACAAAAGAAATTAAACTCATATGGTCCACTTTTCATTTCATTAGGTTGAAACAGAGTAAAATGCCACTAAAACAACAACATGTAAGGGTCATACACGTCATACATAAAGCACTAAGTAAAAAGCTTCTGTGCAAACTGCATAAATAGCACCTGCTCATGAGCTGTGGAATGTACATAAGCACAGTAATTGCAAGGATTTTTTTTTCATATCTATCCATGAATCTCTTTATTTTTATGCATCTTTCTTCCCTCCCCCCCCCCCCCCCTCCCCCCCAAGGTGCTTTGAAGCTTCAAGCATGGTTATGGAGATTTCTTTTTCTGATTTGTACTTTCACATGGTTTCTAGCTTGTGAATATATGGGAGACATCATATTAAAAAATATAAGCTCAGAATGTTACTTGATTCATTCAAATCAACATTCAGAGCCACAACATTTGGATTTTGTTGTGTTTCTATCTTTACCTGTTATAAACACAATGAATACAGCTAAAAAAAAAAATCAGTGTTGATTATTAAAAGCATGAATTTGCTCAGTCCTATTCCCAGGACACTTCATTGCAAACTAGCATTCACCTAAATGACTGCAGGATGTGGAAGTGTGGAAGTGCTATCATTTTTGACCATATAACTGCAACAGTTACAGAAAGCTAAGGTGTATTAATTTTGAAATCTTTAAAGCACAGGATATAATAGATCTCATCCTATTTGATTTAGGAATTGAATGAGGCATATTATAATACTGTTTCTTCTGCTATACTTTACATGCAGTCTACTGGCTGAGTGGCACACAGTTTGTGTGCCATCTGAGCTGATAATATTCTTTAGCTTGTTATTGATATTCTTTGTTTTCAAATGAGTGTTTTTCACAGCTATAGAATAGCTTTTTCTCAATATCAGATGTTTAAGAGATGAGGTAGAAAGAAAGAGGGTCAGGTGCATCAATAAACAGTTTGCTGAAAATGATTTTAGATGGCAACATCAATCCAAATTGGAGTTTTGTAATTTTCTTATTCCCAGTCTCTGTGTGTGAGTGATTTGCTATGTCACTTGTGTACAAAGCTGGGTAATATTGATTACACTTCTTTCCCAAAAATTCATGAGAGAAAAATATGTTCACAAAACTGTTCTCTAGTCTCATGGAAGGAATAATGTGATTTCAGTTGCATATAATAACAGCATAACACAATCATATCATTTGGGCAAGTGATGGCTTACAACAGGGTACTAAATTCAGGTGACATTTTCATTTTAGCAGAGAAGAAAAAGGAATTACAGATTTTACTTAAGCATAGATAAGATTTCCATTTTAAAATATCCTAAACCAAAAAGAAACCCATAAAACAGACCTGGGAGTTTGCACTATATGGCTGTAGTCAATATTTAAGAGAACTGTACATATAGGCATTTTTGTGGTTTAAATCCAGCCTGTAACTCAGTACCATGCAACCACTTGCTCACACCCCTCTTTCCACTCCTCATGCCATGGGGAGGGCAATCAAAAGAATATAAACCCCACAGGCTAAGAACAGTTTAATAACTGAAGTACAGTATACTACTACTACTACTAACAATGATTATGGAAATAATGAGGGAAGAGATATAAAAGGGGAAAAGGAAAAACAAAGCCAATAAGCAGAAGTGATGCACAATACAATTGCTCACCACGTGCTGACTGGTACTCAGCTCGACTTGAGCAGTGATCGCTCCTTTCCGGTAACTCCCTCCAATTATAAAGCATGACATGCTGCGGTATGGAATATCCCTTTGGCTAGTTTGGGTCAGGTGACCTGTCTCGCCTCCTGGTTTCTTATGCCCCTCCTCACTGGCAGAGAGTGAGAGACTGAAAAGTCCTTGATCTGGATTGCTGGTACAGGGCAACGACTAAAACATCAGTGTGTTATTAGCATTATTCTGAGACTGTTCTGAGACTAAAGCCAAAACACAGCACTGTATCATCTACTAGGAAGAAAATTAGCTCTATCCCAACTGAAAATAGGACATGCACATAAAAATTTACCTAATGGTTTATAACCAGGCCATGTTGTCTCTTTATACTTTTTATGTCTCTGTAGTTGAGGTGTCCAATTCAAAAATTGACTCTTTATAAGGTCAGCATAATTTTCTAATTATTTTCTAATATAATACAAAAAAATAATGAGTATTCATTAATGAGTTCACTCCTATACGACTTTTTAGCACATTCTTTAACTGAATTAATAATATATTCCCAATAAATATAATTTACCAGGAATGATATTTTCATCCTTTATTTTAAATCTGACAAAGAAGAAATTGTATGTTTGAGAGATAGTTATCAAGGATTTGGGTTTGAAGATCTTTGTTACCTCAGCAAAAAAATCAATAGCTAAATCAATATAGCATGCACTATTTGGACAGAGGAATATTCCTGACTGACTAGTTAGAAGCAATTATTTGTCAGAATTTTAGACACCATATAGAAAACTCCACCTCTGCATATATTGTAAGTGGACTGTAAGATTTGTACAAAATGAAGTCTTATTAAAAAGCTCTAAGCTAAACGGAGCACAACATCAAATGACATCCATCAGTCTTAATATATTTATATTAATCATATGTTCTGCAGATGTGGATGAATTGTTTGCAGCTCAAAGAAACATCAAAATACAATGACAAATATTACCCTATTGTTAATTTAAAAACATGCTAAAGAATGCAGGTAAACAAAGGTTTCTTTTAGCTTCCTTACTACTTGTCTTCATTTCATTTGAAAAGGGATAGATATGAATAATTATTAAAATTCATATCGTCAAAACATAGATTAATTGTAATAGAATGTCAAACATATGCCATGTTATCTTAAATATAACTCTTCAATAAATTTCACCTTTTATACAAGACTCTGAAGAATACATTATTAACACTGAAGCACAAAAATATGCTCATTATAGTATTCAACACTTATTCTGTGAGGTACTACAGAGACTTTCTAGATTATAGCAGACTACAATGTAAGCTTATAACAAATAGTACAACATTTTATTACAAAGTACATAATTTCGGATAAATTTTGTGAAATGTTCATGTAATCATATGAAAACATCTGTATGTGAAAGTGGATGCCTGTAAAAAGATTAACATTTGATAAAAAACAATATGCTGATTATCATGACGTGTCCTGGGTTCAGCAGTAACTGTCATTTTTCTCCTCCTTAGTAGCTGGTGCAATGCTGTATTTTAGACTTTCAGCCTGAGAACAGCGCTGATAATACCAATGATTTTAGTTGGTGCTCAGTACTATTTACTCTGACCAAGGACTTTCTGAGTCTCATGCTCTTCAGGGAGGAGGGTAAGTCAAGAGGAAGCAGAGACAGGACACCTGACTCAAACTAGCAAAAGGGGTATTCCATACCACAGCACGTCATGCCCACTATATAAAATTGGGACAATTACCCAGAAGGGCTAAATCACTGCTCAGGTTGGGCTGGGTATCGGTCGGCAGGTGACGAGCGGTTGTATTCTCCTCCCTTGTTATTTCCCTTATCATTATTGGTGGTAGCAGCAGTGATTTGTGTTATACCTTAGCTACTGGACTGTTCTTATCTCAACCAGTGGGAGTTACATTCTTTCAATGCCCCTCCTCATCCCTCCAGAAGTGGGGGGAGGAAGAGGGGGAGTGGGAGAGCAGAAGCGTGGTTCTGAGTTACAGGCTGGGTTTAAACCATGACAGATCTTTGTGGCGCCAATGTGGGGCTCGAAGGGTTGAGATAACAACAGATTTGACCAGAGTGTGTTTAACTGTATTTGTGATAAACATTCATCATTTCGGATTAATAGTCACTTGTCACAATGCTGATTTATTGGCTGTCAAAGTCGTTGCTCTTGATCTTGGAATTTCAGCATGTTCTGCCTTACTTACAGCTGGTATTTGCTGTGTTAATATTTATTGGCTGGGGGACCTTGGACTAAGGTTCTTGTTTAGCTGTTCTTTGTGGTAGTAACTTGTAACACAATAGACTCATTGATCATGAAACTGATCTGGCTTGCATTCCCAGTGTGGTCATCACCTCTATACTTTGGGAGGTATATAATGGAAGTGTTTAGCAATTACACATCTTTTTTGCCCTCCTGGGGTGGTCAAACTCTGAAGTAGACATTCCATTACTTTCCCAGCTCCCCCACCTGACTATTTACAGAATCATTTGAGAGTTCTGAAGGTTTTGAACGGCCTCTGGGTACCCTTGAGACCTGCCTGCTGATTGTGATGGGGATCTCCATGTTGGCACGCATGCAGAGTGTGTTTTACCTACTAACATTTCATCTGATCTCGAGAGTTAAGCAGAGTCGGGTTTGGGCCTTGTCTAGGGTTAGGCGACAATATAGGAGGACCAAGAGATTTTCCCCAAAGCTGGACAGTCATGAGTGGCAGGGTGTGTCGGGTAGTGTGGGCAAGTATCTAGTCCACTGGGCCCCTCCAGTGCTTTGGAACTTCGCCAGTGAACAAGGAAAAAATCCAGAAAAATTCGTAAAACACTTAAATGAGGTGTGTTGTCATCCTGGTCATACCAGAGAGGTACAAATCATGGCAATGTGCTGGGGCTTGGCCTGTGCTTACAAAGCCCTGTTCAACACTATCCAGCACCTTCAAAGGGAAAAAGATATCTCTGGATCTGATGTCAAAGCAGCAGACAGCACAGCTACTCCAAGTACAGCAACTACACCAACCTCAGTGACAAGTATAGCAGCTACTCCAACAGCAACAGACATCGCAGATACTCCAGCTCCATGCACAGTAGCTACACCAGCCCCTGTGACAAGTACAGCAGCTACTCAAACTCTGACTACAACAAACAACACAGCTAATCCAATTCCAAGCACATCAACTACACCAATCCCACCAACAAGTACAGCAGCTACCCAAACCCTGACACAATAGACAACGCAGCTATTAGTGCTACTTAAACCTCAAGCACAGTGGCTGCACCAACCCCAACAACAGATACTTCAACCACTCCAACCACAGTGATAATCACTGCAGCTAAACCAGAGGACCAATTAGTGCCTTGAGCACCTCCAGGTAACTGGGGGCAGTTACCTTGAAGGGCTAGATCAATTCTTGATTTGGGCTGGGTATCGGTTGGCCAGTGGTGAGCAGTGTATTCTCTTCCCTTGTTATCTCCCTTATCATTATTATTATTGGTGATAGCAGTAGTGGTTTTGTGTTATACCTTAGTTAGTGGACTGTTCTTATCTAAGCCTCTGGGAGTTACATTCTTTTGATTCTCATCCCCATCCCTCTGGGAGAGGGGGATACAAGTGGCGGCAGAGTGAGTGAGCAGCTGCGTGGTTTCTGACTGCCAGGCTGGGCTTAAACCATGACATAATGATGAATAAAATAACATACACTTATCTTTGTTACTTCTGATTTTATAAATAAAGTCACAAATGTTGAGGGATATTTTATTTTTTTTTATTAATATGGATTCAAAATCCTTACTTCTAAGGACATATTGAATTGTACAATGACTGAATCTGATGAAAGTACAAATTGTGATCTATGTATGTATGTGTATGTTTTAATTGCTAAAATTCTAATTATACAGCCTAAAGTTTGATGATACTTAATAAATAGAAGACTTAATCTCCAGTCTTTTATTATTATTTTTAACATAAGCAAATTTTTCCTATCTTTGTTAATTGTAAGAGGAATAGGTACTAAAATAAGTGAAAGGAAGAGACACATTTTTCTAACCAGTGGAAAAGGGTTGTCATCCCAGACTTCTGCAAAATATTTTTTAAAGTGACAATAATAGACATATTTGAGATAAATGAAAATCATAATGTATGGAAAAATATCATGACCATAACAAGAAAGACTTAAGAAATTTAATTGATATAATTATGCATTAAAATGCCATCCCAGTGATTCCACTGTTTGAAAAGAATGAAATGTGAACATCATCACCTGGTTTGGCACTGAAGTACCTGAAGTCATACTGCATAGAAGTGGGAGATATCAAAGCTTAGTTTAGTTTTGAGCCACTGAAGTGCTTCTAAATAGTAACTCATTCATATACTTGCTTCTTTAGCCCTTTTGATCTATTGAAGGTAAAGGCCTAACACAGTTCATACTGACCAGATGTACATTATTTATACAACTGGTCATAGTTCTGATTCAGCTTTCTGGACTCATGACATGTCAATAATGCCTTTTCCACTGTTACCAATTACTATTTGTTCTACAAAATCCATATTAGTTCTGGTTTCTGTATGCAATAGCTCCCTCTCAGTCATCATAGTTGCTGCAGATACTGTCTATTATAAAAGCAGACATGTCATACTATTTTACCTGGGAAAGATTCTTAATTCTAGGAAGAGTCATAGGCCCTGTTTGAACAGTATGTCATAGGCTTATGAGAATGGATGTTAGGAAACAGATACTTCACATGTAACAGAGTGTTTTAATATAGGGTTTTCCCTCTCATTAAATGTGAAATGCAATGTCTCATGACAGACATCATATGTTCACAACAAAAAGGATCAAAAAAGTCTCAGAAGAGTTGAGATAAAACAAAATATTTTTGTATATTTAAATATAGCAGTATCTTATGAATGCCTATCATGTTAACAAAAACGTACCTCTGTTACGTATGCATTTCAAACTCATCATTAAAGGTGGTATGTGAACAAAATATGAACAAAAGTTTAAATATTCAGTCATTATATTCCGTTTTTTCACACAGACGATATAAACAGAACTAACTTTCATCATTATCCTGTCGTGATCATTCTACACTTTGCAGCAGCAACTGCTTGCATGGAAAACATTAGAAGAACCCTGAACTGCTCCACCATCTTTTAATATAATTTATTATGTGTACACCACCAGCATAACATTGCTACCTCCACAGAAAACATTGAGAAGAACTGCCTAAGTAAGTCACCGGTGTACCATTTTGAGAAACACTAAAAAGAGCCTAATTAAAAAAAAGATGTAAGACACTTTGTTTTTCAGGGTGTCGTGGTTTAAACCCAGTCAGCCATAAATCACACAATCGCTCTCTCAACCCCCCCCCTTCTTTTCCTCAACCCTACTCCCAGAGGGACGGAGAGGAGAATTGAAAAGAATGCAACTCCCATGGGTTGAGATAAGAACAGTTTAGTAACTAACGTATAACACAAATCACTGCTGCTACCACCAATAATAATAATGATAAAGGAAATAACAAGGGAAGAAAATAAAACACCTCACCACCCGCCAATCGATAACTCACCCCACCCCACCCGACCGAGCACAACCCCTCAGTGAACTCACCCCTCCGAGTAACTCTCAGTTGCATCCTGGGCATGACATGCTGTGATACGCAATACTTCTTTGGTCAGTTTGGGTCAGGTGTTCTGTCCCTGCTTCCTCCCGGCTTTCCCTCCTCCAAGAGGCTCAGAAAGTCCTTGGCCAGACCAAATATTTGTGCAGTAACTAAAAACATCAGTGCTATCAGCACCATTCCCAGGCTGAAAGTCAAAAACACAGCTCTGCATCAGCTACCAAGGAAAAAAAATGACTGCTACTGCTAAACCGAGGACACAGGGACAGGAAATTACTCAAGTTCCATAGCTCTTGAAAGAGGAAGGGATGAGCAGCACACCAGTCTCTGTGAATCAAGAGGTACTGACCAGAACAAGGAAATCTGTTTTTCTACTAGGCTTAAGGGAAATCTTTTCTGTTCCAGCAGATTATCTGGGGTGAAAAAAAATCACTGATCTCAGTGTTGCCCCACAAGCATTTATATAATTTGAATTATTTGCTAAAGTAGCTGATGCAATAGGTTATGCTCAACATCCAAACAGATGCTCAGAACACACATTGCCCCAAAGATATGTCATTAGTGTTACATGAAAGCCCTGCTTTCAGCAGTAAAATGTTTGGTGCACATAAGAACACAACTCAGTTATAAACACATAATGATAGTACTAAATACAAATATATGTATTTTTGTGTTTTGTATGTATACATTCCATACTACTGGAATCATGTTTGTGACTAAAGCTGACAAATTTCCTTAAGGTCAGTATACAAGCCACCTGCTTATGAATAATTCAAGAAACAGTAGACGTCCTGGTTCTGACCATAGTGGGAGAAGAAAATGAATGCCAGGACAACACCTGCTTCCAAGAACGGGCCAGTTCAGGGGATAATCCTGTCTGCAATCAAACCCCAAATATAATCACTTTCAGAGATGCATTTTACCATTGTTAATCTTATGAAGTACTTAAAATACTCTATCACATAATCATCAAATACTCATCAGATCAGTGTGAGTTCAAGACAAATTATAAAAAAAAAAAAAAATCAAGAAAAGCTCCCATATGACAGTCTTCACCATGTGAAGAAAACAGTTTTCCAGATCTGCTAAGTTATAGTTGGATTCAATGATCTTAAGGGTCTTTTCCAACCTAAATAATTCTATGATTCTGTCTTTATCTCAACCCGTAAACATTCCTAATCTTCTTTTCTACTCCCCATCCTGCTGGGGGGTCAGGTGGGATCAAGAAGCTTGATGAGCACTGTTTGTTAGCCAAGGCTACCCCACCACAGTTACAGTCTCCAACACTAAGTATACTTGATTATCAAAGTAAATGATCAAACTTCCACCCTGACTAGGGGCAGAAGATGTACTGAAAACTTTCTCGTAAAAAATCTGAGATTTTAATTGGTATTTTGTTGAGAAAGCTTTCTCCTCCTTATTAAGATCAATAGCAAAAAAGGCAAATGAACAAATATTTGTACGTTAGGATAAAGCAGACCCTTGATACAGAAATTTTCTACTCAAGTGCATCCTTCAGTCAAGAGACTGTTTTATTTTCTTATTTCATTTTACAACCTCAGGTTTTTGTTGACATAGTTAATATTTATCTATAACATATTTTGCAGTTAAAAATGTGGTTAAAGTTGACATGTTCCGATCATGACCATGTGGTGTTTTATGACATAGGATATTTCTTTAATTGTAAAAGTTATGATCTGTTTTACAATCTAACAATGACAAAAAATATACATCATACATATTGAAGTAGAGAAAATCAAGGATTTTTTTTTTCAAGTGTCATGAGGCGTGGCTTATAGACCAGAGTTTATTTTTATCAAATATATATTGAAAACAATATATGTGCTTAGCTTATGACTTGCTCTTCAATACAATCCACTCAGTGCTGTCAGCCTTCTCAGTCTGCATCTGTTCTTTTTGCCTCCCACATTTGTAAGAAAGAGATCTATTGAGAGCCCAGGCTGGATATAGCCATTAACTATAGAGAATAATCCTAATGAAGTAAACTTCATGTGGAAAACGAGAGATGATTCCAACCTTGAAAATTAGTATCATCTCCAAAAGTTGTGTCTTCTACAGGTTTCAGAAATATTAAGAGCAAAGCTAATGATGCTGGATCACTCAATTAAATGCAGTCCACAGATTAGCAGTAATTATTGCAAGGTTGGAAAAATCTGAGCTAGAAAGATGTTCAAATGTGAAAAAATTAATAATGTTCTGACAATCAAAGGGTGAAAGAGAATTTAGGGATCAAAACAAATAAGTACAAGAAGTCCTTCTTTATCTTTTCCTGGCCCCTGGTCCCTGCCCCCTTAAAGAAAAAACAAAGAACACCAATACTAAAAATCAAAATAGCTTGGGTGATCATTAATCTAAGAATTCCTGATGAAATAGTAAGTCTTGTCCTAAGGCATAAAAGGTGAGAAATGTATTTTTACACATTTAGCACTTCCTGCAGGTAGGCAGTGATAGTTCCAATAGCCAGGAGTCCTATTTGCATCCTTAGTAGATCCTCACAGTAGAAGTAAGATGATAAAAAAGAGGGAGCAACAGAAACTTGAAAGGTTATTAGGGGATTTAGTATACAAAGTCAACAGAAATTATCTTCTACTTCTGTGTATTCTAATGTCAAACTTACTCTGTATGTAAGGAAGGTGATAGAGTAACCTAAATGCATAAATTTTCTCAAAACCAACAAAATATATTTACTCAAAAGCTTCAGTTGTTATATCTAAAATAATATATATCTAAAGTATGTTATATACTACTGTGTTTTTTCACTCTAAATGGCTTAAGACTCTGTAATCCTTTTTTTATAATTGCCAATATCAACAACAATCTGATTTGTACAATACTGCCTTTGTGCAAATACCATAACTGAAAACATGTTACACTTAGGGTTCCAGGACTTAATGCAGAATTGAAATCTAGAAAAGGTAACAGGTTAAAATTCATCTTCAGTTCTTTCCTGGCTGCATATGCCTCTATTTCAGGGTATGCATTGGATATTTATTGTATAAGATGTCAAAAGAAAAAAAGCATTACACTCATTTCATCAAAATGGTTAAGCTTATCTCTTATTCTAGCATCAGTCATCAGATATTAATGATACTGTTCAATGTTCTAAATTTTATCTTTATTTATGATTCTGTCAATATTTCCATGTAAGACTACAGTTCTGAATACAATTCCTTGGTTTTATGAATGAATAGTTAAACAATTTGGGTTAGTGTCAGAGAATTATCCCCCCTGAAAATGCCAGAACTTAGAATTCACTATTTTATATTCTTAGAGCAGAAAAAAAAAAAAAATAAATAAAATTGCTGGAGCATGAAGCCAAGAAAAATCCAGCAGCAGCTTTGAGTAATCCCTGAGCCCTTTGTTTAAGCTAAACAGGAAATTTCAGGGATGGGTGAGAAAGTAAAATAAATGAAAAGTGACATTCATCAGTTGAATTGTGAATGCAAAGTACATTACAAATCTTTTTAATTGGGTGTGCAGAGCAATGATTCAAAAGCTAATGTGGATAGCAAAAGCATTATATAGTAGATACTGATTTCAAGAAGAAAAGCAGTTTAGACCAGTAGCTACAGTCCCAGTGTTTGTGTCAAAAGGAATTTTAGTGGTAATTAATACAACCGTTATCCTTTGCAAATAGAAGCTTATAGCATAGAGCTGAGCTGTTTTTACTCTGGAATATGGCATCAATATGAATTTGGAGCTTGAAATGGAAAGAGAAGCTTAATGTTCAGATCTAATTATGAATGTATGTGTAACTGAATAATTATTCATTCACATGATAGATTAATGCCTCTGCATCCAAATGTACTTGGAGTGACTTTTGTGAATATCTTAGAAATTATAACAGATACAGTAATTTCTTGTTTCATTAAGATTTATACTGTAATGCCTTACCTTATAGATAAACAGACATACATACGCCCCCAGCCTCAGGCACTTTCTAGCCTTCAAGCTTGATATTTTGCTGGAACACAAAGAATAAACACGTGAATATTTAAGCTACTTTGTCAGCTTGACCCTTTTCAAGTAAGCTTCCAGTGAAACTGTCTTTCAAAGACATAATGACACAAATTAACCAACAGTGATGAGCAACATTGTTTTTTCAGGCATTGTTAGGCTAATTTAAATATTTCAGTGAATTAAATTTTGACTTTGACATATATACAAAGAAGTTGGGTAAAAGCTTTTGATTTTGCTAGGCTTATTTGAATAGAAAACACCTCATGATCAGACTGCAGCCCTTCAATATGACTGAGCAAGTTTTCATATACCTAGAAAAATAATCACCATGTAACCACAAGAACACTAAGCTGAAAGCTGCAAACTGGGTAGGAAACAAAGTCAGTATAGTTGATGTTGGCTTAACGTTTCTAAAGATCCCTTCTTGTGTTTCTTATTATTATGATGTTATCTGTATTCCATGGTTAGGTTGTCCTGAAATGTCTATCTCCATTTTAATCCTTTTGGATACCTAAGCTTAGCCTGAGTATGCTTATAAAACTTCAGTCCATGGCATTGGTTCTAGAACTAGCAGAGTATTTGCAGCTCAGAGTCATTCTAATAAAAAGGACTTACGTAAAAATCCAAACCAGAACCCAGAGACATGTTCAACTTTTAAGTACCTGGGTGAAATAGTTAGATTTAAAACAAACACAAAACCAAAAAATCAAAACAAACAAACAAAAAACCCCACTCCAGAGATCAAATACTTTAATAATTTTTAAAACTATATCTATGTGAAATTAAATACATTAAACTATAAAGCTTTAAATGAAATCCCAAATTTTATAATACTATATAATGGACATATTATTCCAAACAAAATATTCCGCCTACAAATAATCAATGCAAAACCAAAAAGCTAGGCAGTCCTGAAAGAATAGTAAGAAAAGATCAAAGAGCTGGGAGGATTGAACCATAATCTCTCTGGCTATTACCAAATATATTTGAGCTAGAAAGTACTCCAAATTCTTTGTATCATACCCATCATTAGATTGAATGAATACTGTAGTGACTTTTCCTTTTATATTATTTCCTCCTTTCCTCAGGACAAAAGTGTTTTGCCTCTCTTCCTAATATGCAGCCAGGTCACGTGAAGTTATACTTTCTAATAATATTCCAACTGGTCTGTGCCAATTAAGGAGAAGGGCTAGGATGCAAAGTATTGAATTATGAAAGTAAATATTTATTTGTGTACGTGAGGTGTCCAGACATGTTGGAGCACCCAAAATGCAATTTTACACTATTTTTTTAAATCTTCCAAAGGTTCAGATACAATATTATTTGACTAATCAGTAATACCCACAGTACCAATTAATATTCATAGTAAAACTTTGTAAAGAAACTACATTTTTGCAGTAATCTTGCCCCTTGCCTATGGATTTAGAAGTCACAGAAGTCAGACTTTCTATAGTTCCTTAGCTATGATGCCTGCCAGCACTGGAAAGGTTTCAAAGATATACTAAAGGGGCTGGGATGCTGGCAATATCTTGGCTTTCCAGGGGTATCCTGTGGGCATCTCTAATCTTCCAAGAGACAAAGTCCTTATTTCCTGGGCTGAACTGTCCTTAAGCTTGTTTTACTTAAATAAAATTCCACTACCTCATTTCATTAAGGTGTATAATAAGTATGTGTTAACAAGGTTAATATACTTTCATACTATAAAGACTGATTGATGCAGTGGTTAGGGAAAGGGGTTTTCTTAACAACTTGTAACAATGGAAGTTGCTGTAGTTTATTTTCAAAAGGTTTATAACTTGAAAATTTATTTTGAAAAAAGTTTACTGTTCTTGACTGTTATCAAATAAAGCTGTTCAAACCAGTAAATCTTAAGTAAGGCTAATCTTAAATTAGAAGTCCTGATGTTGTGGCAATTGCATATTGTTAGACAACTTTCTGATCAAAGAAGCTTGGGGTAGGGAGGATTATTGTTCCTTGATTTACATAAAGAAATGCGAACCTCATTAGTTAAGATCATCTACTTGAAAACAAAATCTGCCAGATCTGAAGACAAAATGTTGAAAAATGTGCCAATGTATATGCATGATCATGCAATGCACTTGAACTAATCAGTCATAGCTGAATATGAAATAGAATATGAAATAGCCTGGGCTTGGTTAACAGTATATGGTAAATTGTAATAGCATGACTAAAAGAGTTTATGCAAAACCAGATTTAATTAAAATAATTATTGTTGAAATTACTGCAGCATTACAAAGATATATTCATTGGAAAGATGTTTAAGACATTATCTGAACATCAACATCTTCCTAGTATGTGTTCCTAATCAAGAGGATATTTATTGTGCATCACTACTTCTTATTTCCTGAAGAGGCTGGGGCTTATTCTTTTCTCTGTCACTCTTTTGTCAAAAAATGTATTACTATAACTACTACTACTACTACTACTACTACGACGACGATGATGACTATAATTACTATTCTTATCATATTACTATCATTGTTATTATGATCATTATTTTATTTTAATCATTATACTGTTTTCATCTCAGCCCATGGGTTTTTATATTTTTTTCAGTTCTCCTCCCACCCCCATCCCCCTCCCACCTCCTTACCTCCATTACACTGGTGAGCAAGCAACTCTGTGGTCCTTAGACCATGACAAAGTTATAAACAAAAATCATAAATAAAATAAATGTTTCCATATATATGACAACATCATATAAACATTTATAGATACCTACTCCTCTATCTGTGTATGTTTAGTGCCTCTAGATGTTTACCAACACAAAATATTCTTGATTTAAGATTACAGTAAATTCCCTATGCCACTAACCACATGGAGAGTCACCAGAGAGCACAACCAGAAAGCTTTGAGACATGTGGAATATTTCTGACCTGTGTCTAAGAGAGATTAAATGTATACCATAAAAGCTGATATACTGCAATTCATGTCTAAGAGTTTAGACTCCAAATTAGACTCTGAAAGTATTGCCATGTATGAAAGAAGTTACATATACATAAAATTATAGAAGTATATATATTTATAGTCATAGGAATAAACAGCCCAGATCCAAGACGAAACCTTGTAAGTCCATAAATGCAATATATCCAACTTATTGGCAGCAGTTTCCCCATTGCTACAATGGCATTCATAGTAACAGAGTTCTTAAGAGTTGATTATGGAAGAAAGGCAACATATTTAGATCACAGATCAAATTCAAATCAATATAGTTACTCAATTATCATATCCCTATAAGATTACCTGAGGAACATTCACGCTATTTTATTGGGTACCATATGTTAGGGTTTGTGAGGTTGGGTTTCTGTTTGTTTGTTTTTCTGTTTTTCCTCTATACTGTTTCAAAGTTGATTTTAGGTGTCACAAAACAGTTTTTGAGAGATTGTTTATTTTTCTAATTCACAGTATTTGAGTTAGAACTCCCCAACATATGTGATTACAGGACAACTGCAACTTTTTTTGTTGCACAAATAAAAGTGCTGGAAGATCATCTGATAAAATGTGACAGGATAACTAGCAGTGCATTTTCTATGCTACCCAGCTGACTCATGGCCACATGATCTGTAGAAAAGCACTCCCTATAAGAGACTTAATTAATTCTCTATAATATGGAGAACAGAGTAGTACCAAACTGAAGATGACTTTCTATAACAAGTGTAACCAATTTCAGAGTTGCTATATCCATTGTTTTGCTTTAGGAAACTTTCAAAATCTTAGTTATTAAAGGATGGGGTTGGGCTTAATTTTCCAGTCTAGACAACAAACCACATGGAAAAAAGAATTGAATGGTCTAAACACTAAGACAACACAAGTCCAGAAGTCAGATTGACAGAAATCTATCATAAGATTTCATCAACACTTAATTACTACAGAAAATGGATACTTCTATATACCTAACTTTGTTATCCAGTTTTCTTCAGATAAAACCAACCTAGTTTGGATAATCATAAGGCTACTTTTGTTTCAGCAACAAAGGCAAACTCTTTCCCAGTATCCCACCTTATTATCACCTTTTCAGTAATGCAGCAGCAACTATGATATCTCCTTCTCAATACATGTTTCCAACATGTGTATCTTCTGTCTACATCTTTGAGATGCTGTGGACTTTAACTGCTTTACCACCACTTTACAAGGACTGGTTGGGTAATATAACCTTTTATTACTTAGGCCAGATGTCTTTTTTAAATTGACTTCCTGTGTTGATAATTCCCATTTCTTACATGATTTACTATCTTTCCCCAAGTTTTTGCTGTTTTTTGAAAATGTTTTGGTTTAATTTTTCAAAAGTACATGGCTTATTTCTTTTTTCTTTTGCTATTTTTATTTGTTTGTTTGTTGTTGCAATTTCTATTATTGATTCTTAACAGATGATCTAAATGATTCTCTTCGATCCTGACTTTTGGCATGAATAACATTTGGAGACAGGCTTGTCATTGGCACAAAATCTGAATGGTGTCAGGTTTTAACTTTTCTGCTGTGGAGTAATTAGAAATTAAAGATATATTTAAAATGTGGCAGTGTTCACACTTAAAGGAAAAAATGGACTTTCAGGGGAAGATGCAGCTACAACTGGTGTGCCAGGAATGTGCACTCCGTAGCAGTTCCAGTGGCAACATTGACAGAGGTTAGAGTAGATTGGAGATTCTGCAGCCACGCTCTGTCTTAACACCAGCAGAGATGGGAACTAGGTGGTACTAGAAACTGATAAGCTGCATAATTGTTACCCTGAGCCAAAAATCTGTCATCTTTTGACAAAGTGCTGTACTTCTAGCAAACTTTGCTTCATTACAATGAATTTTAATACATTATAATACAAAAGCACATTTCCATCTCTAATGCTACCCACCTCCAAAGTGAGATGACCCCCTCTGAGCATGCTCTTTGAATTGTTTGTTATATATACCTTTAAAAGCGAAGTGAGAGAATTTTACACCCATAATAATAAGGGTGTGTATGACTAGAGACACTCAAAAAGTGAAAAATAGTATAAAAGGGCCCAATAAAAGAGGAATATTGGGGGAAGACATCACCGTGGACAAGTCAAGAAAAATTCGATTAGCAAATTACCCTTGACTCCTGGGGTTGGTTAATCGCCTGGACCTTTCTTCCCCCCTCATAGGGATGCACTCTATTAAGTGCTTTCCTGGGAAAACCAGGAATCTCTATAAGGGGTTACCTTTCACTTTTTACTTTTATATTTTAAAGCCAGGCTGGCAAAGAAGGAGAAGAGTGGTTCTGGTAAGAGGCTTGCCAGACTGGTCAAGGATGCTTTAAACTAGACGTGTTGGGGGACAGGAGCATCATTCCATCCCAACACACCCAGTCAGTTGCCAGCACCTATAATAAATACTCAGAGCAATCTAGAGGTATTCCAGCCGCTTCAGCCAATGAGCTGGCTTCTTTTGGAGCTCGGCTTAGATGACTCTATACAAACGCCCATAGCACGGGAAACAGACAGGAATTAGAGATGTGTGCACGTCTATGGGGGTATGATATAACAGGCATCACAGAAACATGGAGGGATGGCTCCTAAGACTAAAGTGTTGGAATGAAAGGTTACAAGGTCTTTAGATAAGGCAGGCCCGGCAGACAGGTAGGGAGAGTTGTTATTTATGTTAGGGATAGCCTTGGCTGCAGAGATCATGTGATGGTTGATTTCGAGATCCTCAGGACAGTGAGAAGAGCGTGCAGCAAACTCACTGCTCTCGACTTCAAGAGAGCAGACTTTGGCCTCTTCAGGAGCCTCTTTAGTAAAGTTCCATGGGATATAGCCTTAGAGGTCAGGGGGGCCCAAGCCTTTTGTTTGATATTCAAGGATCATCTACTACAAGCTCAGGAGTGTTGCATCCCAACTAGAAGGAAATGCAGCAGGAGGGCCAGGAGACCTCCTTGGATGGATAAGGAGTTGTTGAGGAAACTTTTTGGGAAAAAAAAAGAGACTTATGAAAGGTGGAAGCAAGCACAGGCAGCCTGGGAAGAATACAGGGATGCTTTCCGGGAAGCTAGGGACCAGGTTAGAAAAGCTAAGGCCCAGTTAGAATTAAACTTGGCTAGGGATGTTAAGGATAAGAGGAAGGGATTTTATACATATGTAGGGAATAAAAGACAGACTATGGAGAAGGTAGGCCCCCTCCAGAAGCTATCTGGCTACCCTACATTTGGAGAATGAGGTTCTGAATGACTTTTTTGCCTCGGTCATCACTGGTAAAGGCTCTGACCACACCACACAAGTCTTGGAAGGTAGACTCAGGGACTGTGAGAATGAACACCTTGGGCCCACTGTAGTAAAGGATCTGGTTCAAGACCATCTTAAAAATCTGAATTTATACAGGTGCATGGGACCTGATGAAATCCATCTGCGGGTCCCGAAAGAGCTGGCAAATAAAAATCGCTAAGACATTGGTCATTATATTTGAAGAATCATGGCAGTCAGGTGAAGTTCCTGATGACTGGAAAAAGGGAAATATAACCCCCATTTTCAAGAAGGGGAAAATGGACAACCCGGGGAACTACAGACCAGTCAGTCTCACCTCTGTGCCTGGCAAAATCTTGCATCAGATTCCCCTGGAAAGTATGCTGAGGCACATGAAACACAACAAGGTGCTTGGTGGCAGCCAGCATGGCTTCACTAAGGGGAAATCCTGCCTCACCAATTTGGTGGCCTTGTATGATAGGGCTACGGAACTGATGGACAGTGGTAAAGCAGTTGATGTCTTCTACCTGGACTTGTGCAAAGCTCTCAACACTGTCCCACATGACATCCTTGTCTCTGAATTGAAGAGACATCAATTTGATAGATGGACCACTCGGGACATAAAGAACTGGTTGGCTAGCCACACGCACAGAGTTGTGGTCAATGGCTGAATGTCCAGCTGGAGACCAGTTACAAGTGGTGTCCCTCAGGGATCAGTGTTGGGACTGGTCTTCTTTAACATCTTTAACACCAAGCTGTGTGGTTCAGTTGATATGCTGGAGGGAAGGAATGCCATCCAAAGGGACCTTGACATGCTTGTGAGGTGGGCTGATGCCAACCTCATGAAGTTTAACCATGCCAAGTGCAAGGTCCTACACCTGGGTCAGAGCAATCCCAGGCACAGCTACAGGTCAGGGGGAGAAGAGATTCAGAGGAGCCTTGTGAAGAAGGACTTGGGGTGTTAGTTGGTGAGAAAATGTACATGAGCTGGTTTCAGTGTGCACTTGTAGCCCAGAAAGCCAACTGTATCCTGGGCTGCATCAAAAGGAACATGACCAGGAGGTCGAAGGAGGTGATCCTGCCCTTCTAATCTGCTCTCGTGTGACCTCACTTGGACTATTGTGTACAGTTCTGATGTACTTAACATAAAAAGGACATGGAACTGTTAGAACAAGTCCAGAGGAGGGCCACAAGTTTGATGAGGGACTGGTGCACCTCCCGTATCAAGACATGCTGAGAAAGTTGGGTCTGTTCAGCCTGGAGAAGTTTGCGTGGAAACCTCATAGCAGCCTTCCAGTATCTGAAGGGAGCCTATAGGGATGCTGCGGATGGACTATTTATTAGGGACTGTAGTGACAGGACAAGGCATAACGGGTTAAAACTTAAAACGGGAAGTTTAGATTGGATACAAGGAGGAAGCTCTTTACTGTGAGGGACTGGAATAGGTTGCCCAGGGAAGTTGTTAATGCTCCATCCAAGGTGGTGTTCAAGGCTAGACTGGACAGAGCATTGGGTGACATGGTTCAGTGTGAGGTGTCCCTGGCCATGGCAGGGGGGTTGGAACTAGATGATCTTAAGGTCCTTTCCAACCCTAACTATTCTATGGTTCTATGATTCTATGATGATTTGCACGTGCTTTTGCAGACCGTGTATTTATTACTGCACTTCATAGGAACTTGTACCTGTTGCTTTAATAAACTGCACTGCTTAAGTAGTGAATTGTAATAGTTTTCTCATTGAACGTAACCAAATCCTTCAGTGTGGCCTTGTTACTTCATGGGCACTATTAGACTGAAGGTGCAGTGTGCCATCAGTGCATCCAGAATCGTGGTTGTTCAATATGTTGAATGAGGGCGGACTGATAGTGGTATGTTGGGCACCACTCAGAATCTAAACCTAGCTGCACCCAGCCCCTCTAATATCTGAGGACCAGCTGCAATGCAAGGGGTTTTGGTTTTCTTTTCTGACAAATTTTCTTGCCTTTTAACACGACATCAGAGTGTTGCTCTTCGTCACCTCTAGCAATACTGATATGCCTGGCCACACTGCAAATTCTTGCTGTCTGTTCCTAATTTGACTACTAAATTAAAATCATTAGATCACAGAGAACTAATTATATTTCAAATACCTCACATAAGTAAGTCATAGAGAAGGGAAGAGAGAAATTTCCTTTTAAAACCTAATTCATACTCCTGTAGTACCTTTCTATATTAGAAGGCAGAGCCTAGAAGATCAATTGCATTCATTAATACTGTTACACAGTTTCAGCTATCAACTCCAAGTGAGCAGCAAACCAATTAAGGGCAATAAATATCTCATAGTCAGAATTTTGATTAATGTGTAGTAAAAGAGCAAACTAAATCTGTAACAGAAGTGTTAACTTTTCCATTCTAATCTCTGTGTGTCAGCTATGATAATCTTGACTTATTTTTCACAATACCAACTTTGTCATTATTTTTACTATTTGCAAATGGAAGTCAGAAAGTTTTCTGGTTTAGGAAGTGGTAATAAAGAACAAGAATGAAAGCTATTCCACTAATAGTAATATAAGCGAGATGTTTGACAGAAATACTTGTTTAGGTTTGTTTTCATTTTGGTTTTTTTTTTCTTTGTTTGAACAGAAATGCTTGTTTGGGTTTGTTTTCTTTTATTTTTTTTTTTTTTTCTGCTTACGAAGATATGACTCGTTTCTTTTTGCCTTTTAATAACACTTATTCAAAGTATTATACTAATTTAGAGTCATATTCCTTTTTTGATGTTTCTTTCAAATAGAGCATTACTGAAGCTTTTGCAAGACACCTAAATTGTCTACTGCAACAAATGTCAGCTTACAGTTTAAATCTTTCTGAATTATTCAGTACAGATGAAATCTTTACATGAAATCATAACCAGATAAAATTTCTATTGAGCTGATTCTTGGATTCATATGTGTAACACTGTGACGGTACCAATAGTCATCTGTGAATAGCAGTCACCTTGCACCATTTATACAAGCCATGTGTGCCTGTTCATCTCAGATTTTTCATGAGGAGAGAATGCCAGCCAGTGTAGAACCATAACAGCTCCATAAATTTAGTTTAACACTGACCGCTGCAATGTCAGACAGTTTGCTGTGTTAAAACAATCCGAGATATGAGAAGTCAAGCCTTCCAAATTGTGTGTGGCAAATTCTGTGCCCTCCTCCCAGGTTTACAGAGTCAAAAAATCACATCAGTGTACCTTTTTTTCAGGGTATACCTGTTTCTACGGTGTACCCATGACAAACTTGAGTAAGTTTGGTGGGGGAAAGTTATTGCAAACTGTTTAATAGTTCAAATTAAATGAAAGGAGTTATATAGTTGGTTTTGGTTCAGTATCCACTTTCACAGCTATAACTTGGATTGTCATGACAAGCAGAATTATCTCTACACAAAAATTGAAATATTTCTCTACGTATCTATGTGTATATATGTAGCGCATAAGGTACAGCTTTTAAGTAAAAGAGAGGCTGTCCTGTCCTGTTCTGTTTCGTTCTGTTTTGTTCCATTCTGTTCCATGAAATCATCTAATTTTTGAGATTGAAAGGGATTTCTGGAGATTGTCAAGTCAAACCTCGTTGCTCAATGTAGGCTCAGAATTAAGTATTCATTGCTAGTAATTGCCACCATTTTCACCAAAATTTAAATGTTACAGATTTCTTTTTAAAGAAAAAAAGTCTCAGGCAAAATATGCAATAAAAATAATTGAAAGCTTTTAAAAATATATCTTTATGGACCTCTAAATAATTAAGAAAACAGTTTGGAAATTTTCACAGAAGCTTAAACTGACTAGGAAAACAGTCAGTTGAGATTTTCATCTAGAGTAAACACATGAAACTGAATCAGAAAAAAAGGGATTGTATTTTCTAGAAAGCCAGACAAATCACCTGAGACCTGTATATAGCCCAAAAAGGGTTTTAAAATGAAAAGAATTAAAAAATACGAGACACTGAAGCGAAGTAATAGGAGGATTGTAACTTCTGGGTTTTTTTTTTATGAAAGAGGTTATAAAAGAACTATGCTTTAAAAGAACTGAGACTAGAAATGACCTATAACACTACCAAACAATTCTGAAAGAAATTACATTTTGTGAGCCGTAAGTACATACAGTGTATAGTAGATAAAGCGTAGATCGTTGGGTTACCATTTTCTTTGTTTCTCAAACTGTCTTGTGCTTTGAAGAATCTAAAATTTGTTTAGAGCTGAAAGAAATCTTATCTTAGTGGAAGATCATAGAATAATTTGCATAGAAAGCACCTCTGAAACTCATCTGATCCTCAATGATTAATCACAGAATCCCAAGGGTTGGAAGGGACCTCAAAAGATCATCTAGTCCAACCCCCCTGCAAGAGCAGGGTAACCTAGAGTACATCACACAGGAACTTGTCCAGGCGGGCCTTGAATATCTCCAATGTAGGAGACTCCACAACCCCCCTGGGCAACCTGTTCCAGTGCTCTGTCACTCTTACAGTGAAAAAGTTTTTCCTGATGTTCACATGGAACCTCCTATCCTCCAGTTTACACCCATTGCCCCTTGTCCTATCACTGGACATCACTGAAAAAAACCTAGCTCCATAGTCCTGATACTCACCCTTTACGTATTTGTAAACATTGATGAGGTCACCCCTCAGTCTCCTCTTCTCCAAGCTAAAGAGACCCAGCTCCCTCAGCCTCTCCTCATAAGGGAGATATTCCACTCCCTTAATCATCTTTGTGGCTCTGCGCTTTACTCTTTTCAAGCAATTCCCTTTCCTTCTTGAACTGAGGGGCCCAGAACTGGACACTATTCCAGATGCGGCCTCACCAAGGCAGAATAGAGGGGAAGGAGAACATCTCTTGACCTACTAACCACACCCTTTCTAATACACCCTGGGATGCCATTGGCCTTCTTGGCCACAAAGGCACATTGCTGGCTCATGGTCATCCTCCTATCCACCAGGACCCCCAGGTCCCTTTCCCCTTCACTACTTTCCAGCAGGTCAACCCCCAACCTGTACTGGTACATGGGGTTGTTATTCCCCAGATGCAAGACTCTACTCTTGCCCTTGTTGAATTTCATCAAGTTTCTTCCCGCCCAGCTCTCCAGCCTATCCAGGTCTCGCCGAATGGCAGCACAGCCTTCTGGTGTGTCAGCCACTCCTTCCAGTTTAGTATCATCAGCAAACTTGCTGAGATTACACTCAGTTCTCTCATCCAGGTCATTGATGAAAATATTAAACAGCACTGGTCCCAGCACTGACCCCTGAGGGACTCCACTAGACACAGACCTCCAGCTAGATTCTGCCCCATTGACCACAACTCTCTGCCTTCTTCCCTTCAACCAGCTCTTGATGTACCTCACTACCTGATCATCAAGCCCATGCTTCCTTAGCTTATCTATGAGGATGCTGTGGGAGACAGTATCAAATGCCCTACTGAAATCAAGAAAACCCACATCTACTGCTCTACCATCATCCCTCCACCTAGTCACTTCCCCATAGAAGGCTATAAGGTTGGTCAAACATGACTTCCCCTTGGTAAAACCATGTTGGCTGCTCTTAATAACCCCCTCATCCTTGGTATGTCTAGAGATAGTGTCAAGAATAAGTTGTTCCATCACCTTTCCAGGGATGGAGGTAATGCTGACCCGTCTATAATTACCCGGGTTCTCTTTCTTGCCCTTCTTATAGACTGGTGTGACATTTGCCATCCTCCAATCCTCAGGCACCTCTCCTGTTTCCCACGACTTACCAAAGATGATGGAGAGCAGCCGAACAATGACCTCCACCAGCTCCCTCAGCACCCGCAGGTGTATTCCATCCGGACCCATTGATTTATAGATGTCCAGACTGCTTAACTGACCCCTAACCCAATCCTCATCTACCAAAACAAACTCCTCCTTTGTCCTGACCCCTTCTGGGGCTACAGGAATCTTGGGCCTCCGGGGAGAGTCTTCAGGAGTAAAGACAGAGGCAAAGGAGGCATTCAGCACCTCTGCCTTCTTCAAATCCTCCGTCTCCAGGGCACCCGCCTCGTTCAACAGTGGGCTTATATTGCCTGTGTTAGTTTTATCCACTATGTATTTGAAAAAGCCCTTTCTATTGTCCTTAACCCAACTTGCAAGATTACGTTCCAAGGAGGCCTTAGCTGTCCTAACTGCCTCCCTACATCCTCTAACAACTGTCCTATATTCCTCCCAAGTTGTCAGCCCCTCCTTCCATAATCCATAGATTCTCTTTTTTCACATGAGTTTGCCCAGCAATTCCTTGTTCAACCATGCTGGTCTCCTAGCTCCCTTACTTGATTTCCTACCATTGGGACACTCTGATCCTGAGCTTGGAAGAACTGGTCCTTAAATGCTGACCAACTATCTTGAGCCTCTTTACCACCTAATACCCTTTCCCATGAAACTTCCTTTAGCAATTGATTGAAGAGGCCAAAGTTGGCTCTTCGGAAATCCAGAATTGTGGCCTTGCTAGGTATTCTATTCCTCCCACACAGGATCCTAAATTCCAACATCTCATGGTCACTGCAGCCAAGGCTGCCATTGTCCATCACCACTTCAACCAGACCCTCCTTGTTGGTGAGCACTAGATCCAGCAGCTTTCCTCTCCTAGTTGGTTTGTCCACCATTTGCATTAAAAAGTTATCATCAATGCACTGGAGGAACCTCCTAGGCTATAAATGATTGGCTGTGTAAGTCTTCCAGCAAAAACCGGGGTAGTTAAAATCCCCCATAAGGACCAAGGCATGTAGTCGTGAGGCTGCTTCCAGCTGCCTGTAGAAAGCCCCATCAACTCCTTTATCCTGATCAGGAGGTCTATAATAGACCCCCTCAGCTGTATCACCTGTATCAGCCAGTCCCTTAATTTGTACCCACAGACTTTCCACTTGATCCTCATCTGCCCCTGGACAGAACTCAATACATTCTAGTCACTCTCTCACATAAAGAGCAACTCCACCACCTCGCTTTGTTGACCTATCTTTCCTAAAAAGGACATAGCCATCCATGACCACATTCCAGTCATGTGAGCTGTCCCACCATGTCTCTGTAATTGCCACCAGATCATAACCTTTAGACCGCACACAGACTTCTAAGTCCTCCTGTTTATTCCCCATGCTGTGTGCATTGGTGTACAAGCATTTCAGGGAGTGAGCAGAGCATGCTAGTTGCACCCTTGGGAGGTGGGAGGCCTTTTGTTCTCCATTAATACTAGAACAATGACCCACTAGTTCAAACCCAGCTACAACCCCCTCGCACTTTGAGTCTAACCTAAAGGTCTGTGAGTGAGCTCTGTTGACTGTCGACCTGATAACCTTTTTCCCCTGCAGGACAGGGTCTAAACAGCTATCCTTTCCCTCAAATGAAGCAATAGATTGAGAGTCCTCCCTCATACGCCATCCTTCAAGCCCTAGCATGTTTCTCTTAGGCTTGTCCCCAACAGGCCCAGTTATCTCCCCTTCCCCCTTCATATCTAGTTTAAAGCCCTGTCAATGAGCCCTGCTAACTCCTGCCCCAGAAACCTTTTCCCCCTCTGGGAGTGGTGTATCCCATCCACCACCAGCAAATCAAGTGTCTCATATAGCAGCCCATGATTAAAAAAGCCAAAACCCTGCCTTTGGCACCAGTCCCGTAGCCATATATTAATCTGCAGACTCTTTCTATTTATCTCCTCACCCTTGCTTGTAACAGGTATGGAGGCAAACACCACTTGCACTCCAGACCCTCTAACCAACCATCCCAGGGCCCTGAAGTCTCTCTTCATTGCCCTTGCCCTCCTTGTAATAATTTCATCACTGCCAACCTGAAAAAACAGCAGCAGATAGTAGTCAGAGGGCTGCACCAGATCAGGGTTTCCTTATAACATCTCTAATCTGAGCCCCATGTAGGCAGCAGACTTCCCTGTGGGATGGATCTGGTCGACAAATGGGCCCTTCTGTTCCCCTCAGAAGGGACTCACCCACCACAATTACTCTTTTTTTCTTCTTGGTTGAAGAAGTTCTAAGGCATGAGGGTGAGTGACAAGCCCTAGGTGACTCACTAGATAGATCTACCCCTCCATCTCCATTTACCTGGCCCTGTAGTTCCAAGACTTCATACCTGTTATTCAAGGGTAACTGGGAGGAAGGAAGGGATTGCGAGGGTTTTCGCTTACCTCTCTGAGGAGGGACCTCCCTCCATACCTCCTTGTCCCTTAAGTTCACTCCTCCTATCTGATGGTAGGAGGGAAGGGGATCCACCACTTGTTCAACCGCTTCCCTCTGCCCTTGCCTTAGGGTGCGGCTCCACCAATCTATTTCACTTTCACATTCTCTGATGGCTCTCAACCTGTCTACCTCCTCCCTCAGTTCAACCACCTGCCTGAGCAGATCATTTATTCACTCACATCGCATACAAGCGGTGTCACTGGCTCCCTCCAATACAAGTGCCAGGCTCAGGCATTTAATGCAGCCAGAGAACTGCACGGCCACATGTCTGCAGGAAGGCCCAGTCTGGGTAATCACGTCACTCCTCACTACAGCTTTTGATCATGTTGTGACCATGATCTGTTCGATCAGTCTGTCTACATCTCTCCGCACAAGCAAGCAGTCCTTCCTCCTCAGCTGCTGCCGAGCCTCCTGGCTCTGCCCCCGGTGAGTCAGCTCCTCAAGTGAGCTGAGCTGCCGGCTCCTGGGCAAGTCCTGTCGAGGACTTGAGGCTCCCTCCTCGGTGGCTCTTGTCCCTCCAAGGTGAGGCTCCTGGATGCCGATCTCGCTTCGCTCCACTCTGGTGTTGCAGGCGTCCTCTCTCAAAGCTACTCACCCCAGCAATAATCTGGCTATCACTCCTACTTTTCACTCCATATATGTCCCTAAATATATTTCCTCAACAATGTTGATTTTGGAGTGGTAGTAGTGTACTATGAAATTACATGTTTCAGTGCAAAATATACTCTGTAATTAAAAAGCTCTGCATTTTATGCCTGGAACAGACTTCATAAAATCACACTCCTCCTGAATTAGAATAATATCCACACATAAAAATAAATTAATTTCTGAATCAGGATAAAAACCATGGGCAACCTGCAGGGGCAGGTGCAAGTTTTAAAAGCATTGAGCTTTCTCGAACCCTTGTAACATCCTGTTCCCATGCTTAACAATCTTCTTCTTGGAAAATTAGTTGAAACATCTGAACTTAGTTGCATTTCTTCCAATTCAAGATCATAGAATCATAGAATAAACTAGGTTGGAGAAGACTTTGAAGGGCAGTAAGACCAGCCTTTAGCCCAGGACTGCCAAGTCCAACACTAAACCATGTCACCAAGGGCCTCACCTACACATTTATTAAATGCTTCCAGAGGCTGTGATTGCACCGCTTCCCTAGGAAGCCTGTTAAAGTGTTTAGCAGCCATTCTCTTTCCACTGCACGAAAATTAAGATAACAAAAATCTTAATATAATTGTTCTGCTAATTCTTAGCTGTCCTTTCTCAGCAAACAGAGCGTTGTGGTTTAAACCTAGCCTGTAACTCAGTATCAAGCAGCCGCTTGCTCGACCCTATCTTTCTGTCCCCCCAGGTGGGATGGTGAGGAGAACTGAAAGAATGTAAAACCCATGGGGTGAGATGAGAGAAGTTCAACAACTAAAAGAAAGTAAAATATAGTGATAATAGAAAGAATACCAATAAAAAAACTAATTAATTATAGGAAACAATAAGAGAAGAAATGAAATCTCAGAAAAACACATGTGATGCATAATGCGATCACTCACCATGCACTGACTGATACTCAGCCTCAACCAAGCAATGACTGGTCCCTTTCAGGTGGCACCCGCCAGTTTACATGTTGGGCATGACATGCTGTGTTACGGAATACCCCTTTGGGTAGTTTGGGTCAAGTGTCCTGTCTCTGCTGCCTCCTGGCTTCTCGTGCCCCTCCTTACTGTCAGAGCATGAAGATTGAAAAGTCCTTTATCAGAGTAACTGTTACTGAGCAACAACTGAAACATTGGTGTGTTATTAGCTTTATTCTCATACTAAAGCCAAAGCACAACACTGTGCCAGATGCTAGGCAGTAAAAAAACCAACCAAAATCAAAACAAACCCGTTATAGCTGAAACCAGGGCACAAAGTATTGCTGTAAAATGGTTAACATTAAAATCAGTAAGCAGACTAAAGAATAGGAATAGATTATGGGAGCAGCACTGTACCTTTAGAGTTCAAGGAGTAAAGATTTGGCTTAACCATAAGAAAATATTTTTTTCATAAAAGAGACAAGCCAAACAACTTCACCTCTTCTCCTGCATTCTCTTCTGGCTATTTACTGATGAGAGGGAAGAGAGGTTAGGTACTCTGATTGGAAATGCTTTGAGTAACTAGACGAAATAACATTAAAATAGAGGAAAAAAAAATCCACATTCTGAAGTCAGACAAAATATTGCTTTTACTAATTGAGAGCATAATTCTCTCACAGAAACTTGCTCATCAGTTATGTAAAACCTGTGTTCAAACTCTTGAAAAATTGAATAATGTATGCATTCACATACACGTATGTATACGGCACTCAATACCAGATAGCTACTAATGCTTCTAAAATGACAGTTATGCAAAAGCAAAATATTTGAGGTCAAACCTTTTAAATTACTTTATTTAATAGTTAAAAAACTCACCCACTGAAGTGTCTCAAGACTCAAAGGTAATGTTTTCTTAACTATATAAAAAGGCTTTTCTTCATTATAACTGATTAACATAGTCCCAGAGTTTTTATTTTGATTTTCTTTAGAGGTCTTTGAAAGATACATCTTCAAGCACACATTCTGAGATGCATACATGCATACAAGCATTTAAAAAAATAATAATAATTCAGAAGTATTCAGGCAAATGGGTATTCATAGAAATTTATGCTCTGTAGGTAGGCTTAGGAACAAATGTTTGTTCTTGCAAGTGTCCACAGGAGACTGAACAAGGACTGGGAGTATTAAATTGCTGATATTCTTTACTCAGCTTTTACCTATTATCACTACTAACTCCTATTTGTATAACTTAATAACTTAATGAGAAACAAGCTGGATACCTTGCCAACTAATAAAACAGAAATCAAACAACCAAAACCAAATATAAGTAAAAGTATCTTGATTTCTGTTAAGTTTTGGTTCTATCTAGTCTTTACAAGCAATTGTTAAATTCTTAAATGACCAGTGTACGTTGCTTTTAATTTTTAATGCATTAGAACCTCATTTGTTTCTTCCTAATTCCATATCAATTCATACTATAAAAAAGTACAGTGTGAGACATGAAAAAGAAAATAACACAGAGTCACAAATGTTCATCATGATTTTGAAGCAGGCATATTTACAGAAAGCAGTGTCTATTAGAACATGCAATTTCTGTTAAATAATAATGTATTTTTAACTTTATGACTTCCAGTATTTACTTAAATTTATCTTACATAGAGACATTAAATATCATTCACATAACATGAGTGAATCCTACCATAAGGTGAATTATCATGGAAAAAAACATGACTGACTGCTTGAAACCCCTTGGCTCGGAGGAAGTAAAACCAGAAACCCCTGAAAGCACATCAAGACTTGTTTCTTTTCACTTATCTACTCAAGTATACCTGTAGCCCATAATAATTTATATGTTTCAGAGCTGTAGAGTTATTCTAAACTGCAGAGCATTTAACAGAGATTCCTTAACACTTGCTGTTTACTAAATGACAATAATTAATCTATCTAAATAATTTATTATTTGAACAAAAGTACTATTTAATTCCAAATGCATCTATTCTGAATTATAATGCACCTAATATTTTGTCTTATTCAGACTGTGTAGAGAGTTCATCTTGATGAAGCAGCTAAGGTTAGAAGTTGTATTTATACACACTTTTTGCTATAGAATATTTGGGAACAACCAGTGGAGTAAATAAAAAATATTGTTAAGAGGAAATAGGAAAAGTATGTGCTTTTCATACTCTACCAAAGGACGAGTACCAGGGGACTATGAAAAGTTATGAGGTTTTCCATTATAAATACATGAAATACTTACTTTTTTCTTGATGAGTTTCCAATCATATAATCTACCTACTTTAAGCATGTAAATGTTTATTAAATAAAATTAACATCTTCTGATGACAAAATTAATTTATATTATGCTCAGAAGAATAAATACCTTAAACCTAATGGCCATGTAGGCAAAATAGATATCAAGAAGTTCATCTTTAAAAGCATCAATGTTTTCAAAATTAAAAAAAACACAACCTTAGTTCTTTTCTTACACTATTTCTTCTTCTTCTTATCTTAACATTCTTAATATAATTAATACATAGTGTAACATTAGACAAAGTCTTTTTTGTTTGGTTGTTGTTTTTTTTTTATGAAAGGAAGACTTATTAAAAAAAATTTTTTTTCAAATACTAAGAGACATGACAAATTACAGAACAATACTAACAAAGCCAGAAGTTGAACATGGAATGGGAAAGAGCCATTGAACATCAAATCACTCATGTTTTCATAGAGCAGCTGAATAAGACAGGGAAGCAATAACTCTATTAATCATAGAATAGTTAGGGTTGGAAAGGACCTCAAGATCATCAAGTTCCAATCCCCCTGACATGGGCAGGGACATCTCTCACTAAACCATATCACCCAAGGCCTCGTCCAACCTGGCCTTGAACACCGCCAAGGATGCTGTTCAGAGAAGGAAGACTAACTGAAACACAAGACAAACAAATTAGTTCTATAATCAGACAGATCCTTTAAATTTTTACTGTCTGTATTGAGTTAGGAATCATTAAATTAAACCTGGCACACTTCTGTCTACCAACAGAACTGTCCATTTGATGACCAGTAGATACTATCCCTTACGACTTACTTTCAGATTATCGAAAGTCTATAGGGTCTTCTTAAGTGATGACATAAGTCACCTTATCCAGATTTTCTGTTCTATACGTTCATCTTTAACTAGCCCATGGGATTAATAAAAACTGTATCATGTGAGTAGGATGGGAAATAGCATTTCAAAATATCTAAATAAATTTATGCAAGGCACTTGAAATAACTGTCTCGTAGTCTGATGGCATCTCCATTGATCTGGAAGGAAGAAACCAGTCAGGTGAATAATAACTTGATCTTCTGCAAGGTTTCCCTAACGTCTTCATTTATTGCATGAATGCGCCTTTCTATTGCATTTTCCTATCTTTTTTCTCACAAAGAAGTAAATTCTATATGACCTTTTAAGTTATCATTTCTAAGGCTAACTCCAGTTAACTCTTATCATAGATGGATGTATTTCAACAGAGGCTATCTCTAAGAAATAGCATAGTACCACATCTCATGTGCACAGGCCATATCATAGGTATTGCAAATAAGCTTTCACATTCCTTTCAGATCAAGCAAACATTCACTGAGTTTCAGGTTAACAATACCTCATTTTTTGGAACTGATGGGTTAAATCTTGTCAATGTGGGTGGAGTCCCTTAATCTAAACTATCAAAAGTCACTCTGAAAGTGCCTTTTGAATGACAGATTGAAGCTATAATCTTAACAGCTTGTGAAGCATAACCACAAATTCCAATAATGTCCATGCTACTATAAGCTTTATTTAGAACTTCACAGTAATCAGTTTTAAAAAGATTTAAGTTATGTATATGTCCTGGGTTTAGCAGCAGCAGTGATTTTTTTCTCCTTCTTGGTAGCTGGTGCAGGGCTGTGTTTTGACTTTCGGGCTGGGAACAAAGTTGATAAAAATGATGTTTTGGTTTGGCCAAGGACTTTGTGGGCCTCATGCTCTGCCAGGGAGGAGGGAAGCTGGGAGGAAGCAGAGACAGGACACCTGACCCAAACTGACCAAAGAGATATTCCATGCCACAGCACGTCATGGCCAGGAGGGAACTGAGAGTTACCCAGAAGGGCTAGGAGGGACTGCAGGGTTGGAGGAGGTATTGGTCGGTGCTTGGTTGGGCTGGGGGGGGGCAAGTTATCGGTCACCTGGTGATGAGGTGTTGTATTCTCTTCCCTTGTTATTTCCTTTATCATTACTATTATTGGTGGTAGCAGTAGTGATTTGTGTTATACCTTAGTTACTAAACTGTTCTTATCTCAACCTGTGGGAGTTGCATTCTTTCTGATTCTCCTCTCCGTCCTTCCAGGAGTAGGGGGAGGGCAAGAAGAGGGGGGGAGTGGGTGAACAAGCTGTCTGGTGTTACTTAAACCCCGACAGTATAGTTCTGCATTTTATATGTAACAAAGAAAATTCAGATTTAAAAAACTGAGTGGTAGAAAGAGGGGTATTCACTGTTTATCTTATTTCTTAGATTATACTTAGTAATTTATATTGCCTTTGTGTCATTTAGAATTCTGATTTATAGTGTCAGATTTTGATTTCTGAATCAATTTAACTTTGCAAGTCAAGTAGATGTGTTCATTTTTTGAATATTGAAAAGCTACAGACATCTATGTGTCACCTTTCAGTGACATATCTAGAGCCACACTCTGAAAACAAGAATTATTCTCATTTGTTACTATATGTTCAAAAGGCCTCTTAGCCATCTGGTGATCCCTTAGTATTTAATGCTGATATAGTCAGAATATCAAATAGAGGATATTATTTTCTTTAAAGGTTAATTTAATTTCTGAGATTCTTTTATTGTCTTCATAAATCATCCCAAGGTCTTCAGCATAATTTATAATTTCAGTTTTGATTTCCTGAGGCTTTTTGTTTGGAGTGTTCTTTGCTTTCACCATTGCTATTTCACCTAACCTCTGGGAGCAAAAGCAGCTGTTCATCGTGTAACTAACAAAGTAATACCAACCACTATTTTTTTTTAGATGTTATGAATCACCAAATGATTTTTCAAATGTTCTACCAAAAAATCGGTCTAATTTATTTCAGTAATAGTAAGGCTGGAATAAAGTAAGTTGATAGAAGTTAATCTCATATTAATGAGGGCCTCTTCATCCCTCTCCTGTTTTATAATCTGCTTTCAGAAATGTGATGCTGCCATCATAAACCATCTTGCAAAAAATTGTCTTTTACAATCATAAATAGACACAAATTGTTTCTGTATGAATAACACAGCAAACAGGAATATTCTTTAACAAAGCAGTCTCTCATACAAAGTAGCACAAATATTGTGAACACAATACATCAGCAAAACTTATTTCTTAACCTAAAACTTTGAAAGAATGATAGATTAAATGTTATGCAGATAGATAGCAGAATAGTCCTTTGCATTACTGTTTTTACTATGCTATTCAAGTGGTTAGCTTCTATCAACCACTTTTAAATAAAATGCTAGGTGTTGAAAAGCTTTCTTAAACAAGTTTGCTGCTGCAGGGTACATAGAAGCAGATAGAATAGAGTATCGATGAATGAATATTGAAATACTTTTGTCTGGGCACTTTATTAAGAAAATTGGAAACCTGCTAAAAATATACATTGTTTTAAAACACATGCAAAGCTCATCATATTGTCAATTTTTTTTTTTTTAATAATGTTGCTGTTGTTACCTCCTTGTTTCTGCTTCATTTCACCTGGTATTTCTGGTACATAATTATTTTTTTTCTGTAAACATTTCAACATTTTTAAAACACTTTCTTTAGTAAAAGTTTCTGTTATGAAGAATACAGCTTATGCCTATAATCTTGGTTTTCTAAGCCTTTTCTTGGCTAAAAATGATAATTAAAAATGTAAAAAATTCCCATTACATAAAAATATGCTTTTTTATGTAATAAAATATTTTATGTAATATACATAAAATATATTTTATATATTTCTACAGAAAGTTTTTGATCAGATGCTGCTTTTCCCCTGCAATTTACTCAAGAACTTTCTTCCTATTGTAGCTTCAATACCTTGCATTCAGCCTTTGCATCTTGCATCTAGTTAAGAGAGGCTTATTATATGTCCAGGTTTGCAGTTTCATTGTTGTGATAAACTCTAGCATCTGGCTGGAGTTGGCAAGTTCTCAGCATTTTTTTATCTGCCAGGTCTTACCCGAAAAGGACCTTTCTAGGAATTATTTTTTATTTCCTCCTTTTTTCCCTCCAGAATTATGGATACAGTTGTATGGGTGTAGAGCTCTAAATACACAGGGAAGAGTGCCAGGAGTTCAACCTACCATAAGGGTGAAATAGTGCTCATGAAAGTATTATGTGTTTCATCAAGGCCAGGTCAGACAGTGCCTTGGGTAGCATGAGTTAGGGTTAGGTGTCCCTGCTCATAGCAGGGAGGTTGAAATTAGATGATCGTAAGGTCCTTCCCAATCCAAACCATTCTATGATACAGTTTACCCTGAAGATTCCTAAGAAACCTGCAACAGGAATGCTAGTGATAAATAATTTTATGTGAATAAATGGAAATTAATCTTCTGCACTATAAGATCACAGCACTACACTTAGAAAAAATGTCTTTTTCTGACAATTTATGCTTGTTACATAATTACTCAAAAGTCAATGACAAAATGTTAAAAATTTACCAGTTGAAATTTGTCTTAACAGTGTAAATATTTCTCCACTCTTACTAAAACTTCAATTTTCAAGCAGAGCCTAAGTTAAAAAAAAAAAGTCAAATTCTAAAAGCTATGAACTAGCTGCTACTACAAAGTTATTAAAAAATTATGTTTACAAGTGTTTTATAAAAAATCTATATTGATGTTTTGAGTTTTTTTAGTTACATTAAATATATGCTAGAAACCTATAAATTCTATTTAACTGCTTTTTTTTTTTTTTTTTTGGCCCTTTTTTTTTTTTTTCACTAAAGGCATACCACTATTAAGACAACAATCTCTTGGAGCTCTGCTATTCTTATTTGTACCTTTCCTCTTATTAAGACTGGGACCAAAAACCTTGCTGTCCATATCACAGGAAAATGAGTACAAAGAGATTTTTTAAATTATTCAAATACCTGAAACCCAGAAGAAATTGTACATTGTGAACTAATGAAAACAAATTAGTGTCATGTCTTCATTTGAAAGTGATATCAATCTAAGGTTAACTTAAGTATCCTTACTGTTCAGAAATTACTAATAAATTAAACCAAATTCTACTGCATGCTGCCATTAGAACTGTCAGTGTTTTCTTCATGGGCTATAAAATTTGAACTATGTGTCCTTGGTCTATCAACTCAATTCTTCTGTTTACTGGACTTAGTGAGCATATCTTGACAGTAACAGATGATTCCTGAGTAAACTATAAACTAAGGAAGCTAATCAGAGCATTTAAATGTCCATTCTAATGAAAACAATAGGCAATTAAGGGCAATTTCACAGTTTATGAGATGAGCACAGATCAGTGGAGACAACCTTTTTCTCAACTGCAGTACCACAAATGAAGTATTACTATGTAAAATAATTATGGACATGAAAAAATTATACACTTTCCTAAAGAACGTAAAATCATAGAATTGTAGAATTGTTAGGGTTGAAAAGGACCTTAAGATCACCTAGTTCCAACCCTGCTGCCATGGGGAGGGACGCTCACAGTAGACCATGTCACTCAAGGCTTTCTGCAATGTGGCTTTGAACACTGCCAGGGATCGAGCATTTACCAATGCTTTGGGCAACCCATTCCAGTGCTTCACAACCCTCACGGTAAAGAACTTCTTCCTTATATCCAATCTAAACTTCCCTTGTTTCAGCTTTAACCCATTACCCCTAATCCAATTGCGGCAGTTCTTGATGAAGAGTCCCTCTCTGGCACCCTTGTAGGCCCTCTTCTGATATTGGAAGGCTGCTATGAGGTCTCCATGCAGCCTCCTCTACCAAACCAACAACAAAAAACCCCACAATGGTAGCAGAATTTATGTTTCAGCTCTATTTCTAGAGATATGATTATCTCAGTCTTTCAACTTTTTGTCTGTTCTTGGCAGCAAATAGAAAGTTTTGTGGAGCTGTTTTTTTTTTTTGAAAGATGATCATATGAAAAATATCCTCTGATTATGAACACTAAAAGCCCCAGAATAAACAGACCAAAAAAAGTGATCTGTCATTGGAGGACATCTTGTGCTGGCCAACAATTCCTGTGCTACTTTTTGTTTTAATGTTTCATTAAAAACATAAAGGCCAAGGAAAGTTTGATATTCAGCAAAGAAATAATTAAAAATTTCCAAATAATAGGTACTGCTAGAATAAGCTTTTCCTATAGCATGATAGAGTTGAATGCATGCTGTGAGCTTTCCCAAGTTAGTCAGGAAATACTACAATGATAAGAATGCACAGAATAATAGTCTGCTCTATAAAATGCACCATATTTGTGCTAAACTAGTGAGGCATGAGTGGAATTTACAGGGCTGTGGTGCAAATGTGACTGTTGTTCCTTCTGCAAGCATAAACCCATCACCCAGTGGAAAACTGGTAGCACCTCACAAAAGAAACAGAATGGACTCACTGAGCCCAGTTAGGCATTTATCCTCAGACTAGCAGAGAGGACATACTTTCAGTAACTCAAAGCTGAGAAGCAAGTATGGTCCTACATCTCTTGATCCCAAACCTTAATTTTAGTTTTCACTGCCTGATTTTCCTTTTTTTCTTTTTCCTTACTTTCAAATTACTTAATTTTGTTCCTGTGATCTTGGTTATTTTGCATATCTGTTACAATTTTTTTAGTATTAAAAGTTCAGTATTGTGGAAATGCTTGGGAAATCAGCTGTAGATTTTACCCTGTTTGTTGACTTTAAGCACTTTTAAAAAGGAATGTTAGAAATGCAATGCTTTCCCTTTATTTTTTTTAATGCACTTTTATTTTTTCCCTAATTAGGTGATTGTATCAGGGATTTTATTTTTATTTATACACTATTTCTGTATTTTACTTTTCCACCTTTTTCACTTTCTTCTGCTAGACTCATACTGTAACTGATCAGTATGACCTTAAAAATAAAATGAGGCTCAGGGGAGTAAGGTAAGGGTGATTTACCTGTGAAGCTCAGGGAATAATGTAGAGTGTGATGGACCACAGCTGTTGCAAAGAACCTGACTTTGATCTCAGGACAAAGGGAACAGGAGGCCTTTGGTTTCCATAAACAGCTGTCAACTGGTGGAATAAACACTTGTCTCTGATTTCATTAAAAGAGTGTGAATGTCTCCTTGAGTTAGCCAGACCAGCATAGGGAGAATATTCAGCCAACACAGAGTGCAGAAAACCGACAACCGGCAAAATAATTTAGAAGAGAGCGATGGGCTTGAGCTGGTAGCCAACCTCTTACTCTTTTTTGGCGACTGCAGAAACCTAGCATCATGACAGGCATATGATAGAGACCAGTCATGGGAACTGGTATTGTGATTGAACTGTATGTTGCAAGTACATATTGAAAAGTATAATTTTCATTCATATTGAGATTCCATTTATTTTTTTATCACTACTAAATCAGGAATCCTGTGTGACATCAGCTGTCTTCACATAACTAAATGTGATATTAAACATGTCTGATATTAAAAGTGTCTAATATTTAAAACACACAATCAGAGACTATTGGACTCTGACACACATCATTTGAGTCCATGAACCAGATCAATTTTATGGAAAAATACTGTATTATCTAACAAAAATGTCTCATCAAATCTATAACATTTTATAGCTTTATCATAGCACAGAGGGATGTAATTGGTCAGCAGCTGTGACGTTTCTCATGTGAGCCGAGGTTTGAACCTTGTAGAATTCACAAAGATTGTACACTATGGAAAAACAAAACAAAACAAACAAACAAACAAAAAACAAAGAAAGCAAAAAAGAAAAAAAAAGAAAAAAACAAAAGCAAAAAGCAGCTAACCCTGCCATTGAATGCCAAGTTGGATACTTTTGTCATTTTCCATTTGTTGATTTTACCGATGGCCCTGGAAAACATTAATTTCCTATTGCCTGAAACAACTACATGTCCTTTAATGAAATGTCATCCTCGTCTGAGTCATATGTCTTGACCATCCTGACTTCTTGTTGACCGCAGAACGTGTTATCAAGACTGGAGATTTGTTCAATCAGGGCATTTTGTTTATGAGGTTAAAACTAAGGCAAGCAGGGAATAGCAGAGGAGAAGCTATCACATGCAACCCCACCCTTGTGCCCTGGCCCCCACACAGGTTACTACAAACAAGGAAAAAAGAAAGGGAAATATAATTTAATTTATTTACTAAATAAGTTAAAACAGAAGATTTGGTGACAAACTAGCTGTTGAAGGCTCTGTTTTGTTGATTTTTATAAGCAGATATGATGATAATTTTAACTGCTAAAAACCTTTATGACTTTTTTCTTTTTTCAAAACTAGAACTTCTTTAAAATTAACAGAAAAATCTGATGGTGATACGTTTAATTAAAATGCCAACACTACGAATGCTATTCTCAACCAAAACATACTGAAAAGACAAGTTCAGATAAGTTAAAAATTAAGTTGGAGAAATGTTAGTAAGTGGACTAACAAGAATACTTGCCTAAAAAACCCGATTCAGTATGCCAACTGAAATATCTAGTGGCAATTCAAAAAACAGGTTATTGAAAAAGGCTTGACAAGATGGGCAGCGTCTTGGCAGAAAATACAGGGAAATTGGATTTCTGTCTTAAATATTTAAATACACTGTTTTCAAGGAAAAATAACCTCTCCCTGTAGTTTTTTTAAATAAATTTCATTGAAGAATAAATTTCCATGAAGTGTTTTAAACTAAAATTGAAAGAATATGTAGACTGTATTACTAAATATGCAATTAAATATCCTGTAAATGTTGAAAGTCTGTACATGATGCTAATGCACTGAATTTTGAAGCTTCATAGTAAAAGCTGAAGAGATTTACTTCTACGAAGATGTGTAGGTCCAAAAGATGAAAAGCCTTGAGTCAGAAAGGTTACCTATTCCCACAGTCTTCAATGTGTTTTTTTCAGGACAGCTGTAGACGGCTTAAGCTGAGGAAGGCAAGTAGTTAGGATGGAATATAATTCTCATTTTAGATATATTTAGGGCTTTTATAAACACTGCAGTGTCTGAAAGCTAGTCAAAGGACACATAATGAGAACCATCATTAGGAAACTGACTTAAGGCTCACTGTTGAAAGAGAGAAAAGAGTTAAAATAATAGACAAATGTCTCATAAGTTGCCATTTTATTTCACAGAGAAGCCTGCATTGCGTACTCCACAGCAAATGTGAATACCTTAGATTTTCAACATGACATATGCAAGCTTCAGATCTTTAGACTAAGGATGGCTAAAAAATAGTCTTCAACCATGGACTCTAAACTGCCACTTACCAAAATATAGAAGAAATTGCCATAATCTTTCACTGATAGATATCACTGATTTAATTCTTTGTGCTCAAACCAGGAAGTAACAGATCTGATGACTCACTTTGGACATAACTTAGAATTCACTACTTCAGGTAGAAGGTAATGCACTCCACAAAATATCCATTTTCTCTAACCTACATTTGGTATCTGCTCCATTTTCTTTACTACATACATTCTTTTTTTGTGTGTGTGAATAGGGATCCTGAATTTTAGATGATAAAGTACTAGCCAATTTTGCTTATTGTGCTCTTGGATGGGTTTTTTATAAAATAACATAAAATGATGAGTCAAAGTGTGAAATGATGGCTCTCCCTATTCATGCATGCATGTTGAGAAAATAATGCTGTATGAAAATTTTTTTTCAGTTTTATTTTTTATTTATGGTGAGATTTTAGTGATCTAAGTATAGCAGAATACCAGCTATAGTTTTCTGTCTCAGGGGAACATAAGCTACCTTTCTGATGACAAAGCTTTTAGTTTTAACAAAAGTATTCCATGTAAAAAACAAGAATCAACTTATCAGTTTTGATTTGACACTGCTTATAACTTGCATGACTGCAGGTCATCTTGCCACATACTCCTGTAAATGCTTTTCAAACTTAGCTATTTTAATGAGCTTGTATCTGCTAGAAAGCAAACAGTACTAAAAGAGTCAACAGACATTTCAGAAGTGGGTTATGTAATTTGCTTGTCCATTGCAAGGTGATGAAAATCTTATGAAAAAGCATTTTGGATCATCTCACAACTTTTCCAGTAATACATAGAAATTATGCAGCTCTCTGTGTGTAGCACAGCCAAATGTCTTAGTAACAGCATCTCTCTATCAACAGAAGAGCCAAGTACCTGCTATTGAGGCACTGTGAGGTCTCTGTGAAGCTTCTGTCATTTTGTAGTTTTTTCCAGGGAAGAGTTGCAGCTTACTTAGCCAGTCTTGGGAAGAATTATACTCAGAGAAAGTTGTCTGAGGTTTCACCTCATGTCACTTCTGTTAAATATGTTTCTTGCAGAAAGAGTGATTAGGTCAATTATTTTCTGCATTGTGCATTTCCAGAATTAGTAGAGATAGACAGGTGATTCAAGCATCCATATGTAACTAATACTTTTTATCAATTCTAGGACTTATATAATACCCTCAAAAAGAAATAAATCAAAACAATACTAAATACACTGTGGGCTATAAAGATGCAAATGAAAGAATGTTCAAGCATTCTTGAAGCCTGTAAGGGATATTAAGAGATGTTATTATACAGACAAAAATAGATTTTTAGTTTTAATTAGTGATTTTATGCCTTGATGGTAACACTAGGAAGCATATTTCAGTGATTTATGTTACCCCAAGACAAGAGTAATTTTGAACAGGGACAACACCAGAAGTACAATAGAGCAAATGAAAACCAGTCACTCTTGTCTTTAGAACTGCTTTATAAGGATAAAAAAGGTGAATTTCTGGCTCCAAACCACTTATTTGGTTTTTTTGTGGGGTTGGGATTGTTTGCATTCTTTTTATATTTAGTAATATTTATAAGGTGACTTATTTTGGTCTTTTCTGAGCACCTATCATTCTGCTTTTGAGCATATTCAGAATAGAACATCCCTGATATGAACAATCAGTCCATTCTCTAAGACTGAGTTCTCAAAAAAGTTTATTCACATAAAAACATCAACAAATACTATTTTATTTAAGTGTGGAGGGAATTGTGAGATATTTGACAGAGGAGGAGCACCATCTTCCTTTTGACACCTGGAGTATTAAAAAAAGAAAAAGAAGTAGACAAATAACTGAATTGTCAGAGCAAGATGTGGTTGGAAGTAATTATAATTCTCCTGCAGCCTTCTTTGCCACTTAAATATTCCATATTCTAGTGAGCCTGATACCTGCACATACTTCACACCTTTTCTGTTCAGGTATCTGTATTTGGATCTCATTTCAAAGTGACTAACATTTTGTACACAGTACATGAAGAACCTATGTACTGAACAGGACAGATTGGAACTGTCCTGGGTTCAGCAGTAGCAGTCATTTTTCTCCTTCTTGGTAGCTGGTGCAGTGCTGTGTTTTGACTTTTGGCCTGGGACCAGAGCTGATAGCAATGATGTTTTGGTTTGGCCAAGGACTTTGTGAGCCTCATGCTCTGCCAGGGAGGAGGGGAAGCTGGGAGGAAGGAGAGATGGGACACCTGACCCAAACTAAGCAAAGAGGTACTCCATACCACAGCACGTCATGCCCAGGATGTAACTGAGAGTAACCCGGAAGGGCTGGAGGAGTGCGGGGTTGGAGGACGTATCGGTCGGTGCTTGGTCGGGCTGGGGGGGCGAGTTTTCGGTCGGCTGGTGATGAGGTGTTGTATTCTCTTCCCTTGTTATTTCCTTTATCATTATTATTATTGGTGGTAGCAGTAGTGATTTGTGTTATACCTTAGTTACTAAACTGTTCTTATCTCAACCCATGGGAGCTGCATTCTTTTCAATTCTCCTCTCCATCCCTTAGGGAGTAAGGGGGAGGACAAGAAGGGGGTTAGTGAGTGAACAAGCTGTCTGGCTGGGTTTAAACCATTACAGGAACTTTTCCTTGAGTCCAGGCATCTATAAGCAAGAAATTCTAGTCTCCAACATTTACTTAATCTTTAGGATCTCAGCCTCTGATGATAGAGCACAGACTGACAGGCTAGCCTAAATCTTACAGTAAAAATACTCAATCAACAGAAGTTCAGACTGATGAAGTATATCAGAAATAATCATCATGATTTAATCAGCAAAATTATTGCATTCAGAGCTACCAACCTTTCAACTATGATTTCATTCCAGCAACTCTGTTTTAGTATATTTTATACATATTCATACATGAACATCAAGTATTCATCAACACACTGTCAACAATGGGGGAAAAATAGGAAAAGAATTCAAAACTAATTCAAACTTATGAATATATGAAATCCACTCATTTACTTATTCCTGGTAGAGGCAAATATATTGCCATTTTCTTACAAAGTCCAGATATATTTGATTAAAATGCATATTTTAACCAAAATGAAAGTTCTAGCAGAACAGGATTGTTCTACCTTCTGCATCATTACAGAAGCTCCAAAGTATATGTATAGTTTATCTCAAAAGACAGCTTTCTGGCACATGTGCACACAGTAAAATGAGGGGTCTCCCAGGTTGCTGTGCAAAACAGATTAACAAATGAAGAATTTCTGTTATAATATTCATAAGCAAATGTTAAGTTGAGGAGAGACTAAGATATGCACCAGGATGAGATGACATGCATTAGTAAACAAGAGCATACAGAGACAGAATATATTAACATACTGTCTAACTTTTAGGAAAATTACTAAGACTTCTTTAGGGTTTCAACAGGTGGTAATCCTAGAAAAAAAATAAATAAAAAAGGTTGAAAATTTAATAAAGAAGTGCTTTCAGGTACATTAAATAAGAGATTTACTCTCTACCAGAAAGGATTACAAACATGATTTGTATCATGTACCTAAGAGATTATATCATGTGTGTGTGTATATAGAGTACCAAGATATATCATAGATTGGATTATATACTAGTTTGACATACACCCATAAGAGACGACAGTGTGTATTACATTTTATGTAAAAGACAAAAATACTTCTTCATTCTGGCAAACTAATTTAATTTTCTTTGGTGACCATAATCATATGGAGCATTGTGTACAGTTCTGGTGTCCTCAACATAAAAAGGACATGGAACTGTTGGAACAAGTCCAGAGGAAGGCCACAAGGATGATCAGGGGACTGGAGCACCTCCTGTATGAAGACAGGCTGAGAAAGCTGGGGTCTGTTCTGCCTGGAGAAGAGAAGACTGTGTGGAAACCTCATAGCAGCCTTCCAGTATCTGAAGGGGGCCTACAGCGATGCTGGAGAGAGACTCTTCATTAGGGACTGTAGTGATAGGACAAGGGGTAATGGGTTAAAATTTAAACAGGGGTTTAAATTTGATATGAGGAATAAATTCTTTCCTGTTAGGGTGGTGAGGCACTGGAATAGGTTGCCCAAGGAAGCTGTGAATGCTCCATCCCTGGTGGTGTTCAAGGCCAGGTTGAACAGAGACTAGGGTGAGATGGTTTAGTGCAAGGTATCCCTGCCCATGGCAGGGCGTTTGAAATTTGATGGTCTTATGGTCCTTTTCAACCATAACTATTCTATGATTCTATATTATTTAGTGCCTACAGTAATTAGGTTTACATCTATTCAGGTGAGGTTTTTTTTCAACTCCACAGCTAACTCCTAAAATAATTAACGTGCTGCATTTATGGAAGCCATGCTGAAATGTCTGATCAATAATTAAAGCTATAATTTCAAAAGCCATAAAAACCACTCTTCAAATGCAGTTTCATTGAATTAAGGAGCTTTCCAGCTACTGAGTGAGTGGGATATTACAAATCATTTTCTTACAAAATCCACTGCTTCTTCTTGTTGCCAGTATAAATTTGTAGAGGAAGAAAAAGTGTCGATTTGGTTTACTCACTCCATTAGCTTCTCCTTCAGAAGTAATATTTTTCCTCGTGAAATATCCCTTGATACTTCAGTTAAAATCTAAAGGAACCTAGTTGTTTTTAAATTCTTCCATTACCCACCATGAAAACCTTTGTGTCCCAACATCTGTATCTTGTCAGAAATGGCAAAACTCTTTCAAGCCATTTAGGCAACTCCTTCTGAGAGTCAGAGTTATTTACTGGTGAAAAAATGCAAATGAATGCAAAGACAAGAGGTGAAAGAATCACTTTTTCTACCCTTAGTTACATACCGTGCTCAGTCTTGGGCTATCAGCCCCCAAAGTGTGCAAAACATGATTTTTCCTTGAAGGTCAAGAGTATTAACCTAGGACACTGTCTCAATCTGAATTGCAACAAGTAAAATTATGTAGACATTATAAATTATGTAATTAAAAACACCCTTGGTTTTTCTTCAAAAGAAATAAACCTGTTCCATGCAAACATGAGAAGGACTTACAGACAAGTAGAAGCAGAGGCTATGTTAAGTAAAAAGAATACTGCAGATTCAGTTCTTCATAATATAAATCAGGCAATTCCAAAGACTTCAGCAAAGCTATCTCAGCTTTTCACCCCAGCAGAAGAAATTTTAAACGTTTATGTGGCTAATTTGAACATGAGTTCTAATTCTAAGTCATTACTAAGTGGTACAGAGACAAGAAACAGCATCTTCTCTGGGAAGTCTCTTTAGACATACCATATTCTTTACTGCAGACTAATTTGTCTCAATCACTGTCAGGGTTAGGACTTCTAGATATATTATATATGCTCAACATCCCAAGTGTTAGTTCCCCATATCCTAATTAGGTTGAAGTAGGGGTATAGTACACCTATTTACTATTTTGAGACATTACTATTAAAAAACAACAACAACAACAAAAAACAACAACAAAAAACCTAAAAAAACCCAACCAAACGAAAAAAAAACAACCAAACAACTCACACCTTTTATAGTTACACTTTATGAAGGTACTATATTTCACATTTCTCTCTGGGATTTTATGTTCTATATGCTTGTTTCAGCATATGTAATCACGTCTTTTCTTATGCTTACTCTTTTTGGCATAAATGAACCACTACTTAAAATCAATAATATGTCAAAATCCACAACCAAAAGTTTTACAAAAATTATCAGAGGCTCCTGCTAGTGCAAAAGAGAGGGGAAAAGGATGTTGAATATGTCAAAGTGCATCAAGGTACTCCAATATATAACTTATACTCTATATGAAACTTACCTTGTGATACCTTGTTTACTAACTTTTTTTGAAACAGTTAAAATACGCATTATAAATTTGTTAAGAAACTAAGATCCATTCTTGGTTGCAAAAATACCTCTGACACCAAACCTCGAATTCCCAATATCTAGAAATCCACAGATAGCTCTACCAAAACCAAAAATAGCAAAATAGGTAAAATCTTCTAAATTTCCCAATACATGTATCAGGGTGTACACGAGAATACATTTTGAACCTAGCAAAGTACTTTAAACATAGCAAGAAGATTAAATCATAGTTGCAATATTTAGGGATCATAACAATGACTGTTTTTTTCTAACAAACACATTTATTAATAGTATTCTCACATTGTTTAAGAAATTGTGCTATGTGAGAAAAACTATGCATAAAATTTAAAAATTCTTTTGATGTTTTCAAGCATTTCTCTTCCCAAAGAATGTGAAACAGGAAATCAGAAGCAACTGCAACAGTAGCTATCTTTCAAATACCTGTCACTGACAACCTGGTACTCAATCAACAGCCTAATGATTTCAGCTTCAGGGCTTAATCCAAGGTCCTTCATAACAGTAACTGAAATTTGACCAGAGTAAAAGAAAATCACACTCTAAAAGATGTAACTTGATGGCTCACAAAAGCAGGCCAAATCCTCTTTTCAAGGGAAATTTCCAGAAGAAAGGTATATTCCAGAAGGAAGACATGTTGATGTCTCACAAAGGATTCTTTATTATTTAGATATAGATCTGATATATGATTGCTCATTAGATCTTGACTAAACAGAAAATATAGTAAGTATAGAAGAACCATATAAGAACATTCAGCTGCAGAGAGAGAGTATTCCATGATGATGAATGGACTTTAACTGTGGAGACTGTCTGTAACTATTGCACATTTGACTATAACTAATAAAATACTGTCCTGGGTTCAGCAGTAGCAGTCATTTTTCTCCTTCTTAGTAGCTGGTGCAGTGCTGTGGTTTTGACTTTCAGCTGAGAACAGCACTGGTAACACCAATGTTTTTAGTTACTGCTCAAATGGTTACTCTGACTAAGGACTTTCTGAGTCTCATGCTCTGCCAGGGAGGAGGGGAAGTCAGGAGGAAGCAGAGACAGGACACCTGGCCCAAACTAGCCAAAGAAGTATTCCATACCACAGCGTGTCATGCCCAGGATGTAAACTGAGAGTTACCTGGAAGGGATAGTTCAGTGCTCTGTCAGGCTAGGTATCAGTCGGCACATGATATTGGATTCTCTTCCCTTGTTATTTCCCTTATCATTATTATTGTTATTGGTGGTAGCAGTAGTGGTTTGTGTTATACCTTAGTTACTGGACTGTTCTTATCTCAGCCTGTGTGACTTACATTCTTTTGATTCTCCTCCCCATCCCTCTGGGAGCAGGGGGAGGGAAGAAGGGGAGTGGGCAAGCGGGCTGCGTGGGTCTGAGATACTGACTGCACATAAACCACAACAAATACACCAGTCAGATTTTGAAATATCTTTTACTGGTAGCTCTGCCAGTCAGTGATCTACAGAGCAATGTTAAACACTTTATGAGTTGCCTAGGGCACTGATTTCTTTATGCATTGCTACTGCTCTCTGGGTTGTTGAAGGGCATTGGCTATTTTTCTAGTCGCAACATTTTAAAAAAAGAAATTACCTTTTTTTTTTTTTTTTAATTGAATGCCATATTTCCCAGTTTAAAACGGATTAACTTTTTTCTTCTTTTTCAGGTAAATCACGGGGTGAAAAAAAGTCAAAAAAAAAAATCGTAATTTGTTAATTGTCATTAGAAGCCACTGACTATTTTACAGGAAAGGAAACAAAGCAAGAAATTATGTCTTCAATGATTTTTTTTTTAAACTATTGGGACTATATAGCTGTGCATATAAAATGCACAAATATTGCAGAAGGAGGTTTAAAAAACCCAGCGAACTATTGCTATTTTAAAAAAGCACAACTATTGGTGACTTTGGAATAAATGTTGAATATTTGTGCCTGAGCCGTGTCTGGGACATGACCCTTGAATGGAAGCTGCTAAACAACTATGGTGTGTAAAGATCTGATAGATCTGATAGTAGTTTTGAGACTTTAAGATTTTAAGACGGGCTTATTTCTCTGTGTTTGTTCAACAATGAGCAGTCTGGTCTTGATATTCAATTAGAGCTTCCAAAGTGCTACAAGTGAAAATTAGAGCAATTTGTTTCCTGTCACTCAACTTTTTTCTAAAGAGCTAGTTTTCATGCTCAACATCTTCAGTTCTTAAGTCCAAGACAGAAAACGTCAACTGAAAACCACCTAATAGTAAAGCAACCAATGAAATTGATTCATATATGTTAATTTCTCCTATTTTCCAACATAAAAGTGGGCTTTAAAAAAAAAATAGATATCCACTTGAAAAAATAATTCTGCAGGTCTGGTGTTCTTAGAACTCTTTTGGCTCCATTGACTCATTTTCCATTTGATTTCAGATTCATTTTGCATGCACAGAGATTGCCAGAGGAGACCAAAAGAACAGAAAATCCTTATGAGACATAACAGTGGCAGACTTTGATAAGCTAGCAGTATTAATTTTAGTCATAGGGAGAAAGAAGCTAAACAACAGAAAAGCAAAACCAGAGTTCTATTATAATCCTACAGCTCAAAGAATATGACTTTCCTCAAATCTGTTAGAAATGCCAGTATATGAACTAGGTTTGGTTTCAGCATCTCTTTCTCTGGCCTTTCCCTGTAAAACACAGGGGATATCTAGCTGTTTTCACAGGTAATGGAATTATTTCAGTATTTTGATACATGAAGATGGTCAGTTTAGTCAGAGACAATACACATATTTCTAGCTGACTCCCTGCAACTTTACTCATTAACAGCTTTCTTCTCTTTGCCAGTTTCAGTTTCACAGTAGTCAAAAGCAAAGTACACAGTTTCTTCCCCTTGTCCCACCGACATCTTGCTTTGTTTCTGTTGTTTTCATCTTAGAAGTATTTGATTTGCAACTTCATTTCCATTATTGCTCCTGAGTGCCTGGAGCACCTGTTGCTGATTTATCATTTCACAGAGACCTTCTAGCAGCTGTTCTGTCTCTTTGCTCATAGCTCCTGAGAAATGCCAGTGCATTTGAGCTATGGAAGAAGCTTGATTGGTATGTAGACAGAATAGCACACCTTGACTGAAATGGGGGATTGGATGAATCTAAAAAATTCAGCAGACCCTGGGAAAGGAGGGAAAGACAATAAAGAAGAGGATGAATTTCTAGGTTTAAAGCAAGAAAAGTACATTTTGTCCAAGGCAAACTTAAGCATTTTTATGTGTAGGTAAAACAAATGCCTTTCATTAGTGATATTTCTTTAACACAGGTAAGCTAATATATGTTTGGTAACTGGTGTGCTTTGAGTTGCTTTGTTAGCAGTTCTGAAGCATTTTACTAATTCTTTCACAGAGTCACAGAATCCCAAGGGTTGGAAGGGACCTCAAGAGATCATCTAGTAGTCTTCCGTTGTGTTTGTTCTATCAATCTGTGTCTGCTTAGCTGGAAACTATTTCTGAAATACACTATCCTCACTTTATGTCTATTACACAGAACACTGTTATGTATATTTGCATATAAGGTGTATATTTAGCACAATGCAGGTAAGTGCAGTTGCAATAAATGGTCATCATATTCTTTACAGTCATTTTACATTTATTGTTATCTTTAGATCTTTTTCCTGAGTTATTTTACATATTCAAGAGCAGTTTTATTTTGGTATTTTTTGTGAATTTTAGCCTACTACTTCACCTACACCATAAAACCAGTAGTAGTTCTCAGATATTGAGTCACTCATTTACAATAGAGATAAGCAAAACAGGCCATATAAACTAACAATTTAATGCCTCTCAGGTGCCAAAAGCATTTGATGAAGTGAAAGCATTTGATGAAGGGATAGACTGACTCATAATACCCAGAGGCTGATATCATGCAGTTACAGTGTTACTACTGTTACTTCACACGTCATGACACCCATGATTTAATTCCTTAATTTGTCATTAAGTAAGAGTAAATAGATTTTTGAGGTTTTTGTAAAAAGGTGTTTTTTTCTTAGACCAGCTGATGAACATTTATAGTTAGTTATTTGTTATTTTCTTTCAAAATTACTGAAGGCTGTGTCTACAGAAGTGGGTAAGAGTGACATTCAAGGAAAGACCCAGAACTGTAGAACTTACAGTGATGTTTTTTAATCTGAATTAAGCTTGGCTTTCAGCAAGTCTCTCTGTTAATTTCGTCAATTTATATGTTCCACAAACTCCAGTTTTATAGGATTTGAGACAGAATTAAAGGTAAAATACAGACTTGACTGTTTCACAAATGAAAAATGGCTTAAAAAATTGTAAAAAATTATATTTTCTCCAACTCTCAGGTTTTTATGAACACACACTACCAAATTTTAATCTGCAATAACAGCAGAGCTGCTCAATAGGTACTGACTCCATTAAACTTCCTAAGGTACATTTCATCCCCCCCAAAATGGAATTGCAAAGCTACATAGCATTGTTTGATCTGTCTAGAAGAAACATCCTTTTTTTTTTTTACGCAGGACAAATGTATACATAGGAAATATATAGACACTTGGCAGTAACTCTGCCTTAGGAAAAAGCACTCATAAAAAAGATTAAAGTCTAATAATATGACATCTATGCAAATCTTCTAACATCAGTGGGTTAAAAAACCTTGGAAAAGATTAACGCTATATAGGTAACATGTAAATAAACATGTATTGTCTTCTTTGCTATTATTTTCTTGTTATAATTTCGTGGGTTTTTTTTAAAAGGCCAAATGTGATAATGCAATATGTTTGGTAAAGTATGTTTTGTTGCTGTGTGTTCTTGTCTGCATTCATCTGAAAATCTTCCTCCTCATCAGACAGGCCTCATCAGAGGCCAAGGAGTGAACAATACCCCAAAAGTGTTATCTAAATTAACTATTAGGTTAATTTTCAAGAAGTCACTTTGTTATTTTCTGTTAGCTCTCATGGAAAATAGTGTTAATTTTACTAATCCACTTATCAGAGAGCAACCAAACAGTGTCATCGGTATATGAGTAAATAAAAGATTTATCAAAATTGAGAGACAGGAATTATATACAGACCAAAGAACAGGATATACACTTGAGCAACTCCAGTACTGATTATGGCATTTGAGAAGAAAAAAAAAAAGGGGGGGGGGGGGGGGAAGACGGGGGGGGGGGAAATAAAAATCTGTGTTTTCAAATTGTTCCTTCTTTTTGCTAAATAAGACTGCAGTCACGACAATGCTACATTACTAGTACTAAACATAGAGAGCTGACTTTGCATATGTTGTAATGAGCTTCTGTATTTGAAGAAGGTTCTCTGAGTGGAATGTCAGTCTTGCATTTCAACATCTTATGTGAAGATAAAAGCATTTTATTTGTAAAATGCTAAAGCTAGAAAGTCATATATGATCAAGGGCCATTAAATAAATTGACAGAGAGAATGAACAAAAATCCATCACTGATACCTTCCTTTAACAGAAAAGCAAAAAAATAATTCCAAGGAAATTAAAAAGTTAAATTCTTATCATGTGACCACTACAGAATTTTTTTCACACTAAAACTTTAACCACTGACACTCAGAAGCAAAGCCAAAATAAAATTTAATATCATTCCAACCCACACAAACTTCTCTAGATTGACATGAAAAAAATCCATCCATATCAGTTACCACAGGGATAACACACACTTTATTGAAACAGATGATGATTATAAGGATGAAGATGATGATGGTTATTATTCAGAACTTCAGAAAATTTAGTTTTGATTGAAGCTACTGAATGAATATTAAATTATGTGTAGCTATAGAGGACTATCAGTGAAACCAGAAATTTTATGGGAATCACATTAACAATTTCAAAATACAGAACCCATCTAGTCATACTGTGACTTCTTTATTTTGCCAGTAGCACCTTTTATGCAGTTTGAAATTTCAGGAAGAAGATTAAAGAAACTTGGATTACATAGGAATTCTGATAAAATATTACATTCATAAATTCCACTGCAGATGTAGCAGCTTTCAAATGAATGATTCATTTTGACAAGGCAATGAAGCCTACATCCTGTCACAATTTAGCACAGACACTATTAACATTACTGCAAGATTTGGAAAATGCTATACATAGTTTCGTCTAACTGAGACATAAGCATTTATTTTCAAACTTTTGTTAACAACATTGATTTAAAAAGATACCTAGCACAATCTTGATGATGGTGTTTTGTTTTGCTTTTTCTGCACAATGTGTTAAAATATGGAGACACTTTTTCCACAGTTTATACAAGACTTCAGATTGGGACTCGACACCCAAGCAGAAGAATACAGTGAGTGTGAGAATCACTCATGTCAAGATTAATTGACCACATGGCTTTGTGTGGGACTCAGCTCATATTTGAAAATCATCAACCAGATAGGTTGGAAAGACCTTTAAGATCATCAAGTCCAGCCATTACTACAGGGCTGCCAAGTCCACCACTAAACCATGTGCCTCATCTACATGGGTTTTGAGCATTTTGAACATGGTGAAGAAATTTTTCATAATACTTACTCTAAACCTCCCCTGGCTCAGCTTGAGGCTGTTACCTTTTGTCCTATCACTTGTTACTTGGAAGAAGAGATCGGTCACTTTTTGATTTCATTTTCCTTTTTTCCTTTCAGGTAGTTGTGGAGAATGATGAGATTCTCTGTGAGACTTGTCTTCTTCAAACTAAACAACCCCAGTCCCCTCAGCCACTCCTCATCAGACTTGTGCTCCAGATCCTTCACCAGCTTTGTTGCTCTCTCTGGATCCACTTCAGCACCTCAATGTCTCTCTTGCAGTGAAGAGCCTAGAACTGAACACAGTATTTGAGGTGCAACCTTACCAGTGTTGAGTACAGAGGAATGATCACCTCCCTAGTCCTGCTGGCCACGCTATTTCTGACACAAGCCAGGATGCCACTGGCCTTCTTGGCTGCCTGAGCACAAGCTGGCTATTGTTCAGCTGTCAGTCAGTGCTGCCAGATCCTTTTCTGCTGAACAGCTTTCCAGCCACTCTTCCCCAAGCCTGTAGCTTTGCACTGGGTTGTTGCAGTCCAGGTGCAGAACCCAGGACTTGGCCTTGTTGAACATCATGCAATTGGCCACAGCACATTGATCCAGCTTGTCCAAATCCCTCTACAGAGCTTCCTACCCTTTAGCAGATATTTCTATTTCTATATCTAATATCTATATCTACACCTATACCTATATCTATATCCATATCCATATCTATATCTATCTATATCTATATCTATATCTATATCTATATCTATATCTATATCTATATCTATATCTACATCTATATCATCTATATCATCTATATCATCTATATATCTATATATCTATATCTATATCTATATCTATATCTATATCTATATATATCTATATCATCTATATCTATATCTATATCATCTATATAGATAGATATCTAATCTGTATCATCTATATCTATCTCTATATTTCTCTACCTCTCTTTCTATCCCTATCATAGAATCATAGAATCATAGAATAGTTAGGGTTGGAAAGGACCTTAAGATCATGAAGTTCCAACCCCCCTGCCATGGGCAGGGACACCTTGCACTAAACCATATCACCCAAGGCCTTGTCCAACCTGGCGTTGAACACTGCCAGGGCTGAAGCATTCACAACCTCCCTGGACAACCTATTCCAGTGCCTCACCACCCTAACAGGAAATAATTTCCTCATATCCAATCTAAACTTCCCCTGTTTAAGTTTTAACACACTACCCCTTGTCCTACCACTACACTCCCTAATCATCTCTATCTCTAATCTCTATCAATATTTCTATCTATATATTATCATCTATATCTTCATCTATATCTATCTATATATATAATATAGATAGAATCTCATATATCCTAGGCTATATAAAACTGTATAATATGCATGTGTTTACGCAAGTTAATTGTCCCCCATCAATTTATCCCAAAGACATTATTATAGCTATATCTAACTACTGAATATCTTTGCTCATACTTGCTATGTTACTGGGCAAGTACAATGTTAATCAGTGTAAGAATCTCAGCCTTATGATCTTATTTTCCACAAGCAAGACATTTCAATTAGCTGGATTTATTTAATTTTTAGTATCCAAATTATAAGTTGACTAATGAAAGGCTTATTGTAGTGGCTAAATTATATTTAAATGAGTCATTTTTTTATGCAACTTTGAAAGAAATAAAAGCTAATTTAAAGTGATAATTAAAAAGGCTAAAATACAATTAAAACATCTGACAAAAACCTAGCATGATGGTTAAATGTTTTCTAGGAAGTAGTTCATACTGATGTCCATAGACAGAAGTCCATTCCTTTGAGCCTCTTATTTAACTTTTGAAAATGCAAGTAATCAACACCTAACCTGAGGATACTGCAAATAATTTGAAATGTCTGCTTATGCTGTTGCTGCCCACATTTTTGTTAAAGACTGTCATCACTAATTTATATTTTATTGGATTATAAGATGTAGAATCTCTGTCTCTATGTGTTGTCTAAAAAATATGATTGCTAATTCCTGTCAAAACTGTTAGAAAATGAAATTTGGTGCGCTGCTTTAAATTTCTTCAGTATTTCAGTCAACATCCACCCGAATCAAGAGCAGAAACAGATGTTATTCAAATTGGTTTTACAGAGATCATTCAAAAGCTTACCTTGGGAGTAAATGAAAATTACTGTAGGATCTGGCATTATATTTTTATGGAAAAGGAAAGCTGGTCAATGAGCCTTGAGCAGTGGATGTTGCATGCTAAAAACATCTCCTCTAAGTTATATAAAAATATGGAAATATAATAGCTTTCACTTTGTTAAAAAAAAAAAAAAACAACAAAAACAACAGCCAAACGAAACAACAAAAAAACAGTACAATACCCCAACAAAAAAAAACATAGCTTTGTACTCTCCAAAAGTATACGGAGTCTTATATATTCTAGCAGCATGAGTAATAAACTAAATTTTCAGCCATTTTCTGCCTGATAAAAATACTGGTTTCTTCAATCTATTCATGCACAGCATCTAACTAAAAAAGCATATGGGCATTGATTGCAGGTAATCATATGCTGTTGCTGTAAAGGAGAAAGTTTAATTTTAAGCTAATTTTTCAGTACAAGTCCTTCTCAAGAGATGCAACTTGAGGAATAATGGTGGTGAAGTCAATACCAGCTAGATTCCAGTGCTCTTGCCATCTGTTTATCATAGACCTTTCAGCAGCTGTTTTGCACTCTTCTATTGACTAAAGGATATTTATATTGCTTGACAACTGCCTGACATATGAAATAAATTGTTACCTCTTTTTTTTTGCCTAACAGCTGTTGATTCACTCATGCTAGAGCATTTATGCAACATCCATTATGTATTTAGGAATAGACAGCCTCTACTGTACTTTTAGTGGGAGAATATTGAACAATGAAGAAACGCAGTCAGTAGAAGTTAATGGCACAGCTATACAAACACAACTTTAGCAACCTACACATCAATCACCTTTTGAAGATAAGATTTTCTCTGACTAAAGGACCCTACAGGTGAGTAGTTAAGACCTATATCCAAAATACAATTTGAATAAGAATCAGCTTCGTAGGTTACTTTATATCTTTATTTATTGATGTGTTTGCTCTTTCAAAACTTCTTAGTTTCTGTCCTAAAGGTAAAAAAAATAATGTAACGTGTAAGTAGAAGAGCTATTTTAAAACATTATTTTCTGTAAGTGCTCTGCAGCTGAATGGTTGGGCAAGGTATACATGCATGTAACAACGTTTAAAATAAAACCTAAGCACTGAAAGAAAAACTTAAGCATCTGATTGTAGTACACATAGACTTCTTATTTTCCACCATGCATTTCCCCAACACCCATGAAACTACTCCATTTTTTTTAACTTGAACATGCAAAAAAAAGACTCTTCTATCCTTTCTCTCTTTTTGTTACTGAACATAGTAGAATGAATTGAACCTACCACTTCATTCTCCTGTAATTTTTCTCTCTTTAAAGGTTTTGGGTTTAATGGGGTAATCCATCTTCTATAGATTTATTTTTCTTTTTGTTACTTCTCAAAGATTCCTTCAGCTACATTTCAGTGTCAGAGGTTCTGGATCAATAAAAGAAAAACAATGAAAAGCAGCCTATAACATAAACCATTCCACTGTAATTAGTTAATGGGAAAAATTAAAATATTCAAAAAAAGAAAATACATTTTTCACATTTTTAAATCTATCGTTAAATATATATCTTATGAATTTATAACAAAACAGTACTACAACAGATTCTCCAAAAGGATTATTTTGTTTGCTTCTAAGCTAAAACTTTATGATGCTTTTAGAATAAGCAATTGAGTGAGTTGACTTTAGCTGACAGTTGCCCACCAAGGTGCTCTATTACTCTGCTCCTCAGCAGGATGGAGGGCAGGAAAAAATTAAGCTAATAAAAACTTTATGGGCTGAGATAAAGACAGTTTAATAAAGAAAAACAAATAAACAAATAAACAGAAAAAAAAAAAAAAAAAAAAGCAGCTGCATGCAGAAGTGAAGGAAAAGAAACTATTCTATTCTTCACATCAGCAGACCATGTCCAGCTGCTTCCTGGGAAGCAGTGCTTCAGTATGTGTAGGAGTTGCTCTGAAAGACAAATATCATAACAAGAAATGCCTTCTCCTCTTCCTGTTTTCTCTTAGCTTTTATTGCTTAACAGATGTCATATGGTATGGAATATCCCTTTAGACAGTTTAGGTCAGCTATACTGGCTATATCCTCTCCCAAGATCTTTCCCACCCCCAGTCTACTGGGTTTTAGGGTTGAGGGAGGGATGCTGGAGGGACAGCATTGATGCTGTGTGAGCACTGCTCAGCAGTAGTCAAAACAATGGTGAGTTGTCAACATTTTTCTACTTCAACTACAAAGCACAGAACTATGAGGGCTGCTATGAGGAAAATTAACATCATCCCAGACAGACCAAATAGGCCAGTGAAGTGTAACTTGGACTGACAGCAAAGAATTCTCTGCCTCCCTTGTCTTTTCATTTGTCCTTAACTCTTACTCCATCTTTGTAACTGCAATAAGAACTTCAGTCTGAATTATGGGGAAGGTTCAGAGGATTTATATAAAACAAAATATGTCAAATATTGCATTCTTCATCTTATGTTCAGCAGCATTTCATAATAATTATAAATCTGTTATCCTGAATTATATCTCAGCCTTTCAAACTATATGAATAGTACTCCAAGTATAATCAACATTTCTTACTGTCAAAGATTTTAAAATTCAGGCTCAGATTTTAGGTAAATAAATACACAAATTTACATTCATGTAAGTGAATACATTATTTTCAAATGGCAAGAAGGAAATCTCCGTGTAAGTTCTAATAAGTAAAAGGTCAAATCAGGTAGGACAATTGCAACTATAAATTTTCAAAGCAGCTTTGTTGTTTTGAAAGCAATGAAGACACCCAAAGATGTATTATCAGATTGATACTGATTTCCAAAGGGTTTCGAGACTGTTTCAGATACATTGTCAATAAAATATAATCATCAGCATATAGCAGACAAATCTAACTACAGACAAGATCCTGAACTTTCAGGGTTAATTTTGCATGAGATCCAAAATTTAGTTCATACTGTGTTATAAAACTTGCCATTACAGCTTAACCTTCTAATTTTCAAAATAGCATATAATATCATTGAAGGCCTATTCAATTTAGTTCTCTGAGGAAAGAAAATATGTTGGATTTTTGACCTGAATATGTCGGATTTTCCATGGAAGATTCACAGTGGTCAAGGTTTTGACCATTGAGGCATCCCTGCAATAAATATATGCAAATTACAGAAAGTAGTCACATACAACCTTGCTTCTGGCCACACCTCAGATTGTTTAAGATGAAGCAAATTCAGGCCTCTCCTTGTGCAGGATTGCTTTCTCCAGCACCCTAATGCCTCTGCTGTTGATCATTTTTCTTTTTTTTTTTCTAGTTTTCTTTTTATTTTCATCTTTTCCCCATTTATCTAAAGCCATCCTATAGATGAACATTTAATTTATTGAACAACATAAATCATAACAGAGAGGACAATTCTGGGAACAGATGTGTTAAAATTATTAAACTCTCACCTCAAAAATCAGATGAGTGTTATTTCTAATGTCAATATCACAGCCATCCAGCCAGTTCTTTATCCACCGAGTGGTGATGTCTCTCCAATTTAGAGACAAAGATGTTGTGTGGGACAGTGTTGAACTCTTTGCACAAGTCCAGGTAGATGACATCAACTGCTCTACCCCTGTCCATCAGTTCTGTAGCCCCATCATAGAAAGCCACCAAATTGGTCAGGCAGGATTTCCCCTTAGTGAAGCCATGCTGGCTGTCATCAAGCACCTTGTTGATTTTTATGTGCCTTAGCATGCCTTCCAGGAGAATCTGCTCCAAGATTTTGCCAGGCACAGAGGTGAGACTGACTGGTCTGTAGTTCCCTGAGTCGTTTAGGCTTTACATGTTACATCAGAACACTATGAATACGGAACACTATGAAAAAACACAAGTAATCTGAGAAAGAAATGGGGCCACATAACTGTAATGCTAATTAAACAGATAGATGAAACATATCCTTAGGCGTTGCTTGAACATTACCCTTATGCATTTTTTTTTAACCTCCAGCTTATGCTGGTTCATGCTACCAGTTTGTCAGATTTTTCACTCTGAGTTGCATCATATGTGCATTTGCAAAAAAAAAAATTCTAAGAAAAAAGAAGTATGCAAACAGGAAAAGTATAATTAATTACCTGAACTTGTGCTTTTTTTTGTGTGGAGTATTCCTGTAGTATTACAGGTCTCTCTTGGAAATCCCACTTTGATAAATACTGAAACTTAAAACTCTTCTCAGCTTAAGTTTATTAATGCTCCTGACATTCATAGTGCAGAAAATATGACAGTGCAAATCCTGTTATATTTTCTAAACACATTTACCTCTTTAATTTTCCTTTTCTCTTTTACTTAGAGTCTCAGATCAATTCAGTTGTATAATATTATCATTTTTTAAAAGCTTGTCTTTATGAAGTCGTATGAATCTATCCATGTAGTCTATAAACCTCTTTTGTGCTGCCAAAAAAAGACTCATATATATTTAAGCAACTATTGCTTTTGGTTTTATTTATTATACAAAGCAATGCAGAAATGTAACATAGCTATGATACTGTTTAGGAGAACAGCTCTGTGAAACCCTTGAGCTACAGTCAACCAAATACTTTTTAGGGGTTAAAGTAAGAACAGCTCTTCTAATACATTTTTTCTCCTGAACTGATCATTGAAGCTTTTTTTTTTTTAAACAATTACCTCTATTCATTATCCTGTTATTCTAATAGAAGTCTAATGTTAACTTCACTGACCTTAGAGTCATAATGTTGAGAAAAAAACATGATTAATGAGCTCCAATCTGTTGATTTCAACATGTATTTACTCACAGAGTTTTCAATCACAGCTATACGTCATTGAGTTTGTAAGCCACTATTCCTTTTTTGTCAGCTTTTATGTATTTCACAGTAAAGTGTTCTCCACTTGAGCTATCCCAGATGGGCCGCCAAACTTGTACTGATATATAGAAGAGAAATCAAAAAAAAAAAAAAAAAAAGTTTATTAAATATGAGGTATCCTAGAGGGCTGTCATTTCTATAGCTATGTGAGACTTAGTGTTCCTTAAACTGTTGTGTAAATTTTAGACACAGTAAAACTGGACATCTTAGGACTGTATAATGTAAATAGCTGAAAATGAATTATCCAGTTTTCAGACAATATGTCAAATTTGAGGAAATTTGTTTACATGAGATGTAAAATTAGCTGACATTCATGTCCAGAAGACAAGGTAGTTCTTGTTTCCACTTTTTCCTTCTTAAATGTATTCACTATACCTTCAGCACAAGGCATTTTTTTTAATCTCTTGCACTACATTTGAAGATATAAAAAAAAAGGAGGAAAAATAAAAGTAAGCAATTAAATTGCATTCTGATGGAGTTTTAGATGAACACTTGTCTCTCCTGTAAAACTGACTCAATGGTTTTTAGGTCTTGCAGCATTTACTATAAGATCCTTCTGGATATAAAGTGAAATTCATAATTTCAATTGTCAAAGGTCCCTATAAAATGGAACACACACACACACACACAAAAAAAAAGATCCTGGAAACCTGCATGACTTGGGGAACTAGACAGAAAACCTGGCTCCAAAACTAGCACAGGTCTGAATTTGACTGCTAATAATACAAATAAGTAATTCAAGACTGAATATAACATAAATTAATATTCCAGACCCACGTGTATGAAAAACATTCTAAAGGTAAAACAATGCTGTCCTTCTTTTGCTACAGCTTATGAATAAGTGTTACTGATGCTACAAATTTCACTAATTAGAGCAGGGATTGAGGTCTGGTTTATAATCAAGTTCTAGACCACGGTTCAATGACAGACTAGAGATAAATCAGTTAAATGGATGAGTGTATTACTACCCATAATCACTGGATAATTCGAGATTATCATGTAGAATTCCATCAGGTAATTAAATAATGACTGAGTTATGAATTGTTCCCTCACATTTCTCCATTTAAAACCTCTTAAGGGACGCAAATTCATTCTTCTATTCAATGGAAAAAAATAGTATTAGGGAAAAACTTCAAAAGTCAGGACTCAAGCACCTTTCGCTATCAATATAAATTTCTTCAAAGCTTCTAGACCACCCACACCTATAACACACACTTCATACGTGAATTTGTATATTATGTTTTATTACTAGTGCAACCTAAAAAGGATTCAGAAACGTTTAATTCAGACTGCAAATTCCAGATAACAAACTATTTGAGCAAAACATACTGATATTATCTAAGAAAAGCTGCTCCATTTCTTTGTTCTTATTGAGGTTGTTGCTAACTTTGGAATGTCTGAAACCTGCACTTTTTGAAGATGTAGAGAACCAGCCAAGTAATAGATGCTGGCATTTTTTTTAATTAGTACTGATGTAGGTTTAGAAATGTAAAGTCTATACAATGCTTTATTGTACTTAGAATTCTTCAACATTATGGGTAAAGTGAGATGTGCCATCCTATTTTATAGCATTTTGAGTACAAGTTGTACCTTAAAAATCCTAACCCAATACATTTACCATGTGTATTAGAACAATGGCACCATATCTATCATTAGTATCATTAGATCCTTATTATTAGATCATTAGTATATTTGAAAGTAGAACAAGTTTTGAGGATCTGAGTTTTATACAGTTAAAAAATTTTGACTTTTAACTTGTAAAGGAGTTCTCTCTGGTAAACATAAAAGGCACTTTCCAGGAAATACATGTTTCAGCAGATGTGCAGAAAAAGTTTCACGAGGCAAATTTTAATACGGGTCACAGTTTGCTATAAAAAAAATGTTAAAGCTACTGTAGAAATAATTTCTAGTTTCTAAGGCCTGGAAATTGTAGTATCACTTCAGAAGTAAGCATCAAGAAATTCTCAAAGGGCCTAAGAAACATTCCAAAGTTATATTGATTTTCTTTGTGTCAAAGTACCAGTAATTTGTGTATGTCGGTACAATCAAGCTGATATATATATTTCATCTGCTGATTTGTTTATTTATTCAGAATCATCTGGACTTTGAATTAGAAGAATATACATACTAAGCATTCCAGTTTTAGAGCACCCAGGAATTCCTGGCACATTTTACATATTTATCAATTCACTATTTCCAGGAAAATTGGGCACTGAACAGTAAGTGGTACAATAAAGAAAATACTAAACCGTACTGCTAAAGTTCAGGATGGAAAAGGACAATGTCTTTAACAGATTGCACAGAAGAAGCCCTATGCTTTAACTTCACATTGCTGCAGAAGCCTTCTTCCCAATTTGTGTTGGTCCAGTTTGTCTGGAAGTCTATCAAAACTTCCTGTGACAACTTTTTCCTGTAATACGTAAACACACACACACTCATGCATCAAGTACCTTAAATAATACTTGCCTGTATTGTTTAGACATATGACTCTTATTTTACAATAAAAATAATGAATAACATTACTGACCAAAATTTATTATTCTTCTGTACACAGAAACCCAGTCCTTACATGTCAACCTGCAATAGTTTGAAATTAATTTTTATAATACCTTTATGAGTACAATGACATTGGGAATCAGTTTCTATTCTATTTCTCTAATTTCAACTCCTTAATTTTATAACTTTATTTTCATTTACCAGCCATCAGCTATTGATTTTCTTTGACAGCACTTACCATGATGCAAATTACAAAATATTTCAGAAATAGCTCCTAAACTTTCTTATACCTTATGAATTGTCTCTTTGTTGAGTTATGCCTCCATAAACTACCACTACACCTATGCTGCTGCCAAAGTTGTGATTGCAGCACAAGTAGAAACACCCATACAGCAGTAATCTATCTGACTACTCACAGAAGTAGAACTGCAGTTGCAAGGACATTCACTATTGAATATATAACCAGTGATTTTATTCCTATCATTAAAAAGACATGTAAGGTCAAAGCTAGCTTCGGTACAGATATATGTGCTGCCCCCACACCTCTGGATTTCACTGCACATATTCCTATTCTTTTCCAGCATTCTTTTCTGTGTTTTATCCTTGGGTTATATGAACTCTTCTCCAGACTTAATTCATTTCATCTGAGATGCAAGAATCTTTTAGTCTTTGCAAATACTTCCCTCTTGTTACACAAAAATAGTTTGAAATAGTTCCTTCAGGTGACACTCAGCAATGACACAAACCACTAGCCTCACAGTAGCTTGCACAGAAAAAAGAAGTTGGAAATGATGAGACTATTAGTCAGCTGTCTTATCTCATACTTCAGGGTACCTCATACCTAGAAGGCCCATTTCCTCATTGCTTTCTATAGGGTAATTGTAAAATCCTTGATTCATAGGAAATAAAACTGACAGCCTTCAGTGTGATTAATCCAGTTAGGATCCAGGTGCTTCTTTCAAAACACAGCTCCTTCATCCTTTCAAATGCTAGTTTTCTAAAAAAAAGAACCCTCAACATTCTTTTCATGAAAAATAATAGACTTTATTAACTTTCTAAGTATTCATTCAGATGCCAATGGTACTTCTGCTCTGAAACAGAATATTAACAGAATATTATTTGGCCTCTTCAAGCGATTGCTAGGGGAAATCCAGTGGGCTAGGCTGCTTGAAGGGAAAGGGGCCCAAGATAGTTGGTTGACGTTCAAGGACTGCTTTTTCCGAGCTCAAGATCGGAGCATCCCGGCACGTAGGAAGTCAAGGAAGAGGGTCAGGAGACCTGCGTGGCTAAATAGGGAATTGCTCGGTATGCTCAAGTGGAAGAGGAGAGTTTACAGGTCATGGAAAGAAGGGCTGGCCACTTGGGAAGAATATAAGGCTGCTGCTAGAGGATGTAGGAAAGCTGCTAGGATGGCTAAGGCCTCCTTGGAATTAAAGCTGGCGAGAGGGGTCAAGGACAGCAGAAAGAGCTTTTTCAAATACATGGCAGGTAAAACTAACACCAGAGGCAATGTAGGCCCGCTGATGAACGGGACGGGTGCCCTGGTGACAGAAGATACAGAGATGGCAGAGTTACTGAATGACTTCTTTGTCTCTGTCTACTCTGCTGGAGGCAGTCCTGAAGAGGCCTGTACCGCTGAGACCCCGGATGAAGATAGGTCAACGGAGCGGTCTGCCTTAGTCGATGAGGAATGGGTTAAAGACCAGTTGAGCAATCTGGATATCCATAAATCCATGGGTCCAGATGGGATGCACCCGCGGGTGCTGAGGGAACTGGCTGAGGTCATTGCTAGACCGCTCTTCATCATCTTTACCAAGTCTTGGGAAACGGGAGAGGTGCCTGAGGACTGGAGGAAAGCAAATGTCACTCCTGTCTTCAAAAAGGGCAAGAAGGAGGACCCGGGTAACTGTAGACCAGTTAGCCTCACCTCCATTCCTGGGAAAGTGATGAAACACCTTATCCTTGGTGCCACCTTAAGGCATATCAAGGATAAGAGGGTTATGAGGGGCAGTCAACATGGCTTCACCAAGGGGAAGTCGTGCTTGACCAATCTCGTAGCCTTTTATGAGGAAATAACACGGTGGATGGATGATGGTAGAGCGGTGGATGTGGTCTACCTTGACTTCAGCAAAGCGTTTGACACGGTCTCCCACAGCATCCTTGCAGCTAAATTGAGGAAGTGTGGTCTGGATGATCGGGTAGTGAGGTGGACTGTGAACTGGCTGAAGGAGAGAAGCCAGAGAGTTGTAGTCTATGGGGCGGAGTCTAGTTGGAGGCCTGTATCTAGTGGAGTGCCTCAAGGGTCGGTACTGGGACCAGTATTATTTAATATATTCATCAATGATTTAGATGAGGGAATTGAGTGTACTATCAGCAAGTTTGCTGATGACACTAAGCTGGGAGGGGTGGCCGACACGCCAGAAGGCTGTGCTGCCATCCAGAGGGACCTGGACAGGCTGGAGAGCTGGGCGGGGAATAACTTGATGAAATATAACAAGGGAAAGTGTAGAGTCCTGCATCTGGGCAGGAACAACCCCAGGTTCCAGTATAGGCTGGGGAACAACCTGTTAGAGAGCAGTGTAGGGGAGAGGGACCTGGGGGTCCTGGTGGACGACAGGGTGACCATGAGCCGACACTGTGCCCTTGTGGCCAAGAAGGCCAATGGCATCCTGGGTTGTATTAGAAGGGGGGTGGTTAGTAGGTCGAGAGAGGTCCTCCTTCCCCTCTACTCTGCCCTGGTGAGACCTCATCTGGAATATTGTGTCCAGTTCTGGGCCCCTCAGTTCAAGAAGGACAGGGACCTGCTGGAGAGAGTCCAGCGCAGGGCAACTAAGATGATTAAGGGAGTGGAGCATCTCCCTTATGAGGAAAGACTGAGGGAGCTGGGTCTCTATAGTTTGGAGAAGAGGAGATTGAGGGGTGACCTTATTAGTGTATATAAATATATAAAGGGGGAGTGTCATGAGGATGGAGCCAGGCTCTTCTCAGTGGCAAACAATGAAAGGACAAGGGGTAATGGGTACAAATTGGAGCACAAGAGGTTCCACTTAAACCTGAGAAGAAACTTCTTCTCAGTGAGGGTGACGGAACACTGGAACAGGCTGCCCAGGGAGGTTGTGGAATCTCCTTCTTTGGAGACATTCAAAACCCGCCTGGACACGTTCCTGTGTAACCTTATCTAGGTGTTCCTGCTCTGGCAGGGGGATTGGACTAGATGATCTTTTGAGGTCCCTTCCAATCTCTAACATACTGTGATACTGTGATACTGTGATTAAGCAATAGTTCGTATTATGAAAGGAGGCAAAACAGTTCATTGTCCTGTTTCCCCTCTGGCCTTTGTATTTATAATATTCAGAGCAATATTTTCATCATTGTTCTTGTTATTAATTCCACAAAAGATGGAATTCTTTTTTACATAAAAGTTTATGCAACTGTCTTTATCTACATTCACAAATTTATTGCATTCACCAGTATTCCTGAGAATAGTTAATACCAGATAGCCAGAGATAGACAAAACGAAGCCATGCACTAAAGAACCCAGGTAGATGTTTTTGTGGGTTCTTTTTCCTGCATGTATCCAGTCTCCTACCTGACAATGCTGCTTTAAGTAAAATAAATGTAGTTAACAGTAAATGCTAGCCTCGATCAACTAAGATCAACAAATTACATTTAAATCCATATTTTGGTTACAACAGTTACAGTTATTTTCTCCTATTTCTGCTGGAATTCCCTTGCACAAGGAAAATGTGCTCTTTTGTTTTGATCGCCATTGTGCAGGTGAGCTAGGCATTCTTTCAGAGTGGGGATATCATGGAGGTAAAGGTGTTCCGTGCAGTATAACCAGCCAGAAAAACCACCATCCAAAACCTGCTGAAATAAGCAAAAATTTAAAACAGATTATAGTTCTGACTCTGGCCACAGGTCAAAAAAATATTTCTCTAATGAGCCTAGTATAGCAATAATGTTAGCTAATGATGAATTCCTCACAGAAAGTTTCTGTTAGCGAATGATTTCCATGGTTGCTCCAGCTTGACTGAATAAAACTTTACGTTTAGGCAGAAATGAAGGGTCAGATGTAATTGCAGATAAATGGTATGGAAGGGCCCAGTCTCTTATCTACAAACATGACATTGCATAACATAACTTTGATGCCTGAGTCAACAGAACACCTGAAGATGTAAAGCAGATGGGAAGCAGATGCCCTCTTCACCTCCACATCTGATACCCTGCCCCAGCCCATTCCTGTGTCTCCATTTCCCAGGTAGAAAGAGGGTAACAAAGTAACATTTGTGCAGGAGGATTATTTTACAGGGACAAATAAAATATATATTCTCAGGAAAAGAAACAAGCAGGATTGACAAAATTAATTAAAGTTTAAGAATTCTTATAACTAAGAGAAAATCTGACAGTAAATGTAGTTTTTATTGTAGCTCTAGATGATGCTCATTTGTTTCTTCCAGCCAATGATATCAGAGCAAAAATGCAGTGGAAACATCTTGGTGTGGCAAAGTAGGCTGTGCTTATGTCACTCCAGCTGATACTCAGCAGGACCCTCTCTTCTGAAAAAGGGTGGTCAAATAATTTTTAGGAAAGGAAACTATGTATCCACAATGTTTTCAACACAAACAATGCCCCCTACAGAGCTGAAAATTGAAATGAGCACAAAAGTTTTCTAAATTTAACAGGGGAATATTAAATTTTTAAAAAAGATGTTAAATCAGAAAGAATACTTCTGAGATACAATTCTCCTGTAAAATGAGGATCAGAAGAGGAATGTCAGCCAGAAGCAACATCCAAGCAGAATGTTAATTTTGTTGTAACACACTAAACGTACTCAGACTATTTAAGACTGATTGATAGCCTTTCTCTTTACCTTAAATGATTGTAAAATCGTTTGGTTTTCACACTGAAGAATCTATAATTCATTCAGTTTAGTTTTCTGACTTTCTTCCCTATTCACATATTTTAGCTTTATCCCAGTTACAGACTCTGAATTATTTCTACAAGTTTACTGCCAAGGAGTTTTGTGAAGTCCTTCCTATTTACTCATTAAAAACTTCTGGTTTTATCCCCAGGCCAAGCACAGTCAAACTCTTAATGAAAACTGCAATTAAGTAAATTGAGCCAGTTTTTTTTTTTTTTTTGAGAGTAAATTTTAAAATTCTAAAATATTCAATATATGAATTCTTCTAACAGACTAATAATGACCATTTGAAACTGTTTGATCCACGTGATTTCAATGTCACTAAATTAGATCTCTGTCACAGAATACATGGAATACATTTTAAAAAATTATTATGATTGTCAAAACTCAAAGACAAAGAAAAGACAGAAGAAGAAAAAAAAAATCCGAAAGTTTAAAAAGCTGCTGGAGAACATGTAGACTAATTTTTCCTTTTAATTTCTTTAAGAATATAAACTGGAGGTTGTATTAAAAAGTGTTTAAAATGCGAGTTGCATACAAACAGGAAACAAAAAGATTATTTGTGGTCTGGCTTTGCAAATTTGAAGAATCTGTTATTCTATGTCAAGTTAGCAATCACAAATAGAAGGATTAGAATAATTCTTAAATATGGTTTATTAAAGCCAATGAAACCTTTTCTGGGTGGAGAACATATATTTCTGGGTGCTATACTTGGTTATAGGTTAGTATCTACTATAATAGAGTAAACCACCTTTCCATCAATGACAAACATTCCTTTATACAATTGTAGATGTATTCTTCTAGTATTGGTTTCAAAACTGATTGACACAATGCTGAATGTACCTGTGTTGTCTCACCATTAATTAAAGTATCACAAACAAGAGCATATTTTCAAACCAGGGCAAATTGCCCAGATTGCTCAAATGACTGACACATTAAATTAGTAATTTTGAGAAATTTTCAAGGGATGAAAATTCTCAAAAGCTTTCAGAGAAGATGGGTTTTCATCATATGAAAGTCAGCATTAAGAGTGACAAAGGGATTAGTGGTCACAAACAGATTTAGATTGATTAGTTCTCATACTTGCTTCAGTTCTCTTTCCCTGGAAACAACAAAAGAGGTAAAGACAACTCCAGACTACATAAACATATCCATATGGTCATACAACATGAAGATGGAAAAACCTTATGTTCAGGGCACTGAAGAATGATTTCTTAGTTCACTTAACAAGTTCATGTATTTGTTTCTAGTAGTGTCAGTGCTGTATTGGACCAAACATCTCAAAGCACTCTCAATAGATTTCAGAAAGCACAAAGAAAATAAAGAAAAATCCACAACTACATCAAAAAGCAAATTATTAATGGCAGTGGTAGTTTTAAAATTAGGAACACACGACACAGGTGGTAAGTGAGCCTCACCTTGATTCCTGGAAAGGTGATGGAGCAAATAATCCCTGAAATCATTTACAAACATGAAGTACAAGGTGATGTTAAGTATTCAGCATGGATATATGAAGGGGAGGTCATGCCTGATAAACCTGATAATATTCTGCAGTGAGAAGATGGACAGAGTGGACAAGTGAGAAGGCTGAATGCGATTTTTCTTGGCTTTAGCAAGGCTTTTGACACTATTTCCCCCAAGATCCTTACTGAGAAACCGAGGAAGTACAGACTAGATACATGGGCAGTGAACTGGAAACTGTCTGTCTAAACTGTCAATTCAAAGGGTTGTGGATCAACTGTACAGAGACCAACAGGAGGCCAGTAACTAACAGTGTATTCAGAGTTCAGTACTGGGGTCAATACTGTCTAATATCCTAATTAATAACATCAATAATGGCAGAGAGCACACCTTCAGCAAGTTTACAGATAGTATAAAAGTGGGAGAGGCAGTTGATGTACCATGTGTTTGTGCTGCCATTCAGAGGGACCTTGACATACTGGAGACATAGTTACACACAAACCTCATGAAGTTCAATAAAGGGAAATGCTACGTCTTGCACATGGGAGATAAATAACCTCAGGCACAAATACAGGCTGAGGGATTATAAAAAAAAAAAAGGCAGCTTGGCAGAGAAGGGCATCAAGATCTTCACAGACACCAAGCTGACCATGAGCTAGCAGTATACCCTTGAGTCATAAAAGGCAAGCAGCCTCCTGACGCCATTAAGAAACATGTAATTAGCAGGTCAGTGGAGGTAGTTCTTCCCCTCTGCTCAGGATTAATGAAACATGTTTGGAGTCAGCCCTGTCTGAAGCTCTCCAGTGACAGAGAAATATAGACATAGTGGAATGAGTCCATCAGAGAGCCACGTTCAGAGGCCTGGACCAGGTGATATATAAGAAGAGGGTGCCAGAGTTGAGAGTGTTCAAGCTGCAAAAAATGAAATTTCCTGGGGAAAGTATTATAATGTATATACCTGATAGGGAAGGGAGGCAGGGTTAAGAAGACAGGGGTAAATATTCTCAGTTTTTCCATGTCAGAACAAGAGGCAATGGGTACAAATTAAAATGCAAGCAATTCCATTTAAGCATAGCTTGTTTATGGTGAGGGTGGTTAAACACCGGGACTAGCTGCCCAGGGGGCTTTTGGAGTCTCCACCCTTGGACACATGCACAACCCAACCAGACACAGACCTGAGAAACCTGTTTTAACTTTAAGCATGTGGGCTGGACAAGATTATAGAATCATAGAATAGTTTGCGTTGAACAGGACCTTAAAGTTCATCTAGTTCCAATGCCACTGCCATGGTGGGGGGACACCTTCCAGTAGACAGGAGGACCTTCCAGCCTCAGCTGTTTGGTTGATGACTAGCTGCCTATACCAGTAATTGGTTAGCGCTAAATGATTCCTTCATAAATCATCTTTCAGTGGATGAGTTGTTGTCATGCCTTTCTTCTTTTTAAACCTGATGTACTATGCATTCTTCCCTTCAGTATAAATGCAAGCTTATAATCATCTTAAAGCTGCTGTTATACACTGCCTTCAGCAATGTACACCTTCTTTTAAAGTTTATTTTTTAATTCAAATTGCAGTTTGCTTTTTTTAAATCTTGCTTTTAATGGGTGAATATTTATATTTCTTAAATCCATTCAGATTATATATTTTGTGGAACTGAAACCTGTCTTTCACGAAACCTTGTGAATTCAAATAAAACAAAAGGCTAGAAGAAAACAATTAAGTTAAAGTTTCCAACCCATGTCACTGCTTTACTGCATATTATCACCTCCTGCAAATATAATTTTTGGGCTGTTTATGTTTTATTTCAAGTTCTTACAGTGATTATAACACTGAGAAAAGGTAACCGGGAAGAATTGTGCTGAACAAGCTATATTCCACTCTTTAAAGCATTGCTAGTTTCACTTTCAATACTTATTCTGTTAAAAAAAAAACATGCAGATAACCCTTCTTTTCCTAGTTTATTGCCCTCTTCCCATCACCTGAAAGTTTTCAGTGGTAAATGAAGGAAATACTACTTGTTATAATTTCACCTGTTATTTAAAAGCTGAAATTCCCAAAAGGTATTATTGCTGTTGAATAGCCATTAAAAAAACCCATAAAGTTTTGTGGATATTCAGTGACCTTTATGGCAAATGACTCATCTTTACAGAGATATTTGCTGCATTTGAAGCTACTAAAGAATCCTGTTCTTATGCAAGATGACTCCCCATCTTTTCTGTGTCACTTAGGTCATACATTAAGTCATTGCTGGTTCTTCTGGAGACCTTTCCACAGCCCTTTTGTGATAAACCAAAGTAGAGATACAATGATACTCCATTTGTTTTTACTTCGTGTATGCACATATGTTAGGGTATGTTTTACCCTTTAGCCATAATAAATACCAACCACGAGGGTCCTAGTCACAGTATTTCATCAATGAAAGATCTGAATTCATGATACTAAGCAGTTAAAATGTAGAGCTAAATCCACAGGGTGCAATATCAAAAATAATTCTTAGCATACCTTAATTTGGCAAGTGTCTGAAATAACCCATGTTTATATTTCTATCATAAAAAAAAACCTCCTTTTCTCCTCAATTCTTGCTCATGTCTATATCACCAGATTCCCAGCAATGAAAAATCTTTGGCTTCTCTTGACTTTTTCTGAGAGACATAATCCACAGCCACTCAAACAACAGGGGTCGGTACTGGGACCAGTATTATTTAATATATTCATCAATGATTTAGATGAGGGAATTGAGTGTACTATCAGCAAGTTTGCTGATGACACTAAGCTGGGAGGAGTGGCCGACATGCCAGAAGGCTGTGCTGCCATCCAGCGAGACCTGGACAGGCTGGAGAGCTGGGCGGGGAATAACTTGATGAAATATAACAAGGGAAAGTGTAGAGTCCTGCATCTGGGCAGGAACAACCCCAGGTTCCAGTATAGGTTGGGGAACGACCTGTTAGAGAGCAGTGTAGGGGAGAGGGACCTGGGGGTCCTGGTGGACGACAGGATGACCATGAGCCGACACTGTGCCCTTGTGGCCAAGAAGGCCAGTGGCATCCTGGGGTGTATTAGAAGGGGGGTGGTTAGTAGGTCGAGAGAGGTCCTCCTTCCCCTCTACTCTGCCCTGGTGAGACCTCATCTGGAATATTGTGTCCAGTTCTGGGCCCCTCAGTTCAAGAAGGACAGGGACCTGCTGGAGAGAGTCCAGCGCAGGGCAACTAAGATGATTAAGGGAGTGGAGCATCTCCCTTATGAGGAAAGACTGAGGGAGCTGGGTCTCTATAGTTTGGAGAAGAGGAGATTGAGGGGTGAGCTTATTAGTGTATATAAATATATAAAGGGGGAGTGTCATGAGGATGGAGCCAGGCTCTTCTCAGTGGCAAACAATGATAGGACAAGGGGCAATGGGTACAAACTGGAACACAAGAGGTTCCACTTAAACTTGAGAAGAAACTTCTTCTCAGTGAGGGTGACAGAACACTGGAACAGGCTGCCCAGGGAGGTTGTGGAGTCTCCTTCTCTGGAGACATTCAAAACCTGCCTGGACACGTTCCTGTGTAACCTTATCTAGGTGTTCCTGCTCTGGCAGGGGGATTGGACTAGATGATCTTTTGAGGTCCCTTCCAATCTCTAACATACTGTGATACTGTGATACTGTGATTACTGAGAATAGCATCATCCAATAGATAATAAAAAGCAACATGCAAAACACCAAAAACAATAATACCTCTCAAAGAATAATGCTTACATTCTGCTTCAAGACCTTATAATCAGTTGTGCTAATGTAGAAAATAGCAAGTGCTTTACTTGCTGAAGTCTCCAAATCTTCTTATTAGTTATTAAGCTCTTCCCATATATGAACCTGGGTATTCACTTTGCAATATATCACAAGAGAGAGAGGGAGTGGAGGCAAGGAGATACTTAAAAATAATTTTTAAAAAGTCCAGAGTGGTGGTCAGACTTGAGCATTTTCAAACTGCTTTTGTTTCTAAATACCTATGGGTTTTTTGTTTTGTTTTGTTTGTTTATTTTTTGTTTGCTTTGTTTTGTTTTAGAATCATAGAATAGTTAGGGTTGGAAAGGACCTTAAGATCATCAAGTTCCAACACCCTGCCATGGGCAGGGACACCTGTGGATTGGCTGAGGGACGGTGGACACTTTGTGACCAACCCAGACGTTTTAGCCCTAGGAGATGGCGATTGTGAAGAATATAGCTGAACGTTGGACATGAGAAGCAATCCCAGCTATCTGGTCTTACCCAAACTCTGAGGCTTGTACTCAAGTTACCCAGGCTGCAAGGCCTAACCTTAGGTTATTAAGGGTCACCTACGTGCAGTAGAACAAAGAGGCTTGATAGTTGCCCAAGGTTAACAGGATGTGGGAGCGGGATGGCGAAACAGCAACAGACACGCCAAAAGTAGCAAAAATAACAGATGGTAGAATTTTCCCGTTCACCTCTAATCTGTCGTAAGAATGTATGGGTAGCACTTTTAAACCAATCGGAATCTATACTGGTTACATCAGCTATTCTTGTGTATTATAAAAGCTGTCAATATGTGTGAATAAATTTGGCAAATCGCTTGATCACACTGATCGTCTCCGCATTTTGTCCGATGCTCCCTCATCAACAGACACCTTTCTCTAAACCATATCACCCAAGGCCTCGTCCAACCTGGCCTTGGAAACTGCCAGGGATGGAGCATTCACAACCTCCCTGGGCAACTTATTCTACTGCCTCACCACCCTAACAGGAAAGAATTTCCTCCTTATATTCAATCTAAACTAACCCTGTTTCAACCCGTTACCCCTTGTCCTATCACTACAGTGCCCAATGAAGAGCCCATCCCCAGCATCCCTATAGCCCCCCTTCAGATACTGGAAGGCTGCTATGAGGTCTCCATGCAGCCTTCTCTTCTCCAGGCTGAACAGCCCCAACTTTCTCAGCCGATCTTCATATGGGAGGTCCTCCAGTCCCCTGATCAATCTAGTGGACCTCCTCTGGACATGTTCCAACAGATCCATGTCCTTTTTATGGTTAGGACACCAGAACTGCACACAATACTCCAAGTGAAGTCTCACGAGAGCAGAATAAAGGGGCAGGATCACCTCCTTTGACCTGCTGGTCATGCTCCTTTTGATGAAGCCCAGGATATGGTTGGCTTTCTGGGCTGCAAGAGCACACTGAAGCTGGCTCATGTTCATTTTCTCATCGACCAGCACCCCTAAGTCCTTCTCCGCAGGGCTGCTCTAAATCTCTTCTCTTCCCAACCTGTAGCTGTGTCTGGGATTGTTCCAACCCAGGTGTAGGACCTTGCACTTGGCATGGTTAAACTTCATGAAGTTGGCATCAGCCCACCTCACAGGCGTGTCAAGGTCCCTCTGGATGGCATTCCTTCCCTCCAGCGTATCAACCCAACCACACAGCTTGGTGTCTTCGGTAAACTTGCTGAGGGCGCACTCAATCCCACTGTGCATGTCAGTGACAAAGATGTTAAACAAGACCGGTCCCAACACCGGTTCCCGAGGGACACCACTCGTTACAGGTCTCCAGCTGGACATTGAGCCATTGACCACAACACTTTGTATGCGGCCATCCAGCCAATTCTTTATCCACGGAGTGGTCCATTCATCAAATTGATGTCTCTCCAATTTAGAGACAAGGATGTCATGTGGGACAGCGTCAAACACTTTACACAAATCCAGGTAGATGACATCAACTGCTCTACCCCTGTCCATCAGTTCTGTAGCCCCATCATAAAAGGCCACCAAATTGGTCAGGCAGGATTTCCCCTTAGTGAAGCCATGCTGGCTGTCACCAAGCACCTTGTTGTTTTTCATGTGCCTTAGCATGCCTTCCAGGAGAATCTGCTCCAAGATTTTGCCAGGCATAGAGGTGAGACTGACTGGTCTGTAATTCCCTGGGTCATCCATTTTCCCCTTCTTGAAAATGGGGGTTATATTTCCCTTTTTCCAGTTGTCGGGAACATCACCTGATGGCCATGATTTTTCAAATATGATGGCCAGCGGCGTAGCAACTTCATTCACAGCTCCTTCAAGACCTGCGAATGGATTTCATCAGGACCCATGGACTTGTTTTGTTTTTTTTGTTTAGTAAAATGTTCTTTAACCTCATGATGAATGTCATTCACAAAATTAGTTATTCCCAACTTAGCTACAAACACCAAATTTTAAATAAATATCCTCATATTACGCAGATTACTCTTCAAGTTATTTCTTCAGTAACTTTCTTCTGCATTTCAAGATGAACCCTGATAGGTAAATAAGCAGACCTCCCTCACATTTTACTTGAAATACGAGGGTGATGCATCTCACATTCTAAGATGTCTATGTGATTGGGTGGTCAAATAAAAGAAGTGGTTGCTTAGAAGCTGTTGAATCTCCACCTGTCGTGGTTTAAACCCAGCCAGACAGCTTGTGCACTCACTCCCAGTGAGTGGTGCCAGGCTGGAAGCACTCGAGGCCCATGTCCCCCCCCTTCCCCGCTCCCGGAGGGATGGGGAGGAGAATCGAAAGAATGCAACTCCCACGGGCTGAGATAAGAACAGTCCAGCAACCAATGTACAACACAAATCACCACTGCTACCACTGATAAGAGATAATAGCAAGGGAAAAGAGTACAATACCACCCGCTGAACAACGAGTCTGACCCAGAAGACTCCGTGTCCTCCCGGGTAACTCCCAGTTACATCCTGGGCATGGCGTGCTGTGGTATGGAATACTACTGCTACCACCAATAATAATAATGGTAAAGGAAATAACAAGGGAAGAGAATACAACACCTCACCACCCACTGACCGAAAACTCGCACCCCCCAGCCCGACCAAGCACCGTCCAATACCTCCTCCAACCCCACAGTCTCAGCCCTTCTGGGTTACACTCAGTTACATCCTGGGCATGATGTGCTGTGGTATGGAATACCTCTTTGGTCAGTTTGGGTCAGGTGTCCTGTCTCTGCTTCCTCCCAGCTTCCCCTCCTCCCTGGCAGAGCATGAGGCTCACAAAGTCCTTGGCCAAACCAAAACATCGTTATCATCTCTGTTCCCAGGCCAAAAGTCAAAACACAGCACTGCACCAGCTACCAAGAAGGAGAAAAATGACTGCTACTGCTGAACCCAGGACATTATCCACCCCTTATTCCATACCATTCATGTCATGCTCAGATCCTACATTTTCAATATACCATCACTCTTATCTAAGTGCACTCTTGTCTTAGTGCATGGACCAGACCCTGTAAAGCTGCTGAGTCCATCTGGTCCATGATGTCAGACTCCATCTCTTGTAACAGTCTTTCAGAGCAGGAAAAGCTGTGTGCAGTGTTCACACTCATGAATAACCTGTTCAACAGTGTCCATTGCTAAGTCCACCCCTCGATCATGAGTCCATCTCTATGCTGCTTCTCTTATCTGTTGGCCTGAAGTGCCATGAGCCCATCAGGCTCAAAATAATTCACTGTCCCCTTCAGCAGTTTCTGCAGCTTGTTGTTGGGGGCTCCATACAGCTGCCTTCCATCTCCGAATGTTTCCAAAGCACTGGAGGGGCCCAGTGGACTAGATACTTTTCCATACTCTCCCACATGCCCTGCCACTCATGACTGTCCAGCCCTGGGGAAAACCTCTTGGTCCTTTCATATTGTTGTCTAACACCAGAGAAGACCCAAACACGACTCTGCTTAAATTTTGGGATCATACAAAATGGTGGTAGGTAAAACACAGTCTGTATGTGTGCCAACATGCTGATCCCCATCACAATAAGCAGGCAGGTCCCAGTGACACCCAAAGGCCATTCAAAACCGTCAGAACTCTCAAACGATGTTGCTGTACTTGTCACTGGGGCTGGTGTAGCTGCTGTGCTTGCCGGCTCTCCCACCACCAGCTTCTCTTTTCCTGAGTCCAGATCTTCCTCCTCTGCCTTGCTGGGAAATGCTACCGGGTCTCCTGCACCCTCATGGGGCTCAGCGGGCGGCTTCCGGGGAATGCTCTCGGCCATCCCTCGGCTGAGCTCGGCAGCGGGGTTCGGGGATCCGCCTTCTCCCGCTGCTCGGCAGCCGCCTCCTCCCGTTCCTCGACCGCCCCGACCTCCTCCATCGGCAGCCGCTCCCTGCCGGCCTCTCTCCCGCCGCCGTTTGGTCCCCGGGGCCATTCTCCCAGGCTGCTTCAGCAGCTGCCGGCTCCCAGGGCCTCTCTCCCTCGGCTCCGCGCAACCTCACGCAGACGGAGGCAAGGGGGAGGAGGGATAGGGTGGCAAAGAGCAGCCGGATGGCCAGGTACCAGTCCACAGCCATGTCCGTCCTGCCCTGCTGCTGGAGCGAGCCCATATTACAAGCCATTGACATAAAGTACAGTGAGACAAAAACCTTAGGCAAGCCCCACACGTGATAAACACTAACACAGCAAATACCGGGTCTAAGTAATGTACTACATTCTGAAACTGTGAGACCAAGAGGAACAACTCTGAGAGCCAACAAATCAGCATTGTGACAAGTGACTATTAAATCCGGACAGATCTGTCATTATCTCAACCCCTCATGCCCCATGTTGGGCTCCAAAAAAAGAACGGTCGTGGTTTAAAACCAGCCAGACAGCTTGTGAACTCACTCCCAGTGAGTGGTGCTGGGCTGGAAGCAATCGAGGCCTGCATCCCCCCCTCCCTGGGGGCTCCCCCCTTCGCCACTCCCAGAGGGATGGGGAGGAGAATCGAAAGAATGCAACTCCCACCGGTTGAGATAAGAACAGTCCAGCAACCAATGTACAACACAAATCACGACCGCTACCACCACTAACAACAGTGATAAGAGATAATAGCAAGGGAAAAGAATATGATAGCACCTGCCAAAAAATGAGTCTGACCCAGAAGACCCCATGTCCTTCCGGGTAACTCCCAGTTACATCCTGGGCATGATGTGCTGGGGTATGGATTACCTCTTTGGTCAGTTTGGGTCAGGTGCCCTGTCTCTGCTTCCTCCCAGCTTCCCCTCCTCCCTGGCAGAGCATGAGGCTCAGAAAGACCTTGGCCAAAACAAAACATCATTGTTATCATCTCTGTTCCCAGGGCGAAAGTCAAAACACAGCACTGCACCAGCTGCCAAGAAGGAGAAAAATTACTGCTACTGCTGAACCCAGGACAGCACCCTTAAAGTTACCCAGAACTGGACTGGACAGGGCCCTGTGCATTCTTGGACATACTCTGAGCAGGAGGTTGGGCTAGGTAACCTCTGGAGGTTACTCGCAAACAAAAGTATTCTCTGATTCCATATGCTGAGTTAAGTATATACATTAAAATGATACTCAGTGTTTTCAGCGCCAGAGGCTTTCACTACTTATCAAATGCTAGTGATACAAAGAATATAGGTGACATTTTTCCAGAAAAAGAAATCATATACTTAAAATATTCCATTATTGCTGACATTTACTCTGAAGCCCAAGGTGCCAAATGTACAGTGATGAGCTTTCCACATATTCTGCTTGACAGAGGATATGTTTCAACTCAATGATTATCACCAAATCATTCCCTGCTGTTCAGAAAACCAGAATAAATTAAAAGGTTTATAGAAAAAAGGATATATACAGTCATCTGAAGGGGGGAGCAAAACTGATGGCTGGTATTCAAGGATCACCTGCTCCAGGCTCAGGAGTGTTGCATCCTGATTAGAAGGAAATGTGGCAGGAGGGCCAGGAGACCTCCCTAGGTAAATAAGGAGCTACTGAGGAAACTTGAAGGGAAAAAAGAAGCTTATAAAAGATGGAAGCAAGGACAAGCGGCCTGGGAATAATACAGGCATACTGTCCAGGAATCTAGAAACCAGGCCAAGAAAGCTAAGGTCCAGTTAGAACTAAATCTGGCAAGGGATGTGAAAGATAACAGGAAGGGCTTCTATAGGTATGTCGCAAACAAAAAACTAGGGACAACGTGGACCCTCTCCAGAAGCTGTCTGGAGAACTGGCTACCCTGGATTTGGAGAAGGCTGAGGGTCTTAATGACTTCTTTGCCTCAGTCTTCACTGGCAAATGCTCTCACCACATAGCCCAAGTCTTGAAAGGCAGATGCAGGGACTGTGAGAATGAAGGCTCTAGGCCCACTGTAGGAGAGGATCTCATTCGAGATCATATTAAGAAGATGAACGTGCACAAGTTCATGGGACCTGATGAAATCCATTCACAGGTTTTGAAGGAGCTGGTGAATGAAGTTGCCAAATCACTGTCCATTACATTTGAAATATTCTGGCAGTCAGATGAAGTTCCCGATGCCTGGAAAAAGAGTAATATAACCCCCATTTTTAAGAAGGGTGTCATGGTTTAAACCCTCTCGGCAAGTCAGCCATGCAGTCTCTCTCTCACTCCCTCCCCCTTCTTTCCTTCCCCCTGCTCCCTGAGGGACAGAGAGGAGAATCAAAAAGAATGCAACTCCCACGGGTTGAGATAAGAACAGTCCAGTAACTAAAGTATAAAACAAATCACTACTGCTACCACCAATAATAATCATGATAAAGGAAATAACAAGGGAAGAGAATACAACACCTCACCACCTGCTGACCAATAACTCACCCCACCCTGCCTGACCTAGCACTGATCAGTAACTAGTCCAACCACGCAGTCCCTCAGCCCTTTAACTCTCAGTTATATCCTGGGCATGACGTGCTGTGGAATGAAATACTTCTTTGGTCAGTTTGAGTCAAGTGTCCTGTCCCTGCTTCTTCCCAGCTTTCCCTCCTCCCTGGCAGAGCATAAGGCTCAGAAAGTCCTTGGTCAGACTAAACATTTGAGCAGTAACTAGAAACATCGGTGTTATCAGCACTGTTCCTAGGCCAGAAGTCAAAAACACAGCAGTGCACCACCTACTAAGAAGGAGAAAAAATGACTGCTACTGCTGAACCCAGGACAAAAGGGAAAATGGATGACCTGGGGCATTTCAGACCAGTCAGTCTCACATCTGTGCCTGGCAAAATCTTGGAGTATATTCTCCTGGAAGGCATGCTAAGGCACATGAAAAACAATTAGGTGCTTGGTGACAGCCAACACAGATTCACTAAGGGGAAATCCTGCCTGACCAATTTGGTGGCCTTCTGTTATGGGGGTATAGAACTGATGGACAGGTGCAGATCAGCTGATGTCATCTACCTGGACTTGTGCAAAGCATTCGACACTGTCCCACACGACATCCTTGTCTCTAAATCAGAGAGACATCAATTTGATAGGTGGACCACTCAGTGGATAAAGAACTGGCTGGATGGCTGCACACAAAGAGTTGTGGTCAATGACTCAATGTCCAGCCTGAGACCAGCAACAAGCGTTGTCCCTCAGGGATCAGTGTTGGGACTGGTCTTGTTCAACATCTTTGTTGGTGATGTGGACAGTGGGTTTGAGCGCGCCCTCAGCAAGTTTGCTGATAACACCAAGCTGTGTGGTTCAGTTGATACACTGGAGGGAAGGAATGCCATCCAGAGGGACCTTGACACGCTTGAGAGGTGGGCTGATGCCAACCTCATGAAGTTTAACCATGCCAAGTGCACGTTCCTACACCTGGGTTGGAACAATTCCAGACACAGCTACAGGTTGGGCAGAGAAGAGATTCAGAGCAGCCCTGCGGAGAAGGACTTGGGGGTGTTGGTTGATGAGAAAATAAACATGAGCCAGCTTCAGTGTGTACTCGCAGCTCAGAAAGCCAACTGTATCCTGGGCTGCATCAAAAGGAGCATGACCAGCAGGTCGAAGGAAGTGATCCTGCCATTCTACTCTGCTCTCGTGAGACCTCACTTGGAATACTGTGTACAGCTCTGATGACCTTAACATAAAAAGGACATGGAACTGTTGGAACAAGTCCAGAGGAGGGCCACAAGGATGATCAGTGGACTGGAGCACCTCCTGTATGAAGACAGGCTGAGAAAGTTGGGGTTGTTCAGCCTGGAGAAGAGAAAGCTGTGAGGAGAGCACCTAGCAGCCTTCCAGTATCTGAAGAGGGCTTATAAGGATGCTGGGGAAGGACTCTCCATTAGGGACTGTAGCGATAGGACAAGGGGTAACAGGTTCAAACTAAAACAGGGTTAGTTTGGGTTAGATATAGGGAAGAAGTTCTTTACTGTAAGGGTGGCGAGGCAGTGGAATGCATTGCCCAGGGGGGTTGTGAATGCTTCATCCCTGATGGTGATCAAGGCTAGGTTGGACAGAGCATTGGGTGACATGGTTTAGTGTAAGGTGTCCTTGCCTGTGGCAGGGGAGTTGCAACTAGATGATCTCAAGATTCTTTCCAGCCCTAACTCTTTTGTGATTCTCTGATTCTAAGAGATAAATCAGTTAATCTGACAGGAAATTACAGATAGGAACACTTACAAAAGTGGTCTTTTTACAGCTTCTGCAAGTTTATGAAAACTAGCCACTTTCTCCACCTTCCATGATGCAGTTTGTTTTTCTAATTAATGTAACAGGTTTGCTTACCTTCAAAGCATGTAGAAAACCCCCAGAACCTACATATTAAAATATATAACTTGGTGAGCTTCATGTTCCAGACTTTAAATGCAGTTTTTATTGTCAGTTTTCTAATGATTTTTTTTTCATTCGTGTTTAAATCACCAGACCCATACTGTACAAGCAGTTCTGGGGACCAGCTGTTACAGCAAGATGTGTTTGAGCAGGGTTGATTAGAGATGAACAAAAAATAGCAGTCCCTTCCTGTGAAATTCTAGAGATTTAAAAAATTATTCCAGTCTTTACTAAGAGGAAGCAAATATTTGAATTAAAGTTTCTCATTTAAAAAACAGAGAGAAAACTACAGAAAAAAAAGAACGTAAACAGTAACCAGCAACCACCATACTTGTTTAGAACATTTGAAATTAAAATTATTCCCAAATCATACCATCAGTGTAAACCTCGCTTTCTGATATGAAAAACCTGTGGAGCAATGGTTATTCTCATGAGGGCCTGCACAACCCAGGATTAGAGCCGAGTGAGACAGCCTTGAACTCTCTCTGACTCAGCTGAGCCGAGGAGGCCTGGAGTCGAAGAAATGTAAGCAGAACGTTGAAACAGGAGCTTGCTGGCCACAAGGAATGCACCGCTTATCGCAAGGCATGCACCCTGCTGTTGCAGAGATATGTGTGTAAAACTTAGCTTAGCCAATAGCAATGTATAGACAGGCGCGTGAACAGTTGTTGGGGACCAATGATAGCTTTGCTTTAGGCGCGTGGCTTATTTAGAATCCTATATAAACACTGTGTATGCAAACAATAGAGGAGAACGATCATACTCATATTGAGGTTGCGTCGTTACTCCGGGCCTGACTCCCACTCCGACAAAAACCTTCCTGAACATTACACTTCAACTATCCTTCAAAGACATTTTTGCTGTCAGAACACTTTTAAGTAAAATAGTTAATATATTTCCACTAGAATGGAAAACAGTTCTTTTACATCTCCCCAAAACACTGTATCATAAACACAACTTCCAGTTCTTCTCCAGCTCTTCTATAGGATTTGTGTGTAGTTGGTTGGATGGCTTCTAAATGCTGTAAGGGTATTTAGAAGCAGGAGCCTCTGCTTCTTTAGGGGTATCTCACCAAGGACCTTCTCAGTGCAAAAGGGAAAATAAATAAAGCAGGAAGCCCTAAAAAACCCCATACTATGACACAAATGTGACCAACAAATGATATAACAGAGTGTCCTGGGTTTAGCGGTAGCAGTCATTTTTTCTCTTTCTTGGTAGCTGGTGCAGTGCTGTGTTTTGACTTTCGGGCTGGGAGCAGTGCTGATAACAATGATGTTTTGGTTTGGCCAAGGACTTTGTGAGCCTCGTGCTCTGCCAGGGAGGAGGGAAGCTGGGAGGAAGCAGAGACAGGACACCTGACCCAAACTGACCAAAGAGGTATTCCATACCACAGCACGTCATGCCCAGGATGTAACTGGGAGTTACCCGGAAGGACTAGAGTGGACTGCAGGGTTGGAGGAGGTATTGGTCGGTGCTTGGTTGGGCTGGGGGTGCGAGTTTTCGGTCAGCTGGTGATGAGGTGTTATATTCTCTTCCCTTGTTATTTCCTTTATCATGATTATTATTGGTGGTAGCAGTAGTGATTTGTGCTATACCTTAGTTACTGGACTGTTCTTATCTCAACCTGTGGGAGTTGCATTCTTTTCGATTCTCCTCTGCATCCCTCCAGGAGTAGGGGGAGGGCAAGAAGTGGGGGGAGTGAGTGAAAAAAAAGCTGTCTGGCTCGGTTTAAACCATGACACAGAGGCAACAATGAGAACCAAATCTGGTAATTTGCGATCATTTGTAAGGGTACTGGAATATGGGAATGGTCATTTCAGTAGGATAACCTGATCACGTACCTTGTCAAATGGGATGGCAAGGAAAAGGGACAAGTCATATACAAAATAAACAGTAGCACAAAGCTGACAGGCAAACATAACAGAGACAAAACCAAAAAATAAACCTGGTCAGTCGCACTAACTGAAGGGCTACCAAACAGTAAAATATCAGCCAAACAAACTAAAAGCAGTACAGAGTGAAATTTATCCCAAAGACTACAGCCATTAGTTTTCTAGAGTTAATTTTGCCTTCTTCCTAAACTACTGATTACTGTCACTGTACTTGTGTCCTGGTTTCAGATGTAGTGGTTATTCTTTTTCATAGTAGCTGGTGCAGTGCTGTGTTTTGGCTTCAGCCTGAGAATAATGCTGATAACACACCGGTGTTTTAGGTGTTGCTAAGTAGTACTTACCCTGATCAAGGACTTTTCAGTCTCTCCTGCTCTTCCATGAGGAGGGGCACAAAAGCCAGGAGGAAGCAGAGACAGGACACCTGACCTAAACTAGACAAAGGGGTATTCCATACCACAGCACATCATGTTTGGCATAGAAACATGGGGGAGGTACCTGGAAGGACTAGATCGCTGCTTGGGTCAGGCTGGGTATCAATCAGTGCATGGTGAGAAATTGTATTGTACATCACTTTTGTTTTCTGATTGTCGTGGTTTAACCCACAGCCAGACAGCTTGTTACCCACTCCCCCCCTTCTTGCCCTCCCCCTACTCCTGGAGGGATGGAGAGGAGAATCAAAAAGAAATGCAACTCCCACAGGTTGAGATAAGAACAGTTTAGTAACTCAGGTATAACACAAATCACTACTGCTACCACCAATAATAGTAATGATAAAAGAAATAACAAGGGAAGAGAATACAACACCCCATCACCAGGTGACCGATAACTTGCCCCCCCACAGCCCGATCAAGCACCGACTCATACCTCCTCCAACCCTCCAGTCCACCCAGCCCTTCTGGCTCACTCCCAGTTACCTCCTGGGCATGACGTGCTGTGGTATGGAATACCTCTTTGGTCAGTTTGGGTCAGGTGTCCTGTCTCTGCTTCCTCCCAGCTTCCCTCCTCCCTGGCAGAGCATGAGGCCCACAAAGTCCTTGGCCAAACCAAAACATCATTTTTATCAGCTCTGTTCCCAGCTGAAAGTCAAAACACAGCACTGCACCAGCTACCAAGAAAGAGAAAAATGACTGCCACTGCTAAACCCAGGACACTGATTTTTCATTTATTTTTGTTTTGTGGTTCGGTTTGGGTTTTATTATTTGTTTGTTTTTTTCCTATTAGTCTTATCACTATTGTTATTGTTGGTATTCTTTCTATTATCACTATATTGTATTTTATTTTAGTTTTTAAACTGTTCTTATCTCAACCTGTGGGTTTTCCACTCTTTTAATTCTCCTCCCACCCCATTAGGGGAAGGTGGGGGAGGGTGGCACTTTAGCAAGTGGCTGCATGGTACTGAGTTACCAGCTGGGCCTACACCATGACAGCATTCATCTCACATCATTGATACAAAGATTTATTCTGCACCGCTTCTACAGACTGAAGCAATGCTGCTTTAACTACGTTGTTGAAGTGTGTGCTAAAAAATGTTCGTCCTTCTTGTGACTCTTTTTAAATTCCCTTATTTCACAAGACCTTTCTCTGCTAATAGAAAGTATTTCATTATTATCATCGTTCTTCTTCCTAAGCAAAATAACTGCAAGGATTATCTGTTCCAGGATTTTCACTGCACACTAATTTTTATAGATACAAGGTCTATCCAAACTGTCTAAAATTTCGTTTGCTAAAAGAGCCCTACAGTTTTGCCTGTAGGTATTAAAAGTAAACTGTCTCTTGAAGGTTTACTCTACGGTTCAGCTGCAGGTTGCATTTACATTTTTTTTCTTGTTTGTTTTAATTTAATCACCACTGTGTTCCTGGCTTGATCTAGTGCCTGTAAAGATAGGATTAGTGGTGCTGAGAAGTGTGTACAACTTTGGAAAAATTATTACATACTTTGTATGAGCCATTTGCATTAGTGGTTAAAGATAACACTGAAGATAGGAACACTGCAAAAAATGGTGGGCACTAATAATTTTCTGTACTTCTCTTTCCTGGTAAACGAAATGCACAGGCATGAAAAATGATATTTAATGAAGCTGCAAACCTGTAGTAAGGGACAACTTGAAATTGTACTTGTCCCAGGAATTTCTTCAAGGATATATTCTGAATCAAATCGTTTCAACACTTCAAGGAGAGCAAATCAGTTTAGTCACTAAACTACCCAGGGAAAAAATGTAGCATATGTTATCCCACATCTTAGAGTCTATGAATACAAATTATGGATACAGCGGAGTCTGACACCCTATTCAGACCCTAAACCAGAATAAATAATAATAATAATTTTAAAAAATCTGTTCTCATAAAGTAGAAAAAAATAAAATGCTTATTTTTATTTTAAACTGAAAAATATTTTTCTTTCCGAATATATTTTGCTCTATATTTTTCCAAATTTGCCTCAAGGCCTTCACCATCTCTCTGCTTCTTGCTCACAACTGTCTACTAAAATACTGAGTTGTGAAATATTCACTTCTTGTACCTGAGGCTATTCTAGTTCTTCCTTTTCTGTTCTGCATATAACTTAGTGTAGATAACAATGTCCAACTGAGATTGCTCTTTTATACTACTGGCCAATATACTCATTGAATTAGAAAAAAACCAACCCTGTACTTGCTGAGTATACCTGCTGTGCCTGTAACAGCATGCTTTATCTGAGCTCTATAACCCTTATATAATAAGCATGGTAGGAAGAGGAGAGATGCTAACAAAGTAATAAATGTTGGGCTTACACAACTCACTAAAATATTTTCTGATTATAGTCCAGCACTAAGCATAATTAAAAGTCAGTATTAGAAATATCCTAAATCAATATTGATATGAGTGTCATGGTTTAAACCCAGCCAGACAGCTTGTGCACTCACTCCCAGTGAGTGGTGCCGGGCTGGAAACAATCGAGGCCTACGTCTGTCCCCTTCCCCCCAGGGACTCCCACCCTTCCCTGCTCCCAGAGGGATGGGTAGGAGAATTGAAAGAATGCAAATCCCACGGGCTGACATAAGAACAGTCCAGCAACCAATGTACAATACAAATCACCACCACTACCACCACTAACAACAATGATAAGAGATAATAGCAAGGGAAAAGAGTACAATACTACATGCCGAACTACGAGTCAGACCCAGCAGACCCCCCGTCCTTCCAGGTAACTCCCAGTTCCCTCCCTCAGCATGACGTGCTGTGGTATGGAATACCTCTTTGGTCAGTTTGGGTCAGGTGTCCTGTCTCTGCTTCCTCCCGGCTTCCCTCCTCCCTGGCAGAGCATGAGGCTCACAAAGTCCTTGGCCAAACCAAAACACCATTTTTATCAGCTTTGTTCCCAGCCCGAAAGTCAAAACACAGCACTGCACCAGCTACCAAGAAAGAGAAAACATGACTGCTACTGCTAAACCCAGGACATATGAGTTTCAGCATATTTGCTCTGGACATATTTGCTGAGCCCAGAAAGCCAACCGTATCCTGGGATGCATCAAAAGGAGCATGACCATCAGGTTCAAGTAGGTGATCCTGCCATTCTACTCTGCTCTTGTGATATCTCACCTGGAGTATTGTGTACAGTTCTGGTGCTCTCAACATAAAAAGGACATGGAACTGTTGGAACAAGTCCAGAGGAGGGCCACAAGGATGATCAGTGGACTGGAGCACCTCCTGTATGAAGACAGGCTGAGGAAGTTGGGGCTGTTCTGCCTGGAGAAGAGAAAGCTGTAGGGAGACCTCCTAGCAGCCTTACAGTATCTGAAGGGTGCCTACAAGGATGCAGGGGAGGGACTCTTCATTAGGGACTGAAGTGATAGGACGAGGGGTAACGGGTTCAAACTAAAACAGGGTTAGTTTGGGTTAGATATAGGGAAGAAGTTCTTTACTATAAGGGTGGCGAGGCAGTGGAATGCGTTGCCCAGGGGGGTTGTGAATGCTTCATCCCTGATGGTGATCAAGGCTAGGCTGGACAGAGCATTGGGTGACATGGTTTAGTGTGAGGTGTCCTTGCCTGTGGCAGGGGAGGTGCAACTAGATGATCTTAAGGTCCTTTCTAGTCCTAACTATTCTATGCTTCTATGACACAGATCAATAGTAAATATCAAATTCACAGTTTTTAAGCTCATTTTATTGCTTGCTGTGGGATTCATTACAACAATATTCTCCCTTCCACAGATGGGTTATGTGACTTTTCTCTTCCAGCCATGATCAAGTCTGTGTAAGACTGTATATCATGTCTATAAGCCTTTCTTCACTGATGTCTGAAGTTTTCCTAAGGAATACATGAAACTCATTGTTCCTAGCATAGTTCTGTTGCTTTATGGAAAAAAACAAATGTACTCATGTCCCTGACTCCAATGCCACTGCTACTAACACTGCGTTCATTTACATTGCTAAGACTGCCTATATTTTGTCTAAATTTAGACATTTACAACACATTCCCACTGGTCTTATCACTAATTCAGCTGCATCAGTGCTAATTGAGCTGTTGGTAGATACTTTAGGGGCTGGTGGGGGCTAAAGACTCTGTACTAGCTGTCTTGCGGCTGCATTTGGAGCAGGTGAAGCATCACTAGCTCTGAAGAGCTCTCTTGCTGCAGTATCTGAATGTACATAAGGCCTGAAAGAATTAGAAATGGTACTAAACTCTGGCAATGAGATTAACATTTCATTAGATTCAACAACAAATATTTAAACTCCGTTTGTTGTCGTAAGATGCAGTTGACCTGCATTGGAGATAAAATTTTGCACTATGGGCATGTCCTGATCAACCAGGAGAGGAGAGTAGGTGTACACTGGGATGTTTCTCAGTTACTAGCACAGTATACAACTGAGGTTATTACTGCATTTTTCAACAGTAGATGCATTCCCTCTTCAGAGTGGCAACATCTCAAAGGTGCAATGATCCTCAGGCAGAATGAAGATAAGCTCCTGGTTTCTGCTGCACAACTCTCATTAGGAAGACCATTTAGCCACATGACTTGCCATCTTGATGGGAAAGACTTCTTTTTTCTGCTCTGTGTAAGAATAAAATCAGGATATTCAGCCAGAGGGGAAAAGGTATATATGGTTGTAGTTTCCCATGTCCTTTCCTATATCCCAACATTTGGAGAAACACAGCCAAACCCTTTGTTTTCATTTTTAAAGCATTCAACTAGCATTATCTAATTAACTTAGATACCGCCCCCTTAAATATTCTTTTTAAGTAAGCAGGCAATAGGGCTTGACTTCCGTGTGCCAACATCTCTCCCCCAGTAAAGGTTCCATGAAAAACAGAAGTGACTGTAACCTTTTTAATATAACCAAAATAATGATAAAAGACATCATATGGGAATATGCATCTTCTTGATCTTGGATAAATTACCACAAAATTACTATAAATGTGTATATAAAAGCTACCGATTTTTTTCTCTCAGGTTTTCTGATAATAATGTAATTGATTCTGTTTGCTGATAAGTAGGATGCAGTAGGAGTGAAGTGTGGAAGGAACACCAACAATGACCTTCTGTTTGTCTCCTCAACACAAATTTCTACTTCTAGCTCCATTTTACGGAATAGGGAAAATGGTGTTATCAGGAGTTATTGTGAAATTGACTGTGGTAACTCATAGGGTAACTATGTCATTACTGCTTACCAGTAGTGCAATTACACTTTCTGCAGTGATATATATTCTGTTTATATATAATTTAAAAAACGAATGACAGATAAATAATGCATTTTTCTAAACTACTCAAGACTGAAGTCTTGAACTACACACACAGAAAAAAATAGCTTCCTAAACAATGCCGGATGGTGCTGGATACTCTAAACCTGTCTTTATATTCCTTATAGGACAGCCAAACTTTTGAAATCGTGAAAGAAGGATTAGGCACACTGAATAGCAATAATCTCTCCCCAGACTTTAATAGGCATGATTACATAAGCATGTATGTCATCATGGGGTATATGAGACCATCCAATAACAAATATTTGCTCTTCAGCATGGGCAGTTGTCTCGTATAACACAAAGAGTTTGTAAGACTAGAAGACAGAAACCCATGTGTGTATATAGGGACTAATCTCTGTTTGACTCAAAGGGAGTGTTTTCTCACAGCCCTCAGGAAACGGAAAGGGTACAGGAGATAACACTGGAATGACAACACGCATGTCTCCTGCTTCCTCATCACAATCCATTTCTCAAAATCTCTGATGCTTTTGTTGTAATTTCTCCATATGTGTTGTATACACACAGTATAAATCTTTAAAAGTAATGTTCAAAAGAGACAAAAATATACTTCTCTGAGTCTGGACATTTTAAACATTAAAAAAAAAAACCCTTGAATCTGTTTTATAGAGATGTGGATGAAACCAAGTTTGTAGTGGAATGTAAACAGAAGTGGAATGTAAACAGAATGGAAGTGGAATGAAACAGAAGTGGAATGTAAAATGTCAATTTTCTTAATTTTTCAGCTCAGTTCATCCTCTACGGATGCACTCCAATCTCTCAGACAGAATACAAAGCTAGACAACTCTGGCAATGAGCCAGTATGACAGTTTCAACACCATACATATTCGTGAGAACTGCTTTAAACTGCATTTAAACTTTAAATAATCCTGAGTATGTTGATTCCAACTGTATTGCAGCTTCACTGTATAGAGTTTCTTTTTATTCAGATTCTGCTACAAATTAATGCAACTGGTACAAAACAGTTGTTATGAGGAGCTACATACCAGACAATTATTTACCGTAAGAAAACAGACCTACTCTGAGACATTCATTATTGGCTAAATTTTTAACGTATATTAAGACAAATATGGTTGGCAAAAAAAAAAAAAACACAGGAAAAACAAATCTCCATAGTAAACCCGGAATAATGACCATTTACCCTTTAGCATTCCACTTTTGCATCAAGATTTCAATATCTGTATTTTTACACACTGTTACATAATATACATAAATGATATAACTAAAAAAACTTTAAAATTGCCCTTAAATCATAGAAAGCCTAACTATACATTCACATAAAAATATATTAAAGAAACTTTCTCTTGATTATTAATTTCATCAATGATTTAGATGAGGGAATTGAGTGTACTGTCAGCAAGTTTGCTGATGACACTAAGCTGGGAGGAGTGGCCGACACGCCAGAAGGCTGTGCTGCCATCCAGAGGGACCTGGACAGGCTGGAGAGTTGGGCGGGGAATAACTTGATGAAATAAAACAAGGGAAAGTGTAGAGTCCTGCATCTGGGCAGGAACAACCCCAGGTTCCAGTATAGGTTGGGGAACGACCTGTTAGAGAGCAGTGTAGGGGAGAGGGACCTGGGGGTCCTGGTGGACGACAGGATGACCATGAGCCGACACTGTGCCCTTGTGGCCAAGAAGGCTAATGGCATCCTGGGGTGTATTAGAAGGGGGGTGGTTAGTAGGTCGAGAGAGGTCCTCCTTCCCCTCTACTCTGCCCTGGTGAGACCCCATCTGGAATATTGTGTCCAGTTCTGGGCCCCTCAGTTCAAGAAGGACAGGGACCTGCTGGAGAGAGTCCAGCGCAGGGCAACTAAGATGATTAAGGGAGTGGAGCACCTCCCTTATGAGGAAAGACTGAGGGAGCTGGGTCTCTGTAGTTTGGAGAAGAGGAGACTGAGGGGTGACCTTATTAGTGTATATAAATATATAAAGGGGGAGAGTCACGAGGATGGAGCCAGGCTCTTCTCAGTGGCAAACAATGATAGGACAAGGGGCAATGGGTACAAACTGGAACACAGGAGGTTCCACTTAAACTTGAGAAGAAACTTCTTCTCAGTGAGGGTGACAGAACACTGGAACAGGCTGCCCAGGGAGGTTGTGGAGTCTCCTTCTCTGGAGACATTCAAAACCCGCCTGGACACGTTCCTGTGTAACCTTATCTAGGTGTTCCTGCTCTGGCAGGAGGATTGGACTAGATGATCTTTTGAGGTCCCTTCCAATCTCTAACATACTGTGATACTGTGTAATTTTCTTTGGGTCCCTTGCATTTCTTTTTTGCCCTTATTTCATAGTATAAACTTTTCAGGACTTTCAGGTAAATTTTTCATTTTCTACTTGAAAGAAAGCTTGCCCAGGCACTTGTAACAGCAATACAAAATCAGCAGTTAAATTGTTATGTTCTCAGCTGGACTGAAGTCATGTTACTGAAGTGCAGGAATTTTCAGGTTCTAGCTCTTACCTCTCAACATACTGCCTTACATATTAACTCTGTTTATGTTGCATTTTCACAGGCAGAAATCCTGTAACCCTTTTAGAATTAGCTCTGGTCTCAGAACAGGAGTAAAGGGTTAGTCACACTGTACTGCTGCATACTCCATTTTTCACAGATCTAAACAGTTGCAGGGAAACTGTAGAGTGCCATTTTACCATAGTGGTCCAAAAGCTTTTGGCATATCTTTGAAACTAAAAGATGTAAGAACACAAGAACTGACAGAGATCAGTTCTCTCCGGCTTTCTTTTACAGACAGTCAATAAGAGCATCCTGAAAAGGTTTTCTAGCTAATTTACAAGTTACAACAGTATGATTTTATTTTTTTTATTTCTTTATGGTGTTTGTATCCAATCCGTATAAATACAGAATTTCATCACAGTCTAGGCATAAAACACATATCAGGTAACAGTCAGGTTATCAGCAGATAATCTAAGTGTCATTTGAGCCAATTTCATCAATAGCAATGTTCAGTGTAAATTAAATACTGGTAAATTGTTAAGCTGTGCTGGAGTTAATTTCTGGTGATAAAGTATTAAATAAAGCCTGACATACTTCTGTCCCATGATAGACATGCTCTATATGTTTTAATAAATTGTTCATTTCTAATGAAAACAATCGAGTTTCATTAAAATACTATTTCTTGTTTAATTGGTTTATAAATGCATTGCTTTTAAATTTTTCACTTTCCAAGTTATAATTTGAATCCGTTTTGATTAACCTAAAATTGCACAACAGTTTTTCAAAAATGACCTAAGAACAGGAATAGTGCTTTCTATACCAGGAAAAAACATTTTCATTACTTTAAAGCCTATTCTATATGCTTCATATGGGAGTATGAGAAGAAAATAACTAACTAAAAAAAAAAAAAAAGTTGCCAATGGGAGTACATTCTTTCAAGTACAGCTAGTGAAATATATGGCCTGTTTGTTGTAAACCCTAGTCTTCCAGATGATATGCCAAGTGGTTTTGGTTCTTTGAAAAAGCATTATCAATGAAAACAGTGATCTAACATAGTGATAAGAGGCTCTGATAAGCGAGGCAGAACTTGTAGTAAATGCAATGGCATATTTCTCTTGGGTCTGTCTAAGGCCCAAGGTCTAATGCTTCAGAAAAGCATTTCAAAAAGCCAGTGTCTAATAAAAATCATGAAATATGAAATGCACATGAGAAAGTAATACATATTTCCACTTTTCTTTCATAAGGAGGCTGACTTTTCCCTGTGGAATTTAACATGTTTATGCAATGACATTTATTTTTACAGTGTTTAGCTTCCTAGTAACAGGGGAAGGACTTTGAAAAAGTGGTCATTTTATGATGTTTTCTCTTGAAATGTGGGTTGATTTGTGAATCATGGGGAAAAAATAGAACACATCTAAGTTTACTTTAATTTATTTAGACATGGAGAAAAAGAAAAATGAACAAATTCTTTCTGATTTGATGGAGCCCTGAGAAGAACTTAGGGGTGCTGGTCAAAGAGAAGCTCAACATGACCAGGCAGTTTGTGCTTGCAGCCCGGAAAGGTGTTGCAGCCTGGGCTGCATCAAAAGAAGCACGACAAGTAGGTCAAAGGAGGTGATTCTCCCCCTCTACTCCTCTCTTGTGGGAGCCCACTTGGAGTACAGTGTTCAGCTCTGGGGCCCCCAACATAAGAAGAACGTGGACATGTTGAAGCAAGTCCAGCGGAGGGCCAAGAGGATGATCAGGGGGCTGGAGAAAAGAGGTTGAGAGAGCTGGTGTTGTTTAGCCTGGAGAAGTGAAGGTTTCGGAGAGATACTATAACAGCTTTCCAGTATCTAAAGCAGGCCTTAGAAGAAATGTGGAGAGGAATTTTTTGTGAGGGTGTGTAGTGACAGGACAAGGGGGAATGACTTTAAACTGACAAAAGTAGATTTAGATTAGACTGTAGGAAAATAATCTGTACTGTGAGGGTGGTGAGACTTTGGAACAGGTTTCCCAGAGAAGTTGTGGATGCTCCGTTCCTGGAAATATGCAAGTATGTAGAAAAGCCAGGTTGGATGGTGCATTGAAGAATGTGATCTAGTGAAAGGTGTCCCTGCCCATGGCAAGGGGGCTGGAACTAGATGATCTTTAAGGTTATTTGCAACATAAGACATGTCATGATTCTGTGATTCTTCCTACAGAAAGCAGTCATCTTCAGTTTTTTCTTTTTAAAGCAGCTCCATTTTTTACAGAGACTTCTGAATTTTTTTAAATTTTTAATTCTGGATCTCTATGTTGTCTAAGGAAAGATTAAATGAAGTCCTCAGCTGGAAGCTAATATAGAAACAGAGGTTTATTTACGTATGGCTTTTAGAAGAAAATAATGTTTTTATATGAATCAGGAAAGGGTTAAATCCAGACATGTAATTAAGGAGAGCATTCAGATTGTATGAGTTGAAATGATTGAGCTAAGCTAATCCTTGGATCTTTTCCTTGCCAGTGGGAGTTTCTTACAGACTTTCATGGATGTTTTTGTATTGGACATTCTCAGTGGTAGCCACAAGAAGATACAGAAGAAAAAGAAAATACTGTCATATTTCTCCATTCTACAAACAGTATTGCTTTGCCCTGCAGAAAATGGAACTTTTACAGACATGTCTGAAGGACAGGATTTAATTACCAAGGTATTTTAAGTTACCTTTTTTTTCTTTTATTTTTTAAGGAAAAAAAAAAAAAAGAGGGAAAGATACAGGGAAAAAGAAGTTTCTTCGGTATATATAGTACGCAATGAAATGTCTGGAAAATATGTTTTTGTTTTGTCACATAATTTAGAAGCAAATTATATCTGTGTAGCTTTACCTCAAATTGTTTCTCCCAGTCCCAACTATGCTATCAGTTTGGCAAAACTAACTCTTGTGCACTAATTATTTACTCTGTAGTTAATTTCTCTTTATTTTTTTAGCCTGCTTCTGCACAGCACTTAAGCAACCATTCTGAAGTCCCGGAAGTAAATTGGTAGTTATAAATGAATAGGTGGGAAGGTCCAAATGTATTCCTGCTTAATGAGCTTAATTATGAACCCCAGGGTTCACATTTAATGAATTGCACAGGGTTCTGTATGCACAGGATAATTCTTTAGACATTATCATTCTAATATTAAAGAAATGTGTTTGTTTTTTCTTAAATGACCAACGGCTTTGTGGGACATCTGCCTGCTATGATAATTCACATACTTCTTTCGAACTCTCAATATTGTCTTCCTCAGAAATTTTATATAAGTCTGTGAAAACTGGCTTCAGAGAAACACCAAATGCAACCTTATCAAAAAGAGAAAAGTAAACCTGTCACAGTGTACAGCATTTGATTATGATAATTTGATTAGCACCATAACCATACTTAACTTGGAATTAGAGTAACTTTTAGAGAAAGATTTATGCATTTTTTTTTCCATTAAAAATGAAATTAACAATCAAAACCATCAAATCCCCCTGAAATTTACAACACCTTTTGGAAATATTTTCAATTACCCATTGCAGTCTTTAGTTCAAACTGACAAATCTTTCTACCCTTCAGCATTATGAAATTTTGTCCTGTTGTAGTGTTGGAGCAATTTTCTACTGTTACTTACCTCATGTCTAAATGTATCACATCCAAGAGCATAATATACCATCTTCTCTGTAAATGTACATATTAAAACCCACTTGTAGGTAAAGTTGAGAAACAGGAAGATATTACGTGCTTCTGTGTTTTTCACAGAAGCAAAGATTTCATTTTAGAGTTGCTCTCATCATAGATTTTGTGGCATATTTCAATTTATCATTGCATCTGCATCCCATCAAGCATAAAGCTACCAGCAAAAATTATCTTCATGGCTCATTGGTTACAGTTCACACTGTAGCTGCATACACAATAGGAACAGGAAAAAGTTTGCTTTACTAACATCTCTTGCATTTCTTGAAGAATTTTATTGCATTAGGAAAATAATGTGCTTTTAGTTCTGGTGAAAGAGGGCTATTATAAATGAAGCACTGACTTCTATTTCAGCTATTTACAAGCTACTTTCCATTGAATTTTTTAATCTTTCAGAGAAATTTAATACTCATTACTGTTCTGAATGTGAAGGATTTTATTTACAGGTGAGTAAATGTAAAAAGGAACCTGTTTCTGTTTACCAGCATGGAAGAGTTTTGCCCACGTGTTCAATGTTGACCAGACTTGTAGAGCAAAAGCAAAAGTAGTTTGTAGTTTAAGTACCTCCTCCTGCGAGTGAACATATATATGGAATCATAGTAAACCTACTGGTCTTGGAGTTTATAGTTTAGTTTAATCCAAGCAGTATCCAGTTCACACACCCAGAGACAGCTTTGCAGTGAGACTCTTGCAGAGTCAAGGGGAAAACCAGAAATTTCTTCACAACCACATTTTAAAACTGTAAGCTGGGTTACCAGAAACTTGTTATGGGCTTAAAATTATTTGAAAGTTTGAAATAAATTCAAACAATTATTTTTTAGTTGGCCTTCTACTTTTTTTCTTTAACCATTCACTTAGAGTCTCTTTCATGAGGTTTTTTTCTATATGTCCTAGGTTCATGATGCAAAACACAGCATTCATATTTTTATGTGAATTTATGCCATAAGTTGCTTTTACACTGCAAATATGTTTCTTCTTTAAATGGGACTGAAGGCAGCATAATTCCCATTAATAATAGAGAAAAATATAAAAGTAAATAAATTTAATTTAGTAATTTACATGACTAAGCTTCTTAGTATATACATAAAAGAAATATTAACCTGTCTCACGATGGTCTAAACCCAGCTCACGTTCCCTATTAGTGGGTGAACAATCCAATGCTTGGTGAATTCTGCTTCAGAATGATAGGAAGAGCTGACATCGCAGGATCAAAAAGCGACGTCGCTATGAATGCTTGGCCCTGTGGTAACATTTCTGACACATCCTGCTTAAAACCCAAAAAGCCAGAAGGATCGTGAGGCTCCACTTTCACGGTCTGTATTCGTACTGAAAATCAAGATCAAGCAAGCTTTTGCCCCTCTACTCAGCGGGAGGTTTCCGTCCTCCCTGAGCTCGCCTTAGGACACCTGTATTATGCTTTGACAGTTGTATTGCTCCAGTCAAACTCCCCACCTGCAGCTGTTCACAGAGTGGCTCCAGAAGCGAGATCCACCCTCGGGCTCTGCCCCCCCACCTCAATGGGTAAGTGAAAAAACGATCAGAGTAGTGGTATTTCACCGACTGCCAGGACGCTGGCGGGTGGGTCGCCCTGCGCCACCGAGGGTATGTCTGGCCTTCTACTTATTCTACACCTCTCATATCTCTTCACAGCTCCAGACTAGAGTCAAGTTCAACAGAGTCTTCTTTCGCTGATTCCACAAAGCCTGTTCTCTTGGCTGTGGTTTCGCTGGATAGTAGGTAGGGACAGTTGTGCTTGTACCAAGTGTGGTTAAAGCCATTTCCAAATCGCGAAGCCAAGCTATCAAAAGAAATATTAACACAGCGTCCTTAACTGCATTACTCTGCAAAATACAGAATTGTTAGCTAAAAGTGCAAGGAAAGCCTTTTAAATGATACTATAAAAGGTCTTGAAATTTCCAACTCATTCTAGACTTCAGATGGATCAATATCAAAGTTGAAGGACTGTCTGCCTAGATGTCATGGTATTACATGGATCATAATGAATTTGTGGAGACCAGAAGTACCAAGAACAACAGTGAGAAAATTTCAGCTCCCTGAAATCTAGAGTCTGAATAAGTGGGTTTGCAAAAAAAAAAAAATTTTTTATACCTTTTTAAGGAATATCATATATTTCTTTTTCATTGGTCATCTATCACTACATTTTTAATAGTCCAATCTTGTACAGAAATTTGTAGACACAAGACCTCTACATTAGCTCCAAAATATTTTTTAAAAAATTTGGGAAGTTTGTTCAAGTTACATTATTGTATCAGTCATAGCAAAATTCAGTAAATTGTGCTCAATATTAAACCTCTTCTTATAACTATTTATATTACCACATTCATATATTAAATTGGACAAAAGAAAAATCACATAAAGGAAAATTAGTGGGCAGGAGAGATATATTTCTTAAAAAAAAACAAAACAAAACCAACTTCCAGTATAGCCTTTAAATATGAGCTATTAGCTTCATGTTTCTTTTCCTCTCTCCTTTCTGCTGTAGGTCATACAAGTTCATAATCACTTTAAAAACATTTCTTGTCAGTAACTAAATAGGAATTACATGGGTCTTAATATCCTAATTCTTCATTTTTGTTCCCCAGCAATTTCAGTGTTGATTGCCTTACCTCATTTAAAATTCTTGCCTCCAAATTCTGATATGAGCTACACATCCACAAGCCTTGCAACCCTCCAGTTTTCCTGCACTGATCCCTCTTTCAGAGAGGAACATTTTTAACAGGTGGGGCCTGGTAACTGAAAGTTCGCAAGACCATTTTTTAATTATTTTTCCACAAATATAATCTGCAAGTTTCTTGCAATGAAGCCTCATACTGTAAAACAAAATTTTTAACACCTATAAGAAAAGTATCTGAAGGGTTAAAGAAACCCAAATCTTCTAATATACTTCTATGCAAATTCTCATTCTTTGCCAGAAGAAGGTGATCAGGAAATGCAGGAAAATACAGCTAAAGCCATATATTCAAGTTTATTAACCCAGCGAGTAATCAAACAAATAATGAAAGGAAAAAGAGGCTTTCTCTTTTTTGAAAGATAGTATCTTCATAAACAAGCTGAGAAAAATGTGGATCTGAAAGCCATATATTAACATCTGCTGTGACAGCAGTTCTCCAGCTCTGGTATGTGTATCATTCGGGCTATGCATGCTTCACTGATGTATGGCACGATTAGAGACTTCTGTGCATAAAATAAGAACTATTTATAATCCTCTAATTATGTTATTAATTTATGACCTCGAAAAGGTGGGATCTATAGTTCTAAAATTAAAACTTGCTAAAGCCAGCTTAAGGAGTACAGAGGAAAATGGTTGATATAAGGGGTATGGGGTATATATATATAATCTAGAAACAGCAAGAACAAATAATGACTGTATCTAAATAAAATTAATATTTCTCTATATTTTTTTTCTGGGCCCACTGGGCAACAGCTAACCTCTGTAATTTTCCTTGTTTCTCAAGTGAACATTTATGCAAGTGAGTAAAGGCAACTTTGCATATTAATGTCATGAAATATAGTTTATTCTGTCAAGTTGTGCACTGAATGGCTTACAACGTTCCAGCTTCTCAGAGACATATTGGTTTCAATGGAAGCGTGTATCTAAATAATGGGCACTCTCAGTCAAAAAAAGATGAAGATAAAATACATTTTTTATTTAGGATACTGGGGTTTTTTTTCTTTATTCTTAATATTTCAGTTTAGATGGCTAGTTCAGCTACAATCTCAATGGTATAAATAATTGGTCATGCTAACATGATAACCGAAAGAGTCCACATAAGTAAATACCATTTATACAACTTGAGTAAAGTGTGTTACTTCAAGGTGTAAGATTTAAGTTAACTAACAAGGTTGACTTACATAGTGGATAGAAACTTCAAAAGCACATGCAAAAACTTGAAGAAACTCGCTGAGTTGTAGCATTACTAACAGTACACGCTACTTTGGTTATTACTCCAGTTTACCTACCCTTGCGACATTTTACTTCTAGAATTATGTTGCATGTAGCACATATTTTCAGGAAAAATGGAGTCAAGGTCAGCAATGGCACATCACAACAAGTGCACTTCTGAGAATGGCTGAGGAATGAAGTTCGACCTGGCTGGACAACATCAATTGACATGGATGAGTGGTGGCAAAGGCTTTCAGAGAACTTTGATCTTGCTGAGCATTTAAAGCCCTACATGCAGCTGCTGAATAGATCACAGATGATATAAAATGTTTTAATTTTAAGGAGGTAAATGCAATTTAAGGTGTCTAATATAGCTTAAGAGATACTTAGCATAATGTAGACATATGTTCTTTGTGTTTAATAAATACGCTTGTGAGTTTTCTAAAACATCTTTTCTTCTTATTTTTTTAATACCTGAAAGAATGCCATTGCACTATGTCTTTAATTCATATTTCAATTTAAAGAAGATACTAAAATCCACAATAAATTTTACATCCATGCTTCAAGTCATACGAAAAAAATAATGTGTTGTGTAAAATAAAAATATATAAATTCAATCAGAAATATGAACAGGGAAAGCATACACCAAAATGTACAGGTCATGCAATCACTCAAATAAGCAATCATTGTTATTTATTTCTATTTAAAACAAATGCTAGCTTTACGTCTGAGTGATGCACAAACTTAAACGTGGATTAATCTGATGAATATTAGCAAGACAGAATTTTTAATGGTAGATGACTGTAAACTAAGTGATAGCTAATTAAATTGCTACAGGCTAAGTTATTAAATGGTAATTGAAGTCCTAGAACATTTCTCACAATTATATTAACATGAATACAATCACATAGTTCATGGCTTACTTGTTTTTTTCTTTTTTCTTAGATCATTACTTTGCACCTAGGTTTTCTTACATTCTTACATAATTTCTATAAATCTTCCATTACTGACTTATAAGGTAGCATATAGTTCTATGGTAGCATTAGGAAAGTGAGCTTGAAACACACATCTCTGACCTCAGTTGCTGGATTTAAATATTCTCTAGCTTTATCAGAACACGGAGACAGGAAAACATGTAAGTCCATAAAAAAACATTCAAAATCTATGCCTTCTTAAATACATCATATGAGTAAGTAAAAAATTAAGCTGCACTGATTCAGTTGCAAGCTTCTCTGCTGCTTAAAGGTTATCTGTTCAGTTTAGCGGCAATTCATCTCAGTTGTAAAGCAATTCTATACTCAAGACACAGAAATGTGTTTTCATTGAAAAGTAGCTGAAATGCCAATATCGTTCCAGTAATAGAAATTTACTATTTAGGAAAATTAAGGTCCAGGAATAGAAATTTACTATTTAGGAAAATTAAGGACTCTACAGTATTTAAGATTCAGAGAGTATGATGGTCATTCCCGCAGTTAAACTGCAGTAACAATTGAATTTAGGTGATATGAGCATTGCATAAAGAATGAAGTGCGTGTAGACTCTTTTCCAATTCTATCACTACCTCATACTGATAAGTCAATGTTTATTTTGAATTTGTTTCCCTGCCTCTTAATGTTTCTATAAGTTTTGAAAAATATCAGTACCTTGATGTGTTTAGTTAGCTAATTAGTTTTTATCCTGTTGATCTAAAAAAGTATATGGAGAGTCCCAACTAGAAGTGGAAAAACAGTTCATTAGAGTCTTGTTTGTCTTAGTCATAACACTTGTAATATATTTTCATTGCATGAATAGGAGCATCTTATCAGGAGCATGCACTAACACTAAAAAAGAATCACTTGTCTAAGGGCTGTTCTGCCTGTTTGATAGGAACTGTGATACAAAGGAGAGTGGGTGTTTTAGTGCTACATATCTCTCTCTGTCTTGGGGTGGGTTTTTTTTGGTTTTTTTTTTTTTTTATGCCTGCAATGAGATCCTGAAATATCAAGACTACACTGTCCATTGTCTCTAAGATTGCTTTGAGGAATTGAAATGGGACTCCACCGACCATTGCACCGACCATTGTCTCAGGGATGGGTGGGAGAAGTCGAGGTAAGACTCTTCCATCCATTGGCTGGGAGAAGGGAGTAAGGAGCTGAATTGGGACTCCACCATCCATTACCTTGAGGACTGGTGCAAGGAACTGCTGCCCATTAACCTGAGAATTGCTGCAGACAGGTGTGTGTGTAGACATACACGTGCAACTGAAGAGATGGCTGCAAGACCAAGGAAACTGGTCTACCAAGTATGTGTGATATGTGGAGAACAGAGGTACTCCCCCCCAACTCACTATAAAGTGGGTAATAACCAAGGCACATTGCCAGGGTTGCTGTGAGGATGACTCCAGAAGGACATTGCTGTGAGGATGACTCCAGAAGGACAACTCCAGGAGGACACTCTCCACTGACAACTACTATGGACCCTGAGGAGCACCCTCCATAAGACATTGCCTTGAGGACAGCTCCATGAGACACACTCCACAGGGTACCTTCCAGGGGACTCCAGAAGGATGCCTTCATGAGGAAACCCACCTCTGATGGACTTTTGGGGGACACTCTGCTCCAATGCTGGCTACAAAACCTGAAGATCTCCCACCACCAACAATGACAACAATGGATCCCAGGGACACCGCTCGATCCATGGTGATGAATCTCTCTCACTCTCTCTCACTCTCTCTCTACACCCTGAATTATTGCTTTTCCTGCTTCATTTTCTACCTTTTTTCCAATCTGTCCTATCACTATCCATTTTATTGTAATTTCCTTTTTTTATAACTGTTTCTTTGCAATTTGTAATAGACAAACTGTCCGATTACGGTACCTGACATTGTTTGTGTTTTAATTTCACTCTTGGTGTCGCAGACTGAGAGAGGGTCCGGCACTGGGGTTTTTCTCCAGTCAGACCCTAACAAATGTCAAATATGACTAGGCTGAAGAAAAGGAGAGAAAGCAACTCTCAAGATTTTTGGATTCTGAAACAGGTTTCCTGATGATTTCTTATGACCAACAGAATAAAAGATAGCAGTCAATTAATTCATACCTGTTGTCTACTATCTTTTTAAAAAAGCAGTAAAAAGCAAAAAGGAGAGGAAAACAAAATTGCACTTGTCAGAATTACAGAATGTAAAGTTGTAGTATAGAAAGATTAATATTCTACCAGCAAGCACCAGAACAAAAAGCCTTGCTTCAATGATTCTTTTCCAAGTTCAGCAGTTTTGCAGGCCGCCTTTTTTTTTGCAAGTATTATTCGTAGTCTTTTCTCTATCCCATTCATCATCAGCTGCTGGTATGCACTTCACAGGTTATTTCCAAACTAATTATCAAGATTTATTTCCAAGTAACTAGGGTTCCTCTGGTCACTTACTCATTCTCAAACAAGGATCTCTGTCATTTTCATTTCCACATCATTCATCCTTGAAAGAAGACTCTCACAGAGCTCCCCCAACAAAGCTGTCTTAATAAACTACTACATGATGCTTCCCATCCTTGCAACAGTGCCTCCAAAGAAAGCAAAACTCTTGCTTTGTTGTGGTTCCCACTTTTGAAGTTGAGCAGTACTGTCCCATTTTTTCCTCATAGACATTTCAAAATAAATTTATATTTTTTTCATACAAGAGGTAGATGCAGATTGCCTCTACCTCATGAATATCAGCATGACCACAGCTTTGCTAGCTGGGTTTCATTGAACCCAACTATGGGCATGAATATATTGAAACTGGAGTTGTTTACTCTGGAGAAGAGAATGCTTAGGGGGACCTTACAGATCTCTACAACTTCCTGAAAGGAGGATGGAGGGAAGAGGTGGCTGGTCTCTTTTCCCAAGTAAAAAATGACAAGACAAGAGGCAATGGCCTCAAGTTGGGCTGATGGGGGTTAGACTGGATATTAGAAAAAATTTCGTCACTGAAATCAGACAGTGGAACTACCATCCCCAGTATTCAAAACCTGTGTAGATGAGGCCCTTAATGACATGGGTGAGTGGTGGACTTGGCAGTCCTGGGGCAAAGGTGATGATCTTACAGGTCTTTTCCAACCTAGCTGATTCTATGATTCTCCGATTCTATCAACCCCACTGTTTCTTCTTCCTTCAGCGGTTATCTTTCTCCATGAACCACGATAGTAGGCTGAAATACTAACCCTGGAAGCTTGACTGGAGAAAGATGAAAGGCCATAAACTGTTTACAGTACAAGCAAGCAGGCAACCGCCTTATATGTTTTTATGGTGCAAACCACGTAATTTCTGTCACCTTGTGCCTTTTCCCATTTCCAGTTTCTTTTTGTTCCAAGAGCTTGTAAAGTGTCATATCTCAGTTCACCTTCCCCATTTGCAGTTAGATATTTGGAGAATTGCAGTGAATCAAGCATGCTTTTAAAGTATTCTCGAAAACCTTCCCAGCCACCCATCCTTCTTTCTGTGCTGTAGCTCACCAACCAAAAGCTTCTCAGATTACACATGCATCATTACTCTGAACTGCAGGTCTAAACCCACAGCACCTGCACCTCCTTCGTTAAATCTCATTGGATAAGAGTCATCATGCTACAAGACTTCATCAGCAGATAGCTTCTGTGACCACCTTAAACAGTACAGAATATTAAGGTGCTTCAGCTGAAATTTTGCCAAGTTATTGATTTTGAAGGTTTTCTCTGTATCAAGACTGATACACATTTTTTTAAAACACTATCAAAATAAATGGTATTACGAGTGAACATTTAATTCTACCAATGACAGGGTGCCAAAATATGCCTGCTGTTAAACTGTTTCCGGAAGATTTATCTGTGGTTTTCTTTAAAGCTGTACAGGAAGGCAGATAAACTGAAACAAATATGATTTTTATAAACAAATGTATATAACTTCCATCTCTATAATTGATTAAATTCTATTTAACTGTTTACTTTTAAAAATTGATTTCTGTTAGTCACCAGATCATAATGTTTTGCCCTTTTGGTTTCATTTCCATGACTGTGGGGCTAATCTATATTAATTTAAAAATACCAGTAGCATTAATCTTTCTGCTACCTGACAGTTTAGACTTGAATCCAAGGATTTCCATTATAAAACTAAAAAACTGCAGTGGAAAAATGCTGTTTGTGTGATAAAAGATATTTCAATTACAAAATATTGTCAGTTACATCTTTATTTAAACTAACCTTCTTCTTGACATCAGAGAAGCATATTTGGCTGTTATTCTGCTTTTTCTGGTGAAAAGAGTTGAAACATTCTGGTCAGGTCTGAACATTTGCGTGTGCTATGATTGCTTGAAAACCATGGTTAAAAAAAAGTGATGTGCTCATCACCTGTGGAGCACTTTTGGAAAACCCAGCCAGAACCTTTTCTGCTTTGTTTCCTGAACAAGAGTGTCAACTTTGAGGCAGCATCACTCCATTTAATTGATGAGGTTAGGTCATTAATTCTTCTTAAAGGCTTTTCTGTTTACCCCATATACAGCTATACCCCTTGGAACCAGCAGTCATGTTTTAGAGTCATCATTCTTTGTGACATTGATGAGCTCCCCAAATTTGCAGGCGGCCAATGGCAGTTTGAATACAAACATTTAATCCTGGTTGAAATCAAAAGAGAAAAATGTAGCATTTTTGGTGGTCAGACTGTTTTGAATGTTAATAGTTTTGTTTGATAGATGTGACTGCCTGCTCCAGAATCAAAATTCTCACTAAGAAATGTCTTGCATTAAGGATTACAAAATTAATTTACCAATTACAAATAAATGAAAAAAAAATCATGCAGATTTCACATCAGCTTAAAACACCTAGTAAGAAACATATTCTTTTGTACATGAACTGTTGTTTATTCACTTAAAAGAAGTTTCAGCTATGTGGATAATACTGATAGTTTGGCTCTTGAATATTTCAGTAACTGTTGTATCAAAATTGGTGAAAGTACCCAAAGAAGGTAAACAGAGAGATCATATTGTGATGATGTGCATAATATCCTGAATATCTGACAAAGTCTAGAGAGGGATTTACTTAATCTCCAAAGTAGAAATTTAGATCTAATCTCAAGTTCTCCGTTTCTACAAAATTATCTCTACAAAATTATAGACAAAATATGTCTGCAAAAATTATCTTATTTTGTGCTATAGACAGCCAAAATCTGGATTATGACTGAAAAGAGATACACTGTCATCACTTTTTGAGTGTGAATTATAGAAATTATTGATGCTTAAGCAACATAATGCTCTGTTATTTGCTTCTTCATATAGAAGAGAGCATGCTATTTTGTAAAACTAAAATAAATGCTTGCACATATAGAATTTGCCTATGTACAAGAAAATAGATACGATAGGGAACCTGGTGAGGTAGTAACAAAAGCCAGAAGAACCATTTACTTACTGTATGATACTTTGAAAAACTTTCTAAACTGCTTGACTGTAAATACAGCAAAGAAATCTTGTACAGTATAATAGAAAAGATATACCACTTTAAGAAATACTGGTGACTACTAATATTTTTACTGATAAAGGTGAAATAAAATAATGATAATATATCTTTCTGTTACAAATCTTCTCTGCTTATCATTCTTATAATAATATGTTACGTTTAGCAACAACTCCAACTTTACCAGGTGGAAAACTTCATTCTTCTAGCTAGGGATAATTCTTGTGTTACCTTAGAAACAGGAAAGAGAACTATACAGAAACTTTTAAAATATGTTTAGCAAAAATTTTTTAAAGAATTTGAAGAGTCATCTAAACTTTGGGGTTTTTTGTTTAAGTGCTCTTTTATAAAACACAGCCAACAACATCTTAACAGATTTTAGTTCATGGATCCATGTAGAAAATACATGTGGGTTTCTATTCTAACAGGAACAGAGGAATCCAGATGTTATTAAGCATAATTGAACTGGACAATGTGTAGAAATATCTAAGCTAGCTCAGCTTACTAGAAGTAAAATGGTCACATTAGTGCAGAAACACACTAAGAATTGCTTAGTTATGAGAACTAAGGATGAGCTATGCAACAAAGAAATCTTGGTGTGAGCATTTTTGATCCACATGCAATTACAAGCACTGTTTTGTATTTGATTCCTTGAATTCTAATTTTTCAATGTTTGCTGTGGCCTGCAGTCCCTCCTTTTCTCTCTTTCTGTCTTTCCACTGAGTCCGTCAGTCCTGAAGCACCAGCGGCACAGAAGGAAGTTATATCTTTTTCTTCCTGAAACACAAACCTAGTTTTTCAGCTTGCAAGTCAGTCACTATTTGCAGATGTGCAACTGACAGAAAATCACATCGAAATAGATTTGTAAACACACGAAAGGCTCTTTTCCATAGTGAGACATAGAGAAGCATCCACATTGGTATGCCCCAATTTCCTATCCGTTACCTCAATTTCATTATATTACACCATGTGAAGAGTCAATACACACCACACTACACCCACAGCTCTTGATGATAATGCTTTGTCTGTGCAACCCCACAGAATGGGCATGAAAATGAAAATTGCTGGACATTCGTGGCTTTTGCATTGTAATTTTTTCTCATAAAAATCACAATTTGAAAGTATGGTGATCCAGAAACAAACTTTCATATGGAAGAGGTGTTCTTTAGAAAAAATCATGGCTATTACATTTCCTTGTGCATCTGTCTTTCGTTAGGCTGATTGTTACAAGCAGACCCCTCAACCACCTACAGATCATCCATAACTATTTTCATAAAACATACAGGAAAAGGTGACGATTTAAAAAAATCAAAATTCTTACCTATCATTGTACCTTCATCTTAGTAACTACATGGTCTGAAATTCACTTAAGTGAATTAAAGATTTGGTGGAGGTTGTGACTTTACTCTCAGGAATTTGCCTTTATTAAGCCTTCTAGGAGAATCTCAACAACAACAACAAAAAATCAACCTAAAAATTCCTTTGATCTCTTCACTACATATACACTTCCCCTGACTATTTCTCATATTCCTCATATTTGTATTCTTCCACCTTTCCTGTATTTAAAAAAATATATTGCTGGTTGATTTGCTTGCATTATTTATTCTTCACCATATAAACAGACAGTTGTCTGATTTTTTAATAGCCATATCATTGCATTTAGTGATCCCATTTTTATCTGAAACAATTTCTTTACAGTCCAAAAGTAAGATGTATTTTCAAAATTAGAAGAGTTGTTGCTCCCAGTGCCATTTTCCCATTTACTATTTTCTACAGCATCTAGCACTTCATATTCTGAATAAGAAGTTATTCCAAGACATTTCGCTTCTCAGTAGGCAGTAGAAGAAATATATAAAGCCCCCTGAAAAACTTTGATTTGTGTTTCTGTGATTCTTCTGTTCTTTGCAGAGCAGTGACATGGTTTATGACACCAAGAGGCATAAACCTGTGTCCGAGGATGGGAAAACTGTGTGAGGCTGGAAAAGTGGGTGTTGTCTTCACAGGGAGATTACTTCCTCTCACAGTAGTGCTTAAAAGCACAAGTCTGCTCTGTTAATTGCAGCAGTAAATTATTATGCTGTGAAAGAACCAGCTAGGATACCCTGCTTAAAAGCCAGTCTCTTCCACCTTTGAAGTTGGCAGCAGAGGGTCTCAGCATGAGTCTAAGTTCTTGCCACCATGGCCACAACTATCTTCAGTCTTTTGCTTTGGTTAGTTTAGTTATTCTGCTGGTAGTCAAACATTTTGTTTCTAGACAGTATGGCTTTTCTTCCACTATGTTGTATACCTTCTCCTCTCCCCAACCCAAAATTAAACTCGCTTTTCTAATGTAAAGATCACCGATACTAAGAAATAGAGAATTATTCCTATAGAGTACTATCAAATTCAGGAGTACTGATATGGAAAATTAGTACTATTTTACTAATTTCTTGTCCATTTATTTATAGGCTTCTCACATTCAAACTATTGCATATTTAATTAATATTGATGAAAATGCTCAAGTCAAGATAATTTACATGCTCTTTCATGATGTAGTTTAAGAATTAAATTTTCACTTTATATTCTTTAAACCAGAAGAAACTCTTACTTACTGTCCTTCATAACAGAAAAAATCCCCACACTACTAAACTAAGACCTTCAAAAGGTTATAGTTTTTATGCTTTCTGTCATTCACATGTGCATATGAATGTATAATTCATGTGTGTATAATTTTCTGTTCATTTTGTATTTCTCATTTTTCTTGTTTATTATAAAACACTTCAACTTGATATTATCTCTATCTTAAAGCTGTTCTGTTTCTGCAGCTAAAGTAATGTAGTAGAACCATATGAACAGAGAACAGCTATTTGAATTAATGAGTGACTGATACAAAGAAAATATCCACAGGTATTATGCTAGCTGCAAGATCATCTAATATCGAAATAGCAATTGAAGAAATGATTCAGAAATAACAGTCTAGAATTGCCCATCAGTATTTAATATAAATTCTGCAGGATAAAGCTAACATTAAAAGGAAATGAGAGAAAACAAATGGAAAATATTTAACTTTGCTTGGATATAATCTTTATCTTTAATAGACAGATGCTATAGTTCTACCAAAGTCCACTTTTTAGTGTAACTGTGAGGACCTCTAAACATCTTTTTACTTTGAGAAATAATTCAGCACCTAAACATTCATCTGTGGGTTTGTGTGTTCAGACAAATATTTGGCAGTGGCTCTGCTTCATAAAACTGCCATTATTCATGAGAGAACAGAATATTAATTCTTCATTATTAGTTTTCACTATTTATCATTTCATGTTTGTCATTCTAATTTAAATGTTTCAAACATTTTGTGAGATGACTTCAACAAGCAATTTTGCATTACAAATAAGAGAGGACAGATTGTAAAATGAGTGTATTTCTCTCACTGTATAGTTTATTTTTGAAAGACGTAGTACAGACTGATAATATTTGTTGCAGTGTTTTTCTGCATGTGAGCTGAAAACATAGCATTTAAGAAGTATGATTCATAAGTAGCTCAAGATACCTCATTGAGGCACTCCAAGTAGTCAATAGAGATTAGATTTCTCAAAGATGGTACAGTTCCTAGGAGAAGTAGAAGTACTATATCTATTTTTGATTATATCTATATTGATTATACAGGAAGCCAAAGGCAGCTTGACTCCTGACTACAGAACGTCAATTAAGTACATATAGCTTGGCAGTTTAAATCCGTATGCTGTTTTTTTCTTTCTCTGTGGTGCTCAAAAGGATATTATTAGCCTTAAGCAATTTTTGCAATATGTGGCACTGAAAATGAAAGGTACAATTCTTAATCCTCTATTTAGTATTAAACTCTTACATAGGGGAAGTGCTATAAAAATTTTTGTGTGACAGAAGACAAGGAAATAAATAAAACAGATGAAGATCCTTAAAAATGAAACATAGACTCCGTATGTTTTACAATGAAATATTTGGTTAAATAAATACATCAAATTTATCTCTCAAACAAAAAATGACATTTAACGACCTCTCAGTTTTACATTCATCCATTTTTACCTACCTACAAGCAGACAAACTATTTTTCTGTTTCTATTAGAGATCCTGACTCCAATTCCAATTACACAATCATCCTCAATAAAGCTGAGATTGAATCTTCAGCAGAGCTAAGTCATATTCTGGTTCATTATGGTATCTTCTCTATGAGCATCAGGCATTCCAAAGCTCAGCAAGTCAGAGGCATGTAAGAAAAAAAAAATCAAACATTTTTATTCATTTTATTTCAGAAATAGACTCATATCTTGGATAAGAATATGTGCCTTCAGTAGGTCTTTTATTTAAAACCCAGACTGAATTAAAGACAATTTTCTAATACATCATATCCACCCAGAAACATCAGCCTGAGATTAAATTCCTCTTTGAGATAACATTCCTTACAAGCTATCCAGCTTTGTAACATGTAACATAATCCATATGATCGAGAGTATGTATGTATAAGAAACACATCTTTTATATTAAAAAAAATTATAAAATCGGTTTTAAATATTTCAGTTTAGCATTAAAAACAATATCTTTGGTTTAGAAATTATTTGGATGTAGTGTTATCTTGATCTAACACTATTATCTGCCTTCCAAAGTTGCTAGAATGTCAAGAGATATAATTCACACTGCTTTTGTCCTCCCTTTCTTGCCCATTGGTTTCCCTCGGCCAGCAGGAAGTGTGGTGGCAGGGAAAATTGTAAGAACAGAAAGTGATACCAGTGTACAATGCAAAATAGGACATTCTGTCATATAGAAAAAATGGCAATATAACAAGCTCAAGTGAAATATACACAGATGTACTGTGAATTGATTTGAAAGCTGCCTAGTTAAGATGAACTGAATTTTTTAGAGAAAAGAAAAAAAGTAATGTGACTCAAGAGTTTTCTTGGAAGAGATTTTAAGTTTCTCAAAGCTTTATTTATGCACTTCTTTACCTCCAAAGGAACCAAATTATCTCCCTGGTTTTGTTGAGGGTCTTTGCTCTCAGGTTTGTTAAGATTCCCAGTAAGTGTCCCAAACAAATATCTAGAACTTACTATTTTGATAACTCAGCTCTTTTGAAACGGCAGCTCTCTGTGACTATCTTTTGTTTTTAAATTAAGTGGTCTTTTGCAGAAATAGTAGAACAGTGTACTACTACGTATCACTACATAGCCCCGGGCAAGAGACTGTTATTCTCTGAAACTCCTAAAATTTGCAGTAAATCAATGAACACACTACCATACCAAAAATCAACAGGCGCTAGTTCCATACTACAGGAACAAAAAAAAAAAAAAAGGTGCAAGAGCATTTGTAAATAACCATACTTTTCTTCAGTGATTATAGTAAGCCAGTAAGACAGCATCCCTAACTAATACCTATAGGAAGAGTTTCGATACAACATAAGAAATATATGTAACATTCACATCATGTACCTTTACTGATCATCGCACTGCAGCTTCCAGAATGCTAACGTGCTGAGGTCTGCACTGTAAACAGACCTTTCCAAAATTGAGGAAAAATATTCTAAACTATAGTTAGCTAAATAAGAAAATAAAAGAAACAACACGATTCTTCTCATACGGTTTATGGAGTAAAGGTTTTTGCATTATGTACATATATATGTGTTTGCATACATATGTCTGTATGCAACTATAAATGTATATATGCATGCAAGATAAATATCTAATATGTACTGGTATGTGTGTCTCTTTTAATCCTAAAAGGGGGCTAAATCTTAACATTCGATTGTTCATGACTAGGGTTATAGGACAAAACCTTGAAAATGGAAAGCAGAGCAAACATTGTCACACCAGATGAGATATCAATATTATCCCAAAAGTTCATAAGAAAGGATTTCCCAAATTTGCATGTTCTTCCTTTACAAACACAGCCTCTCATTCCCTTTTGTGACATATTAAAGAAATCGTATACTAGCTGTGATTCAGTGCTGAAATACGGTATTTAGATTCCTTGTACATCAGAGATCAGAGGCATATGCAGGATAACAGGACTTTTGAGGGATCCATCTTTTTGGGAACAAAAACTGAAAGGATTGGAAAATACCTGAAATGCCACTAAATATCTCTGTTTCTGTACCAAAACAACTTGCTTATTTTTAAATAAAAATATAAATAAAACTAAATTAAATTTCTTTATATTCTTATATGTAAAATTTATAAAAAATGTACTGATTTGGACATCTTATCTGTGTGCCGTCATAATCCTTAGGTGTCTGCCTACAGCCTCAACATAGCATCCATTTACTTCAAGGAGATGTCACTACAAACAGAATTACATGGTGAAGTTGCTGAAACTGGAATCTGCTTTTATTTCTGGATACAAGTATGCACTGGGTCTGACAGAGCTGGAATAGACTTTCTTCACAGCAGCCCATATGGTGCTGTGTTTTAGATCTGTGACACAGCAGTGTTTCAGCCAAGCTGCACCTACAGAGCACTGAAGCCTCCTCTTTCTCTAACATCCCACCACCCTTCCAGGATTAGGCTAGGGGTTGGCAAGAAGCTGGGAGAGGACAGAGGCAGGACAGCCATCCCCAACTGGCCAAAGGGATATTCCATACCGCATAACATCATGCTCAGCAACAAGCCTGCGGGGCAGTTGTTCCAAAGTAGCCATCGCTCAGAGAAGTCTGGGCATCACTCTTCTGCTGGGGGATGGTGAGTGCTTGCCTTTGCATCAGGTGTTTGCTTGTTTGCCTTCCTTTTTCCTACACCTTTTAAAGTGGTGTTGTCTTATCTATGAACTTTTCTCACTTTTGCTCTTCAGTTTTCTCCTTTGCTTGTCTGAAGGCGGGGAGTGAGTGGTCACTGGTTAGCTGCTGGCTAAGGTAAACCCACCAAAAGTATTATGTTTAGACACAACTCATACCCAAAGAAAGAGAGGTTCATAGCATCTAAACTAAGAAATACACCAAGTGCTGTGCTGCCTGGATTCGATTCAGTAAGAACCTTTTTTTAAATTAGGGAAATTGGATAAACGATTGATTATGGCCACTAGTACACAAGTAACAAGCCCACTTGTTAATGCATCAAACATGAATATGCAGATTGCTGATGAGATTGGCAGCCACTACAGCACTTACTATTCTGAGTAATTTCTTACTTTTGGTAAATGAATAGAATTTGGTCTCTAGGCAACCTCTAAGACTCAGAGGTCCTATATCATTCACCTCTAATTATTATTGTTTTCTTGTCACAATACTTCTTAATGTTGTTTGTATAGTCAGATTTCATTTTTACCAAATTCCAGTTAATACTACTAAGTTAGATCTCACTGTTTACTATATTTTTCTCTTTATTCAGAAATATTGGTGGTCTCCTGATTATTATTAGAACAGCATGTAGAAATTAGTTTGTTGTTATTAGTTTTCCTACTGCCAACTGGTTTGCAAATTGCTTTTTTGTTTTTGTAAAATGTGGTTCATGGATTGCAATAAAAAGAATACCACCTACTGGGCTCAGTTAAGAATTTATGAAAATGAATTTGTTTGATGGACGTTTAAGCATGTGTCCATCTGCTTTTAGTCTCAGAGTATTAGGCTGTAAAGTCTATCAATATTAATAAGGCTATGGGTATGTTTGCTGATGTCAAATCAGCTGCTGAAAATTGGGGTTAGACAGATGGTTTAAATGGTGCAACACATAACAAAATTTCAGTTATTTACTAGCAGTCATTAGAATACTGTGGCAGTGTTGAAGAATAAGCAAGGTAGAAAAAGAGCAGATATTGTGTTTCGTAAGAACTCTCATAAGCAAAGCAATGTGGCACACATGAAAGCCATTATGTTGAAGAAAGCACTTGGGTTCAGCCTTGAACACTGGACTTTCTTTTATTAAGACAGGAAATCTTTTATAAGACAAACTGAATATATTACACTGTGGTAAGTGTAACAGACATTTGACTTCAATCATAAGCAGCAGATATTTTGCTTTCACTGAACACCGATCACATCTCTTCAGTATTCCTGTTGTCAACATCTTAACTCCCTAACAAAACATAAATTAGAATAGATACAGTATCAGTAATCTAAATGAACTCCTCTCTGTTCTTACACATTACTTGCATCTTCCCAAATAAGCATATCAGAAAAAAGATATGTAGAAGATATTCTGGACTAACAAACAGATGTTGTCCTGGGTTCAGCAGTAGCAGTCATTTTTCTCTTTCCAGATAGCTGGTGCAGTGCTGTGTTTTGACTTGCAGCCTGGGAACAGAACTGATAACAATGATGTTTTGGTTTGGGCAAGGACTTTGTGAGCCTCATGCTCTGCCAGGGAGGAGGGGAAGCCGGGAGGAAGCAGAGACAGGACACCTGACCCAAACTGACCAAAGAGGTATTCCATACCACAGCATGTCATGCCCAGAATGTAACTGAGAGTAACCCAGAAGGGCTGAGACTATGGGGTTGGAGGAATATTGCTCCGTGCTTGGTCAGGCTGGGGGGTGCAAGTTATTGGTTGGCGGGTGGTGAGGTGTTGTATTCTCTTCCCTTGTTATTTCCTTTATCATTATTATCATTGGTGGTAGCAGTAGTGATTTGTGTTATACCTTAGTTACTAAACTGTTCTTATTTCAACCTGTGGGTGTTATACTATTTTTGATTCTCCTCTCCATCCCTCCAGGAGTAGGGGGAGGGCAAGAAGGGGGGCGTGAGTGAACGAGCTGTCTGGGTGGGGTTCTAGATACCTCTGTGGAGGAATCTTCGACAATAAGATTTCAAGTGTTTTGCCCTTTTGCATAGTAAAAGCAGGTCAGAATTTCAAATGTTCTTTCCTCCACAACAGCTCTGTTGCCAAATCCACACTCACTTTTTATGTCAGATCCCTAAAAATATTAGTAGTAATGTTTCAGGTAGAAGAAAGGACAGCTTTTTCTTTACTTTCGAGTATAAAGGAATGCTCTACTTACTGAGGAAGGAGGTTTTACTTTTTCTATACAGTTTACTTGAAATTGAAACATGGAAAACTGAAAGAAAAAAGAGTAGAAATAAATTCTTATGTGAATAGTCTTCCAAATAGCCCCATTTTTTGTATTTTAAAGCCTGTAGTGGATAATTAAAAGGCAAACAGAGAAGGCCATTGATTAACACCTATTGCCGAGTTATTTGATCTGTGAAAGGAGCATGATTTCTGCAGTATATGTTCAGATAAGAAAATAGAAAATAGACATACAATTAGAGCAATTATAGTACAGTATTATTTATAATTACATTACTTGGAATTATACAATATTATTAAAGTCTTCACAGAATTTATTTTTATAACTTCTATATTTTCTTCACAGAGGCAAATGTTCCTAACAATGAGGGTTTTGTTCAGATTGCAAAAAGTCACAGGATCGTAGAATCATAGAATATCTGAAGTTGGAACAGACCTGTAAGGATCATGAAGTTCAACTCCCTGCTCCTTGCAGGACTACCTAAACTTAAATTATATGACTAAGAGCATTGTCCAGGTGCTTCTTGGAGTCTGATAGGCTTGTTGCCATGGCAGTGTCCCTGCGGAGCCTGTTTTCAGTGGCCAACTACCCTCTCAGTGAAGAACCTTTTCCTAATGTCCAACTTGAACTTTCCCTCATGAAACTTCATTCCACTTCCTCATGTCCTATCACTGTCACCAGAGAACAGAGATCAACACCTCCTCCTCCACTGTCTGCCTTCAAGAAATTGTAGCCTGTGCTGAGATCATCCCTTAGCCTTCTCTTCTTCAAGTGACCTCAGCTACTCAGCTACTCTTCCTACTTGTCCTTGAGACCTTTCACCATCTTGGTTGCCCTCCTCTGGACACACTCTAATAATCTGATGTCCTTTTTATATGGAGGCACTGAAAACCACACACAGTATTTGCGGTGGGGCTGCATCAGAGCAGCGTGGAGTGGCACAATCACCTCCTTCAAACAGCTAGCAATGTTGAGCTTGATACACCCTGGGATATGGTTGGCCCTTTTGTCTTCCACTATATGCTGCTGACTCATATTCAGCTTAATATCAGTCCAAACACCCAGATCTCTTTCCATGGGACTGACCTAAACCCCCTTTTCTCCAAGTTTATATGTATAACTAGGATTATCCTGCTCCAGATGAAAAATCCAGCGCTTGCTCTTGTTAAACTGCATGTGGTTGGTGACTGCCTCATTTGCTAGTCTATCCAGATCTCTCCACCCTCAAGGGAATCCACAGCAACTTCTCATTTACTAGCAAATTTATTTAATATACATTTGATTCTTTCATCCAGGTGATTTCTAAAAATATTAAAGAGCACTGTCTCTAAAATTGAGTCCTGCAGAACCCCGTTGGTGACCGGCTACCAGCTTGATGTAACCCCATTTACTAAAACTCTCCAAGACAGATCCATCAGCCAATTGTTTTTCCAATGTATGACTTGTCTAGCTGTGACCTGAACATTTTGTCCAGAAGAATACTGTGAGAAACAATATCAAAACCTTTGCTGAAATCCATATCCACCAAATCTACCAGCTTCCATTGATAAGTAGGTGGGTGATATTACAGTATCACAGTATCACAGTATGTTAGAGATTGGAAGGGACCTCAAAAGATCATCTAGTCCAATCCCCCTGCCAGAGCAGGAACACCTAGATAAGGTTACACAGGAACGTGTCCAGGTGGGTTTTGAAAGTCTCCAAAGAAGGAGATTCCACAACCTCCCTGGGCAGCCTGTTCCAGTGTTCCGTCACCCTCACTGAGAAGAAGTTTCTTCTCAAGTTTAAGTGGAACCTCTTGTGTTCCAGTTTGCACCCATTGCCCCTTGTCCTATCATTGTTTGCCACTGAGAAGAGCCTGGCTCCATCCTCGTGACACTCCCCCTTTATATATTTATATACACTAATAAGGTCACCCCTCAGTCTCCTCTTCTCCAAACTATAGAGACCCAGCTCCCTCAGTCTTTCCTCATAAGGGAGATGCTCCACTCCCTTAATCATCTTAGTTGCCCTGCGCTGGACTCTCTCCAGCAGGTCCCTGTCCTTCTTAAACTGAGGGGCCCAGAACTGGACAAAATATTCCAGATGAGGTCTCACCAGGGCTGAGTAGAGGGGAAGGAGAACCTCTCTTGACCTACTAACCACCCCCCTTCTAATACAACCCAGGATGCCATTGGCCTTCTTGGCCACAAGGGCACAGTGATGGCTCATGGTCATCCTGTTGTCCACTAGGACCCCCAGGTCCCTCTCCCCTACACTGCTCTCTAACAGGTCATTCCCCAACCTATACTGGAACCTGGGGTTGTTCCTGCCCAGATGCAGGACTCTACACTTTCCCTTGTTATATTTCATCAAGTTATTCCCTGCCCAACTCTCCAGCCTGTCCAGGTCTCGCTGGATGGCAGCACAGCCTTCTGGCGTGTCAGCCACTCCTCCCAGCTTAGTGTCATCAGCAAACTTGCTGATAGTACACTCAATTCCCTCATCTAAATCATTGATGAATATATTAAATAATACTGGTCCCAGTACCGACCCTTGAGGCACTCCACTAGATACAGGCCTCCAACTAGACTCCACCCCATAGACTACAACTCTCTGGCTTCTCTCCTTCAGCCAGTTCACAGTCCACCTCACTACCTGATCATCCAGACCACACTTCCTCAATTTAGCTGTGAGGATGCTGTGGGAGACTGTGTCAAATGCTTTGCTGAAGTCAAGGTAGACCACATCCACCGCTCTGCCATCATCCATCCACCGTGTTATTTCCTCATAAAAGGCTATGAGATTGGTCAAGCATGACTTCCCCTTGGTGAAGCCATGTTGACTGCTCCTCATAACCCTCTTATCCTTGATATGCCTTAAGATGGCACCAAGGATAAGGTGTTCCATCACTTTCCCAGGAATGGAGGTGAGGCTGACCTGTCTATAGTTACCTGGGTCCTCCTTCTTGCCCTTTTTGAAGACAGGAGTGACATTTGCTTTCCTCCAGTCCTCAGGCACCTCTCCCGTTTCCCAAGACTTAGTAAAGATGATGGAGAGCGGTCTAGCAATGACCTCCGCCAGTTCCCTCAGCACCTGCGGATGCATCCCATCTGGACCCATGGATTTATGGATGTCCAGATTGCTCAACTGGTCTTTAACCCATTCCTCATCGACTAAGGCAGACAGCTCCGTTAACCTATCTTCATCTGAGGTCTCAGAGGTACAGGGCTCTTCAGGACTGCCTCCGGCAGAGTAGACAGAGACAAAGAAGGCATTCAGTAACTCTGCCATCTCTGTATCTTCTGTCACGAGGGCACCCGTCCCGTTCATCAGCGGGCCTACATTGCCTCTGGTGTTAGTTTTATCTGCCATGTATTTGAAAAAGCTCTTTCTGCCGTCCTTGACCCCTCTCGCCAGCTTTAATTCCAAGGAGGCCTTAGTCATCCTAGCAGCTTTCCTACATCCTCTAGCAGCAGCCTTATATTCTTCCCAAGTGGCCAGCCCTTCCTTCCATGACCTGTAAACTCTTCTCTTCCACTTGAGCATACCGAGCAATTCCCTATTTAGCCACGCAGGTCTCCTGACCCTCTTCCTTGACTTCCTACATGTTGGGATGCTCTGATCTTGAGCTCGGAAAAAGCAGTCCTTGAACGTCAACCAACTATCTTGGGCCCCTTTACCTTCAAGCAGCGTAGCCCATGGGATTTCCCCTAGCAATTGCTTGAAGAGGCCAAAGCTTGCCCTGCTAAAGTCCAGGGTTGCGATTCTACTTGCTATTCTACTGACCCTACCACACAAGATCCTGAATTCTACCATCTCATGGTCGCTGCAACCAAGGCAGCCCTCAACCTTCACTCCTTCAACCAGACCCTCCTTGTTAGTGAGGATGAGATCCAGCAGCGCACCTCTCCTGGTTGGCTCATCCACCATTTGCATGAGGAAGTTATCATCTATACACTGGAGGAACCTCCTGGACTGTGGCTGGGTTGCCGAGTAGTCCTTCCAGCAAACATCAGGGAAGTTAAAATCCCCCACGACGACCACAGCCTGTGACTGTGAGGCCGCTCCCAGCTGCCTGTAGAAGGCCTCGTCAACTTCCTAACCCTGATCCAGTGGCCTGTAACAGACATAATTGTCATAAAAGGAAATTCAGTTGGTTAAGCAGGACTCAACTCAACTTTCTTCTTTGTTTTTTACTTCAGTCTAGCTTTCAAATATTTTCTGTAAAGGGAAATTGGCAATGATACTGAATCACTGTTGTGTGATTGAGCTTGGAACTGGCTCACCAAAGTTCTTTAATGCATTGTAATTGACATGAAAACTGACTTCTCTCACAGCTTTTCTATAGGAAAAACTGGTCTTTTCATATTATAAAGAAATACAACTGTTCAAGGAGTGCTGTCTTGCAGCAGTTTGAGACAGTACTTTTGGTTTTATACTGTAGAAAGATTTTATTTAAATGATGTTAAAACATAGTTTTGTCCTGGCAGCCAAATCCACCTAGTATTGACCCTGACTAGTTAAATAAAAATTTATGCCCTTTCATCTGAAATTTAGAGGATAATGTTTGCAAATCTTTGTCTAAAAACTGACTAACTCATGTTATCTCTATTTGTAGTTAATAAAGTGTCTTCACTGCAGGCATACACAGTATGAGTAACTCTACCTCATTAGTCTCAATAGTTTTAGAAAAATATGCATTGGACAGGCATACTAATGCCTCCTGGAAAGCAGGTTTGGATAATATACACTACTTAGCACTAAAAGCAGCTTCTCTAATCTTCTTTCTAAGCCAAAACCATAATAAAAAACAATCAGGCATTTACAGATCACAGCAACCACTTTGCATCAAAAATATACAGGAAGAAGAAGCTCAGAGATATTGACTGCTGCATTAGCATCTTTGCTTGTTTCCTTTTCTCTCTCTGAAAACACAATTAAGGCTGGCAAATCACTGAACAATTTACTTTGGAAACCTCTTATGGACTTAGATGGTTAGAACAATTTCAACAGGTTAGTGAGAGGACTTTTTTTTTAATGTGAGGGTCAGGACAGATCAAATGAAACACTATTCTAATGGTTAGAAAGCATCACAAAAGACATTGTAAGAATTGAACATAAAGATACATAACAAAACTTAAGCACATATTTTAGATGTCTTGAGCACTACTTGGGAGTAAAACCTAAAACAGTTTTTTTGTGCTCTGTCTAGATTTTGTGATTCTTCAATAATCAATATTGCAGAAAAATGACTGCTACTGCTAATCCCAGGACAAAACTGAATGACAGAATATTTTATCTAGGAAGCTATCCCTGAGAGTAAGAGAAATGTCAGGAAAACCAATGTCTTCCTCTTCTGAGAAAGTTTTAAAAGTCTGAGCTTACCTGTTTGGGTTTTAGGGTTTTTTCCATATTCTAAGATCAGTAATGACTAGAGGCTATGGAAATGACAGTGATTGCCATTTCTGTGAAGGAGTGAGTTGAGGAAATAAACATCTTACTCTAGTTGAAATAAAATATTACAGCCTTCAGTGGTTTGGGTTTTTGGTTTGTTTTTTTTTTTTTTTTTTTTTTTACCTTGATATCATAAGGAAAATAAAAATTTAACAACATTTATTATTTTTTAAAGAAAAAGAATACATAAGAAATCACAGAGTGCTTTGTGAGCATCCTCTACTTATCATTTCCCAAAGGTGCTAGTGTCTTCCTACAGTTCAATAATCTTTTGAGATTTTTCATTCTGAAATGAATTTGCTGTATTGTGGGGTTGAAGAAGTCACCTTTTGAACAACCTCTTTCATTAGCCTTTCCATTTTAATTGACTACAAGTATAATGGCTTGTTGAAGAAGCACAATACAATAGGAAAGAAAACGAGATGCACCACAAGTGCATTCTACACACCTTAAAATGAGCATTTTCCTTTTTGACCTACATTTCTCTTGCAGCTTTTAAATTTTATTTTTTATTTATTTTAGTTTAGTTTAGTTTACTTATTTTATTTTATTTTTATTTTATTTTGTTTTGTTATAACCTTTGTGAAAGTGTTTTGTCCATGGTACTGGGATATTGGTTTGGTCTTATGCTCCTATTTTTGGCTGAATTTGTCTACCCTACTAATTTTGTCTTAGTTCTGTTAAGTTTTCTGATCGTTATCTGTATTTGTCCCGTTTCTACAGCTTACTTTGTTCATCTAGAAACTTTACGTATTCACAAGTGAAGAAGTGCAAGCATTGTAAAACAAATTTTAAAAATCTGTTGCCTACAGCTAGACCTACCTTGGCAAGACCACCTTAAGAAAATAGATGATGAAAATCACTAAAGGAGTTAGTATTGTTTGCTAATTGCTAGGTATTGCTACTGCTTAGTATTTTGAAAGTAGGCGAAGCATGTAGAGCACCTAGAAAATAAGAAAACCAAAATTATAAGGAATTTAAGCAGTAATGCAGAAATAAAATTTAAAAGAAGCAGGTGGTTTAGGAGAGCAAATTTAGGAATGAAGGCTCAGATTTAGCTCTCATTCGTCAACAGGTGAGGAGGAAAGTTATTAATAAATACAGTAATTCTTCTTGAGAGCATGCAGCATATTTACATCATGCAGCTAAATCTATCTCAGCAATTAGAGGGCAAAACAGTGGACTGCCACTATATTTACCTGTGTCCAGATTATAACACTCTGTCCACCTGGAATGGAGCTTTACAAGTAAAATCTAACCAGCAGCAATTGGTGAAAACGCATATTAAATGAAAGTGTGTACAGCTCTAAAAAATAAACTTTGTTAAAGCCTGCCAGTCTCCTGTTATGAGCCTTAAAACAATACCACAAAAGGTAGCTGAATGTGCTTTCAAGTACAGAGTTTCAGGAGAGAGTCCAGAAGCTTCTAGCTCTCAGCATTGAGGTACTGAGGAGGGGTCATTGAACATCTTTGTCAAGGATGTAGACAGTGAGGCTATTTTCAGTACCCTTGACAGGACCATTCTACACCATGCAGACTGAAGACACACAGAAGACACTCACACTGGTACATTCTTTTGCAGACCTTGCTATAGGGGCATTCAGGTATGTATGTGTAGTGTCCCACATATAGCTAGGCAGAGATATATTGTATCATACCCTCAGTTATGAAACTTGGAAGAAAGAAGATAAATTTATCATTCTGCAACACAAGCACACAGTGAGAAACATAATTCCTTACACTTTTAACAGGCCCCAGTACAACCCTGTAAGAGCCAGAGATCAGGACAACTATTGCAAGAGGCATCATGTCACTTCTGTGGTCTATAGAGACTCTCAAGGAAAAAGAAGAGGTAAGCAATGTCCGTTACTATCAGTGTGGTTGGTGGATGGATAAAGAGATGTTGTAATCTAGATGGCACATGAGTAATAGCAAAATATTTTCAGAAGTGTAAGAAGTTAAACCAATAATATATGGGGAAAAGCTACTTTGATTATAACTGTGGTAATTCTTCTCATTCCATTTATTCAGCAATTGATGAGCTGAATAAATATGTCTACACCTACAAATATGTTGAATATGCTGTAGTTTGGCAACAGACTTGAGTTTCGATGATGCTTATAGCTCCTGTTTACCTGAAGTCTTAGGAACTGTGGGCCACTTTCTGTCCTCTTGTCATTGCTGATGTGTAAGGTTTAAAAAAGTAATAAACATATGAGTGCTGCTGTTTGTTCCACCCAGAAGGCATATAAGAAAACAAAAAAATGAAATAGTAGCTTAGACATAATCTGATCTAGATATATCAAAATACAATAAAATCACACATGGTTAAGTAATTTACTCACCCATAGGCGTGCAGTTAATGTATTACTGCAACAGTTTAAAGTGCTCCAGAGATGGCTCCTTCAAACACAAAATAATTTGCAATACAAAATAAATTATTTGGCATTTCAGTTCTGGAGTGAAATCATGATACTGAGGGAACAATATATTTAAGTGTTTTGCAGCTTTGGAAACCTCCATTTAATCTCGTCGAGTATGACAAGAATACTTTCTAACTGGAGAAGGATTTAACAACATAGAGAAGAAACAGGAATACATATAAGAATAATGGTTTCCAAGCTCTACACAAATATTAAATGAACAATTTATTTAAAAATGTTGAATACTTAGAGACTGTAGATAAAGTATTAACCCATTTTTCAATCTTACTCAAATAATTTTACTTTATTTTAGAAACCCTATGAATCTTTTCAAGACAAATACTTAGCAAATCCCCAATCACAGTTAATGACTTTATCCACTTACAGTTAAATTGTACTCTAGTGTTTTCATGTTGTATCTTTCTGCACTCTAAATGTGCAAATTTCCCACTAGATTTATCTTAGAATAACTTTAATAATGAAAAAAAAGTATAGTCATATACTAAATCCAACATTTCCAGATTTTTTATGAATTTTGGCATAATTTTTCAGGTCATACATAAAGCTTTCAAATTTTGGTGAGAAGGAAAAATCATTTTTAAAAAAAGCAGCTGCAACCAAGATGCATGCAAACATTTATTTTTCCTTTTTTCCACTTTCCGTAACAAACAGCATTATGAATTAAATAGAACTTGGCAAAATTTTCAATAATTCAACAGCAGATTATTAATTTCAAATTGTTTAAATAAAAGTGCTGTGCTACTTAGCACTTTTAAATTATAGTAGAACAGAGACATTTGGCAACAGAGGCATTCCCATCATTGGTGAGAATATAGGATTTAAAAGTCTTTTTAATAAAAATACCTAAGAAAATTATGTAAACCCATCATGTTATTAAAAAGGAAAATGACAGAAGAGCATAATATCTTGAAAATAAAACTTTAAGCTGTGATTATATTAAAATTACCTGCCATTAATTTTTTGCATTAGAAAGGCTAGTAAATGTTATGAAAAAAATGTCCCAGACAATTTTCCCTTTTGATTCTGTGGAGGTGGATTTCTTCATTGTTTCAGCAAAAGGATATGCAGGATATCAATGAACCAAGTTATAGATTGACTTAACCTTATCACTTAACATTAGAATACATATCCTACAAAGGCATGCTTAAATAGAAATCCACCGACCCCTTAGCTTTCACAGGAAGCTCCAGATCTAGGAAGGTTTGATAAGGATGTGGATGACTACCATCACAGAAGGAGCAAGGTACAAATTCAAGGTACATTTGCAGCATACCTGCAAAATTCCATTTTTACAAGAATTTTTCTTCACACAAAAAACATACAAAGGGAAACAGCACTGAATGTCCACTTACTTTACTGCTTCCCTTTTGTCCAGATTTTTTGGATTGTCTTGCTGTGACTGCCAAGTGCCCCATCTTTAATCAAATGAGTGTTTGGAGGCTGTCACAAAGTCGATCTACTTGGTCATTGCCTTTTGAGGAATAAAGAAGGAAATTTTCCTATTGGACCTGTCAGAGATCAGTGACTGTTTTCCCACCTTCATGAATCCTGGAGGAATAGTGCTGTTAAGGAACAGGAATGTAGATCTAACATCTAGTACTTTGGATGCATATTAGCTCATTACAGTTTGTAGCTGAGCTCTAAAAAGTCTTGAGTCCAAAAATGAAAATGAACCTTCATTTCAACCTGTAGTCATTGTTTCAGTCTCTATCAGAGAAACAGAGATTTTAGCCTTCCCACACTAAGACTACTTAGACTGCTAGATACATTAAAATGGCAAAGTCACAGCCTGTTGTTTAAATCTTCTCTTTTTTTTTTTTTTTTTGGTTTTGGATGACCTGTGTCCAGATCAAAGTCCAGAGTGCTTATTTGGATTCTACCACAAATCAGTGACTTGCTCTCTGATGATTGTTTTTTTCCTACACAGTATACCTTATATATGATAGGTCATTAGAACGTAGCTACATATTTTTTAAAGTGGCATGATTTTGTAGAGAAGGGGTTTCACTATTCAATTTGCATAAAAGGCAGCATTTTCTAGAAAATAATTCTAACACCTTTCGTAATGTGAAAAACAAAGTAATTCTGTGTCTTCTTAGAAGCAGTGTAAGAGTGTTCCTTTCCAGTTACCAAGAAAGGAAATAGATTATCAAGGTGAGTAGTTGGTTAATTTCTTCATGTTTTACCAGTAATCAGCAAACCTTTTTTGGTTTGTTTTCAAAATCAGCAGCATTGTATTCTGTGTCCCATAAAATCAGAAGAAAACCTCTGTAATTTATTTAATGAAAATTTTTTTTCAGCATGCAGTGGAATGTTTTTGGTTTGTTTTTGTTTATCCTTTAGACCTTATTGTTTCAACAGTTGGGTAACATGCCCTCTAAATTCATTGACAAAATTGCATGAAGTAAAAAAATGTCTGAAAAATTCAATTTAAAAGATAAAATTATTGAGAAGATTGTGATATGATTATTCCATAAGCTTTAGCAAACTTCGTTATAAAATTATTATTAGAAACTCATCTTCAAGTGCTGAGAATGTAAGAGTGGTAGAAGTTACTGAGACAACCTTTAATTGCCCACCCTGTGTGTGCTCTAAAGATAGTCTTTAATTACATAACCATACACTGTTTTTTCCCTGAGAATGACTGCCTCACTCTGTTCATTGAATGGATGATGTTTATTTAATGAGCAGCTATTCAGAATCTTTTTCTTCATAAGATTTAGTGAATGGCCCATAGTTTATTTACAACATATTATTCAAATGCAACTCCATTGCCCATTTCCATGGGGAAATTACTAATTCTCTTCCATCAATTTTCCTGGGATTAATGAGAAATTGTTGTCTTTTAGAAAAGGACATTATCTCTTGCCCATCTCTATGTTGTTAATTTTGACTGTTTCTAGTGTATAAGTGAGGTAATTATAGTTACCTTATGTATAATTAAATTTCTCTGATTTCTGCATAATATATGTTAGCATTTTAATTATGATTGATTTTGAGTTATTAATTTATCTTTACAATATCTGAGTTTTGATACATAGAGAACATTTTAGACTAAAAATATGCATTCCAAATTTTTAATTTCAGCAGTTCTCATTTTTATTTCAGCTCATGATTTGTGTAGATCTCACTAGGTAACAGTAGGTAGACAAAGTATAAGGTTAAGCAGCTATTGTTACAAAGGATTCAAAGTGGGACCGTAGAGATATAATCAAGCTTTCCAATAACGTTAATGAAGAAATTATCCATTCTCATCATGGAATCTTTGTCCTTACCCTGTTCTCTTTTCATCTGGAATTTTTAAGTTAATTTTCCTCCTAGCAGCTAGTACACTGCTGTCTTTTGATGTTCATGCTGATAACACCTGTATTCAAACTTCCCACGTGAAAAATAAAAGGAGGAGGACTAAGCAGAAATATTACTTAACCTTTATACAGTAATTCACACCTGATTTAGTATAAAAGTATATGAATTTAAGTATTAAAAGAAGCCCACAACTACCTACTTTTTTCATCATGAAAAAGGAAATATCATTCATTAACCCATTATTAATGTATCCTTAACCCCAAATTAATATTTCCTTATATTTTAATTTTATTACAGGTTCACATACTGTTTAACAAATAGACAAACTGCATTACTTACAAATTTCAGAAAAGACAAATTTGCGTTCTGAAATAAGATCCCTTTTTATTCTTTCTGTGATTAAATATATTCTGGCCAACAAAAATATGTTTCACTTCAAGGCTAAGGATATTTTTCATACATCTGATGCCTCTTTTTTCCAAATTGTCCTTCTGTTCTTCTCAAGGATTCAGTCAGGAATTTCAAATGACTGTAGTGAACAACTCTTTCAGACTTATTGTCATGCCAGGCAATTTTTTAATTTCAGTATAAGAGCTGCTTCAGATTTTCACTAAATACTTCTGATACCCACTTTTAGCAAATCTCCATTCTTATGGGTCTGATGAAAACATCTGCAAAAATAAACTGATCTGAAGAAGGAAGTGAAGTAGACATTATCTTTTTACATAGGAAAAAAATCCCCACAACTTACTGAAAGGGAGATAAATTTCTCTTGAAGTAATTTTTAAGCAGAAATGAAAATCCTTTTTGAATAGAAATCTTTATATGACCAATTGGTGTAGCATTACCCTGAAGGATACTTCCTTAAAACTTCCGTCATAGAAATGATTCAAGTACAATGATCACTCAAAAATTTTCGTATTCACGAGAGCAGTCACTAAAATTTTAGTGGTTATCACTGATACTTTATGGTTTTCCAATATATGAAAAGTGCAGATTGAAATGCATAGGAACTGAGAACTCATAAACTAACAGTTTCAATGAGACTCCAGAATATATATGAAATACTGAAGGAATTGAAGCAACTTTCAAACAAACGGATTTCAAACTTTTAATTTCAGCAACAATATTTTTCCCATGTAATAATATAAGCTTAAAAAGGAAGTAACCTTCCTCTTCTACCCTTTCTTTAAAAACAAAAAAAAAAACAAAAAAAAAAACACCCCAGATTTGAAATGACAGTTTGTCTTTATTTTAATTTGGTCTAAGTAGAAAAAAACTTCTTTTGTCTAATACACAGACAGACTCTCCTTTTTGTCCCTTTCCATATCCACGAGCACTATGAGGGGTTGCATAGAAATGAGTAGCAATAAAGACAAAATCAAGTCTTTCATTGCCTTCAATCAAAAAGTAGTCACAGTGTAATTCTTTTACATAGTAATGTAAGATTAAGAAATGTTGTCTTCCACTCTAAATGGCTAATACACTGAATAAAATCTTTGTATGAAACAAGATTTGTCAAATATTGTCTTTTCCATGCATTAGAACATTGTGGTTTACATTTGTGACTCAGTCTCTCTGTGGATTTTCAGAAACTATTTCAATTACATTGATTAAAATTATTCTATCAATCAATTGGAAAGAAATGTTTAAATAAAATATATAAATCTATAGAAAAAGCAATTAATTGCCAAAACTGCTATTAGAAACATATCAGCGCGCTTGTAGTAAGCGTGGGTAAATGCCCTTCCCAAATCTTCGTTTGCGAAGTCAAGCCATGATGATGATGATTTACTCATAATCATGCATGCAGATTACACACACACATACATATTTGCCTTCACATATGTATACGTAATGGTTTAATAATTTAACAATAAATTTCTTTTCCTCTGACCATTCCACTCCTGCTCCTAATAACAGAAGCTCTCAAATATTCAGTGTGGGGTTTCTTTAAACCAATGATCATGGACTATGTTTGAGCTTCCCAGAACAAAAAAGACATTGAAATACAGTGACAAATTGCAAGGGACCATGAAGGTAATTACAGGGCTCAAGCACATGGTGTATGAGAAGAGGCTGAGAGAAATTGATTTATTCAGTCTTAAGAGAAGAAAGATCTCATTGCTGTATCCATGTACCTTGTAAAATGATAAACAGGAAACAGATGCAAACACTTCTGAGATATACAGTCATATAGGAAGAGGCAACAAACACAAATTATGGTGGGAAAAATTTGATTAGGTGTTAGAAAACAGTTGTTCACAGTGAGGGTTATGAAATATCAGTTCACGTGCCCACAGGACTGTCATCCTTGATGATACTCAAACCCTAACGGACAAAACCTCTTCACAATTTCTGTCAGAGTTGGCCCTTATTTCATCAAGGGTTTTGGCCTTCATAGGTCACTCCCAAAATAAATTATTCAAGGACTCTGTAACTAACTTAATAAGAGGAAACACTAGTACTAACACATCCAAGGATAAAATGTCTTTCCCTTTCTTATAGCTATTATTATATTGTGATGCTTTTTTCTTTTTTATTTTTTTTATCAAATCTAATTTAAATAAGGCATCTAACTTCCTTTCCTGTTTCTGGAATTATTTACGCACTGTTTTAAAATGTCACCATTTAGTTTGGAAAGGCCCACAACTGAGTTCACAGCAAGCATAAAATACTATCTTTAAAGCGGCAAACATGGAGTTTCCTGTCTGACAGCATTATTGTTAACAGCATTGGTGAGCCTAATTCCCCATGCACTGCTTTGACGATTTAGCCCATAAAATTAGATGATGTTCATTTTACATTCTGACAGTTACACTTTGTATGAATCATTTAGGAATAAAAATACAGTGAAATCAAAAGTGATGTCAGCATATTAGAAAGAATATACAAGAAATTCGCAGAGGAGGTTCAGTCACCCAATCTGAAACAGCATGGGAACTGCATTTAACGCTCACTAACATTTTCTTACAGTGCGTCTGGCCTCGAGCAGATGGCTTGAGAGTAGGCTCTCCTGCAAGTCCTGACTCTTCTGTCAGTCCTACAGGGTTTGTATAGAATACCATACAGGTAGTTATGTGTAGAGAATGGATTGTACACTTTGGCTGGGTGAACTGAGCTATTTCTAAAATTACTACAGTAAAATATTTCAGATTTTATTGCTGAATTGCAAGAGACAAATTTCATCATCAGGTTTGTCAAGGGTAAGGTACACATACGATGTACTTCACATTTACTTCTAACAGATCAGATTTCTGTTATAACCCTGAACAATGGCGACTGTCATAAACTGACCCTTCTGCTGCTAAAACTTCAGACCCACAAGGAGGTTAAGATCACCATTGTTCATATTAAAGTTTATTTATTTACAACCAAAGATCAATTGAGATTTTATTTCTCTGTTACTGGCTGTGTACGTTATTTTAGTAGTGTTTTTATCTCTATAAACCTTCCAGACTTTCTAGCTGTGAGAAGCTGAAACCATCACCTCTGTACACATTGTGGGTTCACTCCAATACATGCAGATGACTGTGGATTAATTTACCAATTTATGTCCTGCTTGTTGCAATAATTTTGTCAGTGGTTAAAAGAATCAGTCTTACAATAATATGTATGAAAACCAACCAAAGTACTGTTTTGTTCATCCTAATGTTCACAAATCTTATTTCTTTAGTATTAAAATTTTTCCTTCTCTTTTAGATTACTTAGCATCATCCTGGTTTAAATACTAGTCTCATATGCAAAAGTTGTTTACAAGAGTTAGTGAGCATTAATGAAATAATAATCTTTATTTTTACTGATGTACAGGAAATTCTACACAATCAGTAAAACTGGCAAAAAAAGTCTGGAGAAAAAAAAAGTCATACCTGAATCGGCTACAATTTATGAACTCTGCCAACTTTATTACATTGATATATTCAAAAGCCCTTTTAAATAGTTTTTTTTTTTGTTTGACATTCTCAAAATGTTGGTTTATTTTGGAAGTCTATAAAGGTGTAAATTGTTCTTTGACTCAAATAGATATAACTCTTAGAAAAAAAAAAAGCTAATGTAATTCTTTTTATATATAAAATAGTTATATTTCCATCTGTTCAATTAAACCAGGAATCCAAAAAGGTCAGTATTTGCATGACACTAATCATCTGCATAACAAAATATATGCTTAACAGATCCATAAAATGAATTACTCCTTGCAGCAGAAATCTGCATAATTGCACAACTTTTCCAGATTTTTTAGATGCATTTCCCTTGATTTTATGGGCCACAATATTCGTTATCCTGTATTCAGTAACCAGACACATAATTTTTTTATGACTTTTCACAGACACTTTGAAATATTAGAGTCGTATTCTCCCTATGAAGAAAGTAGCTGAAAAAAATTGCAATCAAACTATCCAGTTAAAGGTATACTTGCTGTTTCTTCAGTATATTTGTATTGTAGAATATTGTTTTGACTGATACTACAGTTACTTTCAGGTTTCATTACAGATATTGTATTTTATTTTTTAGTCTTTAAAAATAAAAAAAAAATGTTAATGACATCTTACACTTTTTAGTGATACATGAAAACAAATTATCTTAAAGCTGTAATACAAAAGACACTAATTTAGAAAAACAACACCTTCAAGTAGTCTTAAAGCAGGTGAAAGAATGAGCTTCATTTCTAAAGCTATGAAAAACAAAACAAAGCAAAACAAAACAAACCCACCCATGAGCACATTTGGTTTTACAGGAGTTTACCTATTCTTCCCAAAAAGAAGAAAACCAAAATCTACTACAGAAAAGACTTTCAACAGTTTTCATGTCTCGTTCTCGGGAAAGGACTGGTTTCAAACCTTTAGCATTCTAAAAAAAAAACAAAACAAAAACAAGCCATCAAATTAAATAACAGAAATGTGACATCTTTCTGATGGATTTCCCACTGCAATACTATTTCTGCATTATTTACTATAACAAGACTCACAAGCAAAGGGAAAATAAAATACGGAGAACAAGAAAAAAATCTAAATACTTACTTCTAAACGCTTTGAGAATACTGGGAAATCTAAATGGTCCTAAAGAAGGACTGAATAAAACTGCTTTAAAGTATTTCCTGCTGTTAGCAGATTTTATAAATATGAGGATATTATTAGAGTTTATTTCTGGAGGCCTGTAACGAGTGGTGTTCCTCAGGGATCGGTGTTGGGACCGGTCTTGTTTAACATCTTCGTCCCTGACATGGACAGTGGGATTGAGTGCGCCCTCAGCAAGTTTGCTGATGACACCAAGCTGTGTGGTTCGGTTGATACGCTGGAGGGGAGGAATGCCATCCAGAGGGACCTTGACACGCTTGTGAGGTGGGCTGATGCCAACTTCATGAAGTTTAACCATGCCAGGTGCAAGGTCCTACACCCGGGTTGGAGCAATCCCAGACACAGCTACAGGCTGGGCAAACAAGAGATTCAGAGCAGCCCTGCGGAGGAGGACTTGGGGGTTCTGGTTAATGAGAAAATGAACATGAGCCAGCAGTGTGCACTTGCAGCCCAGAAAGCCAACCATATCCTGGGCTGCATCAAAAGGAGTGTGACCAGCAGGTCGAAGGAGGTGATCCTGCCCCTTTATTCTGCTCTCATGAGACCTCACTTGGAGTATTATGTGCAGTTCTGGTGTCCTCATCATAAAAAGGACATGGATCTGTTGGAACAAGTCCAGAGTAGGGCCACGAGAATGATCAGGGGACTGGAGCACCTCCCATATGAAGATCGGCTGAGAAAGTTGGGGCTGTTCAGCCTGGGGAAGAGAAGGCTTCGTGGAGACCTCATAGCAGCCTTCCAGTATTTGAAGGGGGCCTGTAGGGATGCTGGGGATGGACTCTTCATTAGGGACTGTAGTGACAGGACAAGGGGTAATGAGTTAAAACTTAAATGGGGGAAGATTAGATTGAATATAAGGAAGAAATTCTTTCCTGTTAGGGTGGTGAGGCACTGGAATAGGTTGCCCAAGGAGGTTGTGAATGCTCCATCCCTGGCAGTGTTCAAGGCCAGGTTGGACGAGGCCTTGGGTGATATGGTTTAGAGCGAGGTGTCCCTGCCCATGGCAGGGGGATTGGAACTTGGTGATCTTAAGGTCCTTTCCAACACTAACTATTCTATGATTCTATGATTATTAAATTAACTTAATGACTAAAAGTCTTTCAGCTGCCAGTCACCATATAAGATTCTGGTCCCAACACAAGTTATTTTCTGTTTAGACCATCGCAAATTATATCTTTCTATCCCTGAAGTGGTACCATCAAGGACTAAGCTAGTCCCATATTAGAAGCAGTGCAACCAATCCCTGAACATATTCTTGAACACAGCTGTAAGGAAATCAAGGCTCCAGTCATTACTAAGGAAGATCCAAGAAACTGCTATGAAGATCACAGACAGCACCTTGAATGTAGAATTTACATGGAATTATTAGCTTCAATAAAATAATGACATATTGTACTGAAAGATTTAGCATTTTGCTTCAAGGCAAATAGAGAAATTCAGCATCCACTGGCAGAGGGCAAATGTCTTTTTTCCAAATTGTGTACTAAATTATGGGAATTAATAATAATTACTGTAAAAACACATCTCTGGTTAATAAAGAAAATGTTTAGTTTATTATTATTTGCACTACCCTAGTAGCCAAAGGTCCTAATCCACTTACAAAGTCAGTGTCCAGATATAGCACAAAGTCTGGTAGCCTTTTACAGTGAAACTAAGGAGCAGCAAAGAATGGCACAGTGAAGAATAGCATATGGAAAAATATGGGACATCTAGAGTCAGCGATTACATAGCAATACAGTATAAAAGGATGCAACCACAATTTTGTAACATATTTCTTTAGTCCTAAGAGCTGAAGCCAAATCACTATTGACAAAACCTCCATAGTACTCCACATATGGCGATGAGAACAGGAGGCTATTAGCCTATCAAAGAACTCAGTGCATAGCCACTTGTCATCTTTGTGGTATCTACAACCATGCGTGAGTGTGCAGATGTGTTTGATTTTTCCTTCATGCAAATTCAACTACTTCTTCACACTTATGAGAATTTCATCCAGTACCATTTTTCTTATGGTGGAGGTATAATAGCTTCAAATAATATCTCACTACAAGTGGATGAATGAAACAAAGTAAAACCAATATATTAAAAAGTCATTCCAAAATATTTCAAGGAGGAGGTGGTATGAAATTCATAGCATAAATAGCATGCTGGTTTTACTGTCAGTTGTTTCAGTGACCTACAGTTATTCTAGGCTTTTGGAGTAACATGTGTATGTCAAATTCTTAACTGTAAATCTTTTAAAATACATCAATATTATTCTCTCATAGTGATTGCATAAAAATGTAGACAGTATGAAGAAACATGTATGGAGTTAAACAATAATTTTTAATTACATCCCAGTTAAGAAACATCAAGTCTGGCTTGATAAAACAAACCAAAACAACAACAACAACAACAAAAGCTAATATTCTTCAAGTATTTGTATGGTTAAAGAGGCTCCTGTTACCAGTTTTTTTTCTGAAAAGCATGTTAGTGGCATCTAATTTCTTAATGTCAGAAACAAAAGCAGTGATATGCCCTTTACAGTAAAACCCAATATTAGCAAATAATACTATTCAGTTATATAATATTTCTGTCTTTGATTTAAGAAATGATATTTTAATTTGGTAGAATAATGATCATTTTTTGTCACTGCATGGACTATATTTTCCGCAGAGATTATCAATAATTTGTTGAAATGAAGTTAGCTGATCATTATTCAACTTTGCTCCTGTCCTTTAATCCAAGCAAAATAAGGGGAATTTTTAAGCACATGAAATTTTACATTCAGAAGGCAAATCAAAACCTTGGAATTCAGTGATTGTGCAGAAACAGCAAGGAGGAGATAGCTGCCACCATGTTGCTGTTGTTAATCCTTTTGCATGTCTTAACACGATTTTCATGATTAATAAGACAATTTGGCTCATGCAAGAAGCTAACAATAGATAAGATCACATAAGATTTACTGACCACAGATGGGACAGTTTGGTTCTGTAACATGTATCTCAAAGTTCTTCTGTAGAGTTCCACTGTTTCTAAAGTGAGATGTGTCACAAAGGACAGAAACAATTAGATATGGTTGAGAATGATCAGTTGTTAAAATCTATTACTGTTAGGTTAGGTTTTAAAGTTTCACAGCCAAGGGGAAGCCCACATAATTTCTTTATGAATCTGGAGAAGCTGTTAATTATATAGCTGCTACCACAGCTGTGTAGATGTTTCTGAAGAGGAAAAAGTAAAGAAGGGAAAGATAAGTAGAAAGATATTTTGTTATAAGAACAATAGAGATTTTTTGAAAAAATACTTGTGGGCTTAGTCTCTTTTAGAGGGCCAAAATCTTTATTCCTAAAATTGATGCTAAAAGTGTGATCAGAAACAATATTACAAGTGCTCAGAGGGCTTTTTCCCAGCTCTGATCATTTTAATCTCTGAGAGTCTGGCTCCTATTTTAGTTTACTTAACAAGATAAAAGAGAGAATGATTTATTCCATACACAGCTGTTAAATTACAGCTTTTGATTCCCGTTCAAAGCAATCTCAGAGATTACAACTTTCTTTCATTTTCTTATTGTAAGACAATTTTTATAGTTTTCCCAGTTGTGGCTGAGAGGTTGCTCAGTGAAATTTCCTGACCTTCTGATAGCAGTCAAACATATCACTGATAGATCTCTTCTGTTTGCCACATTGGCTGTTGCTTACTGATTTTTCCATTTCTCTGTCTTGTACTTTGACATATCATTCAGACCTGATGTGTGACAGCTCTTTTGTGTAACCATGTTGGATTATATATCATTTCCTTTCTTGAAATGAATGTAATGTAGAATTTTTCTGCTCAGAGAAATACTTTTTCATTTGGCTTTAGAAACATCTGTCATCTCCTTCAGGATAATATACAGTACATTCACTTTTTAAATCATTTGTCTTAGAACCATTTATTTCTTCCTTATTTTGTTTGCTTTCAGTTAGCATCCATCTTTTACTCTTGCCAAAGATAACAAATATCTTTTTCTCTCCCCTTTCTTCTTATCCAGTTGTCTTTCCCTCAGATTGGGCTTTAAACAAAGTTGAGATTTCTCAGTATATTTCATTCATATCTCTTACAGGTTGGGTGGGTTTTTTTTAATACCAATAATTTTCAGCTTTTGTAAAACATTTTAGACTAACACTGAAGGAAATGAGAAGAATCTTGCAGTTGGTGTTCTGTATTAAAGGAAGAATATGAGAATCTATATTTTAACCCTCACTAGAAAATTTACTGGTTCTTTCATTTAAACCTCTTCATTTAAACCTCAAGACTCTTAAAAAAAAATCTGTTTGGTTTTAGTATATCATCATACATAGTCATGTTTATATATGATTGTGTGCATGTATACTATATACATACATACGCATACATACATATCAATTCATATACTGAGCAGTGCAGAGAGAGAGAAAAATTACTACCTGGTAAAAACAGATTCTTAAATGTGCCTTTTAAGTGAGAACCTTTTCTTGAGCTGAGCAGCTGAAAGATTCGTTTAATCCAGAGTTAGTTAAATGTCACACCTTTTTTAGAGGCAGAAAAGTCTGTATTTACAATTACATCTTTATAAGTATTTTTTATTTATATTAGATCCAACTTTGTGGTAGTTTTCCAGGGGAAAAAAAAATATTAGCTAGGGTTGTTTCAAATAAAATAGGACTTAACTGAAAACACCTGTTTTCCTCTAGTGGAAATACATATTGTCACTAGATATTTAAAGATTTGAGAAATTTATTTTGACATTCTTGCAAATTTCTAAAAAAAAATTTCTAATTTGTATAATAATTTCTTGATAGGATTTTAAGAAGGATGCCATAATGTTTACATGTCTCAAAATTAGTAGTGGAATATGTATAATATTATGTACATACAATTATGGATATGGATATTATACAAAATATCTAGTGGATATTCTGCATGCATATATGTGTATAAAAGATAATCAGGAAAACAGAAAACATGTATTTGTATATAATTACATATGTATATCATTCCTATAATACATATAGGAATACATATAGGAATACATACATATATATTACATATTTTTTATATATTATGTATATAATATATATAATCCCTTTCTTGTCCGTAAACCAAAACTAATGATCCAGAATTAATGACCACTGTGTGTGCGTGTATCCAGGTATCATACAGAGAACCAATGGTGCTGCCTCTGAATCCTCATCATCTGATTTCTCTACTCAGACAGCTCTCTATCGCCTAAGACTCTTTGTTATGTTTCTGACTGTGTAACTCATCTCACTGTGGCTCTGATATTTTCCAATGTTAGTATAGTTAAAGAATTGAGGGTTTCTTGAGATGTGGTCTGTGCTTTTTAAAACACATAGACATTTGCCTATCAGTTTGACGGAATTTTTTGGAAAGCAAGGAGCATAAACGTGGCTGTAAGAAACAAACATAAGCTACTTGATGGTAATTCTCTTTAGATATCACAGAAATATGAAAAGAAATCTTTAAATAGCTTAGAATATTATCATATGTTAAATAAGATGAAACTAATTAAAAAATACATATTTACTTTTATTGATAAAGACTCTGAGACCACCAGTAGGGTATCTTTAAAATTAATGGAGCAGGGGGAATCAACAAAAACTGCAACATCCACTAGGATATTATTAATTTACTTTACTGTTTGGGGCTTGTTTGATGTTTTGGGGGGTTTGTTTTTGTTTGTTTGTTTGGGTTTTGTTTTGTATGAAGGCTATGTCTAAGGAAGAAAAAATGTAGAATGAGGAAAGTTTATAAGTACTTCATACTGCATAGCAATTATCTGTATCTGCCACAAAATGGAAAGGTTTCAGAAAAGTGCTTCAGCTATGATTCATCTCTCAAAGATGTTTTACACAGCAAAAGATTTAGTGACTTCATTCTCTTTAAAGCAGAGAAAAAAAGAAAGTTAATGCACTGATTGACCAGAAGCTACAAGCAAACACAGAACAGATTTCTAACAGTGGTCTGCTTTTTAATCTGTGTGAAAAGAATATAACAAGATCCACTTCCGGGAAATGAAACTATGGGATGAAAAATCAACCATGGGTAAAACTGTTTACAGTAGTGCCAGTTTATCACTATAACAGCTTATCTATAAACCTAGCATGATCTTCATTGCTTAAGCTTTTCTTTTGAGCCTAGCTGTCATCAAAAATACAGTTCAAATGCTGGGTGTCTGAGAGACGTATAGCTAGCCTGTATAGCACACGCATCATGTTAATGATCATATTCCTACCCATCCTTAAAGCTGTATTCCATGCAGGAAAACATGTAGCGAGGGAAGTTGTTATAGTTAAATTACCTAATATATTTTTCATGCAAAGGATGAAATGTTTATATGAAAGTATAGCAATGTGAGCAACGCAACTTCGTGGTCTGTAAACCTTAAACACACAGATAAGAAAAATAGAGATTTTTTGTTTACGTGTGTACCTTAAACATATATGCTCTGCTAAAGATCCTCTGCACATCTCCAGCATGAGTAAATAATTTCAAATGTGAGCACATTTTTAATACACACAAATCTTGGAAAAAAGGGTGAGAAAACTTGTATTATGCATGTAAACTTTTTGTCACTGTATTCCAAAAACATTATAAAAGAACTGTGATTAATAGAGACATATTTAGTCTCATTTTAAAACATTTATGCTCAAAGTCTGACATGTTTTGTGAAAAAAATCCTGTGATGAAACTCATTCCTTGAAGTCAGTGATAAAATCATGTTTGAGAGTTTAAAAATCACAATATCTTTTTTTAAACAATGTGACAGAAATTTTGGGGTTTTTTTTGAGTGAGGAAGAAAGTGAGTTTGTCTATTTTGGTTGGTTTTCAAGATCACCTCTCTCCTTTTCCTCTCACCCTTTCCAAATACTAGAGCCTTTCCAGTTAAACCACTGGAAGTTATGAGCACTTTTCAATAGATTAGTTGATTTCCTGGGTTCAGCACTAGTAGTCATTTTTCTCCTTTTTAGTATCTGGTGTGGTGCTATGTTTTTGCCTTTCAGCCTGGGAACAGCGCTGATAACACCTATGTTTTTAGCTGCTGCTCAGTAATGTTTAGTCTGACCAAGGACTTTCTGAGTCTCATGTTCTGCCAGGGAGGAGGGGAACCTGGGAGAAAGCAGAGACAGGACACCTGACTTAAACTAGCCAAAGATGTGTTCCATACCATAGCATGTCATGCCCAGGATGCAGAACTGGGGGCAGTTACCTGGAAGGGTTAGATCGCTGCTCGGTCGGGCTCAGTTTTGGTCGGCAAGTGATGAGTGGTTGTATTCTCTTCCCTTGTTATTTCCCTTATCATTATTATTATTGGTGGTAGCAGCGCATTATTATTATTGGTGGTAGCAGCGGTGATTTGTGTTATACCTTAGTTACTGGACTGTTCTTATCTCAGCCTGTAGGAGTTACATTCTTTCGATCCTCCTCCCCATCCCATAATGCAGGGAGAGGAAGAGGGGTGTGAGAGGGAGGCTGCATGGCTGGGCTTAAATCACGACAGTTGGGTTTGTATTTAATTTGAAACATTATTCTTCATTAAATTATTGGCTTATCTGTACATTTTTTACACAGCTACATATAACTAAATGTTTGTAATGATTGCAATGGAAATCTGAAGTCCAAAAGGTTGGAGATAATCAGACATGAGGTGATAGAAATTACACCACAGGCAAGCACCTAGGCATTTTCATGATTAAAACCTTTGTCCAAGGTTTTTGTTTGTTAGTTTGTTCGGTTTTTAACTGAACATTGTTCAAGGTAAGTCAGTAGTCTGTCAGCACCACTTCTTAAGACTGTGTTATGAGATGACACCACTACCCGAAGCTGATGGCCACAACCTGCTGCTTCTAAATGTTCCTCTGTCTCCAGAGTGCTCACTGGACCTGAGGATCAGCTCGCAAGGCTGTGGACAAGTTCTTGTGTGGACATCAAGGAAATGCACTGGAAAATTCATCTTTCCCAGCTGCCCATGAAGCATACCGCTGAAGCCTACAGAGGTAGAGCTTGTCAGTTTGACCATTTCAGATAGACAGAGGTAAGTTGAGAGAAACTATCTTATAAGTCAATCACCAAAGAACAGAACACCTAACTGCATTAAACCAGATGACTCTGTTTCTCCAGTGCCATACTGAGTTCCCTGCTTAACTACAAAATTTTCATTTGAGCGGTTCCACAGGGAATACTTACAAACTTCCAGTTAAAGCCATGCAGGTCTGCATCAGCTTTGGCTGGCTCAGAGCTCAAATTAAACAAGGATGTTGTGATAAGATAAGACAAACTGGGGGGAGTAAGCAGTGGGAAAATAATAAATAGAGTGACATTGCATAGCCCTCTATAATATGTTATTTCTTAATATTTAAAAGAGTTTAAATAAATATGTAATAATTATAAACTAAAACCAATACCTGTTCAAAAATAGCTTGGTTTTTTGGTTTTTTGATATTTTTTTTTTTTTTTAAGAAGTTTGCCTGTTTGAGCTTTCTAGGAACAAATAATCAGAGCACTTATAAATCTAGTGTGAACAGGTGGCACTTAAATAGAAACTGTAATAACTTTTAAAATAAAGATAAAGGATTTCACACTTTGATCTAAAGATCACAATGAGATTTATCACTGTGATGATAAAATTAATATTAAATTAAATAGGCCCATTATTTCAGTTCATGTAATGAAAATTTTTATTTCTTGCAAAACTATTAAATATAATTCAATTTAATTTGCCTGACTGGTGATCCCTTCCCACAGGACACTCTAAACAAAGGCTAGGAAATCAAATCACAGTTTTGTGCTAGCTTAGAACTAGGAAATCCCTTTGCATGTAGAGTCACAATGGATGTATGCATAAAAATGGCATATTTTAAACACATTTTCAAACTAAAACACAACTGATTACAAACACAAACGTCAGCACTTGAAGTTCAGAAATGAAATTCCTTGCTGAAATTAAACTTTAGATATGTTAGGGTCATCTTAAGGTCATCTTAAAAAAGTGAGAAATGAAAACTCAGAACCTGCACTCTGACACAGCATTCTCTAAATCTGCTTTTGAAGTGTTCTTATGCCTATGCAGTGTGAAGAAACAGCCTGATTAAAATAGCTAACCTTTTCCTAATGGCCAAATTAAAGAGGATGGAAGATAGACTCAATCTGAAATTTTAACATTTCATTGTTTTATTACAGAGCACTACATCAGGGACTGGTGAACTAAAGTAATGGTAGAAGCAGCAAATCTACAGCAGTATCCACTTATGTGTTTTGACAGCACTGGACATCTATTCATTTCTCAGAATAAAATGGGAAAGGAGAGTGAGTGCAGTTCAGAAATCAGAGGAAGATGTCTAACTACTGTTTAAATATGGTTTGAATGCAACTTTATTCCCAGGCTACATCAACAGTCCAAAGAAAATGTATATAAAGTATGCTTATGAAATTCTGAATTCTAACTAGAAAGAAGAGGAAATCATGGTGATGGATTTTTTATCACATCTCCACAGAAAAAGCAAAGGCTGGTTTTGTACCTTATACACAGATTTGGTAGTGTTGTTATTTATACAGAGAATGCAATTTTGCTAAGGAATAATACTTTCTCATCTCTTTCACGGACACCCCCTTGTCGTGGGGAAAGAGCTTGCGTGCCCTTGTGAAGTTGGGAGTTATGCTGGTGGTGGCTTATGCTTCTGGTAGGGTCTCCCATGCCAGTCAGCTCTCAAATGAAGGGTCAGACAAAGTGTGTCCATGGGCAGGATGGGCTCACTAGCCTTCGGGCAACCATCCTAGGAGAAGGACAACTCCAACTTCAAACCCGGGCAGATGGAGCTCGTGTAGCCCTGTAAGGCCATCCATCTAAGAGAAGGATACTCTAATTAAACCTACGACCTGAGGACTTTGCTGTCACCGTCCAAGCTCGCTAGGCCCTGGCAGATAAACCTCAGGTGTAAAGGGTGAGGCCAGTTCTGCGCACGCTGTGCCTCACCTAAAATAAATCCACTGCGCAGGCCCGAAGGGTTTACCCACACTTGCAAAGCCCTGTAGCGACAGGCGAGGAACAAAACGGCAGGTGATAAGGTGCACTGGAAGTTGCAGACCCAACCCTGCATGCAGGTGGTTCAGGACATTGGTCGCTCAAGTCTGACCCAGGAGATGACAGTCTTGTTTGGCAGCATCCTGAATGACCAAGCAGCCTTTTTCAAGGACAGCACTGCTTGCTCCATATGGAGAGAGGCCTAGAAAAGGTGGCCTAACCAAAGCTCATCTCCCCCTCCACCTGGTTGGCTAGCCACGGCCAACGGGCATCTTCTATTGCGGTCAATTAAAAACAAAGAGACAAAGGCATACACCTGCCTCCAAAGGTGTGTCCAGATTGACACTCGCATGTTGGAACATCAGAACCATGCTTGATACAGTGAACAGTGGGCGTCCTGAGCACCGTTCTGCGCTAATTGCCCATGAATTGTCACGTCTTAACATCGATATCGCTGCACTCAGTGAAGTTCGCCTTCATGAGGAAGGTAGCCTCAAAGAACATGGTGCTGGCTATACACTCTACTGGTCAGGCAAACCCAAAACTGAAAGTCATCTTTCTGGAGTCGGCTTCATGATTAAAAACTCCATCATCTCTAAACTTGAAAATTTGCCGATAGGTCATTCCGACCGTATTATCTCCTTACGTCTTCCACTACACAATAAGCAACATGTTGTTCTTTTCAGCATATATGCTCCAACTCTGCAAGCTGACCCTGCAGAAAAAGAAAAATTCTACTCCGACCTGCATCACCTCACTCAGAAAGTTCCTATAGAAGATAAGATCATAATCCTTGGTGACTTCAACACCCGAGTAGGAAAGAACTTTGAAGCCTGGAAAGGAGTACTAGGCAAGCACGGTGTTGGCAGCTGCAATGATAACGGTCATCTCTTACTAGAGTTCTGTGCAGAGCAACAGCTTACCATCACCAACACTATCTTCCAGCAGAAAGACAGCTGGAAGACAACCTGGATGCATCCTCGATCTAAACATTGGCACCTTATTGATTATGTTTTAGTGCGCCAGAGAAATATTCGTGATGTCTGCCAGACCAGAGTGATGCCTAGTGCAGAATGCCAAACAGACCACCGCCTTGTGCGTTGCAAACTTAATTTCCACTTCAAGCCCAAACCTAAAAGGGGCGGCATTCCAAGGAGGAGGCTCAATGTTGATAATCTTCAAATAGCTGCAGTGAGGGACAGCTTTCAGGCTAACCTTCAAACTAGGCTTGAAGACCAACTTACAGATTCTTCTCCTGAAGCGCTTTGGCAACATATCAAAAACAGCATCCTGCAATCCTCCGTAGAATCCATTGGGTTCTCCTCAAAGAAAAACAAAGACTGGTTTGACGACAGCAACCAGGAGGTCCAGGAATTGCTGACAAAAAAGAGATCTGCTCATCAAGCACACCTCGCTCAGCCACTCTGCCATGTAAGAAAAGCAGCCTTTCATCTTGCATGTAGCAAACTCCAACAGAAACTTAGAGAGATCCAGAACAAGTGGTGGCTCAACCTAGCAGAAAAGACTCAACTATGAGCAGATTTGGGTGACCACAGAGGATTCTATGAGGCTCTGAAGGCAGTGTACGGACCCACATTCCAGGTTCAAAGCCCCTTACTTGGTGCGATGGCCAAACGCTTCTTACAGATAAAATCTCCATCCTGAATCATTGGTCTGAACATTTTCAAACCCTCTTTAGTGCTAATCGTGTAGTCCAAGGCGAAGGAATCCAGCACATTCTGAAACATCCAGTGAAAAACGAATTGGATTTAGCCCCTACCATGGGAGAGACTCTTAAGGCCATACAGCAGGTGAAAACTGGCAAGGCAGCTGGGGTTGACGGAGTCCCACCTGAAATATGGAAACATGGAGGCCAAGCACTTCACGCTAAATTTCACAAGCTAGTTGTGTGCTGTTGGGAGCAAGGCAAAATACCGTCAGACTTTCATGATGCAATCGTCGTCACTCTGTATAAGAAAAAAGGTGTTAAGTCAGATTGCTCAAGCTACCGTGGTATAACTCTGCTCTCCATTGCTGGTAAAATTCTTGCAAGAATACTATTGAACAGACTAGTACCTGTTATCACAAAAGAACTTCTACCTGAAAGTCAGTGTGGTTTCAGGGCTAATAGAAGTACCACAGACATGATATTTGTTCTCAGACAATTGCAAGAAAAGTGTAGAGAACAGAATAAGGGGTTATACGTAACTTTCGTTGACCTCACCAAGGCTTTTGACACTGTGAGCAGGAAAGGCTTGTGGCTGATCTTAGAACGATGAGGTTGTCCCCCCAAGTTCCTCAAAATGATTATTCTGTTACATGAGGATCAGCAAGGCCAAGTCAGGTATGGTGATGCACTCTCTGAGCCTTTCCCAATAACCAATGGTGTGAAACAAGGTTGCGTCCTTGCACCGACCTTATTCACAATCTTCTTCAACATGATGCTCCAAAGGGCTACAGCAGATCTCGACAAACAAGACAGCATTTATATTTGATACTGTACCGATGGTAGCCTATTCAATCTAAGGCGACTGAAGGCCCACACTAAGACCCTAAACCATCTTGTCCGTGAACTGCTCTTTGCTGATGATGCCGCCCTTGTTGCCCACACAGAAGCAGCTCTGCAGCGTTTAACATCTTGCTTTGTGGAGGCGGCTGAGGTTTTTGGGCTGGAAGTCAGCTTGAAGAAGACAGTAGTCCTCTACCAACCTGCACCGCAAGAAGATTATTGCCATCCCCATATTACCATTGGCAAGTCAGAGCTTAAGACAGCTCAGCAGTTCAGCTATCTGGGAAGCATCATTTCCTCGGATGGCACGATCGACAAAGAGAGAGACAACAGAATAGCAAAGGCATATAGAGCCTTTGGAAAACTCCATAAAAGAGTCTGGTGTAATAAACACCTGAAGGAAAGTACAAAGATCAGTGTCTACAGAGCCATTGTATTGTCTACTCTTTTATATGGGTCTGAATCATGGGTCATCTACCATCATCACCTGCGACTCCTGGAACGCTTTCATCAGCGCTGCCTCTGTACAATTCTAAACATCCATTGGACTGACTATGTGTCTAATGTCACTGTCCTCGATCAGGCAGGGGTCACCAGCATCGAGGCCATATTGCTGAAATTGCAGCTGCGCTGGGCAGGGCACGTCTCTAGAATGAAGGATCACTGCCTCCCCAAGATTGTGTTTTATGGTGAACTTGCCACCGGTAGCCGCAAGAGAGGTGCCCCAAAGAAGAGATATAAGCACTTCCTGAAACAATACCTTAGCCTTGGCCATATTGACCACCATCAGTGGTCCACCTTGGCCTCCAATCGGGAGACTTGGAGGCACACCATACATAATGCCGCTGACTCCTTTGAGAGTTCACGAAGAACTAGTCTCGAGGAGAAAAGACAACGCAGGAAGAATCGCGCCCCACCTGTTCCACCCAAGGAGACCTTCTGCTGTGCTTTTTGTAGCCGGATTTGCCTACCCCACATTGGCCTTCTTAGTCATCAGTGCGCTTGTAGTAAGCGTGGGTAAAGCCCTTCCCAAATCTTCGTTCGCGAAGTCAAGCCATGATGATGATGATGATGAATACTTTCTCATGAAAATTCCCGAGTATTTACCTGTATATGTGTACCTAATTTAATTTTAAGTCATACTGATTACTGGAGTCATAAAAGCCTTTAAACATGACAACACATGGAAGAGTGGAAGAGAATTATAATGCAATTTATTAGTTTCTTTCCACATAAAATTAAATGCAAATTTGTCAATGTGGGGTTTCTTTGTACAATAATTAAATGAAAACATTTATAATTTAAAGCTTGGCTATTTGAAGGTGGGTTTTTTTATAGCAGAAGCAAGCTTTACAAAGTTCTCCATAATTCACCATCCATCATAGTTTACATTCTATTCACTACTTTAATAAAAATTCCTAATACATAAATTGGTAGTATAAATGAACACAAAAAGAATCAGATTTGTCATAAGTTTCTCACCTCACATTTTCTACAGAAAAAAGGAAAACAACAAAAAAAACCTAAAAAAAAAAACCCACAACAAAATAAACAAACTTTGTTTTAAGAAATATATTTCACCTTTCCTTAAGAACACATTTGTTTGAGAATGTTTCAAGCACTGTAGGTACTGTTGAATTACATGCCTGGAATTTGCCTTAGAAATACCAGTTTCCACTGGAATATCTCTTTCTACCAAGTTCTATTGTTAGGAGTATTTGATCATTCCTTACTATGAAGTTAGGTATGGAGAATGTGAATGAAATTCTTTTTATAGACTACTTGTATTTCTGGCACAAGAACAGAATGGTGTTTTGTAGTAAATATATCTTGCCAACAGACAAACAGGAGATACTGGGGTAGTGTATTTCTAAACACAGCTATCCTGTGGCAATTGATAGTGTTTTGTTAAGTTTTTGTCTCATCTAGAATTGATTTGTTTTTTTTTTTTTTAAATAAGGTACAAAAAGCATGACATTTTATAAAATTTATTTGTTCTTATAAAATTACTTAAATTAAATTCAAGTGTCTTAAATTTAGAATAGTCTTATTTAATACCTTGTTCTTTGATTGGAACCTCAATACATTTGTAAAGGTAGACTGCAGGACCAAGTTAGAACTCACTGTAGTATGAACACATGCAAATTTCACAGGAGCTCCGATAGCTTTTTGACCTGTGCCTATTATACTTGACCCTGCATTTGCCATCAATGACATTTGTGACCAAAGGTTTCCAAGACCCAACCTTTATTCATTTCTGTTCAGAAAACAAAAATGCTTCCTCTAGTATTAATTTATATTATTTTAATCTCCAAAGGTTGTTTTGAAGATATATTGAGGACAAGGTGGATGAGAAAATAATTAACCAATTTTATTTGATATCTTGGTGTCCAATACTGTTGTTAGATGTTCAAAACCACAATAGTTTTATTTCTTTAGGAATTAATGACAAGCATATATGACGAAATCCTTTAAGACCCACTGCTCTTTTGGAGCAGAATAAAAAATCAGACTCACAATGCTCCCTACTTCTTTTGAGTCACAGAATTGTCAAATGGTTAGGGTCAGAAAAGACCTTACAATCATCTAGTTCCAATACCCCTAGCACAGAAGAGGAGAGAAGCCTTTTCCTGCTGTACATTAAATGTGGAAAAGCTTTCAAAAGAATACTTTTCTGTCATAATTATACCCTATAATAGTGAGGCAAATGCATTATTTTACATGAAAATTTTTTTTTTCTTTTTAAAGGCAAAGTTTCAATACCTGTCTTAGGCAGAAAAATCAGAAAAATAAGACAGCTCTTAGGTCATGTTTCCCATAGAGCACAAATGATTCCTTCTAGGAAACCCCTGATTGCTTTCTTTTATTTTTTTTTTTTTTTTTTTTTTTTCACTTGCTTTAAAGAGATCAAGCTAGGAAGGGAAGGTTTTAATGCAAGGAAAACATTACATCTCTCTTTCTATTTGATCATGTCAGGTGGAAAGAAATTGAACAAAAGTATGGCCCAGAGAAGCCAGGTTTACCAGAAATGCGAAGTCTGGTATTTCTCAGTACCACTGCATTGGCTGTGCCTACCCTGATAGCGCAATTAGCTAACAGGAGCTGGGACTGCCTGATTTTCTATGTAAGGGAAACAGATCCATGTAGTGTAATTCAAGTAAAGACTTTTTTTGAAAAAGTGCATCTTAAATTTGTAATTTATTTTCTCTGACCAGAAAGAGTTCAAACTCAGCAGCAGTAGAAATAAACATAATTCTAACGTAAACAAAGGTGTTTTGAACAACATTCAATGACATTATCTACACCATTACCTAATAGCTGTTAGTAATGCCTACACAAAACTTATTTTTATGACATTTTTAAGGTCATATTCAATACTGTTTGAATGCAACCCTGTGTTCAGGCTACATCAATAGACTTAGATGTCTTTCAAGCTCAAACAGTTCACTGAATTAGGCCTTTGTTTTTAAGCCACCTGAGCAGGAGACACCAAGGAATAAATTTCATGGCATTGGATGATTGCATTTGAAAGGACGGAGCAGTGTGAGACAGAATAGCCTGTTATCATTCTGCTAAACATACCACTCAAAGGGCATTTTAGGAGAATATAGGAGAAAAACCTTCCCTTTCTGTATAAACATACTGGAGCCAAAAAGACCTTTGAAAGTTATGATGGGATTGATTTTGTTTTTTTTTTTAAACAAATGAGGACTCCAAAACTGCAATATTTGACATGCATTGAGGGTCCAAATCCTAGTGAACTCAGTAAGCAACAGAAAAAAAACTCATATGAATTGCAGAGGGAGTTCAGTGAAAGGACAATCTGAACTGAAAAAACTGTGAGAAATCTCAACACACACATTCTTAGAGGTCAGAAGCCCTTAATAGGACATAAATAACTGTATTTATTTCTTTTTAAAAATGTAACTGCACGGTTTGTCTGGGACAGAGATCAGCCAACGTGGTAAACTATAGAACTTACAGACAGAAATGTTTTCATCAGATAATGAATGAAATCATTAAAACATGTCTAGTTAGTGGAATTTGAGTCATATTTTGTCACCAAAATTTGATACTTTTTTTTGAGAATGTAGATAGTAAGCCACACCAGTGTTTTAGACAACTACAGAGACTTTGGATTTTAAATATTTAGGGATGAAAACATAAAAATACATGGCTCTTTTGTACAAAATATTTTCATTTGTTCTGGGCACTTAAGTTTAAATGAAATCAGAGCACTTTAACAGATTCCTACTATCTTGCTATATTATGTGACAGCTGGGCATTTGAATCTGCTTACTCTAAAGAGTTAAAATTGAACAAAACTACTTCTACACTGCACATTTTAAAATTATTCTTTTACTAGATGCCTACAATGTTTCCCAGTGGCATAACTAATATCTAAGATAAGCTTGATAGCCCTCTATCTGCATGAACAATAAAGTTGCACAAGGAATAAGAGAGATAAATTTGTGTGGAAGCTGGAGTGGTTTAAAAAGCAGGTGAGCTCAAAGTAAATCACATAAGCTGAAATGAACACATTACAGAGACAAGTAGGGACAGTAGAAACTTGCATGGTTGAGACTGGCTACAATATTTATAGGGAAAAAAAAGAAAAGAGGAAGAATGGCAATGATAAAAAGAAATACCGGAAAAGAACTTTCCTATACTAATACTTACATTATACCAACATATAGGTCATGCATGCTTAGCTTTCTCATGTTAGCGGATGCTGACTGAAAAGTGGCCAGTTACAGGCACTGGTGTGAAAAGGTATCAAAAGACAAGAAAAGATGGAGATAAATATTCTTTCTTTGCTGTGGGGTATGAAAGAAAACAGAATGAGTGATTATAGCTGCAAAAGAAAATTACACTGATGTTTTCTGCTGTAGGAAAAATAAAGCGAAAGAAAATTTAAAGAAAAATTTAATACAGAGATGACTTAACCATCACACATTCTTGAGATGTGTCTGTATTCCATTCCTTTAGTATAAACTCTTTCAGATGAAGATGTTTGTTTTCACAAGTCAATACCATACCTAGCTAAACTGTTTCTCATTCCTGACCTGGGATGCTGGACTCCAGAAGAGACAAAATATAACAGGAAAATATAACAGGATGGAAAGAGAAGGGATACTATACGATAGAATAGAATAAATTAGAATAGAATATAATAGAATAGCTTCAGTTGAGGGTGACAACAATGACCACTATATTCAAGATCAGTGCATTGGTGGGCATGGAAAGTCAAAAGTTAATGAAAGTAAAAAGCTTAAGAAAGCACAGGTAGCCACTACCTCACATGGTACATTGTTTGGCTTAAGTACAAAAAAACTGATGAAAAGAGTTAATTGAAATAAAATGACAAATAGAGTGTTTTCTGCCTTCCCAGAGACAACAAATTAAAATACATTATGCTCAGTCAGTCCCAAATCAAGGGAATACTTGCAGAATTTTGGAAGTATTGAATATTTCTAAGGAGTGAGAGTTAATCCTGGTATTTATATGCTGAAGGTAATTTTTTTTATTACCTTTCATTTGGACCTACTTTACAAAATTGTCCCATATTAGAGTTGTGATTTTAGATTCATTTAACTAAACCAATGTAAAATTGAAAGCATTTATGTTTATTGTTTTCTGTTGGTTCTACTTCTTTAAAAAGTTTACAAGCACTCATGAAATAAATGCAGCAAATTTAAATTATGAGAAAACCCATCTGTTTCTTGCATTGTTTGTGTTACTTAAATTAGTTTTATCAAGTCTTCTTCATCTGGACAATTTCAATGTGAATTCTGAAGTTGTTGTCAAGCCTCAGACTCTTGTAAGCATGAGTGTCTCCTGGTTCTGGTTCATGGGCACTCTATGTAGAAAGCACTAGTCACGATTGGTGAATTTGGTCTTAGTGCTAGTATTGAGACTACTCTTGCAGTACAGTATATTACAGAACTATCTTTAGTTAAAACTGCGTACCACCATTAGTGTGCTCAGGAAGATTTATGCTTTTTGTCTGTTTGCTTATTTTAATTGTACTTCTCCAACAAATTAAGGTTATTCATAATGTGTTTTGATCATCAATCTAAGTCATTCTTGAAATAATCCATACGCAGAAATTTGTTTCAGCTGTTTCATCCACTATTTCTATTAGATAATCTTTTTTTTTGACTACAGAAATCTTCAGTCATTTGGGTATTAGTATTATAATTTCTTCCTGTACTTTTTACAAGTCAATAACTCAATTCAGTTCAATTCTGAGATCAAAAGTTTGTTAATGCTGCCAGGTCTTTGCTGTGCATAAATCTAAATTCACCCCACGTTTTAAAATAAGCAACATCACCTTAAATACTTAAGGAAATAGAAGATGTGACACACTAATATAAGAATGAAACAGATTGGCTGTACAATAATTTGTGAATTCTTTTCATGAATTATTACTATAAGGTTATTTTGTCTCTGCATTGTTGTAAATGCCTTTTCTGAAGAGTAAGATCCTGTCATATAGCCAGCTGATTATAACAGGTAACTGCTTCTTAGCGGTAACCCATGTATAGGAAAGTATAGTCATATTTCAGCTCCTGACAGGAGGGTTGGGACTAGATGATCTTAAGGTCTTTTCCAACCCTAACTATTCTATAAACAATATATTCTTGTGCTTCCCATCAATGTATATCTTTTATAAATTTTCTTAGGCAGGTGTTTCAGAAAAGTGTTCTTATGATAAAATCAGAAATGCATAATCAGTACATATTATCCTTTTTAAACTGTAAGCTAACCTGGAATTAAACTGCAGTCTTCCACTTTACACCAATTTTACAGCTAAGTGATATTCTACAATATTTCTTTTGAGTGCAGGTTCAAAGGCAGGTTTCACTTTTATACCACTAGGTTAAAGAAAATAGTGAAAACACTGCCTGTTATATTTGGCTGCTCAAGTTTACTACTGCCAGCCAAAAAAAAATTCAGCGCACACTGAGTAAATCCTTGCTGCTTTTCTTTAAAAGATAAAGCAATTTTATAATCATCTTTGCTTTAATGCCCAATCCTCATCAGATTTTATTTTAATTGCTTCATTAAAATATTTCAAAGTCCATCTGAGAATCTCATCTGTTCACCCTTAAAACTTCTTGCAGAGAAAACTGATTCATTTCCCTTCTGGTTTCCTGTCATGAGAGTGAATTACATGAACAGGATGAAAAAATAATTTATTACAAATCTACAAACTGGTGGGAATTTGTGGAAAACACAAGCTGGGAATATCTGAGGGACACAAAATAATAGTGACTGCAGGGATAAACACACACGACAAATAAAAACAGTGTCCAATTTCTATTAGTGGGTTAATCTTCAGTGTGTACTTTACATTTCTACAAATTCCATGTTTGGGAATGAAAGAGTACAAAAATCAATAACTTTCTCATTAATTTAAAAAGGCAATGTTTAATTATCTGGATTTATTTTTTGAAAAACAAATTCTAATCATTAACTGCAGTAAAAACTGAGGTTATTTATAATGCCTTTGAATACAACTGATTTAGCTGATTTAATAAAATGACAAAAAAATAAAAAGTAGTCTGGTTCTGGGAAAGGTCTGCTGAAAAATGTTTCAGGACTGTGTTTTTATGAACCAGTCAGATTCAACTATTACTATAAATATACACATGGTAGTAGTAACGGGCAATCAGTGAAAAGTTTGAGACAGTAGCTATTACCCATGGTAACAAGAAAACAATTCCCCCCCCTCCTGTTTCAGCAGCTACTAAATAGGACATGTTAAATGTGTCCTGCATGCATCCATCCATTACAAGCATTAGGCATAAGGACATCTTGGCTAGGGATATTAAGGATAACAGGAAGGAATTCTAAGGTACATAGCAAATAAAAAACAGATTAGGGAGAACGTAGGCCCCCTCAGAAAGCTCTCGGGAGAACTAGCTACATGGGGTTTGGAGAAGGCTGAGGTTCTGAATGACTTCTTTACCTCGGTCTTCTCTGGCAAAGGCTCTGGCCGTGCCATCCAAATCTTGGAAGGCAGATGCAGGGTCTGTGAGAATGAAGACCTTGGGCCAACCGTAGGAGAGGAACTGGTTTGAGACCATCTTACAAATCTGAACATGCTCAAGTGCATGGGGTCTGATGAAATCAATCCACGGGTCATGAAGGATCTGGCGAATGAAGTTGCTAAGCAGCTGGCCATCATATTTGAAAAATCATGACAGTCACGTGAAATTTCCAATAACTGGAAAAAGGGAAATATAACCTCCATGTTCAAGAAGAGAAAAATGTATGACCTGGGGAATTACAGACCAGTCAGTCTCACCTCTGTGCCTGGCAAAATCTTGGAGCAGATTCTCCTGGAAGGCATGCTAAGGCACATGAAAAACAACATGGTGCTTGGTGACAGCCAGCATGGCTTCACTAAGGGGAAATCCTGCCTGACCAGTTTGGTGGCCTTTTATGATGGGTCTACAGAACTGATGGACAGCGGTAGAGCAGCTGATGTCATCTGCCTGGACTTGTGTAAAGCATTCAACACTGTCCCACACAACATCCTTGTCTCTAAATTGGAGAGACATCAATTTGATAGGTGGACCACTTGATGGATAAAGAACTGGCTGGATGGCCACACACAGAGTTGTGGTCAATGGCTCAATGTCCAGCTGGAGACCTGTAAAGAGTGGTGTCCCTCAGGGATCGGTGCTGAGACCGGTCTTGTTTAACATCTTCGTCGTTGACATGGACAGTGGGATTGAGTGCGCCCTCATCAAGTTTGCCGATGACACCAAGCTGTGTGGTTCAGTTGATACGCTGGAGGGAAGGAATGCCATCCAGGGGGACCTTGACACGCCTGTGAGGTGGGCTGATGCCAACTTCATGAAGTTTAAACATGCCAAGTGCAAGGTCCTACACCTGGGTTGGAGCAATCCCAGACACAGCTACAGGCTGGGCAAACAAGAGATTCAGAGCAGCCCCGCAGAGGAGGACTTGGGGGTGCTGGTAAATGAGAAAATGAACATGAGCCAGCAGTGTGCACTTGCAGCCCAGAAAGCCAACTGTATCCCGGGCTGCATCAAAAGGAGCATGACCATCAGGTCAAAGGAAGTGATCCTGTCCCTCTACTCTGCTCTCATGAGACCTCACTTGGAGTGTTGTGTGCAGTTCTGGTTCCTCAACATAACAAGGACATGGAACTGTTGGAACAAGTCTAGAGGGGTGCCACGAGAATGATCAGGGGAATGGAGCACCTCCCATATGAAGATCGGCTGAGAAAGTTGGGGCTGTTCAGCCTGGAAGAGAAGCCTGCGTGGAGACCTCATAGCAGCCTTTCAATGTCTGAAGGGGGCCTGTATGGAGGCTGGGGAGAGACTCTTCATTAGGGACTGTAGTGATAGGACAAGGGATAATGGGTTAAAACTTAAACAGGGGAAGATTAGACTGAATATAAGGAAGAAATTTTTTCCTGTTAGGATGGTGAGGACCTGGAACAGGTTGCCCGGGGAGGTTGTGAATGCTCCATCCCTGGCAGTGTTCAAGGCCAGGTTGGACGAGGCCTTGGGTGATACGGTTTAGAGCGAGGTGTCCCTGCCCATGGCAGGGGGGTTGGAACTTGATGACCTTAAGGTCCCTTCCAACCCTAACTATTCTATGATTCTACGATCTTGCTTTCCAGGTTAGGGGGAGTGGGAAGACGGAGAACTGCCTCCTATAGGAGAAAATCAGGTTTGACATAATCTATGGAACCTGGAGGTGACAAGTCCGTGGGACCTGACGAGATGCACAAACGCCTCCTGAAGGAACTGACAGGCGCAGTAGCTGAGCCTTTATCCATACTTGACATTGTGTCTTATGCTGCATCAAAAGAGTCATGGTCAACAAATAGAGGGAGGTTACTCTGCCCCTCTACTCTGTTCTTGTGAGCCCCCATGTGGAGTAGTGCTTCCAGCTCTGGGGCCCCCCATACAAGAGGGATGTGGACCTGTTCAAGAGAGCCCAGAGGAGGGCCATGAGGATTATCATAGGGCTAGAGCACCTCTCCTATGAAGAAAGGCTGAGAAAGTTGCACTTGGTCAGCCTGGAGAATAGCAGGCTCAGGGGAGACCCAGCATTCCAGTACCTAAAGAGGGCCTACAAGAAAGCTGGAGAGGGACTTTTTACAAGGGCATGTAGTGATACAACAAGGAACAATGTTTTTAAACTGAAAGAGAGTAGATTCAGGTTGGATATTAGGGAGAAATTCTTTACTTAATTCTTTAGGGTGGTGATACAGCAGAACAGGTTTCTCAGAGAAGTTGTGGATGCCCCATTCCTGGAAGTGTTCAAGGTCAGGCTGGATGGGGCTTTGAGCAATGCGGTTTAGTGAAAAGTTGTCCCTGCCCATGGCATGGAGGTTGGAGCTAGATTATGTTTAAGGTCCCTTTCAACACAAACCATGTTATGATTCTGCGATTCTGTGATTCTATGAAGTTATAGTGGCGGCAGGAATGAGAATAATTTCAAGGAATGTTATGAATTTAATCCAGATGGAGATAAAAGGGCAGAATTTCAGATTCTTTAAAGCTTTCATGACTAAAATTTATGTCTTGGTCATGAAAATCATAAGTTCTAGAGTTTATGCCGCATCCTGTGGGATGTAAAGTGCCTCCTAATTTTCACTTCATGTGACTTAGTCCTTACTCTCAAGGCAGAATGGAAAAGTCAAGTCTATGCTATTCAGTCTATGTCACATTATTAAATTGTTATGTTAAATGAGAGGTATCCAACTGAATTAAAGCAAATGGGCACATTAGCTTTTTATTTCCAGCTTTGGGAGTATTTTAAGTGTAATTGTAATTTTATTAGTAAATTTGCTATCTAATACACACTTGTCAGTGTTTTTCTCCCCAAAGCATTAGACATTTGTAGTAAATATCCTTTCCCATCTAAAATTAGAAGCTTTAATTATAGCATCTACTTCTCTAATGAGAAAAGATCTTTTTAACTGAGTGCTAATTATGACTAAATTATTCATTGATGCTGCTATCATTTATACTTCAATGCACCTGTTAGAATGGCAATAAACAGTCAAGCACATATCTTTCTATTAATTTTCTTTATTTAGCTGAATAAAAAGATACTTTTGTAATCAGTAATCATATTTCTTATTTACAGCATTCTTAATGAGAAGTAATATCACAGTATTTTTTCAGTACCAAGACTATATGGAAAGCACTAGGAGATATACATATGCAAGTACAGAACAGATATCGTAAATATACATCAGTTGCAGATAAGCTGCTGTTATCTTTTGATTATGTGAATTATCATTACGGAAGTAGCAAAACCTTTAAAAAAATAATAACCCAAACATATTTTTCAAATGGACTTTAAATAGATTAAATATATTTTAGTTTATTCTTTCATGCAATGTCATTTCACTGCATCTTATTTCCTATGTAGAAAGTCACAAAGGCTCATGTATTCATCTGTTCAACATGTGCAACAAGACAGACACCAGTTGTATTGTGATACTTTACTAAAAAAATCACTCGTTACTCTTTAGGGTGACACCATAACTACTTACAGTGAATCTACACAGACTTGAAAGGAGAATGATATCTGTCCAAATACGGGCACACTTATGCCCAAGCATCTTCATAAAAGCTAAGTGAAGGTTCACATGCTTTTGGGGGGTGAAGGCTTCAGTCAATCCTGCTTCTGCTAACAGTCTTAGGCAGGGCTCTGCAAGACTTTCAGTTATCAACAAAGGTCCATGGCATGGAAAACTGTGGAATTTTTCCAGATGCTTTAAAGGTTTCCTGATTTTGAGGAGTAGAGGAAAGTCCTTAAAGTGCTTTAACTTTTGCCTTCAGTGCACAGGGAGGAGAGAAGAGAAAAAGCCAGGAACAAAGGACTGACTAGACTTATCCGTGTCTGTAGCATGTCCAGCTGGAAGGCAAAGAGATGCTTGGAGATGACAAAGAGGGGGAGGCAGGAAGATGCACTTCAAACAAGAAGCTGGGAACCCAAACACCCTTCTCCCCAGGCCTGTGAGGGGTGAGCTCAGGACCATCCTCAGGGTGAAAACCTCCTCCTCCCAAAGTATGATAAGGTCCCAACATGGAGCTCTGAGCCTGCACCTCTGTCTGCTTCTCAAAGAACAAAAGAATCAAAGTGCTAGTGTTTTGGGGTTTGTTTGTTGGTTATTCCTCTTCACTTGCAAAGAAGCCCTGAGCTTGGTTTCCCATGATCTCTACCATCATGCTATTTATTATTTTCAAACATTAGGACAACATAACAGCAACAGAAACATCCGAAAATGTTTCAAGAGATTTATCATGATTAGGTGCATGTTTAAATCATGAATCAAAGTGAATTATGCAATGAGAAAAAGTAAAAAGCATTTCAAACTAGTAACTTTACGATGTAAGTGTATCTGAACTACTGAGAAAATATTAAAGACATTTTTTCCCTTCACTATTTAAATGATTCATTGAACAATTGGATGATTCACTAACTAAAAATACTGAATGATTCACTAAGTTAAAAATGGTCAACATTCTTAATAGATCTGCTTTATGCAGGACTCTTAATGGAGTTTACAATATCTTTATAGATACTGTAACAGTTAATGGCTCTCTTACATTTCTCACCTTTCTTCTTGATTTCTTTCTGAAAATTCACTTAATAAAAATGTTGGGAAGTCTGAAGTAAAGTGACAACCTAAGAAGAAATTTATATTTGGCAGCTTATTCCACTACAAGAAACAGCTCTCCCAGGCAGGGCTAAGCATGCTCTAAAGTGCATCATAATTAAATTAACAATCAATATTTAAAATTAATTCTGCACTTTTTCCATCACAGATATTGAAGATATTTAATCTTCAAATGCAACTCACATAGAGGTCCTGAATGGAATCTAGGAGACTGCCATACTGTAACATTAACCACTGTTAGTCATATGAAGATAGGCTGAGAAAGTTGGGGCTGTTCAGCCTGGAAGAGAAGCCTGCGTGGAGACCTCATAGCAGCCTTTCAATGTCTGAAGGGGGCCTGTACGGAGGCTGGGGAGAGACTCTTCATTAGGGACTGTAGTGATAGGACAAGGGGTAATGGGTTAAAACTTAAACAGGGGAAGATTAGATTGAATATAAGGAAGAAATTCTTTCCTGTTAGGATGGTGAGGACCTGGAAGAGGTTGCCCAGGGAGGTTGTGAATGCTCCATCCCTGGCAGTGTTCAAGGCCAGGTTGGACGAGGCCTTGGGTGATACGGTTTAGAGCAAGGTGTCCCTGCCCATGGCAGAGGGGTTGGAACTTGATGATCTTAAGGTCCTTTCCAACCCTAACTATTCTATAATTCTATGATTCTATGACATAAGGGTAGAACATACGGACTCTAGGCATCAAAATCTGAAATCGGGTAATCTCTGAATTAAGAATGACATCAATAAAAGAGAATTTTATATGATTTAGCAAGATCTAGTTTTTTAAGGATCTTCAGCAGGCAGAGCTTTCGAGCAAATGTGGATAGAGTTTAAATAAATTAAGTTAAATTGAATAAAAGTCTTCAAATAAAAGCAGTTTGAATAGTTTGTGACTTTTTAATGCAATACAGAAGAAAAAAATTATAATTGTAACAGATAAAATGCATACTGACCTGCAGCTAGCAGAAGCAGCTGCAAGGTAAGGAACTAACAGTCTGAGTGCCATCCACATTAGTACAATCTCCATAATCTTAGATCTTAGAATTAAACTTTGGCCATGAGCTTCTCTGGTCAGAGCTAGGAGAATTTCTAAGCTCTTACTTTTTGAAGCCCAGAAGAAACCTTTCAAAAATATTTTCAATCCAATGACATGTAGCTTGTTTCCCCTGCTAACAAACACAGAACACACTTTCAGACAGAAAGATATCAAGAAGCCAAAATAAATGAACAGAAATACTAGATACCCATTGCAAAATGACACAGGGTAAGATGCAATACTCAAGTGAAAAATTTTTGGTAAAAAATGTCAAAAGGAATTTGAAATAAAATATTTATTTTTAAATAATTCTTACTTAAAATTGTCCATTTATCCAAATTATTCTGCACTAAAATACTTAAATTTGACTCAGACTATTTTCTTCAGCAAAATTTTTCATCTAATCCTTATCACACAGTGATATTATTAAAATAAATATGATATTTTCTAAATTATTGGTTCAAAACTAGATATCAGAAAGCTCAGGTAGCGTCTGAAAACTAAACCTGAACTAAATCAGCAGTGATTTGTATTACTTAGGGGTGCACATAGGTACATACAGCAAAACCTACTCATCATGTTACCAAAAGCAAGTGAGTAACTGCAGTGCTGACTCTGCTGTGCTTTCTTAAGATGCTGAAAACACCAGATGGTATTAATATGAATTGAGGACTTTTCACACTTTTGAAAAGTTAGCAGCTCTTCATTGCATTAGGAGATGTGACATTTTGTTTTTAAAAATAAAATATTCTTGCATTGGATTTGTTCCCTTTCATTCATAAATATCTGAACTGCTGCTATAAGACAATAAGCATATTATTTATTTTCCTCAAAAATTCTTCATAGCTCCTAAAAGAGCTATGAAGTGATTGAACCCCCAGAATACTGCAAACAGTTTGATCAGAAGTGGTATATTTTTTTCAAAAAGTTTATCGGCTGCTGGAGGTAGGAACATTTTTTCCCTGGAAAGCAGTTTGTTAGTACTGACTGGAGTCAGGAAGAAAAAGCAGGAAAATATCTGAACAAAACAGTTGCTTCATCAGTCTTTGTTGGCCAAGAGTACTAAGTACTAGGCAAACACAACCTTCCAAAGCCTCCTTTTACACCAGGGTGTTATTAAACCCAACAGGTAATACTGCCCAATTTTATCTGTCATTGCGACGAATTCTGCCAAATATCATAGTAGCATTAAATAACTAAAATGCCATTACGTTTTGTAAATATACAGATGTTATATATTCCGTAATATACATCTATGTCGATACATTACATGTATCAGAAGAAAAGACATGAGTCTTTGTTCATGTTTTTAATACTGCTGACCTTTTAACACTGCTGCAAATATATAACCATGCAATTTTTTTGTGTCTCAGAAGAGTAATTTCTGGTTGTTGAAAGAAACCAATTTCTGATTAAATTGCTTTGAAGGGTTATTTTTCAGTCTGTTACTCTGCAATTCTTCTACGTTTAGTTAAATCTTTTTATGTGTTGTTTTTTTTCCATGCTACCAGTTCTACCATCTAAAATGTCAGTGTGTTTGTTGGTTTCTTTTTGCTGTTTCATTCAGATAATTATGAGAGACATTTATGTTTGATTTCCAAGGGTCCAGTAGGTGGGAAACAAGCTTGAAAATGCAGCCTTAGTGTATATCTAGGTCCCAGAAAATTATTATAAAGGGAGCTCAAATGCTTTGTTAGTGGTACTTTATTTACCTACTGATTGATTCATTCATTGTGGTCCGATTTTTTTCTTTCTTTCTTTTGTTTTCAGTTTTTTTAACGCAGCTTCAAGCTTTAAGCCACACTCGTTTTTCTTTCCTTAGGAAGGATGAGCTCACCTGGTGATTTTTTAATCCTTGGTGTTGGGCCTGTACATACTCCTTATGATTTTCTGTTTGAAAAGTCTGGCTAAAATCCCACCAAAGCAGCTGGAGACAAGGGACAAGCCTTGCATGGCATGATGAACTGAAGTTTGGTAACATTCTAAAAACCTTGATCCTTCATAGAGCTCTGCTGTTGCTTTTAAACAACTCTGTGAAGGCAGAGCATGCAAAAAGTATTAAGCACCTCCAATATTTACAGAAGTATGTAACCACTGTAGCCTCAAACATGTATCTATCTGTACTGCCTGCATTTTTCTTGCACGTTGAATGCTGGTACCTATGAACTTCCCCATACTTTCTTCATCAGAGTTTTTTATGCATTTTCATTTTGTTCTCTGCATTTCATCAGCCTCAGTCTTGCTCTCCAGCCTACTGCTATAAGCTACTAGACTGGAACAAAGCTCTCTGTGATGCATAACAAAAGAGGAAACCATGTAAGCAAATTTGGCTATAGCCACTATGATAGGTCTTAATCCTCCAAGCAGTGCAAGTTCTGGAACATCAGCCAAGTTACTCAGAGAGACAGGATGAAAGAAGTGAGATGATACTGATACTTTCTCAGTTGTTAGCTGAGAACAAAGGGTCACTGAAAAAGAACCAGGGGAAAGCATCCTTTCAAAAGAACAGCTTGGTGTCAGCAACAGATATGACCTATCATTCAGAAAAGCAGAAATACCAATAAAAAAACTTTCTCCTCTCCGCAAGAAACCTTTCTGACTGCTGCAGGAATTAGAAGATGCTGTCTACTCTCATTTGAGCAAAGTTAGGAGAGTGATGGCTGTTCCTTTTTGTTCTAGTCAAAACTCTGCATTTGGTTGCAGAGACAGGTGAAGAAGTAAAAAAATGTAAGAGAGCTGAGAATAAGAAAATGAGTCAGGTAACAGCTGTGGTTAGGATGCTTCTTTTTTATACCATAAAGGGCCTTCCCATTCAGTGTTGAAATGGGCCGCATTGAGCTACTACGCATCAAACTAAAACGTTAAACTGCGTCTTAAAATTGCATATTAAAAAAAGCATTAACAAAACATGGCAAAGAGGTAATGTACAAATATAATTTTATATAACTGATGAATATTAGGTCTAGTTTAGAAGCAGCCATGTAGTCCAGGAAGCAGAACTGCCAGACCAGGGATGTGTTTTGTGTGTGATAACTATGCTGCTTAGAATATTCAGGGGCAGAACAGGGCACTTGCACACTGCAAGGAGTGTTTTGCCAGAAGAATGACTAAGAAAATAATCTATCATCTTTAGCACACACTAAGTTATTCATCTTATGCGTGTACATGATACTGTGCATAGTGAAAAGACTGAAGAAGTGACAAGCTTCCTGAAGAAAGATCAACTGAGCAGTGAGTATATCTCAGCCTGATTGCAGAGTGGCTCTGACTGATTAAAAATGGTATGCAGACATTGTTGCTCAAAAGGACAGTAGCTGGAATATGAACCTTTGAAGACAGAATAAAAAGGCCATGGAAATAGGAGCAGACAGGATTATCCTGGAGGGGGGTGGGAAATACAGATCTGCTTGTCATGCTGATTAAACTCACAGTAATGTGCATTATACCAAATCCATAAAAAATACAATATAGCAAGAATATGTGAGTGAATAATATAACATGCACCGTAGACATCAAAGTTCATTGTTACTCCACTATCAATGAAATACACTGTGAAGCTTCTCCTTCATCCTGCACAGCAGGTGTTGTTTTGGAACCACTATCAAGGGCAGCAGAATCAAGGATCATTTCTTTAATGCATCACAAATTATGTTACAACTTGCAAGTGAAAATAGATTCTTTCTTTGCTTCCACTCTATCCTACAATAGACTGAGGAAAGCAGAACCAGGGAATGTCTAACACATATTAAGCATGTCCCAGCAGGGCATTTCTATCATGATTTAGATTATATACTTCTCACTGCCACCTTCTGCATGGTTATGTTATTTCAGTGAATCTTAGTTTATAGTCATATCCTAGTCACCTTTACAAGCAAGGTAAAAATGAAGAAAGATATGTTTAAGAGCTCCATTTCTTCTCCTGTTATGGATGACAACATCAACTGACAATTCTTCATGTGGTCATTTTAAATACAAACAAAATATAATCTGTGTTATCTCATGTTTAATTCTGAAGGATTCAATTACAAGTTGAGGGGTTTTGTTTGGACCTTTGAATGCAAACTTCCATTATATTTTGTGTAAAACACACTGCTCAAAATCCGATTTAAAATACTATGAATATTTAACACCTTGTTTTTTTAAATAACCCATGTAAATTATGTTTTACTTATATCAAATGTTCAACAAATAACACTGTTGTTCCAATGAAAATTAGCCTTACTGCATATCCATCCATATTCTGTAAACATTGTTTTACCTACAGATGGAGAAAGATGTGAAACAAGCCTTCAATAAATCAAACAAAGACAAACCAACATTTTTTTATTATTACTTTCCATCAAAACTTTTTTCATTGAACTTTTTGAGGTTTATTAAAAAAATACATTGGTGGACAGTGTGGTTTGTTTTTAAAACAAAACAAAATAAAATCAAACTAAAACAAACAGACAAAAGAAACCAGAAATTGGTTTTCACTGAAAAACAAACCAAAACAAAAAAAAACCCAAAACAACTAAATTCACCCATTTTAATAAAAAACCTTTTATTTTTATTCTGATCAGGACTGCTCTGTAAATCTTACCTGGGCTATTTATAGATTTATTAACCTCAATAACCTTTGAAAATCTTATCCTTTTGAAAATGAGATTGAAGATATATCTAGCCTGAGACATGGACATGATACGGAGTAATTTAGTAACAGTTGCTTATGGTAGTGAATGAAAATCAGCACAGCTATAACAGAAGGGTATTATATCCCACTAATAAATTTTATTACTAGAAAAGCTGACTGTGTACCTGCAGTGATGTCTTGTTCTGAGCCAGTATCACAGAATAGTTAGGGTTGGTAAGGACCTTAAGATCATCTAGTTCCAACTTCCCTGCCATGGGCAGGGACCCCTCACATTAAACCACGTCACCCAATGCTTCGTTCAACCTGGCCTTGAACACCACCAGGGATGAAACCTTCACAACTTCCTTGGGCAACCCATTCCAGTGCCTCACCAACCTAACAGGAAAGATCTTCTTCTTTATATCCAATTTAAACATCCCCCATTTAAGTTTTCACCTGTTGCCCCTTGTCCTATCACTACAGTCCCTAATGAAGAGTCCGTCCCCAGCATCCTACCCTTCAGATACTGGAAGGCTGCTATGAGGTCTCCACACAGCCTTCTCTTCTCCAGGCTGAACAGCTCCAACTTTCTCAGCCTGTCTTCATACAGGAGGTGCTCCAGTCCCCTCATCATCCTCATAGCCCTCCTCTGGACTTGTTCCAAAGGTTCCATGTCCTTTTTTTATGCTGAGGACATCAGAACTGTACACAATACTTCAAATGAGGTCTCATGAGAGCAGAGTAGAGGGGCCGGATCACCTCTTTCCACCTGCTGGTCACACTCCTTTTGATGCAGGTTGGCTTTCTGGGCTGTAAGGGCACACTGAAGCTGGTTCATGTTCATTTTCTCATCGACCAACACCCCCAAGTCCTTCCCCACATGGCTGCTCTGAATCTCTTCTCTACCCAACATGTAACTGTGCCTGGGATTGCTCCGACCCAGGTGTAGGACCCTGCACTTGCCACAGAGCTTGGTGTCACTGGCAAACTTGCTGAGGGCATACTTAATCACACTGTACATGTCAGCAACAAAGATGTTGAACAAGACCGGTCACAATACTGATCCCTGAGGGACACCACTTGTTAAAGGCCTCGAGCCAGACACTGAGCCATTGACCACAACTCTTTGTATGCAGCCATCCAGCCAGTTCTTTATCCACCTAGTGGTCCATTCATCAAATCGATGTCTGTCCAATTTAGAGACAAGGATGTCGTGCGGGAAAATATCAAACACTTTGCACAAGTTCAGCTAGAGGACGTCTACTGCTCTACCACTGTCCATCAGTTCCGTGGCTCCATTATAGAATGCCACCAAATTGGTCAGGCAGGACTTCCCCTTAGTGAAGCCAGGCTGGCTGCCACCAGCCACCTTGTTGTTTTTCATGTGCTTTAACATGCCTTCCAGGAGAACCTGCTTCAAGATTTGGCCAGGCACAGAGGTTGAGG